>NW_026060235.1:631147-1262294 GCF_024166365.1 Elephas maximus indicus | reverse complement strand
TAGTGTTGTTTGATGTTAGGGGTTTAGGGTTGTTTGTTAGGGGGTTAGAGTTGTTTGTTGTTAGGGTGTTAGTGTTGTTTGTTGTTAGGGGTTTAGGGTTGTTTGTTGTTAGGGGTTTAAGGTTGTTTCTTTTTGGGGTTTAGTGGTTTTTGTTGTTAGGGTGTTAGTGTTGTTTGTTGTTAGGGTGTTAGTGGTTTGTGTTGCTAGGGGGTTAGTGTTGTTTGATGTTAGGGGTTTAGGGTTGTTTGTTGTTAGGGGATTAGAGTTGTTTGTTGTTAGGGTGTTAGTGTTGTTTGTTGTTAGGGGTTTAGGGTTGTTTGTTGTTAGGGGTTTAAGGTTGTTTCTTGTTGGGGTTTAGTGGTTTTTGTTGTTAGGGTGTTAGTGTTGTTTGTTGTTAGGGTGTTAGTGGTTTGTGTTGTTAGGAGGTTAGTGTTGTTTGTTGTTAGGGGTTTAGGGTTGTTTGTTCTTAGGGGTTTAATGTTGTTTCTTGTTGGGGTTTAGTGGTTTTTGTTGTTAGGGTGTTAGTGTTGTTTGTTGTTAGGGTGTTAGTGGTTTGTCTTGTTAGGGGTTTAGTGTTGTTTGATGTTAGGGGTTTAGGGTTGTTTTTTGTTAGGGGGTTAGAGTTGTTTGTTGTTAGGGTGTTAGTGTTGTTTGTTGCTAGGGGTTTAGGGTTGTTTGTTGTTAGTGGGTTAGTGTTTTTGGTTTTCAGGGGTTAGGGTTGTTTGTTGTTTGGGGGTAGTGTTTGTTGTTAGGGGGTTAGGGTTGTTTGTTGTTAGGGTGTTAGTGGTTTGTGTTGTTAGGGTGTTAGTGTTGTTTGATGTTTGGGATTTAGGGTTGTTTGCTGTTAGGGGGTTAGGGTTGTTTGTTGTTAGGGTGTTAGTGGTTTGTGTTGTTAGGGGGTTAGTGTTGTTTGATGTTAGGTTTTCAGGGTTGTTTGTTGTTAGGGGGTTAGAGTTGTTTGTTGTTAGGGTGTTAGTGTTGTTTGTTGTTAGGGGTTTAGGGTTGTTTGTTGTTAGGGGTTTAAGGTTGTTTCTTGTTGGGGTTTAGTGGTTTTTGTTGTTAGGGTGTTAGTGTTGTTTGTTGTTAGGGTGTTAGTGGTTTGTGTTGTTAGGGGGTTAGTGTTGTTTGATGTTAGGGGTTTAGGGTTGTTTGTTGTTAGTGGGTTAGGGTTGTTTGTTGTTAGTGGGTTAGTGTTTTTGGTTTTCAGGGGTTAGGGTTGTTTGTTGTTTGGGGGTAGTGTTTGTTGTTAGGGGGTTAGGGTTGTTTGTTGTTAGGGTGTTAGTGGTTTGTGTTGTTAGGGTGTTAGTGTTGTTTGATGTTAGCGGTTTAGGGTTGTTTGTTGTTAGCGGGTTAGGGTTGTTTGTTGTTAGGGTGTTAGTGGTTTGTGTTGTTAGGGGGTTAGTGTTGTTTGATGTTAGGGGTTTAGGGTTGTTTGTTGTTAGGGGGATAGATTTGTTTGTTGTTAGGGTGTTAGTGTTGTTTGTTGTTAGGGGTTTAGGGTTGTTTGTTGTTAGGGGTTTAAGGTTGTTTCTTGTTGGGGTTTAGTGGTTTTTGTTGTTAGGGTGTTAGTGTTGTTTGTTGTTAGGGTGTTGGTGGTTTGTGTTGTTAGGGGGTTAGTGTTGTTTGATGTTAGGGGTTTAGGGTTGTTTGTTGTTAGGGGGTAGAGTTGTTTGTTGTTAGGGTGTTAGTGTTGTTTGTTGTTAGGGGTTTAGAGTTGTTTGTTGTTAGGGGGTTAGAGTTGTTTGTTGTTAGGGTGTTAGTGTTGTTTGATGTTAGGGGTTTAGGGTTGTTTGTTGTTAGTGGGTTAGGGTTGTTTGTTGTTAGTGGGTTAGTGTTTTTGGTTTTCAGGGGTTAGGGTTGTTTGTTGTTTGGGGGTTAGTGTTTGTTGTTAGGGGGTTAGGATTGTTTGTTGTTAGGGTGTTAGTGTTGTTTGATGTTAGGGGTTTAGGGTTGTTTGTTGTTAGGGGTTTAAGGTTGTTTCTTGTTGGGGTTTAGTGGTTTTTGTTGTTAGGGTGTTAGTGTTGTTTGTTGTTAGGGTGTTAGTGGTTTGTGTTGTTAGGGGGTTAGTGTTGTTTGATGTTAGGGGTTTAGGGTTGTTTTTTGTTAGGGGGTTAGGGTTGTTTGTTGTTAGGGTGTTAGTGTTGTTTGTTGTTAGGGGTTTAGGGTTGTTTGTTGTTAGTGGGTTAATGTTGTTTGTTGTTAGTGGGTTAGTGTTTTTGGTTTTCAGGGGTTAGGGTTGTTTGTTGTTTGGGGGTAGTGTTTGTTGTTAGGGGGTTAGGGTTGTTTGTTGTTAGGGTGTTAGTGGTTTGTGTTGTTAGGGGGTTAGTGTTGTTTGATGTTAGGGGTTTAGGGTTGTTTGTTGTTAGGGTGTTAGTGTTGTTTGTTGTTAGGGGTTTAGGGTTGTTTGTTGTTAGGGGTTTAAGGTTGTTTCTTGTTGGGGTTTAGTGGTTTTTGTTGTTAGGGTGTTAGTGTTGTTTGTTGTTAGGGTGTTAGTGGTTTGTGTTGTTAGGGGGTTAGTGTTGTTTGATGTTAGGGGTTTAGGGTTGTTTGTTGTTAGTGGGTTAGGGTTGTTTGTTGTTAGTCGGTTAGTGTTTTTGGTTTTCAGGGGTTAGGGTTGTTTGTTGTTTGGGGGTAGTGTTTGCTGTTAGGGGGTTAGGGTTGTTTGTTGTTAGGGTGTTAGTGGTTTGTGTTGTTAGGGTGTTAGTGTTGTTTGATGTTAGGGGTTTAGGGTTGTTTGTTGTTAGGGTGTTAGTGTTGTTTGTTGTTAGGGGTTTAGGGTTGTTTGTTGTTAGGGGTTTAAGGTTGTTTCTTGTTGGGGTTTAGTGGTTTTTGTTGTTAGGGTGTTAGTGTTGTTTGTTGTTAGGGTGTTAGTGGTTTGTGTTGTTAGGGGGTTAGTGTTGTTTGATGTTAGGGGTTTAGGGTTGTTTGTTGTTAGTGGGTTAGGGTTGTTTGTTGTTAGTCGGTTAGTGTTTTTGGTTTTCAGGGGTTAGGGTTGTTTGTTGTTTGGGGGTAGTGTTTGTGTTAGGGGGTTAGGGTTGTTTGTTGTTAGGGTGTTAGTGGTTTGTGTTGTTAGGGGGTTAGTGTTGTTTGATGTTAGGGGTTTAGGGTTGTTTGTTGTTAGGGGGTTAGAGTTGTTTGTTGTTAGGGTGTTAGTGTTGTTTGTTGTTAGGGGTTTAGGGTTGTTTGTTGTTAGGGGTTTAAGGTTGTTTCTTGTTGGGGTTTAGTGGTTTTTGTTGTTAGGGTGTTAGTGTTGTTTGTTGTTAGGGTGTTAGTGGTTTGTGTTGTTAGGGGGTTAGTGTTGTTTGATGTTAGGGGTTTAGGGTTGTTTGTTGTTAGGGGGTTAGAGTTGTTTGTTGTTAGGGTGTTAGTGTTGTTTGTTGTTAGGGGTTTAGGGTTGTTTGTTGTTAGGGGTTTAAGGTTGTTTCTTTTTGGGGTTTAGTGGTTTTTGTTGTTAGGGTGTTAGTGTTGTTTGTTGTTAGGGTGTTAGTGGTTTGTGTTGCTAGGGGGTTAGTGTTGTTTGATGTTAGGGGTTTAGGGTTGTTTGTTGTTAGGGGATTAGAGTTGTTTGTTGTTAGGGTGTTAGTGTTGTTTGTTGTTAGGGGTTTAGGGTTGTTTGTTGTTAGGGGTTTAAGGTTGTTTCTTGTTGGGGTTTAGTGGTTTTTGTTGTTAGGGTGTTAGTGTTGTTTGTTGTTAGGGTGTTAGTGGTTTGTGTTGTTAGGAGGTTAGTGTTGTTTGTTGTTAGGGGTTTAGGGTTGTTTGTTGTTAGGGGTTTAAGGTTGTTTCTTGTTGGGGTTTAGTGGTTTTTGTTGTTAGGGTGTTAGTGTTGTTTGTTGTTAGGGTGTTAGTGGTTTGTGTTGTTAAGGGGTTAGTGTTGTTTGATGTTAGGGGGTTAGGGTTGTTTCTTGTTACGGGGTTAGTGTTGTTTGCTGTTACGTGGTTAGGGTAGTTTCTTGTTAGGGGTTTAGTGTTGTTTTTTGTTAGGGGGTTGGTGTTTGTTGTTAGGGGGTTAGGGTTGTTTGTTGTTAGGGTTTTAGGGTTGTTTCTTTTTGGGGTTTAGTGGTTTTTGTTGTTAGGGTGTTAGTGTTGTTTGTTGTTAGGGTGTTAGTGGTTTGTGTTGTTAGGGGGTTAGTATTCTTTGATTTTAGGGGTTTAGGGTTGTTTGTTGTTAGGTTGTTAGAGTTGTTTGTTGTTAGGGTGTTAGTGTTGTTTGTTGTTAGGGGTTTACGGTTGTTTGTTGTTAGGGGTTTAAGGTTGTTTCTTGTTGGGGTTTAGTGGTTTTTGTTGTTAGGGTGTTAGTGTTGTTTGTTGTTCGGGTGTTAGTGGTTTGTGTTGTTAGGGGGTTAGTGTTGTTTGATGTTAGGGGTTTAGGGTTGTTTGTTGTTAGGGGGTCAGAGTTGTTTGTTGTTAGGGTGTTAGTGTTGTTTGTTGTTAGGGGTTTAGGGTTGTTTGTTGTTAGGGGTTTAAGGTTGTTTCTTGTTGGGGTTTAGTGGTTTTTGTTGTTAGGGTGTTAGTGTTGTTTGTTGTTAGGGTGTTAGTGGTTTGTCTTGTTAGGGGTTTAGTGTTGTTTGATGTTAGGGGTTTAGGGTTGTTTTTTGTTAGGGGGTTAGAGTTGTTTGTTGTTAGGGTGTTAGTGTTGTTTGTTGTTAGGGGTTTAGGGTTGTTTGTTGTTAGTGGGTTAGTGTTTTTGGTTTTCAGGGTTTAGGGTTGTTTGTTGTTTGGGGGTAGTGTTTGTTGTTAGGGGGTTAGGGTTGTTTGTTGTTAGGGTGTTAGTGGTTTGTGTTGTTAGGGTGTTAGTGTTGTTTGATGTTTGGGATTTAGGGTTGTTTGTTGTTAGGGTGTTAGTGTTGTTTGTTGTTAGGGTGTTAGTGGTTTGTGTTGTTAGGGGGTTAGTGTTGTTTGATGTTAGGTTTTTAGGGTTGTTTGTTGTTAGGGGGTTAGAGTTGTTTGTTGTTAGGGTGTTAGTGTTGTTTGTTGTTAGGGTTTAGGGTTGTTTGTTGTTAGGGGTTTAAGGTTGTTTCTTGTTGGGGTTTAGTGGTTTTTGTTGTTAGGGTGTTAGTGTTGTTTGTTGTTAGGGTGTTAGTGGTTTGTGTTGTTAGGGGGTTAGTGTTGTTTGATGTTAGGGGTTTAGGGTTGTTTGTTGTTAGTGGGTTAGGGTTGTTTGTTGTTAGTGGGTTAGTGTTTTTGGTTTTCAGGGGTTAGGGTTGTTTGTTGTTTGGGGGTAGTGTTTGTTGTTAGGGGGTTAGGGTTGTTTGTTGTTAGGGTGTTAGTGGTTTGTGTTGTTAGGGTGTTAGTGTTGTTTGATGTTAGCGGTTTAGGGTTGTTTGTTGTTAGCGGGTTAGGGTTGTTTGTTGTTAGGGTGTTAGTGGTTTGTGTTGTTAGGGGGTTAGTGTTGTTTGATGTTAGGGGTTTAGGGTTGTTTGTTGTTAGGGGGTTAGATTTGTTTGTTGTTAGGGTGTTAGTGTTGTTTGTTGTTAGGGGTTTAGGGTTGTTTGTTGTTAGGGGTTTAAGGTTGTTTCTTGTTGGGGTTTAGTGGTTTTTGTTGTTAGGGTGTTAGTGTTGTTTGTTGTTAGGGTGTTGGTGGTTTGTGTTGTTAGGGGGTTAGTGTTGTTTGATGTTAGGGGTTTAGGGTTGTTTGTTGTTAGGGGGTTAGAGTTGTTTGCTGTTAGGGTGTTAGTGTTGTTTGTTGTTAGGGGTTTAGAGTTGTTTGTTGTTAGGGGGTTAGAGTTGTTTGTTGTTAGGGTGTTAGTGTTGTTTGATGTTAGGGGTTTAGGGTTGTTTGTTGTTAGTGGGTTAGGGTTGTTTGTTGTTAGTGGGTTAGTGTTTTTGGTTTTCAGGGGTTAGGGTTGTTTGTTGTTTGGGGGTTAGTGTTTGTTGTTAGGGGGTTAGGATTGTTTGTTGTTAGGGTGTTAGTGTTGTTTGATGTTAGGGGTTTAGGGTTGTTTGTTGTTAGGGGTTTAAGGTTGTTTCTTGTTGGGGTTTAGTGGTTTTTGTTGTTAGGGTGTTAGTGTTGTTTGTTGTTAGGGTGTTAGTGGTTTGTGTTGTTAGGGGGTTAGTGTTGTTTGATGTTAGGGGTTTAGGGTTGTTTTTTGTTAGGGGGTTAGGGTTGTTTGTTGTTAGGGTGTTAGTGTTGTTTGTTGTTAGGGGTTTAGGGTTGTTTGTTGTTAGGGGGTTAGAGTTGTTTGTTGTTAGGGTGTTAGAGTTGTTTGATGTTAGGGGTTTAGGGTTGTTTGTTGTTAGTGGGTTATGGTTGTTTGTTGTTAGTGGGTTAGTGTTTTTGGGTTTCAGGGGTTAGGGTTGTTTGTTGTTTGGGGGTTAGTGTTTGTTGTTAGGGGTTAGGGTTGTTTGTTGTTAGGGTGTTAGTGTTGTTTGATGTTCGGGGTTTAGGGTTGTTTGTTGTTAGGGGTTTAAGGTTGTTTCTTGTTGGGGTTTAGTGGTTTTTGTTGTTAGGGTGTTAGTGTTGTTTGTTGTTAGGGTGTTAGTGGTTTGTGTTGTTAGGGGGTTAGTGTTGTTTGATGTTAGGGGTTTAGGGTTGTTTGTTGTTAGGGGGTTAGAGTTGTTTGTTGTTAGGGTGTTAGTGTTGTTTGTTGTTAGGGGTTTAAGGTTGTTTCTTGTTGGGTTTTAGTGGTTTTTGTTGTTAGGGTGTTAGTGTTGTTTGTTGTTAGGGTGTTAGTGGTTTGTGTTGTTAGGGGGTTAGTGTTGTTTGATGTTAGGAGTTTAGGGTTGTTCGTTGTTAGGGGGTTAGAGTTGTTTGTTGTTAGGGTGTTAGTGTTGTTTGTTGTTAGGGGTTTAGGGTTGTTTGTTGTTAGGGGTTTAAGGTTGTTTCTTGTTGGGGTTTAGTGGTTTTTGTTGTTAGGGTGTTAGTGTTGTTTGTTGTTAGGGTGTTAGTGGTTTGTGTTGTTAGGGGGTTAGTGTTGTTTGATGTTAGGGGTTTAGGGTTGTTTGTTGTTAGGGGGTTAGAGTTGTTTGTTGTTAGGGTGTTAGTGTTGTTTGTTGTTAGGGGTTTAGGCTTGTTTGTTGTTAGGGGGTTAGAGTTGTTTGTTGTTAGGGTGTTAGTGTTGTTTGATGTTAGGGGTTTAGGGTTGTTTGTTGTTAGTGGGTTACGGTTGTTTGTTGTTAGTGGGTTAGTGTTTTTGGTTTCAGGGGTTAGGGTTGTTTGTTGTTTGGGGGTTAGTGTTTGTTCTTAGGGGGTTAGGGTTGTTTGTTGTTAGGGTTTTAGTGGTGTGTTTTGTTAGGGTGTTAGTGTTGTTTGATGTTAGGGGTTTAGGGTTGTTTGTTGTTAGGGGGTTAGGGTTGTTTGTTGTTAGGGTGTTAGTGTTCTTTGTTGTTAGGGGGTTAGGGTTGTTTCTTGTTACAGGGTTAGTGTTGTTTGTTGTTACGGGGTTTGGGTAGTTTCTTGTTAGGGGTTTAGGGTTGTTTGTTGTTAGGGTTTTAGGGTTGTTTCCTGTTGGGGTTTAGTGGTTTTTGTTGTTAGGGTGTTAGTGTTGTTTGTTGTTAGGGTGTTAGTGGTTTGTGTTGTTAGGGGGTTAGGATTGTTTGTTGTTAGGGTGTTAGTGTTGTTTGATGTTAGGGGTTTCGGGTTGTTTTTTGTTAGGGGGTTAGTGTTGTTTGTTGTTAGGGTGTTAGTGTTGTTTGTTGTTAGGGGTTTAGGGTTCTTTGTTGTTAGTGGGTTAATGTTGTTTGTTGATAGTGGGTTAGTGTTTTTGGTTTTCAGGGGTTAGGGTTGTTTGTTGTTTGGGGGTAGTGTTTGTTGTTAGGGGGTTAGGGTTGTTTGTTGTTAGGGTGTTAGTGGTTTGTATTGTTAGGGTGTTAGTGTTGTTTGATGTTAGGGGTTTAGGGTTGTTTGTTGTTAGGGGGTTAGGGTTGTTTGTTGTTAGGGTGTTAGTGGTTTGTGTTGTTAGGGGGTTAGTGTTGTTTGATGTTAGGGGTTTAGGGTTGTTTGTTGTTAGGGGGTTAGAGTTGTTTGTTGTTGGGGTGTTAGTGTTGTTTGTTGTTAGGGGTTTAGGGTTGTTTGTTGTTAGGGGTTTAAGGTTGTTTCTTGTTGGGGTTTAGTGGTTTTTGTTGTTAGGGTGTTAGTGTTGTTTGTTGTTAGGGTGTTAGTGGTTTGTGTTGTTAGGGGGTTAGTGTTGTTTGATGTTAGGGGTTTAGGGTTGTTTGTTGTTAGGGGGTTAGAGTTGTTTGTTGTTAGGGTGTTAGTGTTGTTTGTTGTTAGCGGTTTAGGGTTGTTTGTTGTTAGGGGTTTAGGGTTGTTTGTTGTTAGGGGTTTAAGGTTGTTTCTTTTTGGGGTTTAGTGGTTTTTGTTGTTAGGGTGTTAGTGTTGTTTGTTGTTAGGGTGTTAGTGGTTTGTGTTGTTAGGGGGTTAGTGTTGTTTGATTTTAGGGGTTTAGGGTTGTTTGTTGTTAGGGGGTTAGGGTTGTTTGTTGTTAGGGTGTTAGTGTTGTTTGTTGTTAGGGGTTTAGGGTTGTTTGTTGTTAGGAGTTTAAGGTTGTTTCTTGTTGGGGTTTAGTGGTTTTTGTTGTTAGGGTGTTAGTGTTGTTTGTTGTTAGGGTGTTAGTATTGTTTGTTGTTAGGGTGTCAGTGGTTTGTGTTGTTAGGGGGTTAGTGTTGTTTGATGTTAGGGGTTTAGGGTTGTTTGTTGTTAGGGGGTTACAGTTGTTTGTTGTTAGGGTGTTAGTGTTGTTTGTTGTTAGGGGTTTAGGGTTGTTTGTTGTTAGGGGTTTAAGGTTGTTTCTTGTTGGGGTTTAGTGGTTTTTGTTGTTAGGGTGTTAGTGTTGTTTGTTGTTAGGGTGTTAGTGGTTTGTCTTGTTAGGGGTTTAGTGTTGTTTGATGTTAGGGGTTTAGGGTTGTTTTTTGTTAGGGGGTTAGAGTTGTTTGTTGTTAGGGTGTTAGTGTTGTTTGTTGTTAGGGGTTTAGGGTTGTTTGTTGTTAGTGGGTTAGTGTTTTTGGTTTTCAGGGGTTTAGGGTTGTTTGTTGTTAGGGGTTTAAGGTTGTTTCTTGTTGGGGTTTAGTGGTTTTTGTTGTTAGGATGTTAGTGTTGTTTGTTGTTAGGGTGTTAGTGGTTTGTGTTGTTAAGGGGTTAGTGTTGTTTGATGTTAGGGGGTTAGGGTTGTTTCTTGTTACGAGGTTAGTGTTGTTTGCTGTTACGGGGTTAGGGTAGTTTCTTGTTAGGGGTTTAGTGTTGTTTTTTGTTAGGGGGTTAGTGTTTGTTGTTAGGGGGTTAGGGTTGTTTGTTGTTAGGGTTTTAGGGTTGTTTCTTGTTGGGGTTTAGTGGTTTTTGTTGTTAGGGTGTTAGTGTTGTTTGTTGTTAGGGTGTTAGTGGTTTGTGTTGTTAGGGGGTTAGGATTGTTTGTTGTTAGGGTGTTAGTGTTGTTTGATGTTAGGGGTTTCGGGTTGTTTTTTGTTAGGGGGTTAGGGTTGTTTGTTGTTAGGGTGTTAGTGTTGTTTGTTGTTAGGGGTTTAGGGTTGTTTGTTGTTAGTGGGTTAATGTTGTTTGTTGTTAGTGGGTTAGTGTTTTTGGTTTTCAGGGGTTAGGGTTGTTTGTTGTTTGGGGGTAGTGTTTGTTGTTAGGGGGTTAGGGTTGTTTGTTGTTAGGGTGTTAGTGGTTTGTGTTGTTAGGGTGTTAGTGTTGTTTGATGTTAGGGGTTTAGGGTTGTTTGTTGTTAGGGGGTTAGGGTTGTTTGTTGTTAGGGTGTTAGTGGTTTGTGTTGTTAGGGGGTTAGTGTTGTTTGATGTTAGGGGTTTAGGGTTGTTTGTTGTTAGGGGGTTAGAGTTGTTTGTTGTTAGGGTGTTAGTGTTGTTTGTTGTTAGGGGTTTAGGGTTGTTTGTTGTTAGGGGTTTAAGGTTGTTTCTTGTTGGGGTTTAGTGGTTTTTGTTGTTAGGGTGTTAGTGTTGTTTGTTGTTAGGGTGTTAGTGGTTTGTGTTGTTAGGGGGTTAGTGTTGTTTGATGTTAGGGGTTTAGGGTTGTTTGTTGTTAGGGGGTTAGAGTTGTTTGTTGTTAGGGTGTTAGTGTTGTTTGTTGTTAGCGGTTTAGGGTTGTTTGTTGTTAGGGGTTTAGGGTTGTTTGTTGTTAGGGGTTTAAGGTTGTTTCTTTTTGGGGTTTAGTGGTTTTTGTTGTTAGGGTGTTAGTGTTGTTTGTTGTTAGGGTGTTAGTGGTTTGTGTTGTTAGGGGGTTAGTGTTGTTTGATTTTAGGGGTTTAGGGTTGTTTGTTGTTAGGGGGTTAGAGTTGTTTGTTGTTAGGGTGTTAGTGTTGTTTGATGTTAGAGGTTTAGGGTTGTTTGTTGTTAGTGGGTTAGGGTTGTTTGTTGTTAGTGGGTTAGTGTTTTTGGTTTTCAGGGGTTAGTGTTGTTTGATGTTTGGGGTTTAGGGTTGTTTGTTGTTAGGGGGTTAGGGTTGTTTGTTGTTAGGGTGTTAGTGGTTTGTGTTGTTAGGGTGTTAGTGTTGTTTGATGTTAGGGGTTTAGGGTTGTTTGTTGTTAGGGGTTTAAGGTTGTTTCTTGTTGGGGTTTAGTGGTTTGTGTTGTTAGGGTGTTAGTGTTGTTTGTTGTTAGGGTGTTAGTGGTTTGTGTTGTTAGGGGGTTAGTGTTCTTTGATGTTAGGGGTTTAGGGTTGTTTGTTGTTAGCGGGTTAGGGTTGTTTGTTGTTAGGGTGTTAGTGGTTTGTGTTGTTAGGGGGTTAGTGTTGTTTGATGTTAGGGGTTTAGGGTTGTTTGTTGTTAGGGGGTTAGATTTGTTTGTTGTTAGGGTGTTAGTGTTGTTTGTTGTTAGGGGTTTAGGGTTGTTTGTTGTTAGGGGTTTAAGGTTGTTTCTTGTTGGGTTTTAGTGGTTTTTGTTCTTAGGGTGTTAGTGTTGTTTGTTGTTAGGGTGTTAGCGGTTTGTGTTGTTAGGGGGTTAGTGTTGTTTGATTTTAGGGGTTTAGGGTTGTTCGTTGTTAGGGGGTTAGAGTTGTTTGTTGTTAGGGTGTTAGTGTTGTTTGTTGTTAGGGGTTTAGGGTTGTTTGTTGTTAGGGGTTTAAGGTTGTTTCTTGTTGGGGTTTAGTGGTTTTTGTTGTTAGGGTGTTAGTGTTGTTTGTTGTTAGGGTGTTAGTGGTTTGTGTTGTTAGGGGGTTAGTGTTGTTTGATGTTAGGGGTTTAGGGTTGTTTGTTGTTAGGGGGTTAGAGTTGTTTGTTGTTAGGGTTTTAGTGTTGTTTGTTGTTAGGGGTTTAGGCTTGTTTGTTGTTAGGGGGTTAGAGTTGTTTGTTGTTAGGGTGTTAGTGTTGTTTGATGTTAGGGGTTTAGGGTTGTTTGTTGTTAGTGGGTTAGGGTTGTTTGTTGTTAGTGGGTTAGTGTTTTTGGTTTTCAGGGGTTAGGGTTGTTTGTTGTTTGGGGGTTAGTGTTTGTTGTTAGGGGGTTAGGGTTGTTTGTTGTTAGGGTTTTAGTGGTTTGTGTTGTTAGGGTGTTAGTGTTGTTTGATGTTAGGGGTTTAGGGTTGTTTGTTGTTAGGGGGTTAGGGTTGTTTGTTGTTAGGGTGTTAGTGTTCTTTGTTGTTAGGGGGTTAGGGTTGTTTCTTGTTACGGGGTTAGTGTTGTTTGTTGTTACGGGGTTTGGGTAGTTTCTTGTTAGGGGTTTAGGGTTGTTTGTTGTTAGGGTTTTAGGGTTGCTTCTTGTTGGGGTTTAGTGGTTTTTGTTGTTAGGGTGTTAGTGTTGTTTGTTGTTAGGGTGTTAGTGGTTTGTGTTGTTAGGGGGTTAGGATTGTTTGTTGTTAGGGTGTTAGTGTTGTTTGATGTTAGGGGTTTAGGGTTGTTTGTTGTTAGGGGTTTAAGGTTGTTTCTTGTTGGGGTTTAGTGGTTTTTGTTGTTAGGGTGTTAGTGTTGTTTGTTGTTAGGGTGTTAGTGGTTTGTGTTGTTAGGGGGTTAGTGTTGTTTGATGTTAGGGGTTTAGGGTTGTTTGTTGTTAGGGGGTTAGTGTTTGTTGTTAGGGTGATAGTGTTGTTTGTTGTCAGGGGTTTAGGGTTGTTTGTTGTTAGGGTTTTAAGGTTGTTTCTTGTTGGGGTTTAGTGGTTTTTGTTGTTAGGGTGTTAGTGTTGTTTGTTGTTAGGGTGTTAGTGGTTTGTGTTGTTAGGGGGTTAGTGTTGTTTGATGTTAGGGGTTTAGGGTTGTTTGTTGTTAGGGGGTTAGAGTTGTTTGTTGTTAGGGTGTTAGTGTTGTTTGTTGTTAGGGGTTTAGGGTTGTTTGTTGTTAGGGGTTTAAGGTTGTTTCTTGTTGGGGTTTAGTGGTTTTTGTTGTTAGGGTGTTAGTGTTGTTTGTTGTTAGGGTGTTAGTGGTTTGTGTTGTTAGGGGGTTAGTGTTGTTTGATGTTAGGGGGTTAGGGTTGTTTGTTGTTAGGGTGTTAGTGTTCTTTGATGTTAGGGGTTTAGGGTTGTTTCTTGTTAGGGGTTTAGTGTTGTTTTTTGTTAGGGTGTTAGTGTTTGTTGTTACGGGTTTAGGGTTGTTTCTTGTTGGGGTTTAGTGGTTTTTGTTGTTAGGGTGTTAGTGTTGTTTGTTGTTAGGGTGTTAGTGGTTTGTGTTGTTAGGGGGTTAGTGTTGTTTGATGTTAGGGGTTTAGGGTTGTTTGTTGTTAGGGGGTTAGTGTTTGTTGTTAGGGTGATAGTGTTGTTTGTTGTTAGGGGTTTAGGGTTGTTTGTTGTTAGGGGTTTAAGGTTGTTTCTTGTTGGGGTTTAGTGGTTTTTGTTGTTAGGGTGTTAGTGTTGTTTGTTGTTAGGGTGTTAGTGGTTTGTGTTGTTAGGGGATTAGTGTTGTTTGATGTTAGGGGGTTAGGGTTGTTTCTTGTTACGGGGTTAGTGTTGTTTGCTGTTACGGGGTTAGGGTAGTTTCTTGTTAGTGGTTTAGTGTTGTTTTTTGTTAGGGAGTTAGTGTTTGTTGTTAGGGGGTTAGGGTTGTTTGTTGTTAGGGTGTTACTGGTTTGTGTTGTTAGGGGGTTAGTGTTGTTTGATGTTAGGGGTTTAGGGTTGTTTGTTGTTAGGGGTTTAAGGTTGTTTCTTGTTGGGGTTTAGTGGTTTTTGTTGTTAGGGTGTTAGTGTTGTTTGATGTTAGGGTGTTAGTGGTTTGTGTTGTTAGGGGGTTAGTGTTGTTTGATGTTAGGGGTTTAGGGTTGTTTGTTGTTAGGGGGTTAGAGTTGTTTGTTGTTAGGGTGTTAGTGTTGTTTGTTGTTAGGTGTTTAGGGTTGTTTGTTGTTAGGGGTTTAAGGTTGTTTCGGGTTGGGGTTTAGTGGTTTTTGTTGTTAGGGTGTTAGTGTTGTTTGTTGTTAGGGTGTTAGTGGTTTGTGTTGTTAGGGCGTTAGTGTTGTTTGATGTTAGGGGTTTAGGGTTGTTTGTTGTTAGGGGTTTAAGGTTGTTTCTTGTTGGGGTTTAGTGGTTTTTGTTGTTAGGGTGTTAGTGTTGTTTGATGTTAGGGTGTTAGTGGTTTGTGTTGTTAGGGGGTTAGTGTTGTTTGATGTTAGGGGTTTAGGGTTGTTTGTTGTTAGGGGGTTAGAGTTGTTTGTTGTTAGGGTGTTAGTGTTGTTTGTTGTTAGGGGTTTAGGGTTGTTTGTTGTTAGGGGTTTAAGGTTGTTTCGGGTTGGGGTTTAGTGGTTTTTGTTCTTAGGGTGTTAGTGTTGTTTGTTGTTAGGGTGTTAGTGGTTTGTGTTGTTAGGGCGTTAGTGTTGTTTGCTGTTAGGGGTTTAGGGTTGTTTGTTGTTAGGGGTTTAGGGTTGTTTCTTGTTGGGGTTTAGTGGTTTTTGTTGTTAGGGTGTTAGTGTTGTTTGTTGTTAGGGTGTTAGTGGTTTGTGTTGTTAGGGGATTAGTGTTGTTTGATGTTAGGGGGTTAGGGTTGTTTCTTGTTACGGGGTTAGTGTTGTTTGCTGTTACGGGGTTAGGGTAGTTTCTTGTTAGGGGTTTAGTGTTGTTTTTTGTTAGGGAGTTAGTGTTTGTTGTTAGGGGGTTACGGTTGTTTGTTGTTAGGGTGTTAGTGGTTTGTGTTGTTAGGGGGTTAGTGTTGTTTGATGTTAGGGGTTTAGGGTTGTTTGTTGTTAGGGGTTTAAGGTTGTTTCTTGTTGGGGTTTAGTGGTTTTTGTTGTTAGGGTGTTAGTGTTGTTTGTTGTTAGGGGTTTAGGGTTGTTTGTTGTTAGGGGGTTAGAGTTGTTTGTTGTTAGGGTGTTAGTGTTGTTTGATGTTAGGGGTTTAGGGTTGTTTGTTGTTAGGGGTTTAAGGTTGTTTCTTGTTGGGGTTTAGTGGTTTTTGTTGTTAGGGTGTTAGTGTTGTTTGTTGTTAGGGTGTTAGTGGTTTGTGTTGTTAGGGGGTTAGTGTTGTTTGATGTTAGGGGTTTAGGGTTGTTTGTTGTTAGGGGGTTAGAGTTGTTTGTTGTTAGGGTGTTAGTGTTGTTTGTTGTTAGGGGTTTAGGGTTGTTTGTTGTTAGGGGTTTAAGGTTGTTTCTTGTTGGGGTTTAGTGGTTTTTGTTGTTAGGGTGTTAGTGTTGTTTGTTGTTAGGGTGTTAGTGGTTTGTGTTGTTAGGGGGTTAGTGTTGTTTGATGTTAGGGGTTTAGGGTTGTTTGTTGTTAGGGGGTTAGAGTTGTTTGTTGTTAGGGTTTTAGTGTTGTTTGTTGTTAGGGGTTTAGGCTTGTTTGTTGTTAGGGGGTTAGAGTTGTTTGTTGTTAGGGTGTTAGTGTTGTTTGATGTTAGGGGTTTAGGGTTGTTTGTTGTTAGTGGGTTAGGGTTGTTTGTTGTTAGTGGGTTAGTGTTTTTGGTTTTCAGGGGTTAGGGTTGTTTGTTGTTTGGGGGTTAGTGTTTGTTGTTAGGGGGTTAGGGTTGTTTGTTGTTAGGGTTTTAGTGGTTTGTGTTGTTAGGGTGTTAGTGTTGTTTGATGTTAGGGGTTTAGGGTTGTTTGTTGTTAGGGGGTTAGGGTTGTTTGTTGTTAGGGTGTTAGTGTTCTTTGTTGTTAGGGGGTTAGGGTTGTTTCTTGTTACGGGGTTAGTGTTGTTTGTTGTTACGGGGTTTGGGTAGTTTCTTGTTAGGGGTTTAGGGTTGTTTGTTGTTAGGGTTTTAGGGTTGTTTCTTGTTGGGGTTTAGTGGTTTTTGTTGTTAGGGTGTTAGTGTTGTTTGTTGTTAGGGTGTTAGTGGTTTGTGTTGTTAGGGGGTTAGGATTGTTTGTTGTTAGGGTGTTAGTGTTGTTTGATGTTAGGGGTTTAGGGTTGTTTGTTGTTAGGGGTTTAAGGTTGTTTCTTGTTGGGGTTTAGTGGTTTTTGTTGTTAGGGTGTTAGTGTTGTTTGTTGTTAGGGTGTTAGTGGTTTGTGTTGTTAGGGGGTTAGTGTTGTTTGATGTTAGGGGTTTAGGGTTGTTTGTTGTTAGGGGGTTAGTGTTTGTTGTTAGGGTGATAGTGTTGTTTGTTGTCAGGGGTTTAGGGTTGTTTGTTGTTAGGGTTTTAAGGTTGTTTCTTGTTGGGGTTTAGTGGTTTTTGTTGTTAGGGTGTTAGTGTTGTTTGTTGTTAGGGTGTTAGTGGTTTGTGTTGTTAGGGGGTTAGTGTTGTTTGATGTTAGGGGTTTAGGGTTGTTTGTTGTTAGGGGGTTAGAGTTGTTTGTTGTTAGGGTGTTAGTGTTGTTTGTTGTTAGGGGTTTAGGGTTGTTTGTTGTTAGGGGTTTAAGGTTGTTTCTTGTTGGGGTTTAGTGGTTTTTGTTGTTAGGGTGTTAGTGTTGTTTGTTGTTAGGGTGTTAGTGGTTTGTGTTGTTAGGGGGTTAGTGTTGTTTGATGTTAGGGGGTTAGGGTTGTTTGTTGTTAGGGTGTTAGTGTTCTTTGATGTTAGGGGTTTAGGGTTGTTTCTTGTTAGGGGTTTAGTGTTGTTCTTTGTTAGGGTGTTAGTGTTTGTTGTTACGGGTTTAGGGTTGTTTCTTGTTGGGGTTTAGTGGTTTTTGTTGTTAGGGTGTTAGTGTTGTTTGTTGTTAGGGTGTTAGTGGTTTGTGTTGTTAGGGGGTTAGTGTTGTTTGATGTTAGGGGTTTAGGGTTGTTTGTTGTTAGGGGGTTAGTGTTTGTTGTTAGGGTGATAGTGTTGTTTGTTGTTAGGGGTTTAGGGTTGTTTGTTGTTAGGGGTTTAAGGTTGTTTCTTGTTGGGGTTTAGTGGTTTTTGTTGTTAGGGTGTTAGTGTTGTTTGTTGTTAGGGTGTTAGTGGTTTGTGTTGTTAGGGGATTAGTGTTGTTTGATGTTAGGGGGTTAGGGTTGTTTCTTGTTACGGGGTTAGTGTTGTTTGCTGTTACGGGGTTAGGGTAGTTTCTTGTTAGTGGTTTAGTGTTGTTTTTTGTTAGGGAGTTAGTGTTTGTTGTTAGGGGGTTAGGGTTGTTTGTTGTTAGGGTGTTACTGGTTTGTGTTGTTAGGGGGTTAGTGTTGTTTGATGTTAGGGGTTTAGGGTTGTTTGTTGTTAGGGGTTTAAGGTTGTTTCTTGTTGGGGTTTAGTGGTTTTTGTTGTTAGGGTGTTAGTGTTGTTTGATGTTAGGGTGTTAGTGGTTTGTGTTGTTAGGGGGTTAGTGTTGTTTGATGTTAGGGGTTTAGGGTTGTTTGTTGTTAGGGGGTTAGAGTTGTTTGTTGTTAGGGTGTTAGTGTTGTTTGTTGTTAGGTGTTTAGGGTTGTTTGTTGTTAGGGGTTTAAGGTTGTTTCGGGTTGGGGTTTAGTGGTTTTTGTTGTTAGGGTGTTAGTGTTGTTTGTTGTTAGGGTGTTAGTGGTTTGTGTTGTTAGGGCGTTAGTGTTGTTTGATGTTAGGGGTTTAGGGTTGTTTGTTGTTAGGGGTTTAAGGTTGTTTCTTGTTGGGGTTTAGTGGTTTTTGTTGTTAGGGTGTTAGTGTTGTTTGATGTTAGGGTGTTAGTGGTTTGTGTTGTTAGGGGGTTAGTGTTGTTTGATGTTAGGGGTTTAGGGTTGTTTGTTGTTAGGGGGTTAGAGTTGTTTGTTGTTAGGGTGTTAGTGTTGTTTGTTGTTAGGGGTTTAGGGTTGTTTGTTGTTAGGGGTTTAAGGTTGTTTCGGGTTGGGGTTTAGTGGTTTTTGTTCTTAGGGTGTTAGTGTTGTTTGTTGTTAGGGTGTTAGTGGTTTGTGTTGTTAGGGCGTTAGTGTTGTTTGATGTTAGGGGTTTAGGGTTGTTTGTTGTTAGGGGTTTAGGGTTGTTTCTTGTTGGGGTTTAGTGGTTTTTGTTGTTAGGGTGTTAGTGTTGTTTGTTGTTAGGGTGTTAGTGGTTTGTGTTGTTAGGGGATTAGTGTTGTTTGATGTTAGGGGGTTAGGGTTGTTTCTTGTTACGGGGTTAGTGTTGTTTGCTGTTACGGGGTTAGGGTAGTTTCTTGTTAGGGGTTTAGTGTTGTTTTTTGTTAGGGAGTTAGTGTTTGTTGTTAGGGGGTTACGGTTGTTTGTTGTTAGGGTGTTAGTGGTTTGTGTTGTTAGGGGGTTAGTGTTGTTTGATGTTAGGGGTTTAGGGTTGTTTGTTGTTAGGGGTTTAAGGTTGTTTCTTGTTGGGGTTTAGTGGTTTTTGTTGTTAGGGTGTTAGTGTTGTTTGTTGTTAGGGGTTTAGGGTTGTTTGTTGTTAGGGGGTTAGAGTTGTTTGTTGTTAGGGTGTTAGTGTTGTTTGATGTTAGGGGTTTAGGGTTGTTTGTTGTTAGGGGTTTAAGGTTGTTTCTTGTTGGGGTTTAGTGGTTTTTGTTGTTAGGGTGTTAGTGTTGTTTGTTGTTAGGGTGTTAGTGGTTTGTGTTGTTAGGGGGTTAGTGTTGTTTGATGTTAGGGGTTTAGGGTTGTTTGTTGTTAGGGGGTTAGAGTTGTTTGTTGTTAGGGTGTTAGTGTTGTTTGTTGTTAGGGGTTTAGGGTTGTTTGTTGTTAGGGGTTTAAGGTTGTTTCTTGTTGGGGTTTAGTGGTTTTTGTTGTTAGGGTGTTAGTGTTGTTTGTTGTTAGGGTGTTAGTGGTTTGTGTTGTTAGGGGGTTAGTGTTGTTTGATGTTAGGGGTTTAGGGTTGTTTGTTGTTAGGGGGTTAGAGTTGTTTGTTGTTAGGGTTTTAGTGTTGTTTGTTGTTAGGGGTTTAGGCTTGTTTGTTGTTAGGGGGTTAGAGTTGTTTGTTGTTAGGGTGTTAGTGTTGTTTGATGTTAGGGGTTTAGGGTTGTTTGTTGTTAGTGGGTTAGGGTTGTTTGTTGTTAGTGGGTTAGTGTTTTTGGTTTTCAGGGGTTAGGGTTGTTTGTTGTTTGGGGGTTAGTGTTTGTTGTTAGGGGGTTAGGGTTGTTTGTTGTTAGGGTTTTAGTGGTTTGTGTTGTTAGGGTGTTAGTGTTGTTTGATGTTAGGGGTTTAGGGTTGTTTGTTGTTAGGGGGTTAGGGTTGTTTGTTGTTAGGGTGTTAGTGTTCTTTGTTGTTAGGGGGTTAGGGTTGTTTCTTGTTACGGGGTTAGTGTTGTTTGTTGTTACGGGGTTTGGGTAGTTTCTTGTTAGGGGTTTAGGGTTGTTTGTTGTTAGGGTTTTAGGGTTGTTTCTTGTTGGGGTTTAGTGGTTTTTGTTGTTAGGGTGTTAGTGTTGTTTGTTGTTAGGGTGTTAGTGGTTTGTGTTGTTAGGGGGTTAGGATTGTTTGTTGTTAGGGTGTTAGTGTTGTTTGATGTTAGGGGTTTAGGGTTGTTTGTTGTTAGGGGTTTAAGGTTGTTTCTTGTTGGGGTTTAGTGGTTTTTGTTGTTAGGGTGTTAGTGTTGTTTGATGTTAGGGTGTTAGTGGTTTGTGTTGTTAGGGGGTTAGTGTTGTTTGATGTTAGGGGTTTAGGGTTGTTTGTTGTTAGGGGGTTAGTGTTTGTTGTTAGGGTTATAGTGTTGTTTGTTGTCAGGGGTTTAGGGTTGTTTGTTGTTAGGGTTTTAAGGTTGTTTCTTGTTGGGGTTTAGTGGTTTTTGTTGTTAGGGTGTTAGTGTTGTTTGTTGTTAGGGTGTTAGTGGTTTGTGTTGTTAGGGGGTTAGTGTTGTTTGATGTTAGGGGTTTAGGGTTGTTTGTTGTTAGGGGGTTAGAGTTGTTTGTTGTTAGGGTGTTAGTGTTGTTTGTTGTTAGGGGTTTAGGGTTGTTTGTTGTTAGGGGTTTAAGGTTGTTTCTTGTTGGGGTTTAGTGGTTTTTGTTGTTAGGGTGTTAGTGTTGTTTGTTGTTAGGGTGTTAGTGGTTTGTGTTGTTAGGGGGTTAGTGTTGTTTGATGTTAGGGGGTTAGGGTTGTTTGTTGTTAGGGTGTTAGTGTTCTTTGATGTTAGGGGTTTAGGGTTGTTTCTTGTTAGGGGTTTAGTGTTGTTTTTTGTTAGGGTGTTAGTGTTTGTTGTTACGGGTTTAGGGTTGTTTCTTGTTGGGGTTTAGTGGTTTTTGTTGTTAGGGTGTTAGTGTTGTTTGTTGTTAGGGTGTTAGTGGTTTGTGTTGTTAGGGGGTTAGTGTTGTTTGATGTTAGGGGTTTAGGGTTGTTTGTTGTTAGGGGGTTAGTGTTTGTTGTTAGGGTGATAGTGTTGTTTGTTGTTAGGGGTTTAGGGTTGTTTGTTGTTAGGGGTTTAAGGTTGTTTCTTGTTGGGGTTTAGTGGTTTTTGTTGTTAGGGTGTTAGTGTTGTTTGTTGTTAGGGTGTTAGTGGTTTGTGTTGTTAGGGGATTAGTGTTGTTTGATGTTAGGGGGTTAGGGTTGTTTCTTGTTACGGGGTTAGTGTTGTTTGCTGTTACGGGGTTAGGGTAGTTTCTTGTTAGGGGTTTAGTGTTGTTTTTTGTTAGGGAGTTAGTGTTTGTTGTTAGGGGGTTAGGGTTGTTTGTTGTTAGGGTGTTACTGGTTTGTGTTGTTAGGGGGTTAGTGTTGTTTGATGTTAGGGGTTTAGGGTTGTTTGTTGTTAGGGGTTTAAGGTTGTTTCTTGTTGGGGTTTAGTGGTTTTTGTTGTTAGGGTGTTAGTGTTGTTTGATGTTAGGGTGTTAGTGGTTTGTGTTGTTAGGGGTTTAGTGTTGTTTGATGTTAGGGGTTTAGGGTTGTTTGTTGTTAGGGGGTTAGAGTTGTTTGTTGTTAGGGTGTTAGTGTTGTTTGTTGTTAGGTGTTTAGGGTTGTTTGTTGTTAGGGGTTTAAGGTTGTTTCGGGTTGGGGTTTAGTGGTTTTTGTTGTTAGGGTGTTAGTGTTGTTTGTTGTTAGGGTGTTAGTGGTTTGTGTTGTTAGGGCGTTAGTGTTGTTTGATGTTAGGGGTTTAGGGTTGTTTGTTGTTAGGGGTTTAAGGTTGTTTCTTGTTGGGGTTTAGTGGTTTTTGTTGTTAGGGTGTTAGTGTTGTTTGATGTTAGGGTGTTAGTGGTTTGTGTTGTTAGGGGGTTAGTGTTGTTTGATGTTAGGGGTTTAGGGTTGTTTGTTGTTAGGGGGTTAGAGTTGTTTGTTGTTAGGGTGTTAGTGTTGTTTGTTGTTAGGGGTTTAGGGTTGTTTGTTGTTAGGGGTTTAAGGTTGTTTCGGGTTGGGGTTTAGTGGTTTTTGTTCTTAGGGTGTTAGTGTTGTTTGTTGTTAGGGTGTTAGTGGTTTGTGTTGTTAGGGCGTTAGTGTTGTTTGATGTTAGGGGTTTAGGGTTGTTTGTTGTTAGGGGTTTAGGGTTGTTTCTTGTTGGGGTTTAGTGGTTTTTGTTGTTAGGGTGTTAGTGTTGTTTGTTGTTAGGGTGTTAGTGGTTTGTGTTGTTAGGGGATTAGTGTTGTTTGATGTTAGGGGGTTAGGGTTGTTTCTTGTTACGGGGTTAGTGTTGTTTGCTGTTACGGGGTTAGGGTAGTTTCTTGTTAGGGGTTTAGTGTTGTTTTTTGTTAGGGAGTTAGTGTTTGTTGTTAGGGGGTTACGGTTGTTTGTTGTTAGGGTGTTAGTGGTTTGTGTTGTTAGGGGGTTAGTGTTGTTTGATGTTAGGGGTTTAGGGTTGTTTGTTGTTAGGGGTTTAAGGTTGTTTCTTGTTGGGGTTTAGTGGTTTTTGTTGTTAGGGTGTTAGTGTTGTTTGTTGTTAGGGGTTTAGGGTTGTTTGTTGTTAGGGGGTTAGAGTTGTTTGTTGTTAGGGTGTTAGTGTTGTTTGATGTTAGGGGTTTAGGGTTGTTTGTTGTTAGGGGTTTAAGGTTGTTTCTTGTTGGGGTTTAGTGGTTTTTGTTGTTAGGGTGTTAGTGTTGTTTGTTGTTAGGGTGTTAGTGGTTTGTGTTGTTAGGGGGTTAGTGTTGTTTGATGTTAGGGGTTTAGGGTTGTTTGTTGTTAGGGGGTTAGAGTTGTTTGTTGTTAGGGTGTTAGTGTTGTTTGTTGTTAGGGGTTTAGGGTTGTTTGTTGTTAGGGGTTTAAGGTTGTTTCTTGTTGGGGTTTAGTGGTTTTTGTTGTTAGGGTGTTAGTGTTGTTGTTGTTAGGGTGTTAGTGGTTTGTGTTGTTAGGGGGTTAGTGTTGTTTGATGTTAGGGGGTTAGGGTTGTTTGTTGTTAGGGTGTTAGTGTTCTTTGATGTTAGGGGTTTAGGGTTGTTTGTTGTTAGGGTGTTAGTGTTCTTTGTTGTTAGGGGGTTAGTGTTGTTTCTTGTTAGGGGGTTAGTGTTGTTTGTTGTTACGGGGTTAGGGTAGTTTCTTGTTAGGGGTTTAGTGTTGTTTTTTGTTAGGGTGTTAGTGTTTGTTGTTACGGGTTTAGGGTTGTTTCTTGTTGGGGTTTAGTGGTTTTTGTTGTTAGGGTGTTAGTGTTGTTTGTTGTTAGGGTGTTAGTGGTTTGTGTTGTTAGGGGGTTAGTGTTGTTTGATGTTAGGGGTTTAGGGTTGTTTGTTGTTAAGGGGTTAGTGTTTGTTGTTAGGGTGATAGTGTTGTTTGTTGTTAGGGGTTTAGGGTTGTTTGTTGTTAGGGGTTTAAGGTTGTTTCTTGTTGGGGTTTAGTGGTTTTTGTTGTTAGGGTGTTAGTGTTGTTTGTTGTTAGGGTGTTAGTGGTTTGTGTTGTTAGGGGATTAGTGTTGTTTGATGTTAGGGGGTTAGGGTTGTTTCTTGTTACGGGGTTAGTGTTGTTTGCTGTTACGGGGTTAGGGTAGTTTCTTGTTAGGGGTTTAGTGTTGTTTTTTGTTAGGGAGTTAGTGTTTGTTGTTAGGGGGTTAGGGTTGTTTGTTGTTAGGGTGTTAGTGGTTTGTGTTGTTAGGGGGTTAGTGTTGTTTGATGTTAGGGGTTTAGGGTTGTTTGTTGTTAGGGGTTTAAGGTTGTTTCTTGTTGGGGTTTAGTGGTTTTTGTTGTTAGGGTGTTAGTGTTGTTTGATGTTAGGGTGTTAGTGGTTTGTGTTGTTAGGGGGTTAGTGTTGTTTGATGTTAGGGGTTTAGGGTTGTTTGTTGTTAGGGGGTTAGAGTTGTTTGTTGTTAGGGTGTTAGTGTTGTTTGTTGTTAGGTGTTTAGGGTTGTTTGTTGTTAGGGGTTTAAGGTTGTTTCGGGTTGGGGTTTAGTGGTTTTTGTTGTTAGGGTGTTAGTGTTGTTTGTTGTTAGGGTGTTAGTGGTTTGTGTTGTTAGGGCGTTAGTGTTGTTTGATGTTAGGGGTTTAGGGTTGTTTGTTGTTAGGGGTTTAAGGTTGTTTCTTGTTGGGGTTTAGTGGTTTTTGTTGTTAGGGTGTTAGTGTTGTTTGATGTTAGGGTGTTAGTGGTTTGTGTTGTTAGGGGGTTAGTGTTGTTTGATGTTAGGGGTTTAGGGTTGTTTGTTGTTAGGGGGTTAGAGTTGTTTGTTGTTAGGGTGTTAGGGTTGTTTGTTGTTACGGGTTTAGGGTTGTTTGTTGTTAGGGGTTTAAGGTTGTTTCTTGTTGGGGTTTAGTGGTTTTTGTTGTTAGGGTGTTAGTGTTGTTTGTTGTTAGGGGTTTAGGGTTGTTTGTTGTTAGGGGGTTAGAGTTGTTTGTTGTTAGGGTGTTAGTGTTGTTTGATGTTAGGGGTTTAGGGTTGTTTGTTGTTAGGGGTTTAAGGTTGTTTCTTGTTGGGGTTTAGTGGTTTTTGTTGTTAGGGTGTTAGTGTTGTTTGTTGTTAGGGTGTTAGTGGTTTGTGTTGTTAGGGGGTTAGTGTTGTTTGATGTTAGGGGTTTAGGGTTGTTTGTTGTTAGGGGGTTAGAGTTGTTTGTTGTTAGGGTGTGAGTGTTGTTTGTTGTTAGGGGTTTAGGGTTGTTTGTTGTTAGGGGTTTAAGGTTGTTTCTTGTTGGGGTTTAGTGGTTTTTGTTGTTAGGGTGTTAGTGTTGTTTGTTGTTAGGGTGTTAGTGGTTTGTGTTGTTAGGGGGTTAGTGTTGTTTGATGTTAGGGGGTTAGGGTTGTTTGTTGTTAGGGTGTTAGTGTTCTTTGATGTTAGGGGTTTAGGGTTGTTTGTTGTTAGGGTGTTAGTGTTCTTTGTTGTTAGGGGGTTAGTGTTGTTTCTTGTTACGGGGTTAGTGTTGTTTGTTGTTACGGGGTTAGGGTAGTTTCTTGTTAGGGGTTTAGTGTTGTTTTTTGTTAGGGTGTTAGTGTTTGTTGTTACGGGTTTAGGGTTGTTTCTTGTTGGGGTTTAGTGGT
The DNA here is from genome assembly GCF_024166365.1 of Elephas maximus indicus. Lineage (NCBI taxonomy): Eukaryota > Metazoa > Chordata > Mammalia > Proboscidea > Elephantidae > Elephas > Elephas maximus. The sequence goes on along the minus strand of NW_026060235.1, from coordinate 1,238,829 downwards.
TTTTGTTGTTAGGGTGTTAGTGTTGTTTGATGTTAGGGTGTTAGTGGTTTATGTTGTTAGGGGGTTAGTGTTGTTTGATGTTAGGGGTTTAGGGTTGTTTGTTGTTAGGGGGTTAGTGTTTGTTGTTAGGTTGTTAGTGTTGTTTGTTGTTAGGGGTTTAGGGTTGTTTGTTGTTAGGGGTTTAAGGTTGTTTCTTGTTGGGGTTTAGTGGTTTTTGTTGTTAGGGTGTTAGTGTTGTTTGTTGTTAGGGTGTTAGTGGTTTGTGTTGTTAGGGTGTTAGTGTTGTTTGTTGTTAGGGGTTTAGGGTTGTTTGTTGTTAGGGGTTTAAGGTTGTTTCTTGTTGGGGTTTAGTGGTTTTTGTTGTTAGGGTGTTAGTGTTGTTTGTTGTTAGGGTGTTAGTGGTTTGTGTTGTTAAGGGGTTAGTGTTGTTTGATGTTAGGGGGTTAGGGTTGTTTCTTGTTACGGGGTTAGTGTTGTTTGCTGTTACGGGGTTAGGGTAGTTTCTTGTTAGGGGTTTAGTGTTGTTTTTTGTTAGGGGGTTAGTGTTTGTTGTTAGGGGGTTAGGGTTGTTTGTTGTTAGGGTGTTAGTGGTTTGTGTTGTTAGGGGGTTAGTGTTGTTTGATGTTAGGGGTTTAGGGTTGTTTGTTGTTAGGGGTTTAAGGTTGTTTCTTGTTGGGGTTTAGTGGTTTTTGTTGTTAGGGTGTTAGTGTTGTTTGATGTTAGGGTGTTAGTGGTTTGTGTTGTTAGGGGGTTAGTGTTGTTTGATGTTAGGGGTTTAGGGTTGTTTGTTGTTAGGGGGTTAGAGTTGTTTGTTGTTAGGGTGTTAGTGTTGTTTGTTGTTAGGTGTTTAGGGTTGTTTGTTGTTAGGGGTTTAAGGTTGTTTCGGGTTGGGGTTTAGTGGTTTTTGTTGTTAGGGTGTTAGTGTTGTTTGTTGTTAGGGTGTTAGTGGTTTGTGTTGTTAGGGCGTTAGTGTTGTTTGATGTTAGGGGTTTAGGGTTGTTTGTTGTTAGGGGTTTAAGGTTGTTTCTTGTTGGGGTTTAGTGGTTTTTGTTGTTAGGGTGTTAGTGTTGTTTGATGTTAGGGTGTTAGTGGTTTGTGTTGTTAGGGGGTTAGTGTTGTTTGATGTTAGGGGTTTAGGGTTGTTTGTTGTTAGGGGGTTAGAGTTGTTTGTTGTTAGGGTGTTAGTGTTGTTTGTTGTTAGGGGTTTAGGGTTGTTTGTTGTTAGGGGTTTAAGGTTGTTTCTTGTTGGGGTTTAGTGGTTTTTGTTGTTAGGGTGTTAGTGTTGTTTGTTGTTAGGGTGTTAGTGGTTTGTGTTGTTAGGGGGTTAGTGTTGTTTGATGTTAGGGGTTTAGGGTTGTTTGTTGTTAGGGGGTTAGAGTTGTTTGTTGTTAGGGTGTTAGTGTTGTTTGTTGTTAGGCGTTTAGGGTTGTTTGTTGTTAGGGGGTTAGGGTTGTTTGTTGTTAGGGTGTTAGTGTTCTTTGTTGTTAGGGGGTTAGGGTTGTTTCTTGTTACGGGGTTAGTGTTGTTTGTTGTTACGGGGTTAGGGTAGTTTCTTGTTAGGGGTTTAGTGTTGTTTTTTGTTAGGGGGTTAGTGTTTGTTGTTAGGGGTTTAGGGTTGTTTCTTGTTGGGGTTTAGTGGTTTTTGTTGTTAGGGTGTTAGTGTTGTTTGTTGTTAGGGTGTTAGTGGTTTGTGTTGTTAGGGGGTTAGTGTTGTTTGATGTTAGGGGTTTAGGGTTGTTTGTTGTTAGTGGGTTAGGGTTGTTTGTTGTTAGTGGGTTAGTGTTTTTGGTTTTCAGGGGTTAGGGTTGTTTGTTGTTAGGGTGTTAGTGTTCTTTGTTGTTAGGGGGTTAGTGTTGTTTGTTGTTACGGAGTTAGGGTAGTTTCTTGTTAGGGGTTTAGGGTTGTTTGTTGTTAGGGTGTTAGTGTTGTTTGTTGTTAGGGTGTTAGTGGTTTGTGTTGTTAGGGGGTTAGGATTGTTTGTTGTTAGGGTGTTAGTGTTGTTTGATGTTAGGGGTTTCGGGTTGTTTTTTGTTAGGGGGTTAGGGTTGTTTTTTGTTAGGGTGTTAGTGTTGTTTGTTGTTAGGGGTTTAGGGTTGTTTGTTGTTAGTGGGTTAATGTTGTTTGTTGTTAGTGGGTTAGTGTTTTTGGTTTTCAGGGGTTAGGGTTGTTTGTTGTTTGGGGGTAGTGTTTGTTGTTAGGGGGTTAGGGTTGTTTGTTGTTAGGGTGTTAGTGGTTTGTGTTGTTAGGGCGTTAGTGTTGTTTGATGTTAGGGGTTTAGGGTTGTTTGTTGTTAGGGGTTTAAGGTTGTTTCTTGTTGGGGTTTAGTGGTTTTTGTTGTTAGGGTGTTAGTGTTGTTTGATGTTAGGGTGTTAGTGGTTTGTGTTGTTAGGGGGTTAGTGTTGTTTGATGTTAGGGGTTTAGGGTTGTTTGTTGTTAGGGGGTTAGAGTTGTTTGTTCTTAGGGTGTTAGTGTTGTTTGTTGTTAGGGGTTTAGGGTTGTTTGTTGTTAGGGGTTTAAGGTTGTTTCTTGTTGGGGTTTAGTGGTTTTTGTTCTTAGGGTGTTAGTGTTGTTTGTTGTTAGGGTGTTAGTGGTTTGTGTTGTTAGGGCGTTAGTGTTGTTTGATGTTAGGGGTTTAGGGTTGTTTGTTGTTAGGGGGTTAGAGTTGTTTGTTGTTAGGGTGTTAGTGTTGTTTGTTGTTAGGGGTTTAGGGTTGTTTGTTGTTAGGGGTTTAAGGTTGTTTCTTGTTGGGGTTTAGTGGTTTTTGTTGTTAGGGTGTTAGTGTTTTTTGTTGTTAGAGTGTTAGTGGTTTGTGTTGTTAGGGGGTTAGTGTTGTTTGATGTTAGGGGTTTAGGGTTGTTTGTTGTTAGGGGGTTAGAGTTGTTTGTTGTTAGGGTGTTAGTGTTGTTTGTTGTTAGGGGTTTAGGGTTGTTTGTTGTTAGGGGTTTAAGGTTGTTTCTTGTGGGGGTGTAGTGGTTTTTGTTGTTAGGGTTTTAGTGTTGTTTGATGTTAGGGTGTTAGTGGTTTGTGTTGTTAGGGGGTTAGTGTTGTTTGATGTTAGGGGTTTAGGGTTGTTTGTTGTTAGGGGGTTAGAGTTGTTTGTTGTTAGGGTGTTAGTGTTGTTTGTTGTTAGGGGTTTAGGGTTGTTTTTTGTTAGGGGTTTAAGGTTGTTTCTTGTTGGGGTTTAGTGGTTTTTGTTCTTAGGGTGTTAGTGTTGTTTGTTGTTAGGGTGTTAGTGGTTTGTGTTGTTAGGGGGTTAGTGTTGTTTGATGTTAGGGGTTTAGGGTTGTTTGTTGTTAGGGGGTTAGAGTTGTTTGTTGTTAGGGTGTTAGTGTTGTTTGTTGTTAGGCGTTTAGGGTTGTTTGTTGTTAGGGGGTTAGGGTTGTTTGTTGTTAGGGTGTTAGTGTTCTTTGTTGTTAGGGGGTTAGGGTTGTTTCTTGTTACGGGGTTAGTGTTGTTTGTTGTTACGGGGTTAGGGTAGTTTCTTGTTAGGGGTTTAGTGTTGTTTTTTGTTAGGGGGTTAGTGTTTGTTGTTAGGGGTTTAGGGTTGTTTCTTGTTGGGGTTTAGTGGTTTTTGTTGTTAGGGTGTTAGTGTTGTTTGTTGTTAGGGTGTTAGTGGTTTGTGTTGTTAGGGGGTTAGTGTTGTTTGATGTTAGGGGTTTAGGGTTGTTTGTTGTTAGTGGGTTAGGGTTGTTTGTTGTTAGTGGGTTAGTGTTTTTGGTTTTCAGGGGTTAGGGTTGTTTTTTGTTAGGGTGTTAGTGTTCTTTGTTGTTAGGGGGTTAGTGTTGTTTGTTGTTACGGAGTTAGGGTAGTTTCTTGTTAGGGGTTTAGGGTTGTTTGTTGTTAGGGTGTTAGTGTTGTTTGTTGTTAGGGTGTTAGTGGTTTGTGTTGTTAGGGGGTTAGGATTGTTTGTTGTTAGGGTGTTAGTGTTGTTTGATGTTAGGGGTTTCGGGTTGTTTTTTGTTAGGGGGTTAGGGTTGTTTTTTGTTAGGGTGTTAGTGTTGTTTGTTGTTAGGGGTTTAGGGTTGTTTGTTGTTAGTGGGTTAATGTTGTTTGTTGTTAGTGGGTTAGTGTTTTTGGTTTTCAGGGGTTAGGGTTGTTTGTTGTTTGGGGGTAGTGTTTGTTGTTAGGGGGTTAGGGTTGTTTGTTGTTAGGGTGTTAGTGGTTTGTGTTGTTAGGGCGTTAGTGTTGTTTGATGTTAGGGGTTTAGGGTTGTTTGTTGTTAGGGGTTTAAGGTTGTTTCTTGTTGGGGTTTAGTGGTTTTTGTTGTTAGGGTGTTAGTGTTGTTTGATGTTAGGGTGTTAGTGGTTTGTGTTGTTAGGGGGTTAGTGTTGTTTGATGTTAGGGGTTTAGGGTTGTTTGTTGTTAGGGGGTTAGAGTTGTTTGTTGTTAGGGTGTTAGTGTTGTTTGTTGTTAGGGGTTTAGGGTTGTTTGTTGTTAGGGGTTTAAGGTTGTTTCTTGTTGGGGTTTAGTGGTTTTTGTTGTTAGGGTGTTAGTGTTGTTTGTTGTTAGGGTGTTAGTGGTTTGTGTTGTTAGGGGGTTAGTGTTGTTTGATGTTAGGGGTTTAGGGTTGTTTGTTGTTAGGGGGTTAGAGTTGTTTGTTGTTAGGGTTTTAGTGTTGTTTGTTGTTAGGGGTTTAGGCTTGTTTGTTGTTAGGGGGTTAGAGTTGTTTGTTGTTAGGGTGTTAGTGTTGTTTGATGTTAGGGGTTTAGGGTTGTTTGTTGTTAGTGGGTTAGGGTTGTTTGTTGTTAGTGGGTTAGTGTTTTTGGTTTTCAGGGGTTAGGGTTGTTTGTTGTTTGGGGGTTAGTGTTTGTTGTTAGGGGGTTAGGGTTGTTTGTTGTTAGGGTTTTAGTGGTTTGTGTTGTTAGGGTGTTAGTGTTGTTTGATGTTAGGGGTTTAGGGTTGTTTGTTGTTAGGGGGTTAGGGTTGTTTGTTGTTAGGGTGTTAGTGTTCTTTGTTGTTAGGGGGTTAGGGTTGTTTCTTGTTACGGGGTTAGTGTTGTTTGTTGTTACGGGGTTTGGGTAGTTTCTTGTTAGGGGTTTAGGGTTGTTTGTTGTTAGGGTTTTAGGGTTGTTTCTTGTTGGGGTTTAGTGGTTTTTGTTGTTAGGGTGTTAGTGTTGTTTGTTGTTAGGGTGTTAGTGGTTTGTGTTGTTAGGGGGTTAGGATTGTTTGTTGTTAGGGTGTTAGTGTTGTTTGATGTTAGGGGTTTAGGGTTGTTTGTTGTTAGGGGTTTAAGGTTGTTTCTTGTTGGGGTTTAGTGGTTTTTGTTGTTAGGGTGTTAGTGTTGTTTGATGTTAGGGTGTTAGTGGTTTGTGTTGTTAGGGGGTTAGTGTTGTTTGATGTTAGGGGTTTAGGGTTGTTTGTTGTTAGGGGGTTAGTGTTTGTTGTTAGGGTGATAGTGTTGTTTGTTGTCAGGGGTTTAGGGTTGTTTGTTGTTAGGGTTTTAAGGTTGTTTCTTGTTGGGGTTTAGTGGTTTTTGTTGTTAGGGTGTTAGTGTTGTTTGTTGTTAGGGTGTTAGTGGTTTGTGTTGTTAGGGGGTTAGTGTTGTTTGATGTTAGGGGTTTAGGGTTGTTTGTTGTTAGGGGGTTAGAGTTGTTTGTTGTTAGGGTGTTAGTATTGTTTGTTGTTAGGGGTTTAGGGTTGTTTGTTGTTAGGGGTTTAAGGTTGTTTCTTGTTGGGGTTTAGTGGTTTTTGTTGTTAGGGTGTTAGTGTTGTTTGTTGTTAGGGTGTTAGTGGTTTGTGTTGTTAGGGGGTTAGTGTTGTTTGATGTTAGGGGGTTAGGGTTGTTTGTTGTTAGGGTGTTAGTGTTCTTTGATGTTAGGGGTTTAGGGTTGTTTCTTGTTAGGGGTTTAGTGTTGTTTTTTGTTAGGGTGTTAGTGTTTGTTGTTACGGGTTTAGGGTTGTTTCTTGTTGGGGTTTAGTGGTTTTTGTTGTTAGGGTGTTAGTGTTGTTTGTTGTTAGGGTGTTAGTGGTTTGTGTTGTTAGGGGGTTAGTGTTGTTTGATGTTAGGGGTTTAGGGTTGTTTGTTGTTAGGGGGTTAGTGTTTGTTGTTAGGGTGATAGTGTTGTTTGTTGTTAGGGGTTTAGGGTTGTTTGTTGTTAGGGGTTTAAGGTTGTTTCTTGTTGGGGTTTAGTGGTTTTTGTTGTTAGGGTGTTAGTGTTGTTTGTTGTTAGGGTGTTAGTGGTTTGTGTTGTTAGGGGATTAGTGTTGTTTGATGTTAGGGGGTTAGGGTTGTTTCTTGTTACGGGGTTAGTGTTGTTTGCTGTTACGGGGTTAGGGTAGTTTCTTGTTAGGGGTTTAGTGTTGTTTTTTGTTAGGGAGTTAGTGTTTGTTGTTAGGGGGTTAGGGTTGTTTGTTGTTAGGGTGTTACTGGTTTGTGTTGTTAGGGGGTTAGTGTTGTTTGATGTTAGGGGTTTAGGGTTGTTTGTTGTTAGGGGTTTAAGGTTGTTTCTTGTTGGGGTTTAGTGGTTTTTGTTGTTAGGGTGTTAGTGTTGTTTGATGTTAGGGTGTTAGTGGTTTGTGTTGTTAGGGGGTTAGTGTTGTTTGATGTTAGGGGTTTAGGGTTGTTTGTTGTTAGGGGGTTAGAGTTGTTTGTTGTTAGGGTGTTAGTGTTGTTTGTTGTTAGGTGTTTAGGGTTGTTTGTTGTTAGGGGTTTAAGGTTGTTTCGGGTTGGGGTTTAGTGGTTTTTGTTGTTAGGGTGTTAGTGTTGTTTGTTGTTAGGGTGTTAGTGGTTTGTGTTGTTAGGGCGTTAGTGTTGTTTGATGTTAGGGGTTTAGGGTTGTTTGTTGTTAGGGGTTTAAGGTTGTTTCTTGTTGGGGTTTAGTGGTTTTTGTTGTTAGGGTGTTAGTGTTGTTTGATGTTAGGGTGTTAGTGGTTTGTGTTGTTAGGGGGTTAGTGTTGTTTGATGTTAGGGGTTTAGGGTTGTTTGTTGTTAGGGGGTTAGAGTTGTTTGTTGTTAGGGTGTTAGTGCTGTTTGTTGTTAGGGGTTTAGGGTTGTTTGTTGTTAGGGGTTTAAGGTTGTTTCGGGTTGGGGTTTAGTGGTTTTTGTTCTTAGGGTGTTAGTGTTGTTTGTTGTTAGGGTGTTAGTGGTTTGTGTTGTTAGGGGGTTAGTGTTGTTTGATGTTAGGGGTTTAGGGTTGTTTGTTGTTAGGGGGTTAGAGTTGTTTGTTGTTAGGGTGTTAGTGTTGTTTGTTGTTAGGCGTTTAGGGTTGTTTGTTGTTAGGGGGTTAGGGTTGTTTGTTGTTAGGGTGTTAGTGTTCTTTGTTGTTAGGGGGTTAGGGTTGTTTCTTGTTACGGGGTTAGTGTTGTTTGTTGTTACGGGGTTAGGGTAGTTTCTTGTTAGGGGTTTAGTGTTGTTTTTTGTTAGGGGGTTAGTGTTTGTTGTTAGGGGTTTAGGGTTGTTTCTTGTTGGGGTTTAGTGGTTTTTGTTGTTAGGGTGTTAGTGTTGTTTGTTGTTAGGGTGTTAGTGGTTTGTGTTGTTAGGGGGTTAGTGTTGTTTGATGTTAGGGGTTTAGGGTTGTTTGTTGTTAGTGGGTTAGGGTTGTTTGTTGTTAGTGGGTTAGTGTTTTTGGTTTTCAGGGGTTAGGGTTGTTTGTTGTTAGGGTGTTAGTGTTCTTTGTTGTTAGGGGGTTAGTGTTGTTTGTTGTTACGGAGTTAGGGTAGTTTCTTGTTAGGGGTTTAGGGTTGTTTGTTGTTAGGGTGTTAGTGTTGTTTGTTGTTAGGGTGTTAGTGGTTTGTGTTGTTAGGGGGTTAGGATTGTTTGTTGTTAGGGTGTTAGTGTTGTTTGATGTTAGGGGTTTCGGGTTGTTTTTTGTTAGGGGGTTAGGGTTGTTTTTTGTTAGGGTGTTAGTGTTGTTTGTTGTTAGGGGTTTAGGGTTGTTTGTTGTTAGTGGGTTAATGTTGTTTGTTGTTAGTGGGTTAGTGTTTTTGGTTTTCAGGGGTTAGGGTTGTTTGTTGTTTGGGGGTAGTGTTTGTTGTTAGGGGGTTAGGGTTGTTTGTTGTTAGGGTGTTAGTGGTTTGTGTTGTTAGGGCGTTAGTGTTGTTTGATGTTAGGGGTTTAGGGTTGTTTGTTGTTAGGGGTTTAAGGTTGTTTCTTGTTGGGGTTTAGTGGTTTTTGTTGTTAGGGTGTTAGTGTTGTTTGATGTTAGGGTGTTAGTGGTTTGTGTTGTTAGGGGGTTAGTGTTGTTTGATGTTAGGGGTTTAGGGTTGTTTGTTGTTAGGGGGTTAGAGTTGTTTGTTGTTAGGGTGTTAGTGTTGTTTGTTGTTAGGGGTTTAGGGTTGTTTGTTGTTAGGGGTTTAAGGTTGTTTCTTGTTGGGGTTTAGTGGTTTTTGTTGTTAGGGTGTTAGTGTTGTTTGTTGTTAGGGTGTTAGTGGTTTGTGTTGTTAGGGGGTTAGTGTTGTTTGATGTTAGGGGTTTAGGGTTGTTTGTTGTTAGGGGGTTAGAGTTGTTTGTTGTTAGGGTTTTAGTGTTGTTTGTTGTTAGGGGTTTAGGCTTGTTTGTTGTTAGGGGGTTAGAGTTGTTTGTTGTTAGGGTGTTAGTGTTGTTTGATGTTAGGGGTTTAGGGTTGTTTGTTGTTAGTGGGTTAGGGTTGTTTGTTGTTAGTGGGTTAGTGTTTTTGGTTTTCAGGGGTTAGGGTTGTTTGTTGTTTGGGGGTTAGTGTTTGTTGTTAGGGGGTTAGGGTTGTTTGTTGTTAGGGTTTTAGTGGTTTGTGTTGTTAGGGTGTTAGTGTTGTTTGATGTTAGGGGTTTAGGGTTGTTTGTTGTTAGGGGGTTAGGGTTGTTTGTTGTTAGGGTGTTAGTGTTCTTTGTTGTTAGGGGGTTAGGGTTGTTTCTTGTTACGGGGTTAGTGTTGTTTGTTGTTACGGGGTTTGGGTAGTTTCTTGTTAGGGGTTTAGGGTTGTTTGTTGTTAGGGTTTTAGGGTTGTTTCTTGTTGGGGTTTAGTGGTTTTTGTTGTTAGGGTGTTAGTGTTGTTTGTTGTTAGGGTGTTAGTGGTTTGTGTTGTTAGGGGGTTAGGATTGTTTGTTGTTAGGGTGTTAGTGTTGTTTGATGTTAGGGGTTTAGGGTTGTTTGTTGTTAGGGGATTAAGGTTGTTTCTTGTTGGGGTTTAGTGGTTTTTGTTGTTAGGGTGTTAGTGTTGTTTGATGTTAGGGTGTTAGTGGTTTGTGTTGTTAGGGGGTTAGTGTTGTTTGATGTTAGGGGTTTAGGGTTGTTTGTTGTTAGGGGGTTAGTGTTTGTTGTTAGGGTGATAGTGTTGTTTGTTGTCAGGGGTTTAGGGTTGTTTGTTGTTAGGGTTTTAAGGTTGTTTCTTGTTGGGGTTTAGTGGTTTTTGTTGTTAGGGTGTTAGTGTTGTTTGTTGTTAGGGTGTTAGTGGTTTGTGTTGTTAGGGGGTTAGTGTTGTTTGATGTTAGGGGTTTAGGGTTGTTTGTTGTTAGGGGGTTAGAGTTGTTTGTTGTTAGGGTGTTAGTGTTGTTTGTTGTTAGGGGTTTAGGGTTGTTTGTTGTTAGGGGTTTAAGGTTGTTTCTTGTTGGGGTTTAGTGGTTTTTGTTGTTAGGGTGTTAGTGTTGTTTGTTGTTAGGGTGTTAGTGGTTTGTGTTGTTAGGGGGTTAGTGTTGTTTGATGTTAGGGGGTTAGGGTTGTTTGTTGTTAGGGTGTTAGTGTTCTTTGATGTTAGGGGTTTAGGGTTGTTTCTTGTTAGGGGTTTAGTGTTGTTTTTTGTTAGGGTGTTAGTGTTTGTTGTTACGGGTTTAGGGTTGTTTCTTGTTGGGGTTTAGTGGTTTTTGTTGTTAGGGTGTTAGTGTTGTTTGTTGTTAATGTGTTAGTGGTTTGTGTTGTTAGGGGGTTAGTGTTGTTTGATGTTAGGGGTTTAGGGTTGTTTGTTGTTAGGGGGTTAGTGTTTGTTGTTAGGGTGATGGTGTTGTTTGTTGTTAGGGGTTTAGTGTTGTTTGTTGTTAGGGGTTTAAGGTTGTTTCTTGTTGGGGTTTAGTGGTTTTTGTTGTTAGGGTGTTAGTGTTGTTTGTTGTTAGGGTGTTAGTGGTTTGTGTTGTTAGGGGATTAGTGTTGTTTGATGTTAGGGGGTTAGGGTTGTTTCTTGTTACGGGGTTAGTGTTGTTTGCTGTTACGGGGTTAGGGTAGTTTCTTGTTAGGGGTTTAGTGTTGTTTTTTGTTAGGGAGTTAGTGTTTGTTGTTAGGGGGTTAGGGTTGTTTGTTGTTAGGGTGTTACTGGTTTGTGTTGTTAGGGGGTTAGTGTTGTTTGATGTTAGGGGTTTAGGGTTGTTTGTTGTTAGGGGTTTAAGGTTGTTTCTTGTTGGGGTTTAGTGGTTTTTGTTGTTAGGGTGTTAGTGTTGTTTGATGTTAGGGTGTTAGTGGTTTGTGTTGTTAGGGGGTTAGTGTTGTTTGATGTTAGGGGTTTAGGGTTGTTTGTTGTTAGGGGGTTAGAGTTGTTTGTTGTTAGGGTGTTAGTGTTGTTTGTTGTTAGGTGTTTAGGGTTGTTTGTTGTTAGGGGTTTAAGGTTGTTTCGGGTTGGGGTTTAGTGGTTTTTGTTGTTAGGGTGTTAGTGTTGTTTGTTGTTAGGGTGTTAGTGGTTTGTGTTGTTAGGGCGTTAGTGTTGTTTGATGTTAGGGGTTTAGGGTTGTTTGTTGTTAGGGGTTTAAGGTTGTTTCTTGTTGGGGTTTAGTGGTTTTTGTTGTTAGGGTGTTAGTGTTGTTTGATGTTAGGGTGTTAGTGGTTTGTGTTGTTAGGGGGTTAGTGTTGTTTGATGTTAGGGGTTTAGGGTTGTTTGTTGTTAGGGGGTTAGAGTTGTTTGTTGTTAGGGTGTTAGTGTTGTTTGTTGTTAGGGGTTTAGGGTTGTTTGTTGTTAGGGGTTTAAGGTTGTTTCGGGTTGGGGTTTAGTGGTTTTTGTTCTTAGGGTGTTAGTGTTGTTTGTTGTTAGGGTGTTAGTGGTTTGTGTTGTTAGGGGGTTAGTGTTGTTTGATGTTAGGGGTTTAGGGTTGTTTGTTGTTAGGGGGTTAGAGTTGTTTGTTGTTAGGGTGTTAGTGTTGTTTGTTGTTAGGCGTTTAGGGTTGTTTGTTGTTAGGGGGTTAGGGTTGTTTGTTGTTAGGGTGTTAGTGTTCTTTGTTGTTAGGGGGTTAGGGTTGTTTCTTGTTACGGGGTTAGTGTTGTTTGTTGTTACGGGGTTAGGGTAGTTTCTTGTTAGGGGTTTAGTGTTGTTTTTTGTTAGGGGGTTAGTGTTTGTTGTTAGGGGTTTAGGGTTGTTTCTTGTTGGGGTTTAGTGGTTTTTGTTGTTAGGGTGTTAGTGTTGTTTGTTGTTAGGGTGTTAGTGGTTTGTGTTGTTAGGGGGTTAGTGTTGTTTGATGTTAGGGGTTTAGGGTTGTTTGTTGTTAGTGGGTTAGGGTTGTTTGTTGTTAGTGGGTTAGTGTTTTTGGTTTTCAGGGGTTAGGGTTGTTTGTTGTTAGGGTGTTAGTGTTCTTTGTTGTTAGGGGGTTAGTGTTGTTTGTTGTTACGGAGTTAGGGTAGTTTCTTGTTAGGGGTTTAGGGTTGTTTGTTGTTAGGGTGTTAGTGTTGTTTGTTGTTAGGGTGTTAGTGGTTTGTGTTGTTAGGGGGTTAGGATTGTTTGTTGTTAGGGTGTTAGTGTTGTTTGATGTTAGGGGTTTCGGGTTGTTTTTTGTTAGGGGGTTAGGGTTGTTTTTTGTTAGGGTGTTAGTGTTGTTTGTTGTTAGGGGTTTAGGGTTGTTTGTTGTTAGTGGGTTAATGTTCTTTGTTGTTAGTGGGTTAGTGTTTTTGGTTTTCAGGGGTTAGGGTTGTTTGTTGTTTGGGGGTAGTGTTTGTTGTTAGGGGGTTAGGGTTGTTTGTTGTTAGGGTGTTAGTGGTTTGTGTTGTTAGGGCGTTAGTGTTGTTTGATGTTAGGGGTTTAGGGTTGTTTGTTGTTAGGGGTTTAAGGTTGTTTCTTGTTGGGGTTTAGTGGTTTTTGTTGTTAGGGTGTTAGTGTTGTTTGATGTTAGGGTGTTAGTGGTTTGTGTTGTTAGGGGGTTAGTGTTGTTTGATGTTAGGGGTTTAGGGTTGTTTGTTGTTAGGGGGTTAGAGTTGTTTGTTGTTAGGGTGTTAGTGTTGTTTGTTGTTAGGGGTTTAGGGTTGTTTGTTGTTAGGGGTTTAAGGTTGTTTCTTGTTGGGGTTTAGTGGTTTTTGTTGTTAGGGTGTTAGTGTTGTTTGTTGTTAGGGTGTTAGTGGTTTGTGTTGTTAGGGGGTTAGTGTTGTTTGATGTTAGGGGTTTAGGGTTGTTTGTTGTTAGGGGGTTAGAGTTGTTTGTTGTTAGGGTTTTAGTGTTGTTTGTTGTTAGGGGTTTAGGCTTGTTTGTTGTTAGGGGGTTAGAGTTGTTTGTTGTTAGGGTGTTAGTGTTGTTTGATGTTAGGGGTTTAGGGTTGTTTGTTGTTAGTGGGTTAGGGTTGTTTGTTGTTAGTGGGTTAGTGTTTTTGGTTTTCAGGGGTTAGGGTTGTTTGTTGTTTGGGGGTTAGTGTTTGTTGTTAGGGGGTTAGGGTTGTTTGTTGTTAGGGTTTTAGTGGTTTGTGTTGTTAGGGTGTTAGTGTTGTTTGATGTTAGGGGTTTAGGGTTGTTTGTTGTTAGGGGGTTAGGGTTGTTTGTTGTTAGGGTGTTAGTGTTCTTTGTTGTTAGGGGGTTAGGGTTGTTTCTTGTTACGGGGTTAGTGTTGTTTGTTGTTACGGGGTTTGGGTAGTTTCTTGTTAGGGGTTTAGGGTTGTTTGTTGTTAGGGTTTTAGGGTTGTTTCTTGTTGGGGTTTAGTGGTTTTTGTTGTTAGGGTGTTAGTGTTGTTTGTTGTTAGGGTGTTAGTGGTTTGTGTTGTTAGGGGGTTAGGATTGTTTGTTGTTAGGGTGTTAGTGTTGTTTGATGTTAGGGGTTTAGGGTTGTTTGTTGTTAGGGGTTTAAGGTTGTTTCTTGTTGGGGTTTAGTGGTTTTTGTTGTTAGGGTGTTAGTGTTGTTTGATGTTAGGGTGTTAGTGGTTTGTGTTGTTAGGGGGTTAGTGTTGTTTGATGTTAGGGGTTTAGGGTTGTTTGTTGTTAGGGGGTTAGTGTTTGTTGTTAGGGTGATAGTGTTGTTTGTTGTCAGGGGTTTAGGGTTGTTTGTTGTTAGGGTTTTAAGGTTGTTTCTTGTTGGGGTTTAGTGGTTTTTGTTGTTAGGGTGTTAGTGTTGTTTGTTGTTAGGGTGTTAGTGGTTTGTGTTGTTAGGGGGTTAGTGTTGTTTGATGTTAGGGGTTTAGGGTTGTTTGTTGTTAGGGGGTTAGAGTTGTTTGTTGTTAGGGTGTTAGTGTTGTTTGTTGTTAGGGGTTTAGGGTTGTTTGTTGTTAGGGGTTTAAGGTTGTTTCTTGTTGGGGTTTAGTGGTTTTTGTTGTTAGGGTGTTAGTGTTGTTTGTTGTTAGGGTGTTAGTGGTTTGTGTTGTTAGGGGGTTAGTGTTGTTTGATGTTAGGGGGTTAGGGTTGTTTGTTGTTAGGGTGTTAGTGTTCTTTGATGTTAGGGGTTTAGGGTTGTTTCTTGTTAGGGGTTTAGTGTTGTTTTTTGTTAGGGTGTTAGTGTTTGTTGTTACGGGTTTAGGGTTGTTTCTTGTTGGGGTTTAGTGGTTTTTGTTGTTAGGGTGTTAGTGTTGTTTGTTGTTAGGGTGTTAGTGGTTTGTGTTGTTAGGGGGTTAGTGTTGTTTGATGTTAGGGGTTTAGGGTTGTTTGTTGTTAGGGGGTTAGTGTTTGTTGTTAGGGTGATAGTGTTGTTTGTTGTTAGGGGTTTAGGGTTGTTTGTTGTTCGGGGTTTAAGGTTGTTTTTTGTTGGGGTTTAGTGGTTTTTGTTGTTAGGGTGTTAGTGTTGTTTGTTGTTAGGGTGTTAGTGGTTTGTGTTGTTAGGGGATTAGTGTTGTTTGATGTTAGGGGGTTAGGGTTGTTTCTTGTTACGGGGTTAGTGTTGTTTGCTGTTACGGGGTTAGGGTAGTTTCTTGTTAGGGGTTTAGTGTTGTTTTTTGTTAGGGAGTTAGTGTTTGTTGTTAGGGGGTTAGGGTTGTTTGTTGTTAGGGTGTTACTGGTTTGTGTTGTTAGGGGGTTAGTGTTGTTTGATGTTAGGGGTTTAGGGTTGTTTGTTGTTAGGGGTTTAAGGTTGTTTCTTGTTGGGGTTTAGTGGTTTTTGTTGTTAGGGTGTTAGTGTTGTTTGATGTTAGGGTGTTAGTGGTTTGTGTTGTTAGGGGGTTAGTGTTGTTTGATGTTAGGGGTTTAGGGTTGTTTGTTGTTAGGGGGTTAGAGTTGTTTGTTGTTAGGGTGTTAGTGTTGTTTGTTGTTAGGTGTTTAGGGTTGTTTGTTGTTAGGGGTTTAAGGTTGTTTCGGGTTGGGGTTTAGTGGTTTTTGTTGTTAGGGTGTTAGTGTTGTTTGTTGTTAGGGTGTTAGTGGTTTGTGTTGTTAGGGCGTTAGTGTTGTTTGATGTCAGGGGTTTAGGGTTGTTTGTTGTTAGGGGTTTAAGGTTGTTTCTTGTTGGGGTTTAGTGGTTTTTGTTGTTAGGGTGTTAGTGTTGTTTGATGTTAGGGTGTTAGTGGTTTGTGTTGTTAGGGGGTTAGTGTTGTTTGATGTTAGGGGTTTAGGGTTGTTTGTTGTTAGGGGGTTAGAGTTGTTTGTTGTTAGGGTGTTAGTGTTGTTTGTTGTTAGGGGTTTAGGGTTGTTTGTTGTTAGGGGTTTAAGGTTGTTTCGGGTTGGGGTTTAGTGGTTTTTGTTCTTAGGGTGTTAGTGTTGTTTGTTGTTAGGGTGTTAGTGGTTTGTGTTGTTAGGGCGTTAGTGTTGTTTGATGTTAGGGGTTTAGGGTTGTTTGTTGTTAGGGGTTTAGGGTTGTTTCTTGTTGGGGTTTAGTGGTTTTTGTTGTTAGGGTGTTAGTGTTGTTTGTTGTTAGGGTGTTAGTGGTTTGTGTTGTTAGGGGATTAGTGTTGTTTGATGTTAGGGGGTTAGGGTTGTTTCTTGTTACGGGGTTAGTGTTGTTTGCTGTTACGGGGTTAGGGTAGTTTCTTGTTAGGGGTTTAGTGTTGTTTTTTGTTAGGGAGTTAGTGTTTGTTGTTAGGGGGTTACGGTTGTTTGTTGTTAGGGTGTTAGTGGTTTGTGTTGTTAGGGGGTTAGTGTTGTTTGATGTTAGGGGTTTAGGGTTGTTTGTTGTTAGGGGTTTAAGGTTGTTTCTTGTTGGGGTTTAGTGGTTTTTGTTGTTAGGGTGTTAGTGTTGTTTGTTGTTAGGGGTTTAGGGTTGTTTGTTGTTAGGGGGTTAGAGTTGTTTGTTGTTAGGGTGTTAGTGTTGTTTGATGTTAGGGGTCTAGGGTTGTTTGTTGTTAGGGGTTTAAGGTTGTTTCTTGTTGGGGTTTAGTGGTTTTTGTTGTTAGGGTGTTAGTGTTGTTTGTTGTTAGGGTGTTAGTGGTTTGTGTTGTTAGGGGGTTAGTGTTGTTTGATGTTAGGGGTTTAGGGTTGTTTGTTGTTAGGGGGTTAGAGTTGTTTGTTGTTAGGGTGTTAGTGTTGTTTGTTGTTAGGGGTTTAGGGTTGTTTGTTGTTAGGGGTTTAAGGTTGTTTCTTGTTGGGGTTTAGTGGTTTTTGTTGTTAGGGTGTTAGTGTTGTTGTTGTTAGGGTGTTAGTGGTTTGTGTTGTTAGGGGGTTAGTGTTGTTTGATGTTAGGGGGTTAGGGTTGTTTGTTGTTAGGGTGTTAGTGTTCTTTGATGTTAGGGGTTTAGGGTTGTTTGTTGTTAGGGTGTTAGTGTTCTTTGTTGTTAGGGGGTTAGTGTTGTTTCTTGTTACGGGGTTAGTGTTGTTTGTTGTTACGGGGTTAGGGTAGTTTCTTTTTAGGGGTTTAGTGTTGTTTTTTGTTAGGGTGTTAGTGTTTGTTGTTACGGGTTTAGGGTTGTTTCTTGTTGGGGTTTAGTGGTTTTTGTTGTTAGGGTGTTAGTGTTGTTTGTTGTTAGGGTGTTAGTGGTTTGTGTTGTTAGGGGGTTAGTGTTGTTTGATGTTAGGGGTTTAGGGTTGTTTGTTGTTAGGGGGTTAGTGTTTGTTGTTAGGGTGATAGTGTTGTTTGTTGTTAGGGGTTTAGGGTTGTTTGTTGTTAGGGGTTTAAGGTTGTTTCTTGTTGGGGTTTAGTGGTTTTTGTTGTTAGGGTGTTAGTGTTGTTTGTTGTTAGGGTGTTAGTGGTTTGTGTTGTTAGGGGATTAGTGTTGTTTGATGTTAGGGGGTTAGGGTTGTTTCTTGTTACGGGGTTAGTGTTGTTTGCTGTTACGGGGTTAGGGTAGTTTCTTGTTAGGGGTTTAGTGTTGTTTTTTGTTAGGGAGTTAGTGTTTGTTGTTAGGGGGTTAGGGTTGTTTGTTGTTAGGGTGTTAGTGGTTTGTGTTGTTAGGGGGTTAGTGTTGTTTGATGTTAGGGGTTTAGGGTTGTTTGTTGTTAGGGGTTTAAGGTTGTTTCTTGTTGGGGTTTAGTGGTTTTTGTTGTTAGGGTGTTAGTGTTGTTTGATGTTAGGGTGTTAGTGGTTTGTGTTGTTAGGGGGTTAGTGTTGTTTGATGTTAGGGGTTTAGGGTTGTTTGTTGTTAGGGGGTTAGAGCTGTTTGTTGTTAGGGTGTTAGTGTTGTTTGTTGTTAGGTGTTTAGGGTTGTTTGTTGTTAGGGGTTTAAGGTTGTTTCGGGTTGGGGTTTAGTGGTTTTTGTTGTTAGGGTGTTAGTGTTGTTTGTTGTTAGGGTGTTAGTGGTTTGTGTTGTTAGGGCGTTAGTGTTGTTTGATGTTAGGGGTTTAGGGTTGTTTGTTGTTAGGGGTTTAAGGTTGTTTCTTGTTGGGGTTTAGTGGTTTTTGTTGTTAGGGTGTTAGTGTTGTTTGATGTTAGGGTGTTAGTGGTTTGTGTTGTTAGGGGGTTAGTGTTGTTTGATGTTAGGGGTTTAGGGTTGTTTGTTGTTAGGGGGTTAGAGTTGTTTGTTGTTAGGGTGTTAGGGTTGTTTGTTGTTAGGGGTTTAGGGTTGTTTGTTGTTAGGGGTTTAAGGTTGTTTCTTGTTGGGGTTTAGTGGTTTTTGTTGTTAGGATGTTAGTGTTGTTTGTTGTTAGGGGTTTAGGGTTGTTTGTTGTTAGGGGGTTAGAGTTGTTTGTTGTTAGGGTGTTAGTGTTGTTTGATGTTAGGGGTTTAGGGTTGTTTGTTGTTAGGGGTTTAAGGTTGTTTCTTGTTGGGGTTTAGTGGTTTTTGTTGTTAGGGTGTTAGTGTTGTTTGTTGTTAGGGTGTTAGTGGTTTGTGTTGTTAGGGGGTTAGTGTTGTTTGATGTTAGGGGTTTAGGGTTGTTTGTTGTTAGGGGGTTAGAGTTGTTTGTTGTTAGGGTGTGAGTGTTGTTTGTTGTTAGGGGTTTAGGGTTGTTTGTTGTTAGGGGTTTAAGGTTGTTTCTTGTTGGGGTTTAGTGGTTTTTGTTGTTAGGGTGTTAGTGTTGTTTGTTGTTAGGGTGTTAGTGGTTTGTGTTGTTAGGGGGTTAGTGTTGTTTGATGTTAGGGGGTTAGGGTTGTTTGTTGTTAGGGTGTTAGTGTTCTTTGATGTTAGGGGTTTAGGGTTGTTTGTTGTTAGGGTGTTAGTGTTCTTTGTTGTTAGGGGGTTAGTGTTGTTTCTTGTTACGGGGTTAGTGTTGTTTGTTGTTACGGGGTTAGGGTAGTTTCTTGTTAGGGGTTTAGTGTTGTTTTTTGTTAGGGTGTTAGTGTTTGTTGTTACGGGTTTAGGGTTGTTTCTTGTTGGGGTTTAGTGGTTTTTGTTGTTAGGGTGTTAGTGTTGTTTGATGTTAGGGTGTTAGTGGTTTGTGTTGTTAGGGGGTTAGTGTTGTTTGATGTTAGGGGTTTAGGGTTGTTTGTTGTTAGGGGGTTAGTGTTTGTTGTTAGGTTGTTAGTGTTGTTTGTTGTTAGGGGTTTAGGGTTGTTTGTTGTTAGGGGTTTAAGGTTGTTTCTTGTTGGGGTTTAGTGGTTTTTGTTCTTAGGGTGTTAGTGTTGTTTGTTGTTAGGGTGTTAGTGGTTTGTGTTGTTAGGGGGTTAGTGTTGTTTGATGTTAGGGGTTTAGGGTTGTTTGTTGTTAGGGGGTTAGAGTTGTTTGTTGTTAGGGTGGTAGTGTTGTTTGTTGTTAGGCGTTTAGGGTTGTTTGTTGTTAGGGGGTTAGGGTTGTTTGTTGTTAGGGTGTTAGTGTTCTTTGTTGTTAGGGGGTTAGGGTTGTTTCTTGTTACGGGGTTAGTGTTGTTTGTTGTTACGGGGTTAGGGTAGTTTCTTGTTAGGGGTTTAGTGTTGTTTTTTGTTAGGGGGTTAGTGTTTGTTGTTAGGGGTTTAGGGTTGTTTCTTGTTGGGGTTTAGTGGTTTTTGTTGTTAGGGTGTTAGTGTTGTTTGTTGTTAGGGTGTTAGTGGTTTGTGTTGTTAGGGGGTTAGTGTTGTTTGATGTTAGGGGTTTAGGGTTGTTTGTTGTTAGTGGGTTAGGGTTGTTTGTTGTTAGTGGGTTAGTGTTTTTGGTTTTCAGGGGTTAGGGTTGTTTGTTGTTAGGGTGTTAGTGTTCTTTGTTGTTAGGGGGTTAGTGTTGTTTGTTGTTACGGAGTTAGGGTAGTTTCTTGTTAGGGGTTTAGGGTTGTTTGT
This sequence comes from Elephas maximus indicus, assembly GCF_024166365.1. Classification (NCBI taxonomy): domain Eukaryota; kingdom Metazoa; phylum Chordata; class Mammalia; order Proboscidea; family Elephantidae; genus Elephas; species Elephas maximus. Next base: position 1,220,210 of record NW_026060235.1, on the reverse strand, counting down.
TGTTAGGGTGTTAGTGTTGTTTGTTGTTAGGGTGTTAGTGGTTTGTGTTGTTAGGGGGTTAGGATTGTTTGTTGTTAGGGTGTTAGTGTTGTTTGATGTTAGGGGTTTCGGGTTGTTTTTTGTTAGGGGGTTAGGGTTGTTTTTTGTTAGGGTGTTAGTGTTGTTTGTTGTTAGGGGTTTAGGGTTGTTTGTTGTTAGTGGGTTAATGTTGTTTGTTGTTAGTGGGTTAGTGTTTTTGGTTTTCAGGGGTTAGGGTTGTTTGTTGTTTGGGGGTAGTGTTTGTTGTTAGGGGGTTAGGGTTGTTTGTTGTTAGGGTGTTAGTGGTTTGTGTTGTTAGGGCGTTAGTGTTGTTTGATGTTAGGGGTTTAGGGTTGTTTGTTGTTAGGGGGTTAGAGTTGTTTGTTGTTAGGGTGTTAGTGTTGTTTGATGTTAGGGGTCTAGGGTTGTTTGTTGTTAGGGGTTTAAGGTTGTTTCTTGTTGGGGTTTAGTGGTTTTTGTTGTTAGGGTGTTAGTGTTGTTTGTTGTTAGGGTGTTAGTGGTTTGTGTTGTTAGGGGGTTAGTGTTGTTTGATGTTAGGGGTTTAGGGTTGTTTGTTGTTAGGGGGTTAGAGTTGTTTGTTGTTAGGGTGTTAGTGTTGTTTGTTGTTAGGGGTTTAGGGTTGTTTGTTGTTAGGGGTTTAAGGTTGTTTCTTGTTGGGGTTTAGTGGTTTTTGTTGTTAGGGTGTTAGTGTTGTTGTTGTTAGGGTGTTAGTGGTTTGTGTTGTTAGGGGGTTAGTGTTGTTTGATGTTAGGGGGTTAGGGTTGTTTGTTGTTAGGGTGTTAGTGTTCTTTGATGTTAGGGGTTTAGGGTTGTTTGTTGTTAGGGTGTTAGTGTTCTTTGTTGTTAGGGGGTTAGTGTTGTTTCTTGTTACGGGGTTAGTGTTGTTTGTTGTTACGGGGTTAGGGTAGTTTCTTTTTAGGGGTTTAGTGTTGTTTTTTGTTAGGGTGTTAGTGTTTGTTGTTACGGGTTTAGGGTTGTTTCTTGTTGGGGTTTAGTGGTTTTTGTTGTTAGGGTGTTAGTGTTGTTTGTTGTTAGGGTGTTAGTGGTTTGTGTTGTTAGGGGGTTAGTGTTGTTTGATGTTAGGGGTTTAGGGTTGTTTGTTGTTAGGGGGTTAGTGTTTGTTGTTAGGGTGATAGTGTTGTTTGTTGTTAGGGGTTTAGGGTTGTTTGTTGTTAGGGGTTTAAGGTTGTTTCTTGTTGGGGTTTAGTGGTTTTTGTTGTTAGGGTGTTAGTGTTGTTTGTTGTTAGGGTGTTAGTGGTTTGTGTTGTTAGGGGATTAGTGTTGTTTGATGTTAGGGGGTTAGGGTTGTTTCTTGTTACGGGGTTAGTGTTGTTTGCTGTTACGGGGTTAGGGTAGTTTCTTGTTAGGGGTTTAGTGTTGTTTTTTGTTAGGGAGTTAGTGTTTGTTGTTAGGGGGTTAGGGTTGTTTGTTGTTAGGGTGTTAGTGGTTTGTGTTGTTAGGGGGTTAGTGTTGTTTGATGTTAGGGGTTTAGGGTTGTTTGTTGTTAGGGGTTTAAGGTTGTTTCTTGTTGGGGTTTAGTGGTTTTTGTTGTTAGGGTGTTAGTGTTGTTTGATGTTAGGGTGTTAGTGGTTTGTGTTGTTAGGGGGTTAGTGTTGTTTGATGTTAGGGGTTTAGGGTTGTTTGTTGTTAGGGGGTTAGAGCTGTTTGTTGTTAGGGTGTTAGTGTTGTTTGTTGTTAGGTGTTTAGGGTTGTTTGTTGTTAGGGGTTTAAGGTTGTTTCGGGTTGGGGTTTAGTGGTTTTTGTTGTTAGGGTGTTAGTGTTGTTTGTTGTTAGGGTGTTAGTGGTTTGTGTTGTTAGGGCGTTAGTGTTGTTTGATGTTAGGGGTTTAGGGTTGTTTGTTGTTAGGGGTTTAAGGTTGTTTCTTGTTGGGGTTTAGTGGTTTTTGTTGTTAGGGTGTTAGTGTTGTTTGATGTTAGGGTGTTAGTGGTTTGTGTTGTTAGGGGGTTAGTGTTGTTTGATGTTAGGGGTTTAGGGTTGTTTGTTGTTAGGGGGTTAGAGTTGTTTGTTGTTAGGGTGTTAGGGTTGTTTGTTGTTAGGGGTTTAGGGTTGTTTGTTGTTAGGGGTTTAAGGTTGTTTCTTGTTGGGGTTTAGTGGTTTTTGTTGTTAGGATGTTAGTGTTGTTTGTTGTTAGGGGTTTAGGGTTGTTTGTTGTTAGGGGGTTAGAGTTGTTTGTTGTTAGGGTGTTAGTGTTGTTTGATGTTAGGGGTTTAGGGTTGTTTGTTGTTAGGGGTTTAAGGTTGTTTCTTGTTGGGGTTTAGTGGTTTTTGTTGTTAGGGTGTTAGTGTTGTTTGTTGTTAGGGTGTTAGTGGTTTGTGTTGTTAGGGGGTTAGTGTTGTTTGATGTTAGGGGTTTAGGGTTGTTTGTTGTTAGGGGGTTAGAGTTGTTTGTTGTTAGGGTGTGAGTGTTGTTTGTTGTTAGGGGTTTAGGGTTGTTTGTTGTTAGGGGTTTAAGGTTGTTTCTTGTTGGGGTTTAGTGGTTTTTGTTGTTAGGGTGTTAGTGTTGTTTGTTGTTAGGGTGTTAGTGGTTTGTGTTGTTAGGGGGTTAGTGTTGTTTGATGTTAGGGGGTTAGGGTTGTTTGTTGTTAGGGTGTTAGTGTTCTTTGATGTTAGGGGTTTAGGGTTGTTTGTTGTTAGGGTGTTAGTGTTCTTTGTTGTTAGGGGGTTAGTGTTGTTTCTTGTTACGGGGTTAGTGTTGTTTGTTGTTACGGGGTTAGGGTAGTTTCTTGTTAGGGGTTTAGTGTTGTTTTTTGTTAGGGTGTTAGTGTTTGTTGTTACGGGTTTAGGGTTGTTTCTTGTTGGGGTTTAGTGGTTTTTGTTGTTAGGGTGTTAGTGTTGTTTGATGTTAGGGTGTTAGTGGTTTGTGTTGTTAGGGGGTTAGTGTTGTTTGATGTTAGGGGTTTAGGGTTGTTTGTTGTTAGGGGGTTAGTGTTTGTTGTTAGGTTGTTAGTGTTGTTTGTTGTTAGGGGTTTAGGGTTGTTTGTTGTTAGGGGTTTAAGGTTGTTTCTTGTTGGGGTTTAGTGGTTTTTGTTCTTAGGGTGTTAGTGTTGTTTGTTGTTAGGGTGTTAGTGGTTTGTGTTGTTAGGGGGTTAGTGTTGTTTGATGTTAGGGGTTTAGGGTTGTTTGTTGTTAGGGGGTTAGAGTTGTTTGTTGTTAGGGTGGTAGTGTTGTTTGTTGTTAGGCGTTTAGGGTTGTTTGTTGTTAGGGGGTTAGGGTTGTTTGTTGTTAGGGTGTTAGTGTTCTTTGTTGTTAGGGGGTTAGGGTTGTTTCTTGTTACGGGGTTAGTGTTGTTTGTTGTTACGGGGTTAGGGTAGTTTCTTGTTAGGGGTTTAGTGTTGTTTTTTGTTAGGGGGTTAGTGTTTGTTGTTAGGGGTTTAGGGTTGTTTCTTGTTGGGGTTTAGTGGTTTTTGTTGTTAGGGTGTTAGTGTTGTTTGTTGTTAGGGTGTTAGTGGTTTGTGTTGTTAGGGGGTTAGTGTTGTTTGATGTTAGGGGTTTAGGGTTGTTTGTTGTTAGTGGGTTAGGGTTGTTTGTTGTTAGTGGGTTAGTGTTTTTGGTTTTCAGGGGTTAGGGTTGTTTGTTGTTAGGGTGTTAGTGTTCTTTGTTGTTAGGGGGTTAGTGTTGTTTGTTGTTACGGAGTTAGGGTAGTTTCTTGTTAGGGGTTTAGGGTTGTTTGTTGTTAGGGTGTTAGTGTTGTTTGTTGTTAGGGTGTTAGTGGTTTGTGTTGTTAGGGGGTTAGGATTGTTTGTTGTTAGGGTGTTAGTGTTGTTTGATGTTAGGGGTTTCGGGTTGTTTTTTGTTAGGGGGTTAGGGTTGTTTTTTGTTAGGGTGTTAGTGTTGTTTGTTGTTAGGGGTTTAGGGTTGTTTGTTGTTAGTGGGTTAATGTTGTTTGTTGTTAGTGGGTTAGTGTTTTTGGTTTTCAGGGGTTAGGGTTGTTTGTTGTTTGGGGGTAGTGTTTGTTGTTAGGGGGTTAGGGTTGTTTGTTGTTAGGGTGTTAGTGGTTTGTGTTGTTAGGGCGTTAGTGTTGTTTGATGTTAGGGGTTTAGGGTTGTTTGTTGTTAGGGGTTTAAGGTTGTTTCTTGTTGGGGTTTAGTGGTTTTTGTTGTTAGGGTGTTAGTGTTGTTTGATGTTAGGGTGTTAGTGGTTTGTGTTGTTAGGGGGTTAGTGTTGTTTGATGTTAGGGGTTTAGGGTTGTTTGTTGTTAGGGGGTTAGAGTTGTTTGTTGTTAGGGTGTTAGTGTTGTTTGTTGTTAGGGGTTTAGGGTTGTTTGTTGTTAGGGGTTTAAGGTTGTTTCTTGTTGGGGTTTAGTGGTTTTTGTTGTTAGGGTGTTAGTGTTGTTTGTTGTTAGGGTGTTAGTGGTTTGTGTTGTTAGGGGGTTAGTGTTGTTTGATGTTAGGGGTTTAGGGTTGTTTGTTGTTAGGGGGTTAGAGTTGTTTGTTGTTAGGGTTTTAGTGTTGTTTGTTGTTAGGGGTTTAGGCTTGTTTGTTGTTAGGGGGTTAGAGTTGTTTGTTGTTAGGGTGTTAGTGTTGTTTGATGTTAGGGGTTTAGGGTTGTTTGTTGTTAGTGGGTTAGGGTTGTTTGTTGTTAGTGGGTTAGTGTTTTTGGTTTTCAGGGGTTAGGGTTGTTTGTTGTTTGGGGGTTAGTGTTTGTTGTTAGGGGGTTAGGGTTGTTTGTTGTTAGGGTTTTAGTGGTTTGTGTTGTTAGGGTGTTAGTGTTGTTTGATGTTAGGGGTTTAGGGTTGTTTGTTGTTAGGGGGTTAGGGTTGTTTGTTGTTAGGGTGTTAGTGTTCTTTGTTGTTAGGGGGTTAGGGTTGTTTCTTGTTACGGGGTTAGTGTTGTTTGTTGTTACGGGGTTTGGGTAGTTTCTTGTTAGGGGTTTAGGGTTGTTTGTTGTTAGGGTTTTAGGGTTGTTTCTTGTTGGGGTTTAGTGGTTTTTGTTGTTAGGGTGTTAGTGTTGTTTGTTGTTAGGGTGTTAGTGGTTTGTGTTGTTAGGGGGTTAGGATTGTTTGTTGTTAGGGTGTTAGTGTTGTTTGATGTTAGGGGTTTAGGGTTGTTTGTTGTTAGGGGTTTAAGGTTGTTTCTTGTTGGGGTTTAGTGGTTTTTGTTGTTAGGGTGTTAGTGTTGTTTGATGTTAGGGTGTTAGTGGTTTGTGTTGTTAGGGGGTTAGTGTTGTTTGATGTTAGGGGTTTAGGGTTGTTTGTTGTTAGGGGGTTAGTGTTTGTTGTTAGGGTGATAGTGTTGTTTGTTGTCAGGGGTTTAGGGTTGTTTGTTGTTAGGGTTTTAAGGTTGTTTCTTGTTGGGGTTTAGTGGTTTTTGTTGTTAGGGTGTTAGTGTTGTTTGTTGTTAGGGTGTTAGTGGTTTGTGTTGTTAGGGGGTTAGTGTTGTTTGATGTTAGGGGTTTAGGGTTGTTTGTTGTTAGGGGGTTAGAGTTGTTTGTTGTTAGGGTGTTAGTGTTGTTTGTTGTTAGGGGTTTAGGGTTGTTTGTTGTTAGGGGTTTAAGGTTGTTTCTTGTTGGGGTTTAGTGGTTTTTGTTGTTAGGGTGTTAGTGTTGTTTGTTGTTAGGGTGTTAGTGGTTTGTGTTGTTAGGGGGTTAGTGTTGTTTGATGTTAGGGGGTTAGGGTTGTTTGTTGTTAGGGTGTTAGTGTTCTTTGATGTTAGGGGTTTAGGGTTGTTTCTTGTTAGGGGTTTAGTGTTGTTTTTTGTTAGGGTGTTAGTGTTTGTTGTTACGGGTTTAGGGTTGTTTCTTGTTGGGGTTTAGTGGTTTTTGTTGTTAGGGTGTTAGTGTTGTTTGTTGTTAGGGTGTTAGTGGTTTGTGTTGTTAGGGGGTTAGTGTTGTTTGATGTTAGTGGTTTAGGGTTGTTTGTTGTTAGGGGGTTAGTGTTTGTTGTTAGGGTGATAGTGTTGTTTGTTGTTAGGGGTTTAGGGTTGTTTGTTGTTAGGGGTTTAAGGTTGTTTCTTGTTGGGGTTTAGTGGTTTTTGTTGTTAGGGTGTTAGTGTTGTTTGTTGTTAGGGTGTTAGTGGTTTGTGTTGTTAGGGGATTAGTGTTGTTTGATGTTAGGGGGTTAGGGTTGTTTCTTGTTACGGGGTTAGTGTTGTTTGCTGTTACGGGGTTAGGGTAGTTTCTTGTTAGGGGTTTAGTGTTGTTTTTTGTTAGGGAGTTAGTGTTTGTTGTTAGGGGGTTAGGGTTGTTTGTTGTTAGGGTGTTACTGGTTTGTGTTGTTAGGGGGTTAGTGTTGTTTGATGTTAGGGGTTTAGGGTTGTTTGTTGTTAGGGGTTTAAGGTTGTTTCTTGTTGGGGTTTAGTGGTTTTTGTTGTTAGGGTGTTAGTGTTGTTTGATGTTAGGGTGTTAGTGGTTTGTGTTGTTAGGGGGTTAGTGTTGTTTGATGTTAGGGGTTTAGGGTTGTTTGTTGTTAGGGGGTTAGAGTTGTTTGTTGTTAGGGTGTTAGTGTTGTTTGTTGTTAGGTGTTTAGGGTTGTTTGTTGTTAGGGGTTTAAGGTTGTTTCGGGTTGGGGTTTAGTGGTTTTTGTTGTTAGGGTGTTAGTGTTGTTTGTTGTTAGGGTGTTAGTGGTTTGTGTTGTTAGGGCGTTAGTGTTGTTTGATGTTAGGGGTTTAGGGTTGTTTGTTGTTAGGGGTTTAAGGTTGTTTCTTGTTGGGGTTTAGTGGTTTTTGTTGTTAGGGTGTTAGTGTTGTTTGATGTTAGGGTGTTAGTGGTTTGTGTTGTTAGGGGGTTAGTGTTGTTTGATGTTAGGGGTTTAGGGTTGTTTGTTGTTAGGGGGTTAGAGTTGTTTGTTGTTAGGGTGTTAGTGTTGTTTGTTGTTAGGGGTTTAGGGTTGTTTGTTGTTAGGGGTTTAAGGTTGTTTCGGGTTGGGGTTTAGTGGTTTTTGTTCTTAGGGTGTTAGTGTTGTTTGTTGTTAGGGTGTTAGTGGTTTGTGTTGTTAGGGGATTAGTGTTGTTTGATGTTAGGGGGTTAGGGTTGTTTCTTGTTACGGGGTTAGTGTTGTTTGCTGTTACGGGGTTAGGGTAGTTTCTTGTTAGGGGTTTAGTGTTGTTTTTTGTTAGGGAGTTAGTGTTTGTTGTTAGGGGGTTACGGTTGTTTGTTGTTAGGGTGTTAGTGGTTTGTGTTGTTAGGGGGTTAGTGTTGTTTGATGTTAGGGGTTTAGGGATGTTTGTTGTTAGGGGTTTAAGGTTGTTTCTTGTTGGGGTTTAGTGGTTTTTGTTGTTAGGGTGTTAGTGTTGTTTGTTGTTAGGGGTTTAGGGTTGTTTGTTGTTAGGGGGTTAGAGTTGTTTGTTGTTAGGGTGTTAGTGTTGTTTGATGTTAGGGGTTTAGGGTTGTTTGTTGTTAGGGGTTTAAGGTTGTTTCTTGTTGGGGTTTAGTGGTTTTTGTTGTTAGGGTGTTAGTGTTGTTTGTTGTTAGGGTGTTAGTGGTTTGTGTTGTTAGGGGGTTAGTGTTGTTTGATGTTAGGGGTTTAGGGTTGTTTGTTGTTAGGGGGTTAGAGTTGTTTGTTGTTAGGGTGTTAGTGTTGTTTGTTGTTAGGGGTTTAGGGTTGTTTGTTGTTAGGGGTTTAAGGTTGTTTCTTGTTGGGGTTTAGTGGTTTTTGTTGTTAGGGTGTTAGTGTTGTTGTTAGGGTGTTAGTGGTTTGTGTTGTTAGGGGGTTAGTGTTGTTTGATGTTAGGGGGTTAGGGTTGTTTGTTGTTAGGGTGTTAGTGTTCTTTGATGTTAGGGGTTTAGGGTTGTTTGTTGTTAGGGTGTTAGTGTTCTTTGTTGTTAGGGGGTTAGTGTTGTTTCTTGTTACGGGGTTAGTGTTGTTTGTTGTTACGGGGTTAGGGTAGTTTCTTGTTAGGGGTTTAGTGTTGTTTTTTGTTAGGGTGTTAGTGTTTGTTGTTACGGGTTTAGGGTTGTTTCTTGTTGGGGTTTAGTGGTTTTTGTTGTTAGGGTGTTATTGTTGTTTGTTGTTAGGGTGTTAGTGGTTTGTGTTGTTAGGGGGTTAGTGTTGTTTGATGTTAGGGGTTTAGGGTTGTTTGTTGTTAGGGGGTTAGTGTTTGTTGTTAGGGTGATAGTGTTGTTTGTTGTTAGGGGTTTAGGGTTGTTTGTTGTTAGGGGTTTAAGGTTGTTTCTTGTTGGGGTTTAGTGGTTTTTGTTGTTAGGGTGTTAGTGTTGTTTGTTGTTAGGGTGTTAGTGGTTTGTGTTGTTAGGGGATTAGTGTTGTTTGATGTTAGGGGGTTAGGGTTGTTTCTTGTTACGGGGTTAGTGTTGTTTGCTGTTACGGGGTTAGGGTAGTTTCTTGTTAGGGGTTTAGTGTTGTTTTTTGTTAGGGAGTTAGTGTTTGTTGTTAGGGGGTTAGGGTTGTTTGTTGTTAGGGTGTTAGTGGTTTGTGTTGTTAGGGGGTTAGTGTTGTTTGATGTTAGGGGTTTAGGGTTGTTTGTTGTTAGGGGTTTAAGGTTGTTTCTTGTTGGGGTTTAGTGGTTTTTGTTGTTAGGGTGTTAGTGTTGTTTGATGTTAGGGTGTTAGTGGTTTGTGTTGTTAGGGGGTTAGTGTTGTTTGATGTTAGGGGTTTAGGGTTGTTTGTTGTTAGGGGGTTAGAGTTGTTTGTTGTTAGGGTGTTAGTGTTGTTTGTTGTTAGGTGTTTAGGGTTGTTTGTTGTTAGGGGTTTAAGGTTGTTTCGGGTTGGGGTTTAGTGGTTTTTGTTGTTAGGGTGTTAGTGTTGTTTGTTGTTAGGGTGTTAGTGGTTTGTGTTGTTAGGGCGTTAGTGTTGTTTGATGTTAGGGGTTTAGGGTTGTTTGTTGTTAGGGGTTTAAGGTTGTTTCTTGTTGGGGTTTAGTGGTTTTTGTTGTTAGGGTGTTAGTGTTGTTTGATGTTAGGGTGTTAGTTGTTTGTGTTGTTAGGGGGTTAGTGTTGTTTGATGTTAGGGGTTTAGGGTTGTTTGTTGTTAGGGGGTTAGAGTTGTTTGTTGTTAGGGTGTTAGGGTTGTTTGTTGTTAGGGGTTTAGGGTTGTTTGTTGTTAGGGGTTTAAGGTTGTTTCTTGTTGGGGTTTAGTGGTTTTTGTTGTTAGGGTGTTAGTGTTGTTTGTTGTTAGGGGTTTAGGGTTGTTTGTTGTTAGGGGGTTAGAGTTGTTTGTTGTTAGGGTGTTAGTGTTGTTTGATGTTAGGGGTTTAGGGTTGTTTGTTGTTAGGGGTTTAAGGTTGTTTCTTGTTGGGGTTTAGTGGTTTTTGTTGTTAGGGTGTTAGTGTTGTTTGTTGTTAGGGTGTTAGTGGTTTGTGTTGTTAGGGGGTTAGTGTTGTTTGATGTTAGGGGTTTAGGGTTGTTTGTTGTTAGGGGGTTAGAGTTGTTTGTTGTTAGGGTGTGAGTGTTGTTTGTTGTTAGGGGTTTAGGGTTGTTTGTTGTTAGGGGTTTAAGGTTGTTTCTTGTTGGGGTTTAGTGGTTTTTGTTGTTAGGGTGTTAGTGTTGTTTGTTGTTAGGGTGTTAGTGGTTTGTGTTGTTAGGGGGTTAGTGTTGTTTGATGTTAGGGGGTTAGGGTTGTTTGTTGTTAGGGTGTTAGTGTTCTTTGATGTTAGGGGTTTAGGGTTGTTTGTTGTTAGGGTGTTAGTGTTCTTTGTTGTTAGGGGGTTAGTGTTGTTTCTTGTTACGGGGTTAGTGTTGTTTGTTGTTACGGGGTTAGGGTAGTTTCTTGTTAGGGGTTTAGTGTTGTTTTTTGTTAGGGTGTTAGTGTTTGTTGTTACGGGTTTAGGGTTGTTTCTTGTTGGGGTTTAGTGGTTTTTGTTGTTAGGGTGTTAGTGTTGTTTGATGTTAGGGTGTTAGTGGTTTGTGTTGTTAGGGGGTTAGTGTTGTTTGATGTTAGGGGTTTAGGGTTGTTTGTTGTTAGGGGGTTAGTGTTTGTTGTTAGGTTGTTAGTGTTGTTTGTTGTTAGGGGTTTAGGGTTGTTTGTTGTTAGGGGTTTAAGGTTGTTTCTTGTTGGGGTTTAGTGGTTTTTGTTGTTAGGGTGTTAGTGTTGTTTGTTGTTAGGGTGTTAGTGGTTTGTGTTGTTAGGGTGTTAGTGTTGTTTGTTGTTAGGGGTTTAGGGTTGTTTGTTGTTAGGGGTTTAAGGTTGTTTCTTGTTGGGGTTTAGTGGTTTTTGTTGTTAGGGTGTTAGTGTTGTTTGTTGTTAGGGTGTTAGTGGTTTGTGTTGTTAAGGGGTTAGTGTTGTTTGATGTTAGGGGGTTAGGGTTGTTTCTTGTTACGGGGTTAGTGTTGTTTGCTGTTACGGGGTTAGGGTAGTTTCTTGTTAGGGGTTTAGTGTTGTTTTTTGTTAGGGGGTTAGTGTTTGTTGTTAGGGGGTTAGGGTTGTTTGTTGTTAGGGTGTTAGTGGTTTGTGTTGTTAGGGGGTTAGTGTTGTTTGATGTTAGGGGTTTAGGGTTGTTTGTTGTTAGGGGTTTAAGGTTGTTTCTTGTTGGGGTTTAGTGGTTTTTGTTGTTAGGGTGTTAGTGTTGTTTGATGTTAGGGTGTTAGTGGTTTGTGTTGTTAGGGGGTTAGTGTTGTTTGATGTTAGGGGTTTAGGGTTGTTTGTTGTTAGGGGGTTAGAGTTGTTTGTTGTTAGGGTGTTAGTGTTGTTTGTTGTTAGGTGTTTAGGGTTGTTTGTTGTTAGGGGTTTAAGGTTGTTTCGGGTTGGGGTTTAGTGGTTTTTGTTGTTAGGGTGTTAGTGTTGTTTGTTGTTAGGGTGTTAGTGGTTTGTGTTGTTAGGGCGTTAGTGTTGTTTGATGTTAGGGGTTTAGGGTTGTTTGTTGTTAGGGGTTTAAGGTTGTTTCTTGTTGGGGTTTAGTGGTTTTTGTTGTTAGGGTGTTAGTGTTGTTTGTTGTTAGGGTGTTAGTGGTTTGTGTTGTTAGGGGATTAGTGTTGTTTGATGTTAGGGGGTTAGGGTTGTTTCTTGTTACGGGGTTAGTGTTGTTTGCTGTTACGGGGTTAGGGTAGTTTCTTGTTAGGGGTTTAGTGTTGTTTTTTGTTAGGGAGTTAGTGTTTGTTGTTAGGGGGTTACGGTTGTTTGTTGTTAGGGTGTTAGTGGTTTGTGTTGTTAGGGGGTTAGTGTTGTTTGATGTTAGGGGTTTAGGGTTGTTTGTTGTTAGGGGTTTAAGGTTGTTTCTTGTTGGGGTTTAGTGGTTTTTGTTGTTAGGGTGTTAGTGTTGTTTGTTGTTAGGGGTTTAGGGTTGTTTGTTGTTAGGGGGTTAGAGTTGTTTGTTGTTAGGGTGTTAGTGTTGTTTGATGTTAGGGGTTTAGGGTTGTTTGTTGTTAGGGGTTTAAGGTTGTTTCTTGTTGGGGTTTAGTGGTTTTTGTTGTTAGGGTGTTAGTGTTGTTTGTTGTTAGGGTGTTAGTGGTTTGTGTTGTTAGGGGGTTAGTGTTGTTTGATGTTAGGGGTTTAGGGTTGTTTGTTGTTAGGGGGTTAGAGTTGTTTGTTGTTAGGGTGTTAGTGTTGTTTGTTGTTAGGGGTTTAGGGTTGTTTGTTGTTAGGGGTTTAAGGTTGTTTCTTGTTGGGGTTTAGTGGTTTTTGTTGTTAGGGTGTTAGTGTTGTTGTTGTTAGGGTGTTAGTGGTTTGTGTTGTTAGGGGGTTAGTGTTGTTTGATGTTAGGGGGTTAGGGTTGTTTGTTGTTAGGGTGTTAGTGTTCTTTGATGTTAGGGGTTTAGGGTTGTTTGTTGTTAGGGTGTTAGTGTTCTTTGTTGTTAGGGGGTTAGTGTTGTTTCTTGTTACGGGGTTAGTGTTGTTTGTTGTTACGGGGTTGGGGTAGTTTCTTGTTAGGGGTTTAGTGTTGTTTTTTGTTAGGGTGTTAGTGTTTGTTGTTACGGGTTTAGGGTTGTTTCTTGTTGGGGTTTAGTGGTTTTTGTTGTTAGGGTGTTAGTGTTGTTTGTTGTTAGGGTGTTAGTGGTTTGTGTTGTTAGGGGGTTAGTGTTGTTTGATGTTAGGGGTTTAGGGTTGTTTGTTGTTAGGGGGTTAGTGTTTGTTGTTAGGGTGATAGTGTTGTTTGTTGTTAGGGGTTTAGGGTTGTTTGTTGTTAGGGGTTTAAGGTTGTTTCTTGTTGGGGTTTAGTGGTTTTTGTTGTTAGGGTGTTAGTGTTGTTTGTTGTTAGGGTGTTAGTGGTTTGTGTTGTTAGGGGATTAGTGTTGTTTGATGTTAGGGGGTTAGGGTTGTTTCTTGTTACGGGGTTAGTGTTGTTTGCTGTTACGGGGTTAGGGTAGTTTCTTGTTAGGGGTTTAGTGTTGTTTTTTGTTAGGGAGTTAGTGTTTGTTGTTAGGGGGTTAGGGTTGTTTGTTGTTAGGGTGTTAGTGGTTTGTGTTGTTAGGGGGTTAGTGTTGTTTGATGTTAGGGGTTTAGGGTTGTTTGTTGTTAGGGGTTTAAGGTTGTTTCTTGTTGGGGTTTAGTGGTTTTTGTTGTTAGGGTGTTAGTGTTGTTTGATGTTAGGGTGTTAGTGGTTTGTGTTGTTAGGGGGTTAGTGTTGTTTGATGTTAGGGGTTTAGGGTTGTTTGTTGTTAGGGGGTTAGAGTTGTTTGTTGTTAGGGTGTTAGTGTTGTTTGTTGTTAGGTGTTTAGGGTTGTTTGTTGTTAGGGGTTTAAGGTTGTTTCGGGTTGGGGTTTAGTGGTTTTTGTTGTTAGGGTGTTAGTGTTGTTTGTTGTTAGGGTGTTAGTGGTTTGTGTTGTTAGGGCGTTAGTGTTGTTTGATGTTAGGGGTTTAGGGTTGTTTGTTGTTAGGGGTTTAAGGTTGTTTCTTGTTGGGGTTTAGTGGTTTTTGTTGTTAGGGTGTTAGTGTTGTTTGATGTTAGGGTGTTAGTGGTTTGTGTTGTTAGGGGGTTAGTGTTGTTTGATGTTAGGGGTTTAGGGTTGTTTGTTGTTAGGGGGTTAGAGTTGTTTGTTGTTAGGGTGTTAGGGTTGTTTGTTGTTAGGGGTTTAGGGTTGTTTGTTGTTAGGGGTTTAAGGTTGTTTCTTGTTGGGGTTTAGTGGTTTTTGTTGTTAGGGTGTTAGTGTTGTTTGTTGTTAGGGGTTTAGGGTTGTTTGTTGTTAGGGGGTTAGAGTTGTTTGTTGTTAGGGTGTTAGTGTTGTTTGATGTTAGGGGTTTAGGGTTGTTTGTTGTTAGGGGTTTAAGGTTGTTTCTTGTTGGGGTTTAGTGGTTTTTGTTGTTAGGGTGTTAGTGTTGTTTGTTGTTAGGGTGTTAGTGGTTTGTGTTGTTAGGGGGTTAGTGTTGTTTGATGTTAGGGGTTTAGGGTTGTTTGTTGTTAGGGGGTTAGAGTTGTTTGTTGTTAGGGTGTGAGTGTTGTTTGTTGTTAGGGGTTTAGGGTTGTTTGTTGTTAGGGGTTTAAGGTTGTTTCTTGTTGGGGTTTAGTGGTTTTTGTTGTTAGGGTGTTAGTGTTGTTTGTTGTTAGGGTGTTAGTGGTTTGTGTTGTTAGGGGGTTAGTGTTGTTTGATGTTAGGGGGTTAGGGTTGTTTGTTGTTAGGGTGTTAGTGTTCTTTGATGTTAGGGGTTTAGGGTTGTTTGTTGTTAGGGTGTTAGTGTTCTTTGTTGTTAGGGGGTTAGTGTTGTTTCTTGTTACGGGGTTAGTGTTGTTTGTTGTTACGGGGTTAGGGTAGTTTCTTGTTAGGGGTTTAGTGTTGTTTTTTGTTAGGGTGTTAGTGTTTGTTGTTACGGGTTTAGGGTTGTTTCTTGTTGGGGTTTAGTGGTTTTTGTTGTTAGGGTGTTAGTGTTGTTTGATGTTAGGGTGTTAGTGGTTTGTGTTGTTAGGGGGTTAGTGTTGTTTGATGTTAGGGGTTTAGGGTTGTTTGTTGTTAGGGGGTTAGTGTTTGTTGTTAGGTTGTTAGTGTTGTTTGTTGTTAGGGGTTTAGGGTTGTTTGTTGTTAGGGGTTTAAGGTTGTTTCTTGTTGGGGTTTAGTGGTTTTTGTTGTTAGGGTGTTAGTGTTGTTTGTTGTTAGGGTGTTAGTGGTTTGTGTTGTTAGGGTGTTAGTGTTGTTTGTTGTTAGGGGTTTAGGGTTGTTTGTTGTTAGGGGTTTAAGGTTGTTTCTTGTTGGGGTTTAGTGGTTTTTGTTGTTAGGGTGTTAGTGTTGTTTGTTGTTAGGGTGTTAGTGGTTTGTGTTGTTAAGGGGTTAGTGTTGTTTGATGTTAGGGGGTTAGGGTTGTTTCTTGTTACGGGGTTAGTGTTGTTTGCTGTTACGGGGTTAGGGTAGTTTCTTGTTAGGGGTTTAGTGTTGTTTTTTGTTAGGGGGTTAGTGTTTGTTGTTAGGGGGTTAGGGTTGTTTGTTGTTAGTGTGTTAGTGGTTTGTGTTGTTAGGGGGTTAGTGTTGTTTGATGTTAGGGTTTTAGGGTTGTTTGTTGTTAGGGGTTTAAGGTTGTTTCTTGTTGGGGTTTAGTGGTTTTTGTTGTTAGGGTGTTAGTGTTGTTTGATGTTAGGGTGTTAGTGGTTTGTGTTGTTAGGGGGTTAGTGTTGTTTGATGTTAGGGGTTTAGGGTTGTTTGTTGTTAGGGGGTTAGAGTTGTTTGTTGTTAGGGTGTTAGTGTTGTTTGTTGTTAGGTGTTTAGGGTTGTTTGTTGTTAGGGGTTTAAGGTTGTTTCGGGTTGGGGTTTAGTGGTTTTTGTTGTTAGGGTGTTAGTGTTGTTTGTTGTTAGGGTGTTAGTGGTTTGTGTTGTTAGGGCGTTAGTGTTGTTTGATGTTAGGGGTTTAGGGTTGTTTGTTGTTAGGGGTTTAAGGTTGTTTCTTGTTGGGGTTTAGTGGTTTTTGTTGTTAGGGTGTTAGTGTTGTTTGATGTTAGGGTGTTAGTGGTTTGTGTTGTTAGGGGGTTAGTGTTGTTTGATGTTAGGGGTTTAGGGTTGTTTGTTGTTAGGGGGTTAGAGTTGTTTGTTGTTAGGGTGTTAGTGTTGTTTGTTGTTAGGGGTTTAGGGTTGTTTGTTGTTAGGGGTTTAAGGTTGTTTCTTGTTGGGGTTTAGTGGTTTTTGTTCTTAGGGTGTTAGTGTTGTTTGTTGTTAGGGTGTTAGTGGTTTGTGTTGTTAGGGGGTTAGTGTTGTTTGATGTTAGGGGTTTAGGGTTTTTTGTTGTTAGGGGGTTAGAGTTGTTTGTTGTTAGGGTGTTAGTGTTGTTTGTTGTTAGGCGTTTAGGGTTGTTTGTTGTTAGGGGGTTAGGGTTGTTTGTTGTTAGGGTGTTAGTGTTCTTTGTTGTTAGGGGGTTAGGGTTGTTTCTTGTTACGGGGTTAGTGTTGTTTGTTGTTACGGGGTTAGGGTAGTTTCTTGTTAGGGGTTTAGTGTTGTTTTTTGTTAGGGGGTTAGTGTTTGTTGTTAGGGGTTTAGGGTTGTTTCTTGTTGGGGTTTAGTGGTTTTTGTTGTTAGGGTGTTAGTGTTGTTTGTTGTTAGGGTGTTAGTGGTTTGTGTTGTTAGGGGGTTAGTGTTGTTTGATGTTAGGGGTTTAGGGTTGTTTGTTGTTAGTGGGTTAGGGTTGTTTGTTGTTAGTGGGTTAGTGTTTTTGGTTTTCAGGGGTTAGGGTTGTTTGTTGTTAGGGTGTTAGTGTTCTTTGTTGTTAGGGGGTTAGTGTTGTTTGTTGTTACGGAGTTAGGGTAGTTTCTTGTTAGGGGTTTAGGGTTGTTTGTTGTTAGGGTGTTAGTGTTGTTTGTTGTTAGGGTGTTAGTGGTTTGTGTTGTTAGGGGGTTAGGATTGTTTGTTGTTAGGGTGTTAGTGTTGTTTGATGTTAGGGGTTTCGGGTTGTTTTTTGTTAGGGGGTTAGGGTTGTTTTTTGTTAGGGTGTTAGTGTTGTTTGTTGTTAGGGGTTTAGGGTTGTTTGTTGTTAGTGGGTTAATGTTGTTTGTTGTTAGTGGGTTAGTGTTTTTGGTTTTCAGGGGTTAGGGTTGTTTGTTGTTTGGGGGTAGTGTTTGTTGTTAGGGGGTTAGGGTTGTTTGTTGTTAGGGTGTTAGTGGTTTGTGTTGTTAGGGCGTTAGTGTTGTTTGATGTTAGGGGTTTAGGGTTGTTTGTTGTTAGGGGTTTAAGGTTGTTTCTTGTTGGGGTTTAGTGGTTTTTGTTGTTAGGGTGTTAGTGTTGTTTGATGTTAGGGTGTTAGTGGTTTGTGTTGTTAGGGGGTTAGTGTTGTTTGATGTTAGGGGTTTAGGGTTGTTTGTTGTTAGGGGGTTAGAGTTGTTTGTTCTTAGGGTGTTAGTGTTGTTTGTTGTTAGGGGTTTAGGGTTGTTTGTTGTTAGGGGTTTAAGGTTGTTTCTTGTTGGGGTTTAGTGGTTTTTGTTCTTAGGGTGTTAGTGTTGTTTGTTGTTAGGGTGTTAGTGGTTTGTGTTGTTAGGGCGTTAGTGTTGTTTGATGTTAGGGGTTTAGGGTTGTTTGTTGTTAGGGGGTTAGAGTTGTTTGTTGTTAGGGTGTTAGTGTTGTTTGTTGTTAGGGGTTTAGGGTTGTTTGTTGTTAGGGGTTTAAGGTTGTTTCTTGTTGGGGTTTAGTGGTTTTTGTTGTTAGGGTGTTAGTGTTGTTTGTTGTTAGAGTGTTAGTGGTTTGTGTTGTTAGGGGGTTAGTGTTGTTTGATGTTAGGGGTTTAGGGTTGTTTGTTGTTAGGGGGTTAGAGTTGTTTGTTGTTAGGGTGTTAGTGTTGTTTGTTGTTAGGGGTTTAGGGTTGTTTGTTGTTAGGGGTTTAAGGTTGTTTCTTGTGGGGGTGTAGTGGTTTTTGTTGTTAGGGTTTTAGTGTTGTTTGTTGTTAGGGTGTTAGTGGTTTGTGTTGTTAGGGGGTTAGTGTTGTTTGATGTTATGGGTTTAGGGTTGTTTGTTGTTAGGGGGTTAGAGTTGTTTGTTGTTAGGGTGTTAGGGTTGTTTGTTGTTAGGGGTTTAGGGTTGTTTGTTGTTAGGGGTTTAAGGTTGTTTCTTGTTGGGGTTTAGTGGTTTTTGTTGTTAGGGTGTTAGTGTTGTTTGTTGTTAGGGGTTTAGGGTTGTTTGTTGTTAGGGGGTTAGAGTTGTTTGTTGTTAGGGTGTTAGTGTTGTTTGATGTTAGGGGTTTAGGGTTGTTTGTTGTTAGGGGTTTAAGGTTGTTTCTTGTTGGGGTTTAGTGGTTTTTGTTGTTAGGGTGTTAGTGTTGTTTGTTGTTAGGGTGTTAGTGGTTTGTGTTGTTAGGGGGTTAGTGTTGTTTGATGTTAGGGGTTTAGGGTTGTTTGTTGTTAGGGGGTTAGAGTTGTTTGTTGTTAGGGTGTGAGTGTTGTTTGTTGTTAGGGGTTTAGGGTTGTTTGTTGTTAGGGGTTTAAGGTTGTTTCTTGTTGGGGTTTAGTGGTTTTTGTTGTTAGGGTGTTAGTGTTGTTTGTTGTTAGGGTGTTAGTGGTTTGTGTTGTTAGGGGGTTAGTGTTGTTTGGTGTTAGGGGGTTAGGGTTGTTTGTTGTTAGGGTGTTAGTGTTCTTTGATGTTAGGGGTTTAGGGTTGTTTGTTGTTAGGGTGTTAGTGTTCTTTGTTGTTAGGGGGTTAGTGTTGTTTCTTGTTACGGGGTTAGTGTTGTTTGTTGTTACGGGGTTAGGGTAGTTTCTTGTTAGGGGTTTAGTGTTGTTTTTTGTTAGGGTGTTAGTGTTTGTTGTTACGGGTTTAGGGTTGTTTCTTGTTGGGGTTTAGTGGTTTTTGTTGTTAGGGTGTTAGTGTTGTTTGTTGTTAGGGTGTTAGTGGTTTGTGTTGTTAGGGGGTTAGTGTTGTTTGATGTTAGGGGTTTAGGGTTCTTTGTTGTTAGGGGGTTAGTGTTTGTTGTTAGGTTGTTAGTGTTGTTTGTTGTTAGGGGTTTAGGGTTGTTTGTTGTTAGGGGTTTAAGGTTGTTTCTTGTTGGGGTTTAGTGGTTTTTGTTGTTAGGGTGTTAGTGTTGTTTGTTGTTAGGGTGTTAGTGGTTTGTGTTGTTAGGGTGTTAGTGTTGTTTGTTGTTAGGGGTTTAGGGTTGTTTGTTGTTAGGGGTTTAAGGTTGTTTCTTGTTGGGGTTTAGTGGTTTTTGTTGTTAGGGTGTTAGTGTTGTTTGTTGTTAGGGTGTTAGTGGTTTGTGTTGTTAAGGGGTTAGTGTTGTTTGATGTTAGGGGGTTAGGGTTGTTTCTTGTTACGGGGTTAGTGTTGTTTGCTGTTACGGGGTTAGGGTAGTTTCTTGTTAGGGGTTTAGTGTTGTTTTTTGTTAGGGGGTTAGTGTTTGTTGTTAGGGGGTTAGGGTTGTTTGTTGTTAGGGTGTTAGTGGTTTGTGTTGTTAGGGGGTTAGTGTTGTTTGATGTTAGGGGTTTAGGGTTGTTTGTTGTTAGGGGTTTAAGGTTGTTTCTTGTTGGGGTTTAGTGGTTTTTGTTGTTAGGGTGTTAGTGTTGTTTGATGTTAGGGTGTTAGTGGTTTCTGTTGTTAGGGGGTTAGTGTTGTTTGATGTTAGGGGTTTAGGGTTGTTTGTTCTTAGGGGGTTAGAGTTGTTTGTTGTTAGGGTGTTAGTGTTGTTTGTTGTTAGGTGTTTAGGGTTGTTTGTTGTTAGGGGTTTAAGGTTGTTTCGGGTTGGGGTTTAGTGGTTTTTGTTGTTAGGGTGTTAGTGTTGTTTGTTGTTAGGGTGTTAGTGGTTTGTGTTGTTAGGGCGTTAGTGTTGTTTGATGTTAGGGGTTTAGGGTTGTTTGTTGTTAGGGGTTTAAGGTTGTTTCTTGTTGGGGTTTAGTGGTTTTTGTTGTTAGGGTGTTAGTGTTGTTTGATGTTAGGGTGTTAGTGGTTTGTGTTGTTAGGGGGTTAGTGTTGTTTGATGTTAGGGGTTTAGGGTTGTTTGTTGTTAGGGGGTTAGAGTTGTTTGTTGTTAGGGTGTTAGTGTTGTTTGTTGTTAGGGGTTTAGGGTTGTTTGTTGTTAGGGGTTTAAGGTTGTTTCTTGTTGGGGTTTAGTGGTTTTTGTTCTTAGGGTGTTAGTGTTGTTTGTTGTTAGGGTGTTAGTGGTTTGTGTTGTTAGGGGGTTAGTGTTGTTTGATGTTAGGGGTTTAGGGTTGTTTGTTGTTAGGGGGTTAGAGTTGTTTGTTGTTAGGGTGTTAGTGTTGTTTGTTGTTAGGCGTTTAGGGTTGTTTGTTGTTAGGGGGTTAGGGTTGTTTGTTGTTAGGGTGTTAGTGTTCTTTGTTGTTAGGGGGTTAGGGTTGTTTCTTGTTACGGGGTTAGTGTTGTTTGTTGTTACGGGGTTAGGGTAGTTTCTTGTTAGGGGTTTAGTGTTGTTTTTTGTTAGGGGGTTAGTGTTTGTTGTTAGGGGTTTAGGGTTGTTTCTTGTTGGGGTTTAGTGGTTTTTGTTGTTAGGGTGTTAGTGTTGTTTGTTGTTAGGGTGTTAGTGGTTTGTGTTGTTAGGGGGTTAGTGTTGTTTGATGTTAGGGGTTTAGGGTTGTTTGTTGTTAGTGGGTTAGGGTTGTTTGTTGTTAGTGGGTTAGTGTTTTTGGTTTTCAGGGGTTAGGGTTGTTTGTTGTTAGGGTGTTAGTGTTCTTTGTTGTTAGGGGGTTAGTGTTGTTTGTTGTTACGGAGTTAGGGTAGTTTCTTGTTAGGGGTTTAGGGTTGTTTGTTGTTAGGGTGTTAGTGTTGTTTGTTGTTAGGGTGTTAGTGGTTTGTGTTGTTAGGGGGTTAGGATTGTTTGTTGTTAGGGTGTTAGTGTTGTTTGATGTTAGGGGTTTCGGGTTGTTTTTTGTTAGGGGGTTAGGGTTGTTTTTTGTTAGGGTGTTAGTGTTGTTTGTTGTTAGGGGTTTAGGGTTGTTTGTTGTTAGTGGGTTAATGTTGTTTGTTGTTAGTGGGTTAGTGTTTTTGGTTTTCAGGGGTTAGGGTTGTTTGTTGTTTGGGGGTAGTGTTTGTTGTTAGGGGGTTAGGGTTGTTTGTTGTTAGGGTGTTAGTGGTTTGTGTTGTTAGGGCGTTAGTGTTGTTTGATGTTAGGGGTTTAGGGTTGTTTGTTGTTAGGGGTTTAAGGTTGTTTCTTGTTGGGGTTTAGTGGTTTTTGTTGTTAGGGTGTTAGTGTTGTTTGATGTTAGGGTGTTAGTGGTTTGTGTTGTTAGGGGGTTAGTGTTGTTTGATGTTAGGGGTTTAGGGTTGTTTGTTGTTAGGGGGTTAGAGTTGTTTGTTGTTAGGGTGTTAGTGTTGTTTGTTGTTAGGGGTTTAGGGTTGTTTGTTGTTAGGGGTTTAAGGTTGTTTCTTGTTGGGGTTTAGTGGTTTTTGTTGTTAGGGTGTTAGTGTTGTTTGTTGTTAGAGTGTTAGTGGTTTGTGTTGTTAGGGGGTTAGTGTTGTTTGATGTTAGGGGTTTAGGGTTGTTTGTTGTTAGGGGGTTAGAGTTGTTTGTTGTTAGGGTGTTAGTGTTGTTTGTTGTTAGGGGTTTAGGGTTGTTTGTTGTTAGGGGTTTAAGGTTGTTTCTTGTGGGGGTGTAGTGGTTTTTGTTGTTAGGGTTTTAGTGTTGTTTGTTGTTAGGGTGTTAGTGGTTTGTGTTGTTAGGGTGTTAGTGTTGTTTGATGTTATGGGTTTAGGGTTGTTTGTTGTTAGGGGGTTAGAGTTGTTTGTTGTTAGGGTGTTAGGGTTGTTTGTTGTTAGGGGTTTAGGGTTGTTTGTTGTTAGGGGTTTAAGGTTGTTTCTTGTTGGGGTTTAGTGGTTTTTGTTGTTAGGGTGTTAGTGTTGTTTGTTGTTAGGGGTTTAGGGTTGTTTGTTGTTAGGGGGTTAGAGTTGTTTGTTGTTAGGGTGTTAGTGTTGTTTGATGTTAGGGGTTTAGGGTTGTTTGTTGTTAGGGGTTTAAGGTTGTTTCTTGTTGGGGTTTAGTGGTTTTTGTTGTTAGGGTGTTAGTGTTGTTTGTTGTTAGGGTGTTAGTGGTTTGTGTTGTTAGGGGGTTAGTGTTGTTTGATGTTAGGGGTTTAGGGTTGTTTGTTGTTAGGGGGTTAGAGTTGTTTGTTGTTAGGGTGTGAGTGTTGTTTGTTGTTAGGGGTTTAGGGTTGTTTGTTGTTAGGGGTTTAAGGTTGTTTCGGGTTGGGGTTTAGTGGTTTTTGTTGTTAGGGTGTTAGTGTTGTTTGTTGTTAGGGTGTTAGTGGTTTGTGTTGTTAGGGCGTTAGTGTTGTTTGATGTTAGGGGTTTAGGGTTGTTTGTTGTTAGGGGTTTAAGGTTGTTTCTTGTTGGGGTTTAGTGGTTTTTGTTGTTAGGGTGTTAGTGTTGTTTGATGTTAGGGTGTTAGTGGTTTGTGTTGTTAGGGGGTTAGTGTTGTTTGATGTTAGGGGTTTAGGGTTGTTTGTTGTTAGGGGGTTAGAGTTGTTTGTTGTTAGGGTGTTAGTGTTGTTTGTTGTTAGGGGTTTAGGGTTGTTTGTTGTTAGGGGTTTAAGGTTGTTTCTTGTTGGGGTTTAGTGGTTTTTGTTCTTACCGTGTTAGTCTTGTTTGTTGTTAGGGTGTTAGTGGTTTGTGTTGTTAGGGGGTTAGTGTTGTTTGATGTTAGGGGTTTAGGGTTGTTTGTTGTTAGGGGGTTAGAGTTGTTTGTTGTTAGGGTGTTAGTGTTGTTTGTTGTTAGGCGTTTAGGGTTGTTTGTTGTTAGGGGGTTAGGGTTGTTTGTTGTTAGGGTGTTAGTGTTCTTTGTTGTTAGGGGGTTAGGGTTGTTTCTTGTTACGGGGTTAGTGTTGTTTGTTGTTACGGGGTTAGGGTAGTTTCTTGTTAGGGGTTTAGTGTTGTTTTTTGTTAGGGGGTTAGTGTTTGTTGTTAGGGGTTTAGGGTTGTTTCTTGTTGGGGTTTAGTGGTTTTTGTTGTTAGGGTGTTAGTGTTGTTTGTTGTTAGGGTGTTAGTGGTTTGTGTTGTTAGGGGGTTAGTGTTGTTTGATGTTAGGGGTTTAGGGTTGTTTGTTGTTAGTGGGTTAGGGTTGTTTGTTGTTAGTGGGTTAGTGTTTTTGGTTTTCAGGGGTTAGGGTTGTTTGTTGTTAGGGTGTTAGTGTTCTTTGTTGTTAGGGGGTTAGTGTTGTTTGTTGTTACGGAGTTAGGGTAGTTTCTTGTTAGGGGTTTAGGGTTGTTTGTTGTTAGGGTGTTAGTGTTGTTTGTTGTTAGGGTGTTAGTGGTTTGTGTTGTTAGGGGGTTAGGATTGTTTGTTGTTAGGGTGTTAGTGTTGTTTGATGTTAGGGGTTTCGGGTTGTTTTTTGTTAGGGGGTTAGGGTTGTTTTTTGTTAGGGTGTTAGTGTTGTTTGTTGTTAGGGGTTTAGGGTTGTTTGTTGTTAGTGGGTTAATGTTGTTTGTTGTTAGTGGGTTAGTGTTTTTGGTTTTCAGGGGTTAGGGTTGTTTGTTGTTTGGGGGTAGTGTTTGTTGTTAGGGGGTTAGGGTTGTTTGTTGTTAGGGTGTTAGTGGTTTGTGTTGTTAGGGCGTTAGTGTTGTTTGATGTTAGGGGTTTAGGGTTGTTTGTTGTTAGGGGTTTAAGGTTGTTTCTTGTTGGGGTTTAGTGGTTTTTGTTGTTAGGGTGTTAGTGTTGTTTGATGTTAGGGTGTTAGTGGTTTGTGTTGTTAGGGGGTTAGTGTTGTTTGATGTTAGGGGTTTAGGGTTGTTTGTTGTTAGGGGGTTAGAGTTGTTTGTTGTTAGGGTGTTAGTGTTGTTTGTTGTTAGGGGTTTAGGGTTGTTTGTTGTTAGGGGTTTAAGGTTGTTTCTTGTTGGGGTTTAGTGGTTTTTGTTGTTAGGGTGTTAGTGTTGTTTGTTGTTAGAGTGTTAGTGGTTTGTGTTGTTAGGGGGTTAGTGTTGTTTGATGTTAGGGGTTTAGGGTTGTTTGTTGTTAGGGGGTTAGAGTTGTTTGTTGTTAGGGTGTTAGTGTTGTTTGTTGTTAGGGGTTTAGGGTTGTTTGTTGTTAGGGGTTTAAGGTTGTTTCTTGTGGGGGTGTAGTGGTTTTTGTTGTTAGGGTTTTAGTGTTGTTTGTTGTTAGGGTGTTAGTGGTTTGTGTTGTTAGGGGGTTAGTGTTGTTTGATGTTATGGGTTTAGGGTTGTTTGTTGTTAGGGGGTTAGAGTTGTTTGTTGTTAGGGTGTTAGGGTTGTTTGTTGTTAGGGGTTTAGGGTTGTTTGTTGTTAGGGGTTTAAGGTTGTTTCTTGTTGGGGTTTAGTGGTTTTTGTTGTTAGGGTGTTAGTGTTGTTTGTTGTTAGGGGTTTAGGGTTGTTTGTTGTTAGGGGGTTAGAGTTGTTTGTTGTTAGGGTGTTAGTGTTGTTTGATGTTAGGGGTTTAGGGTTGTTTGTTGTTAGGGGTTTAAGGTTGTTTCTTGTTGGGGTTTAGTGGTTTTTGTTGTTAGGGTGTTAGTGTTGTTTGTTGTTAGGGTGTTAGTGGTTTGTGTTGTTAGGGGGTTAGTGTTGTTTGATGTTAGGGGTTTAGGGTTGTTTGTTGTTAGGGGGTTAGAGTTGTTTGTTGTTAGGGTGTGAGTGTTGTTTGTTGTTAGGGGTTTAGGGTTGTTTGTTGTTAGGGGTTTAAGGTTGTTTCTTGTTGGGGTTTAGTGGTTTTTGTTCTTAGGGTGTTAGTGTTGTTTGTTGTTAGGGTGTTAGTGGTTTGTGTTGTTAGGGGGTTAGTGTTGTTTGATGTTAGGGGTTTAGGGTTGTTTGTTGTTAGGGGGTTAGAGTTGTTTGTTGTTAGGGTGTTAGTGTTGTTTGTTGTTAGGCGTTTAGGGTTGTTTGTTGTTAGGGGGTTAGGGTTGTTTGTTGTTAGGGTGTTAGTGTTCTTTGTTGTTAGGGGGTTAGGGTTGTTTCTTGTTACGGGGTTAGTGTTGTTTGTTGTTACGGGGTTAGGGTAGTTTCTTGTTAGGGGTTTAGTGTTGTTTTTTGTTAGGGGGTTAGTGTTTGTTGTTAGGGGTTTAGGGTTGTTTCTTGTTGGGGTTTAGTGGTTTTTGTTGTTAGGGTGTTAGTGTTGTTTGTTGTTAGGGTGTTAGTGGTTTGTGTTGTTAGGGGGTTAGTGTTGTTTGATGTTAGGGGTTTAGGGTTGTTTGTTGTTAGTGGGTTAGGGTTGTTTGTTGTTAGTGGGTTAGTGTTTTTGGTTTTCAGGGGTTAGGGTTGTTTGTTGTTAGGGTGTTAGTGTTCTTTGTTGTTAGGGGGTTAGTGTTGTTTGTTGTTACGGAGTTAGGGTAGTTTCTTGTTAGGGGTTTAGGGTTGTTTGTTGTTAGGGTGTTAGTGTTGTTTGTTGTTAGGGTGTTAGTGGTTTGTGTTGTTAGGGGGTTAGGATTGTTTGTTGTTAGGGTGTTAGTGTTGTTTGATGTTAGGGGTTTCGGGTTGTTTTTTGTTAGGGGGTTAGGGTTGTTTTTTGTTAGGGTGTTAGTGTTGTTTGTTGTTAGGGGTTTAGGGTTGTTTGTTGTTAGTGGGTTAATGTTGTTTGTTGTTAGTGGGTTAGTGTTTTTGGTTTTCAGGGGTTAGGGTTGTTTGTTGTTTGGGGGTAGTGTTTGTTGTTAGGGGGTTAGGGTTGTTTGTTGTTAGGGTGTTAGTGGTTTGTGTTGTTAGGGCGTTAGTGTTGTTTGATGTTAGGGGTTTAGGGTTGTTTGTTGTTAGGGGTTTAAGGTTGTTTCTTGTTGGGGTTTAGTGGTTTTTGTTGTTAGGGTGTTAGTGTTGTTTGATGTTAGGGTGTTAGTGGTTTGTGTTGTTAGGGGGTTAGTGTTGTTTGATGTTAGGGGTTTAGGGTTGTTTGTTGTTAGGGGGTTAGAGTTGTTTGTTGTTAGGGTGTTAGTGTTGTTTGTTGTTAGGGGTTTAGGGTTGTTTGTTGTTAGGGGTTTAAGGTTGTTTCTTGTTGGGGTTTAGTGGTTTTTGTTGTTAGGGTGTTAGTGTTGTTTGTTGTTAGAGTGTTAGTGGTTTGTGTTGTTAGGGGGTTAGTGTTGTTTGATGTTAGGGGTTTAGGGTTGTTTGTTGTTAGGGGGTTAGAGTTGTTTGTTGTTAGGGTGTTAGTGTTGTTTGTTGTTAGGGGTTTAGGGTTGTTTGTTGTTAGGGGTTTAAGGTTGTTTCTTGTGGGGGTGTAGTGGTTTTTGTTGTTAGGGTTTTAGTGTTGTTTGTTGTTAGGGTGTTAGTGGTTTGTGTTGTTAGGGGGTTAGTGTTGTTTGATGTTATGGGTTTAGGGTTGTTTGTTGTTAGGGGGTTAGAGTTGTTTGTTGTTAGGGTGTTAGGGTTGTTTGTTGTTAGGGGTTTAGGGTTGTTTGTTGTTAGGGGTTTAAGGTTGTTTCTTGTTGGGGTTTAGTGGTTTTTGTTGTTAGGGTGTTAGTGTTGTTTGTTGTTAGGGGTTTATGGTTGTTTGTTGTTAGGGGGTTAGAGTTGTTTGTTGTTAGGGTGTTAGTGTTGTTTGATGTTAGGGGTTTAGGGTTGTTTGTTGTTAGGGGTTTAAGGTTGTTTCTTGTTGGGGTTTAGTGGTTTTTGTTGTTAGGGTGTTAGTGTTGTTTGTTGTTAGGGTGTTAGTGGTTTGTGTTGTTAGGGGGTTAGTGTTGTTTGATGTTAGGGGTTTAGGGTTGTTTGTTGTTAGGGGGTTAGAGTTGTTTGTTGTTAGGGTGTGAGTGTTGTTTGTTGTTAGGGGTTTAGGGTTGTTTGTTGTTAGGGGTTTAAGGTTGTTTCTTGTTGGGGTTTAGTGGTTTTTGTTGTTAGGGTGTTAGTGTTGTTTGTTGTTAGGGTGTTAGTGGTTTGTGTTGTTAGGGGGTTAGTGTTGTTTGATGTTAGGGGGTTAGGGTTGTTTGTTGTTAGGGTGTTAGTGTTCTTTGATGTTAGGGGTTTAGGGTTGTTTGTTGTTAGGGTGTTAGTGTTCTTTGTTGTTAGGGGGTTAGTGTTGTTTCTTGTTACGGGGTTAGTGTTGTTTGTTGTTACGGGGTTAGGGTAGTTTCTTGTTAGGGGTTTAGTGTTGTTTTTTGTTAGGGTGTTAGTGTTTGTTGTTACGGGTTTAGGGTTGTTTCTTGTTGGGGTTTAGTGGTTTTTGTTGTTAGGGTGTTAGTGTTGTTTGTTGTTAGGGTGTTAGTGGTTTGTGTTGTTAGGGGGTTAGTGTTGTTTGATGTTAGGGGTTTAGGGTTGTTTGTTGTTAGGGGGTTAGTGTTTGTTGTTAGGGTGATAGTGTTGTTTGTTGTTAGGGGTTTAGGGTTGTTTGTTGTTAGGGGTTTAAGGTTGTTTCTTGTTGGGGTTTAGTGGTTTTTGTTGTTAGGGTGTTAGTGTTGTTTGTTGTTAGGGTGTTAGTGGTTTGTGTTGTTAGGGGATTAGTGTTGTTTGATGTTAGGGGGTTAGGGTTGTTTCTTGTTACGGGGTTAGTGTTGTTTGCTGTTACGGGGTTAGGGTAGTTTCTTGTTAGGGGTTTAGTGTTCTTTTTTGTTAGGGAGTTAGTGTTTGTTGTTAGGGGGTTAGGGTTGTTTGTTGTTAGGGTGTTAGTGGTTTGTGTTGTTAGGGGGTTAGTGTTGTTTGATGTTAGGGGTTTAGGGTTGTTTGTTGTTAGGGGTTTAAGGTTGTTTCTTGTTGGGGTTTAGTGGTTTTTGTTATTAGGGTGTTAGTGTTGTTTGATGTTAGGGTGTTAGTGGTTTGTGTTGTTAGGGGGTTAGTGTTGTTTGATGTTAGGGGTTTAGGGTTGTTTGTTGTTAGGGGGTTAGAGTTGTTTGTTGTTAGGGTGTTAGTGTTGTTTGTTGTTAGGTGTTTAGGGTTGTTTGTTGTTAGGGGTTTAAGGTTGTTTCGGGTTGGGGTTTAGTGGTTTTTGTTGTTAGGGTGTTAGTGTTGTTTGTTGTTAGGGTGTTAGTGGTTTGTGTTGTTAGGGCGTTAGTGTTGTTTGATGTTAGGGGTTTAGGGTTGTTTGTTGTTAGGGGTTTAAGGTTGTTTCTTGTTGGGGTTTAGTGGTTTTTGTTGTTAGGGTGTTAGTGTTGTTTGATGTTAGGGTGTTAGTGGTTTGTGTTGTTAGGGGGTTAGTGTTGTTTGATGTTAGGGGTTTAGGGTTGTTTGTTGTTAGGGGGTTAGAGTTGTTTGTTGTTAGGGTGTTAGTGTTGTTTGTTGTTAGGGGTTTAGGGTTGTTTGTTGTTAGGGGTTTAAGGTTGTTTCTTGTTGGGGTTTAGTGGTTTTTGTTCTTAGGGTGTTAGTGTTGTTTGTTGTTAGGGTGTTAGTGGTTTGTGTTGTTAGGGCGTTAGTGTTGTTTGATGTTAGGGGTTTAGGGTTGTTTGTTGTTAGGGGGTTAGAGTTGTTTGTTGTTAGGGTGTTAGTGTTGTTTGTTGTTAGGGGTTTAGGGTTGTTTGTTGTTAGGGGTTTAAGGTTGTTTCTTGTTGGGGTTTAGTGGTTTTTGTTCTTAGGGTGTTAGTGTTGTTTGTTGTTAGAGTGTTAGTGGTTTGTGTTGTTAGGGGGTTAGTGTTGTTTGATGTTAGGGGTTTAGGGTTGTTTGTTGTTAGGGGGTTAGAGTTGTTTGTTGTTAGGGTGTTAGTGTTGTTTGTTGTTAGGGGTTTAGGGTTGTTTGTTGTTAGGGGTTTAAGGTTGTTTCTTGTTGGGGTTTAGTGGTTTTTGTTGTTAGGGTGTTAGTGTTGTTTGTTGTTAGGGTGTTAGTGGTTTGTGTTGTTAGGGGGTTAGTGTTGTTTGATGTTAGGGGGTTAGGGTTGTTTGTTGTTAGGGTGTTAGTGTTCTTTGATGTTAGGGGTTTAGGGTTGTTTCTTGTTAGGGTGTTAGTGTTCTTTGTTGTTAGGGGGTTAGTGTTGTTTCTTGTTACGGGGTTAGTGTTGTTTGTTGTTACGGGGTTAGGGTAGTTTCTTGTTAGGGGTTTAGTGTTGTTTTTTGTTAGGGTGTTAGTGTTTGTTGTTACGGGTTTAGGGTTGTTTCTTGTTGGGGTTTAGTGGTTTTTGTTGTTAGGGTGTTAGTGTTGTTTGTTGTTAGGGTGTTAGTGGTTTGTGTTGTTAGGGGGTTAGTGTTGTTTGATGTTAGGGGTTTAGGGTTGTTTGTTGTTAGGGGGTTAGTGTTTGTTGTTAGGTTGTTAGTGTTGTTTGTTGTTAGGGGTTTAGGGTTGTTTGTTGTTAGGGGTTTAAGGTTGTTTCTTGTTGGGGTTTAGTGGTTTTTGTTGTTAGGGTGTTAGTGTTGTTTGTTGTTAGGGTGTTAGTGGTTTGTGTTGTTAGGGTGTTAGTGTTGTTTGTTGTTAGGGGTTTAGGGTTGTTTGTTGTTAGGGGTTTAAGGTTGTTTCTTGTTGGGGTTTAGTGGTTTTTGTTGTTAGGGTGTTAGTGTTGTTTGTTGTTAGGGTGTTAGTGGTTTGTGTTGTTAAGGGGTTAGTGTTGTTTGATTTTAGGGGGTTAGGGTTGTTTCTTGTTACGGGGTTAGTGTTGTTTGCTGTTACGGGGTTAGGGTAGTTTCTTGTTAGGGGTTTAGTGTTGTTTTTTGTTAGGGGGTTAGTGTTTGTTGTTAGGGGGTTAGGGTTGTTTGTTGTTAGGGTGTTAGTGGTTTGTGTTGTTAGGGGGTTAGTGTTGTTTGATGTTAGGGGTTTAGGGTTGTTTGTTGTTAGGGGTTTAAGGTTGTTTCTTGTTGGGGTTTAGTGGTTTTTGTTGTTAGGGTGTTAGTGTTGTTTGATGTTAGGGTGTTAGTGGTTTGTGTTGTTAGGGGGTTAGTGTTGTTTGATGTTAGGGGTTTAGGGTTGTTTGTTGTTAGGGGGTTAGAGTTGTTTGTTGTTAGGGTGTTAGTGTTGTTTGTTGTTAGGTGTTTAGGGTTGTTTGTTGTTAGGGGTTTAAGGTTGTTTCGGGTTGGGGTTTAGTGGTTTTTGTTGTTAGGGTGTTAGTGTTGTTTGTTGTTAGGGTGTTAGTGGTTTGTGTTGTTAGGGGGTTAGTGTTGTTTGATGTTAGGGGTTTAGGGTTGTTTGTTGTTAGGGGGTTAGAGTTGTTTGTTGTTAGGGTGTTAGTGTTGTTTGTTGTTAGGCGTTTAGGGTTGTTTGTTGTTAGGGGGTTAGGGTTGTTTGTTGTTAGGGTGTTAGTGTTCTTTGTTGTTAGGGGGTTAGGGTTGTTTCTTGTTACGGGGTTAGTGTTGTTTGTTGTTACGGGGTTAGGGTAGTTTCTTGTTAGGGGTTTAGTGTTGTTTTTTGTTAGGGGGTTAGTGTTTGTTGTTAGGGGTTTAGGGTTGTTTCTTGTTGGGGTTTAGTGGTTTTTGTTGTTAGGGTGTTAGTGTTGTTTGTTGTTAGGGTGTTAGTGGTTTGTGTTGTTAGGGGGTTAGTGTTGTTTGATGTTAGGGGTTTAGGGTTGTTTGTTGTTAGTGGGTTAGGGTTGTTTGTTGTTAGTGGGTTAGTGTTTTTGGTTTTCAGGGGTTAGGGTTGTTTGTTGTTAGGGTGTTAGTGTTCTTTGTTGTTAGGGGGTTAGTGTTGTTTGTTGTTACGGAGTTAGGGTAGTTTCTTGTTAGGGGTTTAGGGTTGTTTGTTGTTAGGGTGTTAGTGTTGTTTGTTGTTAGGGTGTTAGTGGTTTGTGTTGTTAGGGGGTTAGGATTGTTTGTTGTTAGGGTGTTAGTGTTGTTTGATGTTAGGGGTTTCGGGTTGTTTTTTGTTAGGGGGTTAGGGTTGTTTTTTGTTAGGGTGTTAGTGTTGTTTGTTGTTAGGGGTTTAGGGTTGTTTGTTGTTAGTGGGTTAATGTTGTTTGTTGTTAGTGGGTTAGTGTTTTTGGTTTTCAGGGGTTAGGGTTGTTTGTTGTTTGGGGGTAGTGTTTGTTGTTAGGGGGTTAGGGTTGTTTGTTGTTAGGGTGTTAGTGGTTTGTGTTGTTAGGGCGTTAGTGTTGTTTGATGTTAGGGGTTTAGGGTTGTTTGTTGTTAGGGGTTTAAGGTTGTTTCTTGTTGGGGTTTAGTGGTTTTTGTTGTTAGGGTGTTAGTGTTGTTTGATGTTAGGGTGTTAGTGGTTTGTGTTGTTAGGGGGTTAGTGTTGTTTGATGTTAGGGGTTTAGGGTTGTTTGTTGTTAGGGGGTTAGAGTTGTTTGTTGTTAGGGTGTTAGTGTTGTTTGTTGTTAGGGGTTTAGGGTTGTTTGTTGTTAGGGGTTTAAGGTTGTTTCTTGTTGGGGTTTAGTGGTTTTTGTTGTTAGGGTGTTAGTGTTGTTTGTTGTTAGGGTGTTAGTGGTTTGTGTTGTTAGGGGGTTAGTGTTGTTTGATGTTAGGGGTTTAGGGTTGTTTGTTGTTAGGGGGTTAGAGTTGTTTGTTGTTAGGGTTTTAGTGTTGTTTGTTGTTAGGGGTTTAGGCTTGTTTGTTGTTAGGGGGTTAGAGTTGTTTGTTGTTAGGGTGTTAGTGTTGTTTGATGTTAGGGGTTTAGGGTTGTTTGTTGTTAGTGGGTTAGGGTTGTTTGTTGTTAGTGGGTTAGTGTTTTTGGTTTTCAGGGGTTAGGATTGTTTGTTGTTTGGGGGTTAGTGTTTGTTGTTAGGGGGTTAGGGTTGTTTGTTGTTAGGGTTTTAGTGGTTTGTGTTGTTAGGGTGTTAGTGTTGTTTGATGTTAGGGGTTTAGGGTTGTTTGTTGTTAGGGGGTTAGGGTTGTTTGTTGTTAGGGTGTTAGTGTTCTTTGTTGTTAGGGGGTTAGGGTTGTTTCTTGTTACGGGGTTAGTGTTGTTTGTTGTTACGGGTTTTGGGTAGTTTCTTGTTAGGGGTTTAGGGTTGTTTGTTGTTAGGGTTTTAGGGTTGTTTCTTGTTGGGGTTTAGTGGTTTTTGTTGTTAGGGTGTTAGTGTTGTTTGTTGTTAGGGTGTTAGTGGTTTGTGTTGTTAGGGGGTTAGGATTGTTTGTTGTTAGGGTGTTAGTGTTGTTTGATGTTAGGGGTTTAGGGTTGTTTGTTGTTAGGGGTTTAAGGTTGTTTCTTGTTGGGGTTTAGTGGTTTTTGTTGTTAGGGTGTTAGTGTTGTTTGATGTTAGGGTGTTAGTGGTTTGTGTTGTTAGGGGGTTAGTGTTGTTTGATGTTAGGGGTTTAGGGTTGTTTGTTGTTAGGGGGTTAGTGTTTGTTGTTAGGGTGATAGTGTTGTTTGTTGTCAGGGGTTTAGGGTTGTTTGTTGTTAGGGTTTTAAGGTTGTTTCTTGTTGGGGTTTAGTGGTTTTTGTTGTTAGGGTGTTAGTGTTGTTTGTTGTTAGGGTGTTAGTGGTTTGTGTTGTTAGGGGGTTAGTGTTGTTTGATGTTAGGGGTTTAGGGTTGTTTGTTGTTAGGGGGTTAGAGTTGTTTGTTGTTAGGGTGTTAGTGTTGTTTGTTGTTAGGGGTTTAGGGTTGTTTGTTGTTAGGGGTTTAAGGTTGTTTCTTGTTGGGGTTTAGTGGTTTTTGTTGTTAGGGTGTTAGTGTTGTTTGTTGTTAGGGTGTTAGTGGTTTGTGTTGTTAGGGGGTTAGTGTTGTTTGATGTTAGGGGGTTAGGGTTGTTTGTTGTTAGGGTGTTAGTGTTCTTTGATGTTAGGGGTTTAGGGTTGTTTCTTGTTAGGGGTTTAGTGTTGTTTTTTGTTAGGGTGTTAGTGTTTGTTGTTACGGGTTTAGGGTTGTTTCTTGTTGGGGTTTAGTGGTTTTTGTTGTTAGGGTGTTAGTGTTGTTTGTTGTTAGGGTGTTAGTGGTTTGTGTTGTTAGGGGGTTAGTGTTGTTTGATGTTAGGGGTTTAGGGTTGTTTGTTGTTAGGGGGTTAGTGTTTGTTGTTAGGGTGATAGTGTTGTTTGTTGTTAGGGGTTTAGGGTTGTTTGTTGTTAGGGGTTTAAGGTTGTTTCTTGTTGGGGTTTAGTGGTTTTTGTTGTTAGGGTGTTAGTGTTGTTTGTTGTTAGGGTGTTAGTGGTTTGTGTTGTTAGGGGATTAGTGTTGTTTGATGTTAGGGGGTTAGGGTTGTTTCTTGTTACGGGGTTAGTGTTGTTTGCTGTTACGGGGTTAGGGTAGTTTCTTGTTAGGGGTTTAGTGTTGTTTTTTGTTAGGGAGTTAGTGTTTGTTGTTAGGGGGTTAGGGTTGTTTGTTGTTAGGGTGTTACTGGTTTGTGTTGTTAGGGGGTTAGTGTTGTTTGATGTTAGGGGTTTAGGGTTGTTTGTTGTTAGGGGTTTAAGGTTGTTTCTTGTTGGGGTTTAGTGGTTTTTGTTGTTAGGGTGTTAGTGTTGTTTGATGTTAGGGTGTTAGTGGTTTGTGTTGTTAGGGGGTTAGTGTTGTTTGATGTTAGGGGTTTAGGGTTGTTTGTTGTTAGGGGGTTAGAGTTGTTTGTTGTTAGGGTGTTAGTGTTGTTTGTTGTTAGGTGTTTAGGGTTGTTTGTTGTTAGGGGTTTAAGGTTGTTTCGGGTTGGGGTTTAGTGGTTTTTGTTGTTAGGGTGTTAGTGTTGTTTGTTGTTAGGGTGTTAGTGGTTTGTGTTGTTAGGGCGTTAGTGTTGTTTGATGTTAGGGGTTTAGGGTTGTTTGTTGTTAGGGGTTTAAGGTTGTTTCTTGTTGGGGTTTAGTGGTTTTTGTTGTTAGGGTGTTAGTGTTGTTTGATGTTAGGGTGTTAGTGGTTTGTGTTGTTAGGGGGTTAGTGTTGTTTGATGTTAGGGGTTTAGGGTTGTTTGTTGTTAGGGGGTTAGAGTTGTTTGTTGTTAGGGTGTTAGTGTTGTTTGTTGTTAGGGGTTTAGGGTTGTTTGTTGTTAGGGGTTTAAGGTTGTTTCGGGTTGGGGTTTAGTGGTTTTTGTTCTTAGGGTGTTAGTGTTGTTTGTTGTTAGGGTGTTAGTGGTTTGTGTTGTTAGGGCGTTAGTGTTGTTTGATGTTAGGGGTTTAGGGTTGTTTGTTGTTAGGGGTTTAGGGTTGTTTCTTGTTGGGGTTTAGTGGTTTTTGTTGTTAGGGTGTTAGTGTTGTTTGTTGTTAGGGTGTTAGTGGTTTGTGTTGTTAGGGGATTAGTGTTGTTTGATGTTAGGGGGTTAGGGTTGTTTCTTGTTACGGGGTTAGTGTTGTTTGCTGTTACGGGGTTAGGGTAGTTTCTTGTTAGGGGTTTAGTGTTGTTTTTTGTTAGGGAGTTAGTGTTTGTTGTTAGGGGGTTACGGTTGTTTGTTGTTAGGGTGTTAGTGGTTTGTGTTGTTAGGGGGTTAGTGTTGTTTGATGTTAGGGGTTTAGGGATGTTTGTTGTTAGGGGTTTAAGGTTGTTTCTTGTTGGGGTTTAGTGGTTTTTGTTGTTAGGGTGTTAGTGTTGTTTGTTGTTAGGGGTTTAGGGTTGTTTGTTGTTAGGGGGTTAGAGTTGTTTGTTGTTAGGGTGTTAGTGTTGTTTGATGTTAGGGGTTTAGGGTTGTTTGTTGTTAGGGGTTTAAGGTTGTTTCTTGTTGGGGTTTAGTGGTTTTTGTTGTTAGGGTGTTAGTGTTGTTTGTTGTTAGGGTGTTAGTGGTTTGTGTTGTTAGGGGGTTAGTGTTGTTTGATGTTAGGGGTTTAGGGTTGTTTGTTGTTAGGGGGTTAGAGTTGTTTGTTGTTAGGGTGTTAGTGTTGTTTGTTGTTAGGGGTTTAGGGTTGTTTGTTGTTAGGGGTTTAAGGTTGTTTCTTGTTGGGGTTTAGTGGTTTTTGTTGTTAGGGTGTTAGTGTTGTTGTTAGGGTGTTAGTGGTTTGTGTTGTTAGGGGGTTAGTGTTGTTTGATGTTAGGGGGTTAGGGTTGTTTGTTGTTAGGGTGTTAGTGTTCTTTGATGTTAGGGGTTTAGGGTTGTTTGTTGTTAGGGTGTTAGTGTTCTTTGTTGTTAGGGGGTTAGTGTTGTTTCTTGTTACGGGGTTAGTGTTGTTTGTTGTTACGGGGTTAGGGTAGTTTCTTGTTAGGGGTTTAGTGTTGTTTTTTGTTAGGGTGTTAGTGTTTGTTGTTACGGGTTTAGGGTTGTTTCTTGTTGGGGTTTAGTGGTTTTTGTTGTTAGGGTGTTATTGTTGTTTGTTGTTAGGGTGTTAGTGGTTTGTGTTGTTAGGGGGTTAGTGTTGTTTGATGTTAGGGGTTTAGGGTTGTTTGTTGTTAGGGGGTTAGTGTTTGTTGTTAGGGTGATAGTGTTGTTTGTTGTTAGGGGTTTAGGGTTGTTTGTTGTTAGGGGTTTAAGGTTGTTTCTTGTTGGGGTTTAGTGGTTTTTGTTGTTAGGGTGTTAGTGTTGTTTGTTGTTAGGGTGTTAGTGGTTTGTGTTGTTAGGGGATTAGTGTTGTTTGATGTTAGGGGGTTAGGGTTGTTTCTTGTTACGGGGTTAGTGTTGTTTGCTGTTACGGGGTTAGGGTAGTTTCTTGTTAGGGGTTTAGTGTTGTTTTTTGTTAGGGAGTTAGTGTTTGTTGTTAGGGGGTTAGGGTTGTTTGTTGTTAGGGTGTTAGTGGTTTGTGTTGTTAGGGGGTTAGTGTTGTTTGATGTTAGGGGTTTAGGGTTGTTTGTTGTTAGGGGTTTAAGGTTGTTTCTTGTTGGGGTTTAGTGGTTTTTGTTGTTAGGGTGTTAGTGTTGTTTGATGTTAGGGTGTTAGTGGTTTGTGTTGTTAGGGGGTTAGTGTTGTTTGATGTTAGGGGTTTAGGGTTGTTTGTTGTTAGGGGGTTAGAGTTGTTTGTTGTTAGGGTGTTAGTGTTGTTTGTTGTTAGGTGTTTAGGGTTGTTTGTTGTTAGGGGTTTAAGGTTGTTTCGGGTTGGGGTTTAGTGGTTTTTGTTGTTAGGGTGTTAGTGTTGTTTGTTGTTAGGGTGTTAGTGGTTTGTGTTGTTAGGGCGTTAGTGTTGTTTGATGTTAGGGGTTTAGGGTTGTTTGTTGTTAGGGGTTTAAGGTTGTTTCTTGTTGGGGTTTAGTGGTTTTTGTTGTTAGGGTGTTAGTGTTGTTTGATGTTAGGGTGTTAGTGGTTTGTGTTGTTAGGGGGTTAGTGTTGTTTGATGTTAGGGGTTTAGGGTTGTTTGTTGTTAGGGGGTTAGAGTTGTTTGTTGTTAGGGTGTTAGGGTTGTTTGTTGTTAGGGGTTTAGGGTTGTTTGTTGTTAGGGGTTTAAGGTTGTTTCTTGTTGGGGTTTAGTGGTTTTTGTTGTTAGGGTGTTAGTGTTGTTTGTTGTTAGGGGTTTAGGGTTGTTTGTTGTTAGGGGGTTAGAGTTGTTTGTTGTTAGGGTGTTAGTGTTGTTTGATGTTAGGGGTTTAGGGTTGTTTGTTGTTAGGGGTTTAAGGTTGTTTCTTGTTGGGGTTTAGTGGTTTTTGTTGTTAGGGTGTTAGTGTTGTTTGTTGTTAGGGTGTTAGTGGTTTGTGTTGTTAGGGGGTTAGTGTTGTTTGATGTTAGGGGTTTAGGGTTGTTTGTTGTTAGGGGGTTAGAGTTGTTTGTTGTTAGGGTGTGAGTGTTGTTTGTTGTTAGGGGTTTAGGGTTGTTTGTTGTTAGGGGTTTAAGGTTGTTTCTTGTTGGGGTTTAGTGGTTTTTGTTGTTAGGGTGTTAGTGTTGTTTGTTGTTAGGGTGTTAGTGGTTTGTGTTGTTAGGGGGTTAGTGTTGTTTGATGTTAGGGGGTTAGGGTTGTTTGTTGTTAGGGTGTTAGTGTTCTTTGATGTTAGGGGTTTAGGGTTGTTTGTTGTTAGGGTGTTAGTGTTCTTTGTTGTTAGGGGGTTAGTGTTGTTTCTTGTTACGGGGTTAGTGTTGTTTGTTGTTACGGGGTTAGGGTAGTTTCTTGTTAGGGGTTTAGTGTTGTTTTTTGTTAGGGTGTTAGTGTTTGTTGTTACGGGTTTAGGGTTGTTTCTTGTTGGGGTTTAGTGGTTTTTGTTGTTAGGGTGTTAGTGTTGTTTGATGTTAGGGTGTTAGTGGTTTGTGTTGTTAGGGGGTTAGTGTTGTTTGATGTTAGGGGTTTAGGGTTGTTTGTTGTTAGGGGGTTAGTGTTTGTTGTTAGGTTGTTAGTGTTGTTTGTTGTTAGGGGTTTAGGGTTGTTTGTTGTTAGGGGTTTAAGGTTGTTTCTTGTTGGGGTTTAGTGGTTTTTGTTGTTAGGGTGTTAGTGTTGTTTGTTGTTAGGGTGTTAGTGGTTTGTGTTGTTAGGGTGTTAGTGTTGTTTGTTGTTAGGGGTTTAGGGTTGTTTGTTGTTAGGGGTTTAAGGTTGTTTCTTGTTGGGGTTTAGTGGTTTTTGTTGTTAGGGTGTTAGTGTTGTTTGTTGTTAGGGTGTTAGTGGTTTGTGTTGTTAAGGGGTTAGTGTTGTTTGATGTTAGGGGGTTAGGGTTGTTTCTTGTTACGGGGTTAGTGTTGTTTGCTGTTACGGGGTTAGGGTAGTTTCTTGTTAGGGGTTTAGTGTTGTTTTTTGTTAGGGGGTTAGTGTTTGTTGTTAGGGGGTTAGGGTTGTTTGTTGTTAGGGTGTTAGTGGTTTGTGTTGTTAGGGGGTTAGTGTTGTTTGATGTTAGGGGTTTAGGGTTGTTTGTTGTTAGGGGTTTAAGGTTGTTTCTTGTTGGGGTTTAGTGGTTTTTGTTGTTAGGGTGTTAGTGTTGTTTGATGTTAGGGTGTTAGTGGTTTGTGTTGTTAGGGGGTTAGTGTTGTTTGATGTTAGGGGTTTAGGGTTGTTTGTTGTTAGGGGGTTAGAGTTGTTTGTTGTTAGGGTGTTAGTGTTGTTTGTTGTTAGGTGTTTAGGGTTGTTTGTTGTTAGGGGTTTAAGGTTGTTTCGGGTTGGGGTTTAGTGGTTTTTGTTGTTAGGGTGTTAGTGTTGTTTGTTGTTAGGGTGTTAGTGGTTTGTGTTGTTAGGGCGTTAGTGTTGTTTGATGTTAGGGGTTTAGGGTTGTTTGTTGTTAGGGGTTTAAGGTTGTTTCTTGTTGGGGTTTAGTGGTTTTTGTTGTTAGGGTGTTAGTGTTGTTTGTTGTTAGGGTGTTAGTGGTTTGTGTTGTTAGGGGATTAGTGTTGTTTGATGTTAGGGGGTTAGGGTTGTTTCTTGTTACGGGGTTAGTGTTGTTTGCTGTTACGGGGTTAGGGTAGTTTCTTGTTAGGGGTTTAGTGTTGTTTTTTGTTAGGGAGTTAGTGTTTGTTGTTAGGGGGTTACGGTTGTTTGTTGTTAGGGTGTTAGTGGTTTGTGTTGTTAGGGGGTTAGTGTTGTTTGATGTTAGGGGTTTAGGGTTGTTTGTTGTTAGGGGTTTAAGGTTGTTTCTTGTTGGGGTTTAGTGGTTTTTGTTGTTAGGGTGTTAGTGTTGTTTGTTGTTAGGGGTTTAGGGTTGTTTGTTGTTAGGGGGTTAGAGTTGTTTGTTGTTAGGGTGTTAGTGTTGTTTGATGTTAGGGGTTTAGGGTTGTTTGTTGTTAGGGGTTTAAGGTTGTTTCTTGTTGGGGTTTAGTGGTTTTTGTTGTTAGGGTGTTAGTGTTGTTTGTTGTTAGGGTGTTAGTGGTTTGTGTTGTTAGGGGGTTAGTGTTGTTTGATGTTAGGGGTTTAGGGTTGTTTGTTGTTAGGGGGTTAGAGTTGTTTGTTGTTAGGGTGTTAGTGTTGTTTGTTGTTAGGGGTTTAGGGTTGTTTGTTGTTAGGGGTTTAAGGTTGTTTCTTGTTGGGGTTTAGTGGTTTTTGTTGTTAGGGTGTTAGTGTTGTTGTTGTTAGGGTGTTAGTGGTTTGTGTTGTTAGGGGGTTAGTGTTGTTTGATGTTAGGGGGTTAGGGTTGTTTGTTGTTAGGGTGTTAGTGTTCTTTGATGTTAGGGGTTTAGGGTTGTTTGTTGTTAGGGTGTTAGTGTTCTTTGTTGTTAGGGGGTTAGTGTTGTTTCTTGTTACGGGGTTAGTGTTGTTTGTTGTTACGGGGTTAGGGTAGTTTCTTGTTAGGGGTTTAGTGTTGTTTTTTGTTAGGGTGTTAGTGTTTGTTGTTACGGGTTTAGGGTTGTTTCTTGTTGGGGTTTAGTGGTTTTTGTTGTTAGGGTGTTAGTGTTGTTTGTTGTTAGGGTGTTAGTGGTTTGTGTTGTTAGGGGGTTAGTGTTGTTTGATGTTAGGGGTTTAGGGTTGTTTGTTGTTAGGGGGTTAGTGTTTGTTGTTAGGGTGATAGTGTTGTTTGTTGTTAGGGGTTTAGGGTTGTTTGTTGTTAGGGGTTTAAGGTTGTTTCTTGTTGGGGTTTAGTGGTTTTTGTTGTTAGGGTGTTAGTGTTGTTTGTTGTTAGGGTGTTAGTGGTTTGTGTTGTTAGGGGATTAGTGTTGTTTGATGTTAGGGGGTTAGGGTTGTTTCTTGTTACGGGGTTAGTGTTGTTTGCTGTTACGGGGTTAGGGTAGTTTCTTGTTAGGGGTTTAGTGTTGTTTTTTGTTAGGGAGTTAGTGTTTGTTGTTAGGGGGTTAGGGTTGTTTGTTGTTAGGGTGTTAGTGGTTTGTGTTGTTAGGGGGTTAGTGTTGTTTGATGTTAGGGGTTTAGGGTTGTTTGTTGTTAGGGGTTTAAGGTTGTTTCTTGTTGGGGTTTAGTGGTTTTTGTTGTTAGGGTGTTAGTGTTGTTTGATGTTAGGGTGTTAGTGGTTTGTGTTGTTAGGGGGTTAGTGTTGTTTGATGTTAGGGGTTTAGGGTTGTTTGTTGTTAGGGGGTTAGAGTTGTTTGTTGTTAGGGTGTTAGTGTTGTTTGTTGTTAGGTGTTTAGGGTTGTTTGTTGTTAGGGGTTTAAGGTTGTTTCGGGTTGGGGTTTAGTGGTTTTTGTTGTTAGGGTGTTAGTGTTGTTTGTTGTTAGGGTGTTAGTGGTTTGTGTTGTTAGGGCGTTAGTGTTGTTTGATGTTAGGGGTTTAGGGTTGTTTGTTGTTAGGGGTTTAAGGTTGTTTCTTGTTGGGGTTTAGTGGTTTTTGTTGTTAGGGTGTTAGTGTTGTTTGATGTTAGGGTGTTAGTGGTTTGTGTTGTTAGGGGGTTAGTGTTGTTTGATGTTAGGGGTTTAGGGTTGTTTGTTGTTAGGGGGTTAGAGTTGTTTGTTGTTAGGGTGTTAGGGTTGTTTGTTGTTAGGGGTTTAGGGTTGTTTGTTGTTAGGGGTTTAAGGTTGTTTCTTGTTGGGGTTTAGTGGTTTTT
The DNA here is from genome assembly GCF_024166365.1 of Elephas maximus indicus. Taxonomy (NCBI): domain Eukaryota; kingdom Metazoa; phylum Chordata; class Mammalia; order Proboscidea; family Elephantidae; genus Elephas; species Elephas maximus. Next base: position 1,181,486 of record NW_026060235.1, on the reverse strand, counting down.
GTTGTTAGGGTGTTAGTGTTGTTTGTTGTTAGGGGTTTAGGGTTGTTTGTTGTTAGGGGGTTAGAGTTGTTTGTTGTTAGGGTGTTAGTGTTGTTTGATGTTAGGGGTTTAGGGTTGTTTGTTGTTAGGGGTTTAAGGTTGTTTCTTGTTGGGGTTTAGTGGTTTTTGTTGTTAGGGTGTTAGTGTTGTTTGTTGTTAGGGTGTTAGTGGTTTGTGTTGTTAGGGGGTTAGTGTTGTTTGATGTTAGGGGTTTAGGGTTGTTTGTTGTTAGGGGGTTAGAGTTGTTTGTTGTTAGGGTGTGAGTGTTGTTTGTTGTTAGGGGTTTAGGGTTGTTTGTTGTTAGGGGTTTAAGGTTGTTTCTTGTTGGGGTTTAGTGGTTTTTGTTGTTAGGGTGTTAGTGTTGTTTGTTGTTAGGGTGTTAGTGGTTTGTGTTGTTAGGGGGTTAGTGTTGTTTGATGTTAGGGGGTTAGGGTTGTTTGTTGTTAGGGTGTTAGTGTTCTTTGATGTTAGGGGTTTAGGGTTGTTTGTTGTTAGGGTGTTAGTGTTCTTTGTTGTTAGGGGGTTAGTGTTGTTTCTTGTTACGGGGTTAGTGTTGTTTGTTGTTACGGGGTTAGGGTAGTTTCTTGTTAGGGGTTTAGTGTTGTTTTTTGTTAGGGTGTTAGTGTTTGTTGTTACGGGTTTAGGGTTGTTTCTTGTTGGGGTTTAGTGGTTTTTGTTGTTAGGGTGTTAGTGTTGTTTGTTGTTAGGGTGTTAGTGGTTTGTGTTGTTAGGGGATTAGTGTTGTTTGATGTTAGGGGGTTAGGGTTGTTTCTTGTTACGGGGTTAGTGTTGTTTGCTGTTACGGGGTTAGGGTAGTTTCTTGTTAGGGGTTTAGTGTTGTTTTTTGTTAGGGAGTTAGTGTTTGTTGTTAGGGGGTTAGGGTTGTTTGTTGTTAGGGTGTTAGTGGTTTGTGTTGTTAGGGGGTTAGTGTTGTTTGATGTTAGGGGTTTAGGGTTGTTTGTTGTTAGGGGTTTAAGGTTGTTTCTTGTTGGGGTTTAGTGGTTTTTGTTGTTAGGGTGTTAGTGTTGTTTGATGTTAGGGTGTTAGTGGTTTGTGTTGTTAGGGGGTTAGTGTTGTTTGATGTTAGGGGTTTAGGGTTGTTTGTTGTTAGGGGGTTAGAGTTGTTTGTTGTTAGGGTGTTAGTGTTGTTTGTTGTTAGGTGTTTAGGGTTGTTTGTTGTTAGGGGTTTAAGGTTGTTTCGGGTTGGGGTTTAGTGGTTTTTGTTGTTAGGGTGTTAGTGTTGTTTGTTGTTAGGGTGTTAGTGGTTTGTGTTGTTAGGGCGTTAGTGTTGTTTGATGTTAGGGGTTTAGGGTTGTTTGTTGTTAGGGGTTTAAGGTTGTTTCTTGTTGGGGTTTAGTGGTTTTTGTTGTTAGGGTGTTAGTGTTGTTTGATGTTAGGGTGTTAGTGGTTTGTGTTGTTAGGGGGTTAGTGTTGTTTGATGTTAGGGGTTTAGGGTTGTTTGTTGTTAGGGGGTTAGAGTTGTTTGTTGTTAGGGTGTTAGGGTTGTTTGTTGTTAGGGGTTTAGGGTTGTTTGTTGTTAGGGGTTTAAGGTTGTTTCTTGTTGGGGTTTAGTGGTTTTTGTTGTTAGGGTGTTAGTGTTGTTTGTTGTTAGGGGTTTAGGGTTGTTTGTTGTTAGGGGGTTAGAGTTGTTTGTTGTTAGGGTGTTAGTGTTGTTTGATGTTAGGGGTTTAGGGTTGTTTGTTGTTAGGGGTTTAAGGTTGTTTCTTGTTGGGGTTTAGTGGTTTTTGTTGTTAGGGTGTTAGTGTTGTTTGTTGTTAGGGTGTTAGTGGTTTGTGTTGTTAGGGGGTTAGTGTTGTTTGATGTTAGGGGTTTAGGGTTGTTTGTTGTTAGGGGGTTAGAGTTGTTTGTTGTTAGGGTGTGAGTGTTGTTTGTTGTTAGGGGTTTAGGGTTGTTTGTTGTTAGGGGTTTAAGGTTGTTTCTTGTTGGGGTTTAGTGGTTTTTGTTGTTAGGGTGTTAGTGTTGTTTGTTGTTAGGGTGTTAGTGGTTTGTGTTGTTAGGGGGTTAGTGTTGTTTGATGTTAGGGGGTTAGGGTTGTTTGTTGTTAGGGTGTTAGTGTTCTTTGATGTTAGGGGTTTAGGGTTGTTTGTTGTTAGGGTGTTAGTGTTCTTTGTTGTTAGGGGGTTAGTGTTGTTTCTTGTTACGGGGTTAGTGTTGTTTGTTGTTACGGGGTTAGGGTAGTTTCTTGTTAGGGGTTTAGTGTTGTTTTTTGTTAGGGTGTTAGTGTTTGTTGTTACGGGTTTAGGGTTGTTTCTTGTTGGGGTTTAGTGGTTTTTGTTGTTAGGGTGTTAGTGTTGTTTGATGTTAGGGTGTTAGTGGTTTGTGTTGTTAGGGGGTTAGTGTTGTTTGATGTTAGGGGTTTAGGGTTGTTTGTTGTTAGGGGGTTAGTGTTTGTTGTTAGGTTGTTAGTGTTGTTTGTTGTTAGGGGTTTAGGGTTGTTTGTTGTTAGGGGTTTAAGGTTGTTTCTTGTTGGGGTTTAGTGGTTTTTGTTGTTAGGGTGTTAGTGTTGTTTGTTGTTAGGGTGTTAGTGGTTTGTGTTGTTAGGGTGTTAGTGTTGTTTGTTGTTAGGGGTTTAGGGTTGTTTGTTGTTAGGGGTTTAAGGTTGTTTCTTGTTGGGGTTTAGTGGTTTTTGTTGTTAGGGTGTTAGTGTTGTTTGTTGTTAGGGTGTTAGTGGTTTGTGTTGTTAAGGGGTTAGTGTTGTTTGATGTTAGGGGGTTAGGGTTGTTTCTTGTTACGGGGTTAGTGTTGTTTGCTGTTACGGGGTTAGGGTAGTTTCTTGTTAGGGGTTTAGTGTTGTTTTTTGTTAGGGGGTTAGTGTTTGTTGTTAGGGGGTTAGGGTTGTTTGTTGTTAGGGTGTTAGTGGTTTGTGTTGTTAGGGGGTTAGTGTTGTTTGATGTTAGGGGTTTAGGGTTGTTTGTTGTTAGGGGTTTAAGGTTGTTTCTTGTTGGGGTTTAGTGGTTTTTGTTGTTAGGGTGTTAGTGTTGTTTGATGTTAGGGTGTTAGTGGTTTGTGTTGTTAGGGGGTTAGTGTTGTTTGATGTTAGGGGTTTAGGGTTGTTTGTTGTTAGGGGGTTAGAGTTGTTTGTTGTTAGGGTGTTAGTGTTGTTTGTTGTTAGGTGTTTAGGGTTGTTTGTTGTTAGGGGTTTAAGGTTGTTTCGGGTTGGGGTTTAGTGGTTTTTGTTGTTAGGGTGTTAGTGTTGTTTGTTGTTAGGGTGTTAGTGGTTTGTGTTGTTAGGGCGTTAGTGTTGTTTGATGTTAGGGGTTTAGGGTTGTTTGTTGTTAGGGGTTTAAGGTTGTTTCTTGTTGGGGTTTAGTGGTTTTTGTTGTTAGGGTGTTAGTGTTGTTTGTTGTTAGGGTGTTAGTGGTTTGTGTTGTTAGGGGATTAGTGTTGTTTGATGTTAGGGGGTTAGGGTTGTTTCTTGTTACGGGGTTAGTGTTGTTTGCTGTTACGGGGTTAGGGTAGTTTCTTGTTAGGGGTTTAGTGTTGTTTTTTGTTAGGGAGTTAGTGTTTGTTGTTAGGGGGTTACGGTTGTTTGTTGTTAGGGTGTTAGTGGTTTGTGTTGTTAGGGGGTTAGTGTTGTTTGATGTTAGGGGTTTAGGGTTGTTTGTTGTTAGGGGTTTAAGGTTGTTTCTTGTTGGGGTTTAGTGGTTTTTGTTGTTAGGGTGTTAGTGTTGTTTGTTGTTAGGGGTTTAGGGTTGTTTGTTGTTAGGGGGTTAGAGTTGTTTGTTGTTAGGGTGTTAGTGTTGTTTGATGTTAGGGGTTTAGGGTTGTTTGTTGTTAGGGGTTTAAGGTTGTTTCTTGTTGGGGTTTAGTGGTTTTTGTTGTTAGGGTGTTAGTGTTGTTTGTTGTTAGGGTGTTAGTGGTTTGTGTTGTTAGGGGGTTAGTGTTGTTTGATGTTAGGGGTTTAGGGTTGTTTGTTGTTAGGGGGTTAGAGTTGTTTGTTGTTAGGGTGTTAGTGTTGTTTGTTGTTAGGGGTTTAGGGTTGTTTGTTGTTAGGGGTTTAAGGTTGTTTCTTGTTGGGGTTTAGTGGTTTTTGTTGTTAGGGTGTTAGTGTTGTTGTTGTTAGGGTGTTAGTGGTTTGTGTTGTTAGGGGGTTAGTGTTGTTTGATGTTAGGGGGTTAGGGTTGTTTGTTGTTAGGGTGTTAGTGTTCTTTGATGTTAGGGGTTTAGGGTTGTTTGTTGTTAGGGTGTTAGTGTTCTTTGTTGTTAGGGGGTTAGTGTTGTTTCTTGTTACGGGGTTAGTGTTGTTTGTTGTTACGGGGTTAGGGTAGTTTCTTGTTAGGGGTTTAGTGTTGTTTTTTGTTAGGGTGTTAGTGTTTGTTGTTACGGGTTTAGGGTTGTTTCTTGTTGGGGTTTAGTGGTTTTTGTTGTTAGGGTGTTAGTGTTGTTTGTTGTTAGGGTGTTAGTGGTTTGTGTTGTTAGGGGGTTAGTGTTGTTTGATGTTAGGGGTTTAGGGTTGTTTGTTGTTAGGGGGTTAGTGTTTGTTGTTAGGGTGATAGTGTTGTTTGTTGTTAGGGGTTTAGGGTTGTTTGTTGTTAGGGGTTTAAGGTTGTTTCTTGTTGGGGTTTAGTGGTTTTTGTTGTTAGGGTGTTAGTGTTGTTTGTTGTTAGGGTGTTAGTGGTTTGTGTTGTTAGGGGATTAGTGTTGTTTGATGTTAGGGGGTTAGGGTTGTTTCTTGTTACGGGGTTAGTGTTGTTTGCTGTTACGGGGTTAGGGTAGTTTCTTGTTAGGGGTTTAGTGTTGTTTTTTGTTAGGGAGTTAGTGTTTGTTGTTAGGGGGTTAGGGTTGTTTGTTGTTAGGGTGTTAGTGGTTTGTGTTGTTAGGGGGTTAGTGTTGTTTGATGTTAGGGTTTTAGGGTTGTTTGTTGTTAGGGGTTTAAGGTTGTTTCTTGTTGGGGTTTAGTGGTTTTTGTTGTTAGGGTGTTAGTGTTGTTTGATGTTAGGGTGTTAGTGGTTTGTGTTGTTAGGGGGTTAGTGTTGTTTGATGTTAGGGGTTTAGGGTTGTTTGTTGTTAGGGGGTTAGAGTTGTTTGTTGTTAGGGTGTTAGTGTTGTTTGTTGTTAGGTGTTTAGGGTTGTTTGTTGTTAGGGGTTTAAGGTTGTTTCGGGTTGGGGTTTAGTGGTTTTTGTTGTTAGGGTGTTAGTGTTGTTTGTTCTTAGGGTGTTAGTGGTTTGTGTTGTTAGGGCGTTAGTGTTGTTTGATGTTAGGGGTTTAGGGTTGTTTGTTGTTAGGGGTTTAAGGTTGTTTCTTGTTGGGGTTTAGTGGTTTTTGTTGTTAGGGTGTTAGTGTTGTTTGATGTTAGGGTGTTAGTGGTTTGTGTTGTTAGGGGGTTAGTGTTGTTTGATGTTAGGGGTTTAGGGTTGTTTGTTGTTAGGGGGTTAGAGTTGTTTGTTGTTAGGGTGTTAGGGTTGTTTGTTGTTAGGGGTTTAGGGTTGTTTGTTGTTAGGGGTTTAAGGTTGTTTCTTGTTGGGGTTTAGTGGTTTTTGTTGTTAGGGTGTTAGTGTTGTTTGTTGTTAGGGGTTTAGGGTTGTTTGTTGTTAGGGGGTTAGAGTTGTTTGTTGTTAGGGTGTTAGTGTTGTTTGATGTTAGGGGTTTAGGGTTGTTTGTTGTTAGGGGTTTAAGGTTGTTTCTTGTTGGGGTTTAGTGGTTTTTGTTGTTAGGGTGTTAGTGTTGTTTGTTGTTAGGGTGTTAGTGGTTTGTGTTGTTAGGGGGTTAGTGTTGTTTGATGTTAGGGGTTTAGGGTTGTTTGTTGTTAGGGGGTTAGAGTTGTTTGTTGTTAGGGTGTGAGTGTTGTTTGTTGTTAGGGGTTTAGGGTTGTTTGTTGTTAGGGGTTTAAGGTTGTTTCTTGTTGGGGTTTAGTGGTTTTTGTTGTTAGGGTGTTAGTGTTGTTTGTTGTTAGGGTGTTAGTGGTTTGTGTTGTTAGGGGGTTAGTGTTGTTTGATGTTAGGGGGTTAGGGTTGTTTGTTGTTAGGGTGTTAGTGTTCTTTGATGTTAGGGGTTTAGGGTTGTTTGTTGTTAGGGTGTTAGTGTTCTTTGTTGTTAGGGGGTTAGTGTTGTTTCTTGTTACGGGGTTAGTGTTGTTTGTTGTTACGGGGTTAGGGTAGTTTCTTGTTAGGGGTTTAGTGTTGTTTTTTGTTAGGGTGTTAGTGTTTGTTGTTACGGGTTTAGGGTTGTTTCTTGTTGGGGTTTAGTGGTTTTTGTTGTTAGGGTGTTAGTGTTGTTTGATGTTAGGGTGTTAGTGGTTTGTGTTGTTAGGGGGTTAGTGTTGTTTGATGTTAGGGGTTTAGGGTTGTTTGTTGTTAGGGGGTTAGTGTTTGTTGTTAGGTTGTTAGTGTTGTTTGTTGTTAGGGGTTTAGGGTTGTTTGTTGTTAGGGGTTTAAGGTTGTTTCTTGTTGGGGTTTAGTGGTTTTTGTTGTTAGGGTGTTAGGGTTGTTTGTTGTTAGGGTGTTAGTGGTTTGTGTTGTTAGGGTGTTAGTGTTGTTTGTTGTTAGGGGTTTAGGGTTGTTTGTTGTTAGGGGTTTAAGGTTGTTTCTTGTTGGGGTTTAGTGGTTTTTGTTGTTAGGGTGTTAGTGTTGTTTGTTGTTAGGGTGTTAGTGGTTTGTGTTGTTAAGGGGTTAGTGTTGTTTGATGTTAGGGGGTTAGGGTTGTTTCTTGTTACGGGGTTAGTGTTGTTTGCTGTTACGGGGTTAGGGTAGTTTCTTGTTAGGGGTTTAGTGTTGTTTTTTGTTAGGGGGTTAGTGTTTGTTGTTAGGGGGTTAGGGTTGTTTGTTGTTAGTGTGTTAGTGGTTTGTGTTGTTAGGGGGTTAGTGTTGTTTGATGTTAGGGTTTTAGGGTTGTTTGTTGTTAGGGGTTTAAGGTTGTTTCTTGTTGGGGTTTAGTGGTTTTTGTTGTTAGGGTGTTAGTGTTGTTTGATGTTAGGGTGTTAGTGGTTTGTGTTGTTAGGGGGTTAGTGTTGTTTGATGTTAGGGGTTTAGGGTTGTTTGTTGTTAGGGGGTTAGAGTTGTTTGTTGTTAGGGTGTTAGTGTTGTTTGTTGTTAGGTGTTTAGGGTTGTTTGTTGTTAGGGGTTTAAGGTTGTTTCGGGTTGGGGTTTAGTGGTTTTTGTTGTTAGGGTGTTAGTGTTGTTTGTTGTTAGGGTGTTAGTGGTTTGTGTTGTTAGGGCGTTAGTGTTGTTTGATGTTAGGGGTTTAGGGTTGTTTGTTGTTAGGGGTTTAAGGTTGTTTCTTGTTGGGGTTTAGTGGTTTTTGTTGTTAGGGTGTTAGTGTTGTTTGATGTTAGGGTGTTAGTGGTTTGTGTTGTTAGGGGGTTAGTGTTGTTTGATGTTAGGGGTTTAGGGTTGTTTGTTGTTAGGGGGTTAGAGTTGTTTGTTGTTAGGGTGTTAGTGTTGTTTGTTGTTAGGGGTTTAGGGTTGTTTGTTGTTAGGGGTTTAAGGTTGTTTCTTGTTGGGGTTTAGTGGTTTTTGTTCTTAGGGTGTTAGTGTTGTTTGTTGTTAGGGTGTTAGTGGTTTGTGTTGTTAGGGGGTTAGTGTTGTTTGATGTTAGGGGTTTAGGGTTTTTTGTTGTTAGGGGGTTAGAGTTGTTTGTTGTTAGGGTGTTAGTGTTGTTTGTTGTTAGGCGTTTAGGGTTGTTTGTTGTTAGGGGGTTAGGGTTGTTTGTTGTTAGGGTGTTAGTGTTCTTTGTTGTTAGGGGGTTAGGGTTGTTTCTTGTTACGGGGTTAGTGTTGTTTGTTGTTACGGGGTTAGGGTAGTTTCTTGTTAGGGGTTTAGTGTTGTTTTTTGTTAGGGGGTTAGTGTTTGTTGTTAGGGGTTTAGGGTTGTTTCTTGTTGGGGTTTAGTGGTTTTTGTTGTTAGGGTGTTAGTGTTGTTTGTTGTTAGGGTGTTAGTGGTTTGTGTTGTTAGGGGGTTAGTGTTGTTTGATGTTAGGGGTTTAGGGTTGTTTGTTGTTAGTGGGTTAGGGTTGTTTGTTGTTAGTGGGTTAGTGTTTTTGGTTTTCAGGGGTTAGGGTTGTTTGTTGTTAGGGTGTTAGTGTTCTTTGTTGTTAGGGGGTTAGTGTTGTTTGTTGTTACGGAGTTAGGGTAGTTTCTTGTTAGGGGTTTAGGGTTGTTTGTTGTTAGGGTGTTAGTGTTGTTTGTTGTTAGGGTGTTAGTGGTTTGTGTTGTTAGGGGGTTAGGATTGTTTGTTGTTAGGGTGTTAGTGTTGTTTGATGTTAGGGGTTTCGGGTTGTTTTTTGTTAGGGGGTTAGGGTTGTTTTTTGTTAGGGTGTTAGTGTTGTTTGTTGTTAGGGGTTTAGGGTTGTTTGTTGTTAGTGGGTTAATGTTGTTTGTTGTTAGTGGGTTAGTGTTTTTGGTTTTCAGGGGTTAGGGTTGTTTGTTGTTTGGGGGTAGTGTTTGTTGTTAGGGGGTTAGGGTTGTTTGTTGTTAGGGTGTTAGTGGTTTGTGTTGTTAGGGCGTTAGTGTTGTTTGATGTTAGGGGTTTAGGGTTGTTTGTTGTTAGGGGTTTAAGGTTGTTTCTTGTTGGGGTTTAGTGGTTTTTGTTGTTAGGGTGTTAGTGTTGTTTGATGTTAGGGTGTTAGTGGTTTGTGTTGTTAGGGGGTTAGTGTTGTTTGATGTTAGGGGTTTAGGGTTGTTTGTTGTTAGGGGGTTAGAGTTGTTTGTTCTTAGGGTGTTAGTGTTGTTTGTTGTTAGGGGTTTAGGGTTGTTTGTTGTTAGGGGTTTAAGGTTGTTTCTTGTTGGGGTTTAGTGGTTTTTGTTCTTAGGGTGTTAGTGTTGTTTGTTGTTAGGGTGTTAGTGGTTTGTGTTGTTAGGGCGTTAGTGTTGTTTGATGTTAGGGGTTTAGGGTTGTTTGTTGTTAGGGGGTTAGAGTTGTTTGTTGTTAGGGTGTTAGTGTTGTTTGTTGTTAGGGGTTTAGGGTTGTTTGTTGTTAGGGGTTTAAGGTTGTTTCTTGTTGGGGTTTAGTGGTTTTTGTTGTTAGGGTGTTAGTGTTGTTTGTTGTTAGAGTGTTAGTGGTTTGTGTTGTTAGGGGGTTAGTGTTGTTTGATGTTAGGGGTTTAGGGTTGTTTGTTGTTAGGGGGTTAGAGTTGTTTGTTGTTAGGGTGTTAGTGTTGTTTGTTGTTAGGGGTTTAGGGTTGTTTGTTGTTAGGGGTTTAAGGTTGTTTCTTGTGGGGGTGTAGTGGTTTTTGTTGTTAGGGTTTTAGTGTTGTTTGTTGTTAGGGTGTTAGTGGTTTGTGTTGTTAGGGGGTTAGTGTTGTTTGATGTTATGGGTTTAGGGTTGTTTGTTGTTAGGGGGTTAGAGTTGTTTGTTGTTAGGGTGTTAGGGTTGTTTGTTGTTAGGGGTTTAGGGTTGTTTGTTGTTAGGGGTTTAAGGTTGTTTCTTGTTGGGGTTTAGTGGTTTTTGTTGTTAGGGTGTTAGTGTTGTTTGTTGTTAGGGGTTTAGGGTTGTTTGTTGTTAGGGGGTTAGAGTTGTTTGTTGTTAGGGTGTTAGTGTTGTTTGATGTTAGGGGTTTAGGGTTGTTTGTTGTTAGGGGTTTAAGGTTGTTTCTTGTTGGGGTTTAGTGGTTTTTGTTGTTAGGGTGTTAGTGTTGTTTGTTGTTAGGGTGTTAGTGGTTTGTGTTGTTAGGGGGTTAGTGTTGTTTGATGTTAGGGGTTTAGGGTTGTTTGTTGTTAGGGGGTTAGAGTTGTTTGTTGTTAGGGTGTGAGTGTTGTTTGTTGTTAGGGGTTTAGGGTTGTTTGTTGTTAGGGGTTTAAGGTTGTTTCTTGTTGGGGTTTAGTGGTTTTTGTTGTTAGGGTGTTAGTGTTGTTTGTTGTTAGGGTGTTAGTGGTTTGTGTTGTTAGGGGGTTAGTGTTGTTTGGTGTTAGGGGGTTAGGGTTGTTTGTTGTTAGGGTGTTAGTGTTCTTTGATGTTAGGGGTTTAGGGTTGTTTGTTGTTAGGGTGTTAGTGTTCTTTGTTGTTAGGGGGTTAGTGTTGTTTCTTGTTACGGGGTTAGTGTTGTTTGTTGTTACGGGGTTAGGGTAGTTTCTTGTTAGGGGTTTAGTGTTGTTTTTTGTTAGGGTGTTAGTGTTTGTTGTTACGGGTTTAGGGTTGTTTCTTGTTGGGGTTTAGTGGTTTTTGTTGTTAGGGTGTTAGTGTTGTTTGTTGTTAGGGTGTTAGTGGTTTGTGTTGTTAGGGGGTTAGTGTTGTTTGATGTTAGGGGTTTAGGGTTGTTTGTTGTTAGGGGGTTAGTGTTTGTTGTTAGGTTGTTAGTGTTGTTTGTTGTTAGGGGTTTAGGGTTGTTTGTTGTTAGGGGTTTAAGGTTGTTTCTTGTTGGGGTTTAGTGGTTTTTGTTGTTAGGGTGTTAGTGTTGTTTGTTGTTAGGGTGTTAGTGGTTTGTGTTGTTAGGGTGTTAGTGTTGTTTGTTGTTAGGGGTTTAGGGTTGTTTGTTGTTAGGGGTTTAAGGTTGTTTCTTGTTGGGGTTTAGTGGTTTTTGTTGTTAGGGTGTTAGTGTTGTTTGTTGTTAGGGTGTTAGTGGTTTGTGTTGTTAAGGGGTTAGTGTTGTTTGATGTTAGGGGGTTAGGGTTGTTTCTTGTTACGGGGTTAGTGTTGTTTGCTGTTACGGGGTTAGGGTAGTTTCTTGTTAGGGGTTTAGTGTTGTTTTTTGTTAGGGGGTTAGTGTTTGTTGTTAGGGGGTTAGGGTTGTTTGTTGTTAGGGTGTTAGTGGTTTGTGTTGTTAGGGGGTTAGTGTTGTTTGATGTTAGGGGTTTAGGGTTGTTTGTTGTTAGGGGTTTAAGGTTGTTTCTTGTTGGGGTTTAGTGGTTTTTGTTGTTAGGGTGTTAGTGTTGTTTGATGTTAGGGTGTTAGTGGTTTGTGTTGTTAGGGGGTTAGTGTTGTTTGATGTTAGGGGTTTAGGGTTGTTTGTTCTTAGGGGGTTAGAGTTGTTTGTTGTTAGGGTGTTAGTGTTGTTTGTTGTTAGGTGTTTAGGGTTGTTTGTTGTTAGGGGTTTAAGGTTGTTTCGGGTTGGGGTTTAGTGGTTTTTGTTGTTAGGGTGTTAGTGTTGTTTGTTGTTAGGGTGTTAGTGGTTTGTGTTGTTAGGGCGTTAGTGTTGTTTGATGTTAGGGGTTTAGGGTTGTTTGTTGTTAGGGGTTTAAGGTTGTTTCTTGTTGGGGTTTAGTGGTTTTTGTTGTTAGGGTGTTAGTGTTGTTTGATGTTAGGGTGTTAGTGGTTTGTGTTGTTAGGGGGTTAGTGTTGTTTGATGTTAGGGGTTTAGGGTTGTTTGTTGTTAGGGGGTTAGAGTTGTTTGTTGTTAGGGTGTTAGTGTTGTTTGTTGTTAGGGGTTTAGGGTTGTTTGTTGTTAGGGGTTTAAGGTTGTTTCTTGTTGGGGTTTAGTGGTTTTTGTTCTTAGGGTGTTAGTGTTGTTTGTTGTTAGGGTGTTAGTGGTTTGTGTTGTTAGGGGGTTAGTGTTGTTTGATGTTAGGGGTTTAGGGTTGTTTGTTGTTAGGGGGTTAGAGTTGTTTGTTGTTAGGGTGTTAGTGTTGTTTGTTGTTAGGCGTTTAGGGTTGTTTGTTGTTAGGGGGTTAGGGTTGTTTGTTGTTAGGGTGTTAGTGTTCTTTGTTGTTAGGGGGTTAGGGTTGTTTCTTGTTACGGGGTTAGTGTTGTTTGTTGTTACGGGGTTAGGGTAGTTTCTTGTTAGGGGTTTAGTGTTGTTTTTTGTTAGGGGGTTAGTGTTTGTTGTTAGGGGTTTAGGGTTGTTTCTTGTTGGGGTTTAGTGGTTTTTGTTGTTAGGGTGTTAGTGTTGTTTGTTGTTAGGGTGTTAGTGGTTTGTGTTGTTAGGGGGTTAGTGTTGTTTGATGTTAGGGGTTTAGGGTTGTTTGTTGTTAGTGGGTTAGGGTTGTTTGTTGTTAGTGGGTTAGTGTTTTTGGTTTTCAGGGGTTAGGGTTGTTTGTTGTTAGGGTGTTAGTGTTCTTTGTTGTTAGGGGGTTAGTGTTGTTTGTTGTTACGGAGTTAGGGTAGTTTCTTGTTAGGGGTTTAGGGTTGTTTGTTGTTAGGGTGTTAGTGTTGTTTGTTGTTAGGGTGTTAGTGGTTTGTGTTGTTAGGGGGTTAGGATTGTTTGTTGTTAGGGTGTTAGTGTTGTTTGATGTTAGGGGTTTCGGGTTGTTTTTTGTTAGGGGGTTAGGGTTGTTTTTTGTTAGGGTGTTAGTGTTGTTTGTTGTTAGGGGTTTAGGGTTGTTTGTTGTTAGTGGGTTAATGTTGTTTGTTGTTAGTGGGTTAGTGTTTTTGGTTTTCAGGGGTTAGGGTTGTTTGTTGTTTGGGGGTAGTGTTTGTTGTTAGGGGGTTAGGGTTGTTTGTTGTTAGGGTGTTAGTGGTTTGTGTTGTTAGGGCGTTAGTGTTGTTTGATGTTAGGGGTTTAGGGTTGTTTGTTGTTAGGGGTTTAAGGTTGTTTCTTGTTGGGGTTTAGTGGTTTTTGTTGTTAGGGTGTTAGTGTTGTTTGATGTTAGGGTGTTAGTGGTTTGTGTTGTTAGGGGGTTAGTGTTGTTTGATGTTAGGGGTTTAGGGTTGTTTGTTGTTAGGGGGTTAGAGTTGTTTGTTGTTAGGGTGTTAGTGTTGTTTGTTGTTAGGGGTTTAGGGTTGTTTGTTGTTAGGGGTTTAAGGTTGTTTCTTGTTGGGGTTTAGTGGTTTTTGTTGTTAGGGTGTTAGTGTTGTTTGTTGTTAGAGTGTTAGTGGTTTGTGTTGTTAGGGGGTTAGTGTTGTTTGATGTTAGGGGTTTAGGGTTGTTTGTTGTTAGGGGGTTAGAGTTGTTTGTTGTTAGGGTGTTAGTGTTGTTTGTTGTTAGGGGTTTAGGGTTGTTTGTTGTTAGGGGTTTAAGGTTGTTTCTTGTGGGGGTGTAGTGGTTTTTGTTGTTAGGGTTTTAGTGTTGTTTGTTGTTAGGGTGTTAGTGGTTTGTGTTGTTAGGGGGTTAGTGTTGTTTGATGTTATGGGTTTAGGGTTGTTTGTTGTTAGGGGGTTAGAGTTGTTTGTTGTTAGGGTGTTAGGGTTGTTTGTTGTTAGGGGTTTAGGGTTGTTTGTTGTTAGGGGTTTAAGGTTGTTTCTTGTTGGGGTTTAGTGGTTTTTGTTGTTAGCGTGTTAGTGTTGTTTGTTGTTAGGGGTTTAGGGTTGTTTGTTGTTAGGGGGTTAGAGTTGTTTGTTGTTAGGGTGTGAGTGTTGTTTGATGTTAGGGGTTTAGGGTTGTTTGTTGTTAGGGGTTTAAGGTTGTTTCTTGTTGGGGTTTAGTGGTTTTTGTTGTTAGGGTGTTAGTGTTGTTTGTTGTTAGGGTGTTAGTGGTTTGTGTTGTTAGGGGGTTAGTGTTGTTTGATGTTAGGGGTTTAGGGTTGTTTGTTGTTAGGGGGTTAGAGTTGTTTGTTGTTAGGGTGTGAGTGTTGTTTGTTGTTAGGGGTTTAGGGTTGTTTGTTGTTAGGGGTTTAAGGTTGTTTCGGGTTGGGGTTTAGTGGTTTTTGTTGTTAGGGTGTTAGTGTTGTTTGTTGTTAGGGTGTTAGTGGTTTGTGTTGTTAGGGCGTTAGTGTTGTTTGATGTTAGGGGTTTAGGGTTGTTTGTTGTTAGGGGTTTAAGGTTGTTTCTTGTTGGGGTTTAGTGGTTTTTGTTGTTAGGGTGTTAGTGTTGTTTGATGTTAGGGTGTTAGTGGTTTGTGTTGTTAGGGGGTTAGTGTTGTTTGATGTTAGGGGTTTAGGGTTGTTTGTTGTTAGGGGGTTAGAGTTGTTTGTTGTTAGGGTGTTAGTGTTGTTTGTTGTTAGGGGTTTAGGGTTGTTTGTTGTTAGGGGTTTAAGGTTGTTTCTTGTTGGGGTTTAGTGGTTTTTGTTCTTAGGGTGTTAGTGTTGTTTGTTGTTAGGGTGTTAGTGGTTTGTGTTGTTAGGGGGTTAGTGTTGTTTGATGTTAGGGGTTTAGGGTTGTTTGTTGTTAGGGGGTTAGAGTTGTTTGTTGTTAGGGTGTTAGTGTTGTTTGTTGTTAGGCGTTTAGGGTTGTTTGTTGTTAGGGGGTTAGGGTTGTTTGTTGTTAGGGTGTTAGTGTTCTTTGTTGTTAGGGGGTTAGGGTTGTTTCTTGTTACGGGGTTAGTGTTGTTTGTTGTTACGGGGTTAGGGTAGTTTCTTGTTAGGGGTTTAGTGTTGTTTTTTGTTAGGGGGTTAGTGTTTGTTGTTAGGGGTTTAGGGTTGTTTCTTGTTGGGGTTTAGTGGTTTTTGTTGTTAGGGTGTTAGTGTTGTTTGTTGTTAGGGTGTTAGTGGTTTGTGTTGTTAGGGGGTTAGTGTTGTTTGATGTTAGGGGTTTAGGGTTGTTTGTTGTTAGTGGGTTAGGGTTGTTTGTTGTTAGTGGGTTAGTGTTTTTGGTTTTCAGGGGTTAGGGTTGTTTGTTGTTAGGGTGTTAGTGTTCTTTGTTGTTAGGGGGTTAGTGTTGTTTGTTGTTACGGAGTTAGGGTAGTTTCTTGTTAGGGGTTTAGGGTTGTTTGTTGTTAGGGTGTTAGTGTTGTTTGTTGTTAGGGTGTTAGTGGTTTGTGTTGTTAGGGGGTTAGGATTGTTTGTTGTTAGGGTGTTAGTGTTGTTTGATGTTAGGGGTTTCGGGTTGTTTTTTGTTAGGGGGTTAGGGTTGTTTTTTGTTAGGGTGTTAGTGTTGTTTGTTGTTAGGGGTTTAGGGTTGTTTGTTGTTAGTGGGTTAATGTTGTTTGTTGTTAGTGGGTTAGTGTTTTTGGTTTTCAGGGGTTAGGGTTGTTTGTTGTTTGGGGGTAGTGTTTGTTGTTAGGGGGTTAGGGTTGTTTGTTGTTAGGGTGTTAGTGGTTTGTGTTGTTAGGGCGTTAGTGTTGTTTGATGTTAGGGGTTTAGGGTTGTTTGTTGTTAGGGGTTTAAGGTTGTTTCTTGTTGGGGTTTAGTGGTTTTTGTTGTTAGGGTGTTAGTGTTGTTTGATGTTAGGGTGTTAGTGGTTTGTGTTGTTAGGGGGTTAGTGTTGTTTGATGTTAGGGGTTTAGGGTTGTTTGTTGTTAGGGGGTTAGAGTTGTTTGTTGTTAGGGTGTTAGTGTTGTTTGTTGTTAGGGGTTTAGGGTTGTTTGTTGTTAGGGGTTTAAGGTTGTTTCTTGTTGGGGTTTAGTGGTTTTTGTTGTTAGGGTGTTAGTGTTGTTTGTTGTTAGAGTGTTAGTGGTTTGTGTTGTTAGGGGGTTAGTGTTGTTTGATGTTAGGGGTTTAGGGTTGTTTGTTGTTAGGGGGTTAGAGTTGTTTGTTGTTAGGGTGTTAGTGTTGTTTGTTGTTAGGGGTTTAGGGTTGTTTGTTGTTAGGGGTTTAAGGTTGTTTCTTGTGGGGGTGTAGTGGTTTTTGTTGTTAGGGTTTTAGTGTTGTTTGTTGTTAGGGTGTTAGTGGTTTGTGTTGTTAGGGGGTTAGTGTTGTTTGATGTTATGGGTTTAGGGTTGTTTGTTGTTAGGGGGTTAGAGTTGTTTGTTGTTAGGGTGTTAGGGTTGTTTGTTGTTAGGGGTTTAGGGTTGTTTGTTGTTAGGGGTTTAAGGTTGTTTCTTGTTGGGGTTTAGTGGTTTTTGTTGTTAGGGTGTTAGTGTTGTTTGTTGTTAGGGGTTTAGGGTTGTTTGTTGTTAGGGGGTTAGAGTTGTTTGTTGTTAGGGTGTTAGTGTTGTTTGATGTTAGGGGTTTAGGGTTGTTTGTTGTTAGGGGTTTAAGGTTGTTTCTTGTTGGGGTTTAGTGGTTTTTGTTGTTAGGGTGTTAGTGTTGTTTGTTGTTAGGGTGTTAGTGGTTTGTGTTGTTAGGGGGTTAGTGTTGTTTGATGTTAGGGGTTTAGGGTTGTTTGTTGTTAGGGGGTTAGAGTTGTTTGTTGTTAGGGTGTGAGTGTTGTTTGTTGTTAGGGGTTTAGGGTTGTTTGTTGTTAGGGGTTTAAGGTTGTTTCTTGTTGGGGTTTAGTGGTTTTTGTTGTTAGGGTGTTAGTGTTGTTTGTTGTTAGGGTGTTAGTGGTTTGTGTTGTTAGGGGGTTAGTGTTGTTTGATGTTAGGGGGTTAGGGTTGTTTGTTGTTAGGGTGTTAGTGTTCTTTGATGTTAGGGGTTTAGGGTTGTTTGTTGTTAGGGTGTTAGTGTTCTTTGTTGTTAGGGGGTTAGTGTTGTTTCTTGTTACGGGGTTAGTGTTGTTTGTTGTTACGGGGTTAGGGTAGTTTCTTGTTAGGGGTTTAGTGTTGTTTTTTGTTAGGGTGTTAGTGTTTGTTGTTACGGGTTTAGGGTTGTTTCTTGTTGGGGTTTAGTGGTTTTTGTTGTTAGGGTGTTAGTGTTGTTTGTTGTTAGGGTGTTAGTGGTTTGTGTTGTTAGGGGGTTAGTGTTGTTTGATGTTAGGGGTTTAGGGTTGTTTGTTGTTAGGGGGTTAGTGTTTGTTGTTAGGGTGATAGTGTTGTTTGTTGTTAGGGGTTTAGGGTTGTTTGTTGTTAGGGGTTTAAGGTTGTTTCTTGTTGGGGTTTAGTGGTTTTTGTTGTTAGGGTGTTAGTGTTGTTTGTTGTTAGGGTGTTAGTGGTTTGTGTTGTTAGGGGATTAGTGTTGTTTGATGTTAGGGGGTTAGGGTTGTTTCTTGTTACGGGGTTAGTGTTGTTTGCTGTTACGGGGTTAGGGTAGTTTCTTGTTAGGGGTTTAGTGTTCTTTTTTGTTAGGGAGTTAGTGTTTGTTGTTAGGGGGTTAGGGTTGTTTGTTGTTAGGGTGTTAGTGGTTTGTGTTGTTAGGGGGTTAGTGTTGTTTGATGTTAGGGGTTTAGGGTTGTTTGTTGTTAGGGGTTTAAGGTTGTTTCTTGTTGGGGTTTAGTGGTTTTTGTTATTAGGGTGTTAGTGTTGTTTGATGTTAGGGTGTTAGTGGTTTGTGTTGTTAGGGGGTTAGTGTTGTTTGATGTTAGGGGTTTAGGGTTGTTTGTTGTTAGGGGGTTAGAGTTGTTTGTTGTTAGGGTGTTAGTGTTGTTTGTTGTTAGGTGTTTAGGGTTGTTTGTTGTTAGGGGTTTAAGGTTGTTTCGGGTTGGGGTTTAGTGGTTTTTGTTGTTAGGGTGTTAGTGTTGTTTGTTGTTAGGGTGTTAGTGGTTTGTGTTGTTAGGGCGTTAGTGTTGTTTGATGTTAGGGGTTTAGGGTTGTTTGTTGTTAGGGGTTTAAGGTTGTTTCTTGTTGGGGTTTAGTGGTTTTTGTTGTTAGGGTGTTAGTGTTGTTTGATGTTAGGGTGTTAGTGGTTTGTGTTGTTAGGGGGTTAGTGTTGTTTGATGTTAGGGGTTTAGGGTTGTTTGTTGTTAGGGGGTTAGAGTTGTTTGTTGTTAGGGTGTTAGTGTTGTTTGTTGTTAGGGGTTTAGGGTTGTTTGTTGTTAGGGGTTTAAGGTTGTTTCTTGTTGGGGTTTAGTGGTTTTTGTTCTTAGGGTGTTAGTGTTGTTTGTTGTTAGGGTGTTAGTGGTTTGTGTTGTTAGGGCGTTAGTGTTGTTTGATGTTAGGGGTTTAGGGTTGTTTGTTGTTAGGGGGTTAGAGTTGTTTGTTGTTAGGGTGTTAGTGTTGTTTGTTGTTAGGGGTTTAGGGTTGTTTGTTGTTAGGGGTTTAAGGTTGTTTCTTGTTGGGGTTTAGTGGTTTTTGTTCTTAGGGTGTTAGTGTTGTTTGTTGTTAGAGTGTTAGTGGTTTGTGTTGTTAGGGGGTTAGTGTTGTTTGATGTTAGGGGTTTAGGGTTGTTTGTTGTTAGGGGGTTAGAGTTGTTTGTTGTTAGGGTGTTAGTGTTGTTTGTTGTTAGGGGTTTAGGGTTGTTTGTTGTTAGGGGTTTAAGGTTGTTTCTTGTTGGGGTTTAGTGGTTTTTGTTGTTAGGGTGTTAGTGTTGTTTGTTGTTAGGGTGTTAGTGGTTTGTGTTGTTAGGGGGTTAGTGTTGTTTGATGTTAGGGGGTTAGGGTTGTTTGTTGTTAGGGTGTTAGTGTTCTTTGATGTTAGGGGTTTAGGGTTGTTTGTTGTTAGGGTGTTAGTGTTCTTTGTTGTTAGGGGGTTAGTGTTGTTTCTTGTTACGGGGTTAGTGTTGTTTGTTGTTACGGGGTTAGGGTAGTTTCTTGTTAGGGGTTTAGTGTTGTTTTTTGTTAGGGTGTTAGTGTTTGTTGTTACGGGTTTAGGGTTGTTTCTTGTTGGGGTTTAGTGGTTTTTGTTGTTAGGGTGTTAGTGTTGTTTGTTGTTAGGGTGTTAGTGGTTTGTGTTGTTAGGGGGTTAGTGTTGTTTGATGTTAGGGGTTTAGGGTTGTTTGTTGTTAGGGGGTTAGTGTTTGTTGTTAGGTTGTTAGTGTTGTTTGTTGTTAGGGGTTTAGGGTTGTTTGTTGTTAGGGGTTTAAGGTTGTTTCTTGTTGGGGTTTAGTGGTTTTTGTTGTTAGGGTGTTAGTGTTGTTTGTTGTTAGGGTGTTAGTGGTTTGTGTTGTTAAGGGGTTAGTGTTGTTTGATGTTAGGGGGTTAGGGTTGTTTCTTGTTACGGGGTTAGTGTTGTTTGCTGTTACGGGGTTAGGGTAGTTTCTTGTTAGGGGTTTAGTGTTGTTTTTTGTTAGGGGGTTAGTGTTTGTTGTTAGGGGGTTAGGGTTGTTTGTTGTTAGGGTGTTAGTGGTTTGTGTTGTTAGGGGGTTAGTGTTGTTTGATGTTAGGGGTTTAGGGTTGTTTGTTGTTAGGGGTTTAAGGTTGTTTCTTGTTGGGGTTTAGTGGTTTTTGTTGTTAGGGTGTTAGTGTTGTTTGATGTTAGGGTGTTAGTGGTTTGTGTTGTTAGGGGGTTAGTGTTGTTTGATGTTAGGGGTTTAGGGTTGTTTGTTGTTAGGGGGTTAGAGTTGTTTGTTGTTAGGGTGTTAGTGTTGTTTGTTGTTAGGTGTTTAGGGTTGTTTGTTGTTAGGGGTTTAAGGTTGTTTCGGGTTGGGGTTTAGTGGTTTTTGTTGTTAGGGTGTTAGTGTTGTTTGTTGTTAGGGTGTTAGTGGTTTGTGTTGTTAGGGGGTTAGTGTTGTTTGATGTTAGGGGTTTAGGGTTGTTTGTTGTTAGGGGGTTAGAGTTGTTTGTTGTTAGGGTGTTAGTGTTGTTTGTTGTTAGGCGTTTAGGGTTGTTTGTTGTTAGGGGGTTAGGGTTGTTTGTTGTTAGGGTGTTAGTGTTCTTTGTTGTTAGGGGGTTAGGGTTGTTTCTTGTTACGGGGTTAGTGTTGTTTGTTGTTACGGGGTTAGGGTAGTTTCTTGTTAGGGGTTTAGTGTTGTTTTTTGTTAGGGGGTTAGTGTTTGTTGTTAGGGGTTTAGGGTTGTTTCTTGTTGGGGTTTAGTGGTTTTTGTTGTTAGGGTGTTAGTGTTGTTTGTTGTTAGGGTGTTAGTGGTTTGTGTTGTTAGGGGGTTAGTGTTGTTTGATGTTAGGGGTTTAGGGTTGTTTGTTGTTAGTGGGTTAGGGTTGTTTGTTGTTAGTGGGTTAGTGTTTTTGGTTTTCAGGGGTTAGGGTTGTTTGTTGTTAGGGTGTTAGTGTTCTTTGTTGTTAGGGTGTTAGTGTTGTTTGTTGTTAGGGTGTTAGTGGTTTGTGTTGTTAGGGGGTTAGGATTGTTTGTTGTTAGGGTGTTAGTGTTGTTTGATGTTAGGGGTTTCGGGTTGTTTTTTGTTAGGGGGTTAGGGTTGTTTTTTGTTAGGGTGTTAGTGTTGTTTGTTGTTAGGGGTTTAGGGTTGTTTGTTGTTAGTGGGTTAATGTTGTTTGTTGTTAGTGGGTTAGTGTTTTTGGTTTTCAGGGGTTAGGGTTGTTTGTTGTTTGGGGGTAGTGTTTGTTGTTAGGGGGTTAGGGTTGTTTGTTGTTAGGGTGTTAGTGGTTTGTGTTGTTAGGGCGTTAGTGTTGTTTGATGTTAGGGGTTTAGGGTTGTTTGTTGTTAGGGGTTTAAGGTTGTTTCTTGTTGGGGTTTAGTGGTTTTTGTTGTTAGGGTGTTAGTGTTGTTTGATGTTAGGGTGTTAGTGGTTTGTGTTGTTAGGGGGTTAGTGTTGTTTGATGTTAGGGGTTTAGGGTTGTTTGTTGTTAGGGGGTTAGAGTTGTTTGTTGTTAGGGTGTTAGTGTTGTTTGTTGTTAGGGGTTTAGGGTTGTTTGTTGTTAGGGGTTTAAGGTTGTTTCTTGTTGGGGTTTAGTGGTTTTTGTTGTTAGGGTGTTAGTGTTGTTTGTTGTTAGAGTGTTAGTGGTTTGTGTTGTTAGGGGGTTAGTGTTGTTTGATGTTAGGGGTTTAGGGTTGTTTGTTGTTAGGGGGTTAGAGTTGTTTGTTGTTAGGGTGTTAGTGTTGTTTGTTGTTAGGGGTTTAGGGTTGTTTGTTGTTAGGGGTTTAAGGTTGTTTCTTGTGGGGGTGTAGTGGTTTTTGTTGTTAGGGTTTTAGTGTTGTTTGTTGTTAGGGTGTTAGTGGTTTGTGTTGTTAGGGGGTTAGTGTTGTTTGATGTTAGGGGGTTAGGGTTGTTTGTTGTTAGGGTGTTAGTGTTCTTTGATGTTAGGGGTTTAGGGTTGTTTGTTGTTAGGGTGTTAGTGTTCTTTGTTGTTAGGGGGTTAGTGTTGTTTCTTGTTACGGGGTTAGTGTTGTTTGTTGTTACGGGGTTAGGGTAGTTTCTTGTTAGGGGTTTAGTGTTGTTTTTTGTTAGGGTGTTAGTGTTTGTTGTTACGGGTTTAGGGTTGTTTCTTGTTGGGGTTTAGTGGTTTTTGTTGTTAGGGTGTTAGTGTTGTTTGATGTTAGGGTGTTAGTGGTTTGTGTTGTTAGGGGGTTAGTGTTGTTTGATGTTAGGGGTTTAGGGTTGTTTGTTGTTAGGGGGTTAGTGTTTGTTGTTAGGTTGTTAGTGTTGTTTGTTGTTAGGGGTTTAGGGTTGTTTGTTGTTAGGGGTTTAAGGTTGTTTCTTGTTGGGGTTTAGTGGTTTTTGTTGTTAGGGTGTTAGTGTTGTTTGTTGTTAGGGTGTTAGTGGTTTGTGTTGTTAGGGTGTTAGTGTTGTTTGTTGTTAGGGGTTTAGGGTTGTTTGTTGTTAGGGGTTTAAGGTTGTTTCTTGTTGGGGTTTAGTGGTTTTTGTTGTTAGGGTGTTAGTGTTGTTTGTTGTTAGGGTGTTAGTGGTTTGTGTTGTTAAGGGGTTAGTGTTGTTTGATGTTAGGGGGTTAGGGTTGTTTCTTGTTACGGGGTTAGTGTTGTTTGCTGTTACGGGGTTAGGGTAGTTTCTTGTTAGGGGTTTAGTGTTGTTTTTTGTTAGGGGGTTAGTGTTTGTTGTTAGGGGGTTAGGGTTGTTTGTTGTTAGGGTGTTAGTGGTTTGTGTTGTTAGGGGGTTAGTGTTGTTTGATGTTAGGGGTTTAGGGTTGTTTGTTGTTAGGGGTTTAAGGTTGTTTCTTGTTGGGGTTTAGTGGTTTTTGTTGTTAGGGTGTTAGTGTTGTTTGATGTTAGGGTGTTAGTGGTTTGTGTTGTTAGGGGGTTAGTGTTGTTTGATGTTAGGGGTTTAGGGTTGTTTGTTGTTAGGGGGTTAGAGTTGTTTGTTGTTAGGGTGTTAGTGTTGTTTGTTGTTAGGTGTTTAGGGTTGTTTGTTGTTAGGGGTTTAAGGTTGTTTCGGGTTGGGGTTTAGTGGTTTTTGTTGTTAGGGTGTTAGTGTTGTTTGTTGTTAGGGTGTTAGTGGTTTCTGTTGTTAGGGCGTTAGTGTTGTTTGATGTTAGGGGTTTAGGGTTGTTTGTTGTTAGGGGTTTAAGGTTGTTTCTTGTTGGGGTTTAGTGGTTTTTGTTGTTAGGGTGTTAGTGTTGTTTGTTGTTAGGGTGTTAGTGGTTTGTGTTGTTAGGGGATTAGTGTTGTTTGATGTTAGGGGGTTAGGGTTGTTTCTTGTTACGGGGTTAGTGTTGTTTGCTGTTACGGGGTTAGGGTAGTTTCTTGTTAGGGGTTTAGTGTTGTTTTTTGTTAGGGAGTTAGTGTTTGTTGTTAGGGGGTTACGGTTGTTTGTTGTTAGGGTGTTAGTGGTTTGTGTTGTTAGGGGGTTAGTGTTGTTTGATGTTAGGGGTTTAGGGTTGTTTGTTGTTAGGGGTTTAAGGTTGTTTCTTGTTGGGGTTTAGTGGTTTTTGTTGTTAGGGTGTTAGTGTTGTTTGTTGTTAGGGGTTTAGGGTTGTTTGTTGTTAGGGGGTTAGAGTTGTTTGTTGTTAGGGTGTTAGTGTTGTTTGATGTTAGGGGTTTAGGGTTGTTTGTTGTTAGGGGTTTAAGGTTGTTTCTTGTTGGGGTTTAGTGGTTTTTGTTGTTAGGGTGTTAGTGTTGTTTGTTGTTAGGGTGTTAGTGGTTTGTGTTGTTAGGGGGTTAGTGTTGTTTGATGTTAGGGGTTTAGGGTTGTTTGTTGTTAGGGGGTTAGAGTTGTTTGTTGTTAGGGTGTTAGTGTTGTTTGTTGTTAGGGGTTTAGGGTTGTTTGTTGTTAGGGGTTTAAGGTTGTTTCTTGTTGGGGTTTAGTGGTTTTTGTTGTTAGGGTGTTAGTGTTGTTGTTGTTAGGGTGTTAGTGGTTTGTGTTGTTAGGGGGTTAGTGTTGTTTGATGTTAGGGGGTTAGGGTTGTTTGTTGTTAGGGTGTTAGTGTTCTTTGATGTTAGGGGTTTAGGGTTGTTTGTTGTTAGGGTGTTAGTGTTCTTTGTTGTTAGGGGGTTAGTGTTGTTTCTTGTTACGGGGTTAGTGTTGTTTGTTGTTACGGGGTTAGGGTAGTTTCTTGTTAGGGGTTTAGTGTTGTTTTTTGTTAGGGTGTTAGTGTTTGTTGTTACGGGTTTAGGGTTGTTTCTTGTTGGGGTTTAGTGGTTTTTGTTGTTAGGGTGTTAGTGTTGTTTGTTGTTAGGGTGTTAGTGGTTTGTGTTGTTAGGGGGTTAGTGTTGTTTGATGTTAGGGGTTTAGGGTTGTTTGTTGTTAGGGGGTTAGTGTTTGTTGTTAGGGTGATAGTGTTGTTTGTTGTTAGGGGTTTAGGGTTGTTTGTTGTTAGGGGTTTAAGGTTGTTTCTTGTTGGGGTTTAGTGGTTTTTGTTGTTAGGGTGTTAGTGTTGTTTGTTGTTAGGGTGTTAGTGGTTTGTGTTGTTAGGGGATTAGTGTTGTTTGATGTTAGGGGGTTAGGGTTGTTTCTTGTTACGGGGTTAGTGTTGTTTGCTGTTACGGGGTTAGGGTAGTTTCTTGTTAGGGGTTTAGTGTTGTTTTTTGTTAGGGAGTTAGTGTTTGTTGTTAGGGGGTTAGGGTTGTTTGTTGTTAGGGTGTTAGTGGTTTGTGTTGTTAGGGGGTTAGTGTTGTTTGATGTTAGGGGTTTAGGGTTGTTTGTTGTTAGGGGTTTAAGGTTGTTTCTTGTTGGGGTTTAGTGGTTTTTGTTGTTAGGGTGTTAGTGTTGTTTGATGTTAGGGTGTTAGTGGTTTGTGTTGTTAGGGGGTTAGTGTTGTTTGATGTTAGGGGTTTAGGGTTGTTTGTTGTTAGGGGGTTAGAGTTGTTTGTTAGGGTGTTAGTGTTGTTTGTTGTTAGGTGTTTAGGGTTGTTTGTTGTTAGGGGTTTAAGGTTGTTTCGGGTTGGGGTTTAGTGGTTTTTGTTGTTAGGGTGTTAGTGTTGTTTGTTGTTAGGGTGTTAGTGGTTTGTGTTGTTAGGGCGTTAGTGTTGTTTGATGTTAGGGGTTTAGGGTTGTTTGTTGTTAGGGGTTTAAGGTTGTTTCTTGTTGGGGTTTAGTGGTTTTTGTTGTTAGGGTGTTAGTGTTGTTTGATGTTAGGGTGTTAGTGGTTTGTGTTGTTAGGGGGTTAGTGTTGTTTGATGTTAGGGGTTTAGGGTTGTTTGTTGTTAGGGGGTTAGAGTTGTTTGTTGTTAGGGTGTTAGGGTTGTTTGTTGTTAGGGGTTTAGGGTTGTTTGTTGTTAGGGGTTTAAGGTTGTTTCTTGTTGGGGTTTAGTGGTTTTTGTTGTTAGGGTGTTAGTGTTGTTTGTTGTTAGGGGTTTAGGGTTGTTTGTTGTTAGGGGGTTAGAGTTGTTTGTTGTTAGGGTGTTAGTGTTGTTTGATGTTAGGGGTTTAGGGTTGTTTGTTGTTAGGGGTTTAAGGTTGTTTCTTGTTGGGGTTTAGTGGTTTTTGTTGTTAGGGTGTTAGTGTTGTTTGTTGTTAGGGTGTTAGTGGTTTGTGTTGTTAGGGGGTTAGTGTTGTTTGATGTTAGGGGTTTAGGGTTGTTTGTTGTTAGGGGGTTAGAGTTGTTTGTTGTTAGGGTGTGAGTGTTGTTTGTTGTTAGGGGTTTAGGGTTGTTTGTTGTTAGGGGTTTAAGGTTGTTTCTTGTTGGGGTTTAGTGGTTTTTGTTGTTAGGGTGTTAGTGTTGTTTGTTGTTAGGGTGTTAGTGGTTTGTGTTGTTAGGGGGTTAGTGTTGTTTGATGTTAGGGGGTTAGGGTTGTTTGTTGTTAGGGTGTTAGTGTTCTTTGATGTTAGGGGTTTAGGGTTGTTTGTTGTTAGGGTGTTAGTGTTCTTTGTTGTTAGGGGGTTAGTGTTGTTTCTTGTTACGGGGTTAGTGTTGTTTGTTGTTACGGGGTTAGGGTAGTTTCTTGTTAGGGGTTTAGTGTTGTTTTTTGTTAGGGTGTTAGTGTTTGTTGTTACGGGTTTAGGGTTGTTTCTTGTTGGGGTTTAGTGGTTTTTGTTGTTAGGGTGTTAGTGTTGTTTGATGTTAGGGTGTTAGTGGTTTGTGTTGTTAGGGGGTTAGTGTTGTTTGATGTTAGGGGTTTAGGGTTGTTTGTTGTTAGGGGGTTAGTGTTTGTTGTTAGGTTGTTAGTGTTGTTTGTTGTTAGGGGTTTAGGGTTGTTTGTTGTTAGGGGTTTAAGGTTGTTTCTTGTTGGGGTTTAGTGGTTTTTGTTGTTAGGGTGTTAGTGTTGTTTGTTGTTAGGGTGTTAGTGGTTTGTGTTGTTAGGGTGTTAGTGTTGTTTGTTGTTAGGGGTTTAGGGTTGTTTGTTGTTAGGGGTTTAAGGTTGTTTCTTGTTGGGGTTTAGTGGTTTTTGTTGTTAGGGTGTTAGTGTTGTTTGTTGTTAGGGTGTTAGTGGTTTGTGTTGTTAAGGGGTTAGTGTTGTTTGATGTTAGGGGGTTAGGGTTGTTTCTTGTTACGGGGTTAGTGTTGTTTGCTGTTACGGGGTTAGGGTAGTTTCTTGTTAGGGGTTTAGTGTTTTTTTTGTTAGGGGGTTAGTGTTTGTTGTTAGGGGGTTAGGGTTGTTTGTTGTTAGTGTGTTAGTGGTTTGTGTTGTTAGGGGGTTAGTGTTGTTTGATGTTAGGGTTTTAGGGTTGTTTGTTGTTAGGGGTTTAAGGTTGTTTCTTGTTGGGGTTTAGTGGTTTTTGTTGTTAGGGTGTTAGTGTTGTTTGATGTTAGGGTGTTAGTGGTTTGTGTTGTTAGGGGGTTAGTGTTGTTTGATGTTAGGGGTTTAGGGTTGTTTGTTGTTAGGGGGTTAGAGTTGTTTGTTGTTAGGGTGTTAGTGTTGTTTGTTGTTAGGTGTTTAGGGTTGTTTGCTGTTAGGGGTTTAAGGTTGTTTCGGGTTGGGGTTTAGTGGTTTTTGTTGTTAGGGTGTTAGTGTTGTTTGTTGTTAGGGTGTTAGTGGTTTGTGTTGTTAGGGCGTTAGTGTTGTTTGATGTTAGGGGTTTAGGGTTGTTTGTTGTTAGGGGTTTAAGGTTGTTTCTTGTTGGGGTTTAGTGGTTTTTGTTGTTAGGGTGTTAGTGTTGTTTGATGTTAGGGTGTTAGTGGTTTGTGTTGTTAGGGGGTTAGTGTTGTTTGATGTTAGGGGTTTAGGGTTGTTTGTTGTTAGGGGGTTAGAGTTGTTTGTTGTTAGGGTGTTAGTGTTGTTTGTTGTTAGGGGTTTAGGGTTGTTTGTTGTTAGGGGTTTAAGGTTGTTTCTTGTTGGGGTTTAGTGGTTTTTGTTCTTAGGGTGTTAGTGTTGTTTGTTGTTAGGGTGTTAGTGGTTTGTGTTGTTAGGGGGTTAGTGTTGTTTGATGTTAGGGGTTTAGGGTTTTTTGTTGTTAGGGGGTTAGAGTTGTTTGTTGTTAGGGTGTTAGTGTTGTTTGTTGTTAGGCGTTTAGGGTTGTTTGTTGTTAGGGGGTTAGGGTTGTTTGTTGTTAGGGTGTTAGTGTTCTTTGTTGTTAGGGGGTTAGGGTTGTTTCTTGTTACGGGGTTAGTGTTGTTTGTTGTTACGGGGTTAGGGTAGTTTCTTGTTAGGGGTTTAGTGTTGTTTTTTGTTAGGGGGTTAGTGTTTGTTGTTAGGGGTTTAGGGTTGTTTCTTGTTGGGGTTTAGTGGTTTTTGTTGTTAGGGTGTTAGTGTTGTTTGTTGTTAGGGTGTTAGTGTTGCTTGATGTTAGGGGTTTAGGGTTGTTTGTTGTTAGTGGGTTAGGGTTGTTTGTTGTTAGTGGGTTAGTGTTTTTGGTTTTCAGGGGTTAGGGTTGTTTGTTGTTAGGGTGTTAGTGTTCTTTGTTGTTAGGGGGTTAGTGTTGTTTGTTGTTACGGAGTTAGGGTAGTTTCTTGTTAGGGGTTTAGGGTTGTTTGTTGTTAGGGTGTTAGTGTTGTTTGTTGTTAGGGTGTTAGTGGTTTGTGTTGTTAGGGGGTTAGGATTGTTTGTTGTTAGGGTGTTAGTGTTGTTTGATGTTAGGGGTTTCGGGTTGTTTTTTGTTAGGGGGTTAGGGTTGTTTTTTGTTAGGGTGTTAGTGTTGTTTGTTGTTAGGGGTTTAGGGTTGTTTGTTGTTAGTGGGTTAATGTTGTTTGTTGTTAGTGGGTTAGTGTTTTTGGTTTTCAGGGGTTAGGGTTGTTTGTTGTTTGGGGGTAGTGTTTGTTGTTAGGGGGTTAGGGTTGTTTGTTGTTAGGGTGTTAGTGGTTTGTGTTGTTAGGGCGTTAGTGTTGTTTGATGTTAGGGGTTTAGGGTTGTTTGTTGTTAGGGGTTTAAGGTTGTTTCTTGTTGGGGTTTAGTGGTTTTTGTTGTTAGGGTGTTAGTGTTGTTTGATGTTAGGGTGTTAGTGGTTTGTGTTGTTAGGGGGTTAGTGTTGTTTGATGTTAGGGGTTTAGGGTTGTTTGTTGTTAGGGGGTTAGAGTTGTTTGTTCTTAGGGTGTTAGTGTTGTTTGTTGTTAGGGGTTTAGGGTTGTTTGTTGTTAGGGGTTTAAGGTTGTTTCTTGTTGGGGTTTAGTGGTTTTTGTTCTTAGGGTGTTAGTGTTGTTTGTTGTTAGGGTGTTAGTGGTTTGTGTTGTTAGGGCGTTAGTGTTGTTTGATGTTAGGGGTTTAGGGTTGTTTGTTGTTAGGGGGTTAGAGTTGTTTGTTGTTAGGGTGTTAGTGTTGTTTGCTGTTAGGGGTTTAGGGTTGTTTGTTGTTAGGGGTTTAAGGTTGTTTCTTGTTGGGGTTTAGTGGTTTTTGTTGTTAGGGTGTTAGTGTTGTTTGTTGTTAGAGTGTTAGTGGTTTGTGTTGTTAGGGGGTTAGTGTTGTTTGATGTTAGGGGTTTAGGGTTGTTTGTTGTTAGGGGGTTAGAGTTGTTTGTTGTTAGGGTGTTAGTGTTGTTTGTTGTTAGGGGTTTAGGGTTGTTTGTTGTTAGGGGTTTAAGGTTGTTTCTTGTGGGGGTGTAGTGGTTTTTGTTGTTAGGGTTTTAGTGTTGTTTGTTGTTAGGGTGTTAGTGGTTTGTGTTGTTAGGGGGTTAGTGTTGTTTGATGTTATGGGTTTAGGGTTGTTTGTTGTTAGGGGGTTAGAGTTGTTTGTTGTTAGGGTGTTAGGGTTGTTTGTTGTTAGGGGTTTAGGGTTGTTTGTTGTTAGGGGTTTAAGGTATTTTCTTGTTGGGGTTTAGTGGTTTTTGTTGTTAGGGTGTTAGTGTTGTTTGTTGTTAGGGGTTTAGGGTTGTTTGTTGTTTGGGGGTTAGAGTTGTTTGTTGTTAGGGTGTTAGTGTTGTTTGATGTTAGGGGTTTAGGGTTGTTTGTTGTTAGGGGTTTAAGGTTGTTTCTTGTTGGGGTTTAGTGGTTTTTGTTGTTAGGGTGTTAGTGTTGTTTGTTGTTAGGGTGTTAGTGGTTTGTGTTGTTAGGGGGTTAGTGTTGTTTGATGTTAGGGGTTTAGGGTTGTTTGTTGTTAGGGGGTTAGAGTTGTTTGTTGTTAGGGTGTGAGTGTTGTTTGTTGTTAGGGGTTTAGGGTTGTTTGTTGTTAGGGGTTTAAGGTTGTTTCTTGTTGGGGTTTAGTGGTTTTTGTTGTTAGGGTGTTAGTGTTGTTTGTTGTTAGGGTGTTAGTGGTTTGTGTTGTTAGGGGGTTAGTGTTGTTTGGTGTTAGGGGGTTAGGGTTGTTTGTTGTTAGGGTGTTAGTGTTCTTTGATGTTAGGGGTTTAGGGTTGTTTGTTGTTAGGGTGTTAGTGTTCTTTGTTGTTAGGGGGTTAGTGTTGTTTCTTGTTACGGGGTTAGTGTTGTTTGTTGTTACGGGGTTAGGGTAGTTTCTTGTTAGGGGTTTAGTGTTGTTTTTTGTTAGGGTGTTAGTGTTTGTTGTTACGGGTTTAGGGTTGTTTCTTGTTGGGGTTTAGTGGTTTTTGTTGTTAGGGTGTTAGTGTTGTTTGTTGTTAGGGTGTTAGTGGTTTGTGTTGTTAGGGGGTTAGTGTTGTTTGATGTTAGGGGTTTAGGGTTGTTTGTTGTTAGGGGGTTAGTGTTTGTTGTTAGGTTGTTAGTGTTGTTTGTTGTTAGGGGTTTAGGGTTGTTTGTTGTTAGGGGTTTAAGGTTGTTTCTTGTTGGGGTTTAGTGGTTTTTGTTGTTAGGGTGTTAGTGTTGTTTGTTGTTAGGGTGTTAGTGGTTTGTGTTGTTAGGGTGTTAGTGTTGTTTGTTGTTAGGGGTTTAGGGTTGTTTGTTGTTAGGGGTTTAAGGTTGTTTCTTGTTGGGGTTTAGTGGTTTTTGTTGTTAGGGTGTTAGTGTTGTTTGTTGTTAGGGTGTTAGTGGTTTGTGTTGTTAAGGGGTTAGTGTTGTTTGATGTTAGGGGGTTAGGGTTGTTTCTTGTTACGGGGTTAGTGTTGTTTGCTGTTACGGGGTTAGGGTAGTTTCTTGTTAGGGGTTTAGTGTTGTTTTTTGTTAGGGGGTTAATGTTTGTTGTTAGGGGGTTAGGGTTGTTTGTTGTTAGGGTGTTAGTGGTTTGTGTTGTTAGGGGGTTAGTGTTGTTTGATGTTAGGGGTTTAGGGTTGTTTGTTGTTAGGGGTTTAAGGTTGTTTCTTGTTGGGGTTTAGTGGTTTTTGTTGTTAGGGTGTTAGTGTTGTTTGATGTTAGGGTGTTAGTGGTTTGTGTTGTTAGGGGGTTAGTGTTGTTTGATGTTAGGGGTTTAGGGTTGTTTGTTCTTAGGGGGTTAGAGTTGTTTGTTGTTAGGGTGTTAGTGTTGTTTGTTGTTAGGTGTTTAGGGTTGTTTGTTGTTAGGGGTTTAAGGTTGTTTCGGGTTGGGGTTTAGTGGTTTTTGTTGTTAGGGTGTTAGTGTTGTTTGTTGTTAGGGTGTTAGTGGTTTGTGTTGTTAGGGCGTTAGTGTTGTTTGATGTTAGGGGTTTAGGGTTGTTTGTTGTTAGGGGTTTAAGGTTGTTTCTTGTTGGGGTTTAGTGGTTTTTGTTGTTAGGGTGTTAGTGTTGTTTGATGTTAGGGTGTTAGTGGTTTGTGTTGTTAGGGGGTTAGTGTTGTTTGATGTTAGGGGTTTAGGGTTGTTTGTTGTTAGGGGGTTAGAGTTGTTTGTTGTTAGGGTGTTAGTGTTGTTTGTTGTTAGGGGTTTAGGGTTGTTTGTTGTTAGGGGTTTAAGGTTGTTTCTTGTTGGGGTTTAGTGGTTTTTGTTCTTAGGGTGTTAGTGTTGTTTGTTGTTAGGGTGTTAGTGGTTTGTGTTGTTAGGGGGTTAGTGTTGTTTGATGTTAGGGGTTTAGGGTTGTTTGTTGTTAGGGGGTTAGAGTTGTTTGTTGTTAGGGTGTTAGTGTTGTTTGTTGTTAGGCGTTTAGGGTTGTTTGTTGTTAGGGGGTTAGGGTTGTTTGTTGTTAGGGTGTTAGTGTTCTTTGTTGTTAGGGGGTTAGGGTTGTTTCTTGTTACGGGGTTAGTGTTGTTTGTTGTTACGGGGTTAGGGTAGTTTCTTGTTAGGGGTTTAGTGTTGTTTTTTGTTAGGGGGTTAGTGTTTGTTGTTAGGGGTTTAGGGTTGTTTCTTGTTGGGGTTTAGTGGTTTTTGTTGTTAGGGTGTTAGTGTTGTTTGTTGTTAGGGTGTTAGTGGTTTGTGTTGTTAGGGGGTTAGTGTTGTTTGATGTTAGGGGTTTAGGGTTGTTTGTTGTTAGTGGGTTAGGGTTGTTTGTTGTTAGTGGGTTAGTGTTTTTGGTTTTCAGGGGTTAGGGTTGTTTGTTGTTAGGGTGTTAGTGTTCTTTGTTGTTAGGGGGTTAGTGTTGTTTGTTGTTACGGAGTTAGGGTAGTTTCTTGTTAGGGGTTTAGGGTTGTTTGTTGTTAGGGTGTTAGTGTTGTTTGTTGTTAGGGTGTTAGTGGTTTGTGTTGTTAGGGGGTTAGGATTGTTTGTTGTTAGGGTGTTAGTGTTGTTTGATGTTAGGGGTTTCGGGTTGTTTTTTGTTAGGGGGTTAGGGTTGTTTTTTGTTAGGGTGTTAGTGTTGTTTGTTGTTAGGGGTTTAGGGTTGTTTGTTGTTAGTGGGTTAATGTTGTTTGTTGTTAGTGGGTTAGTGTTTTTGGTTTTCAGGGGTTAGGGTTGTTTGTTGTTTGGGGGTAGTGTTTGTTGTTAGGGGGTTAGGGTTGTTTGTTGTTAGGGTGTTAGTGGTTTGTGTTGTTAGGGCGTTAGTGTTGTTTGATGTTAGGGGTTTAGGGTTGTTTGTTGTTAGGGGTTTAAGGTTGTTTCTTGTTGGGGTTTAGTGGTTTTTGTTGTTAGGGTGTTAGTGTTGTTTGATGTTAGGGTGTTAGTGGTTTGTGTTGTTAGGGGGTTAGTGTTGTTTGATGTTAGGGGTTTAGGGTTGTTTGTTGTTAGGGGGTTAGAGTTGTTTGTTGTTAGGGTGTTAGTGTTGTTTGTTGTTAGGGGTTTAGGGTTGTTTGTTGTTAGGGGTTTAAGGTTGTTTCTTGTTGGGGTTTAGTGGTTTTTGTTGTTAGGGTGTTAGTGTTGTTTGTTGTTAGAGTGTTAGTGGTTTGTGTTGTTAGGGGGTTAGTGTTGTTTGATGTTAGGGGTTTAGGGTTGTTTGTTGTTAGGGGGTTAGAGTTGTTTGTTGTTAGGGTGTTAGTGTTGTTTGTTGTTAGGGGTTTAGGGTTGTTTGTTGTTAGGGGTTTAAGGTTGTTTCTTGTGGGGGTGTAGTGGTTTTTGTTGTTAGGGTTTTAGTGTTGTTTGTTGTTAGGGTGTTAGTGGTTTGTGTTGTTAGGGGGTTAGTGTTGTTTGATGTTATGGGTTTAGGGTTGTTTGTTGTTAGGGGGTTAGAGTTGTTTGTTGTTAGGGTGTTAGGGTTGTTTGTTGTTAGGGGTTTAGGGTTGTTTGTTGTTAGGGGTTTAAGGTTGTTTCTTGTTGGGGTTTAGTGGTTTTTGTTGTTAGGGTGTTAGTGTTGTTTGTTGTTAGGGGTTTAGGGTTGTTTGTTGTTAGGGGGTTAGAGTTGTTTGTTGTTAGGGTGTTAGTGTTGTTTGATGTTAGGGGTTTAGGGTTGTTTGTTGTTAGGGGTTTAAGGTTGTTTCTTGTTGGGGTTTAGTGGTTTTTGTTGTTAGGGTGTTAGTGTTGTTTGTTGTTAGGGTGTTAGTGGTTTGTGTTGTTAGGGGGTTAGTGTTGTTTGATGTTAGGGGTTTAGGGTTGTTTGTTGTTAGGGGGTTAGAGTTGTTTGTTGTTAGGGTGTGAGTGTTGTTTGTTGTTAGGGGTTTAGGGTTGTTTGTTGTTAGGGGTTTAAGGTTGTTTCGGGTTGGGGTTTAGTGGTTTTTGTTGTTAGGGTGTTAGTGTTGTTTGTTGTTAGGGTGTTAGTGGTTTGTGTTGTTAGGGCGTTAGTGTTGTTTGATGTTAGGGGTTTAGGGTTGTTTGTTGTTAGGGGTTTAAGGTTGTTTCTTGTTGGGGTTTAGTGGTTTTTGTTGTTAGGGTGTTAGTGTTGTTTGATGTTAGGGTGTTAGTGGTTTGTGTTGTTAGGGGGTTAGTGTTGTTTGATGTTAGGGGTTTAGGGTTGTTTGTTGTTAGGGGGTTAGAGTTGTTTGTTGTTAGGGTGTTAGTGTTGTTTGTTGTTAGGGGTTTAGGGTTGTTTGTTGTTAGGGGTTTAAGGTTGTTTCTTGTTGGGGTTTAGTGGTTTTTGTTCTTAGGGTGTTAGTGTTGTTTGTTGTTAGGGTGTTAGTGGTTTGTGTTGTTAGGGGGTTAGTGTTGTTTGATGTTAGGGGTTTAGGGTTGTTTGTTGTTAGGGGGTTAGAGTTGTTTGTTGTTAGGGTGTTAGTGTTGTTTGTTGTTAGGCGTTTAGGGTTGTTTGTTGTTAGGGGGTTAGGGTTGTTTGTTGTTAGGGTGTTAGTGTTCTTTGTTGTTAGGGGGTTAGGGTTGTTTCTTGTTACGGGGTTAGTGTTGTTTGTTGTTACGGGGTTAGGGTAGTTTCTTGTTAGGGGTTTAGTGTTGTTTTTTGTTAGGGGGTTAGTGTTTGTTGTTAGGGGTTTAGGGTTGTTTCTTGTTGGGGTTTAGTGGTTTTTGTTGTTAGGGTGTTAGTGTTGTTTGTTGTTAGGGTGTTAGTGGTTTGTGTTGTTAGGGGGTTAGTGTTGTTTGATGTTAGGGGTTTAGGGTTGTTTGTTGTTAGTGGGTTAGGGTTGTTTGTTGTTAGTGGGTTAGTGTTTTTGGTTTTCAGGGGTTAGGGTTGTTTGTTGTTAGGGTGTTAGTGTTCTTTGTTGTTAGGGGGTTAGTGTTGTTTGTTGTTACGGAGTTAGGGTAGTTTCTTGTTAGGGGTTTAGGGTTGTTTGTTGTTAGGGTGTTAGTGTTGTTTGTTGTTAGGGTGTTAGTGGTTTGTGTTGTTAGGGGGTTAGGATTGTTTGTTGTTAGGGTGTTAGTGTTGTTTGATGTTAGGGGTTTCGGGTTGTTTTTTGTTAGGGGGTTAGGGTTGTTTTTTGTTAGGGTGTTAGTGTTGTTTGTTGTTAGGGGTTTAGGGTTGTTTGTTGTTAGTGGGTTAATGTTGTTTGTTGTTAGTGGGTTAGTGTTTTTGGTTTTCAGGGGTTAGGGTTGTTTGTTGTTTGGGGGTAGTGTTTGTTGTTAGGGGGTTAGGGTTGTTTGTTGTTAGGGTGTTAGTGGTTTGTGTTGTTAGGGCGTTAGTGTTGTTTGATGTTAGGGGTTTAGGGTTGTTTGTTGTTAGGGGTTTAAGGTTGTTTCTTGTTGGGGTTTAGTGGTTTTTGTTGTTAGGGTGTTAGTGTTGTTTGATGTTAGGGTGTTAGTGGTTTGTGTTGTTAGGGGGTTAGTGTTGTTTGATGTTAGGGGTTTAGGGTTGTTTGTTGTTAGGGGGTTAGAGTTGTTTGTTGTTAGGGTGTTAGTGTTGTTTGTTGTTAGGGGTTTAGGGTTGTTTGTTGTTAGGGGTTTAAGGTTGTTTCTTGTTGGGGTTTAGTGGTTTTTGTTGTTAGGGTGTTAGTGTTGTTTGTTGTTAGAGTGTTAGTGGTTTGTGTTGTTAGGGGGTTAGTGTTGTTTGATGTTAGGGGTTTAGGGTTGTTTGTTGTTAGGGGGTTAGAGTTGTTTGTTGTTAGGGTGTTAGTGTTGTTTGTTGTTAGGGGTTTAGGGTTGTTTGTTGTTAGGGGTTTAAGGTTGTTTCTTGTGGGGGTGTAGTGGTTTTTGTTGTTAGGGTTTTAGTGTTGTTTGTTGTTAGGGTGTTAGTGGTTTGTGTTGTTAGGGGGTTAGTGTTGTTTGATGTTATGGGTTTAGGGTTGTTTGTTGTTAGGGGGTTAGAGTTGTTTGTTGTTAGGGTGTTAGGGTTGTTTGTTGTTAGGGGTTTAGGGTTGTTTGTTGTTAGGGGTTTAAGGTTGTTTCTTGTTGGGGTTTAGTGGTTTTTGTTGTTAGGGTGTTAGTGTTGTTTGTTGTTAGGGGTTTAGGGTTGTTTGTTGTTAGGGGGTTAGAGTTGTTT
This sequence comes from Elephas maximus indicus, assembly GCF_024166365.1. NCBI lineage: Eukaryota > Metazoa > Chordata > Mammalia > Proboscidea > Elephantidae > Elephas > Elephas maximus. The sequence goes on along the minus strand of NW_026060235.1, from coordinate 1,147,494 downwards.
GTTGTTAGGGTGTTAGTGTTGTTTGATGTTAGGGGTTTAGGGTTGTTTGTTGTTAGGGGTTTAAGGTTGTTTCTTGTTGGGGTTTAGTGGTTTTTGTTGTTAGGGTGTTAGTGTTGTTTGTTGTTAGGGTGTTAGTGGTTTGTGTTGTTAGGGGGTTAGTGTTGTTTGATGTTAGGGGTTTAGGGTTGTTTGTTGTTAGGGGGTTAGAGTTGTTTGTTGTTAGGGTGTGAGTGTTGTTTGTTGTTAGGGGTTTAGGGTTGTTTGTTGTTAGGGGTTTAAGGTTGTTTCTTGTTGGGGTTTAGTGGTTTTTGTTGTTAGGGTGTTAGTGTTGTTTGTTGTTAGGGTGTTAGTGGTTTGTGTTGTTAGGGGGTTAGTGTTGTTTGATGTTAGGGGGTTAGGGTTGTTTGTTGTTAGGGTGTTAGTGTTCTTTGATGTTAGGGGTTTAGGGTTGTTTGTTGTTAGGGTGTTAGTGTTCTTTGTTGTTAGGGGGTTAGTGTTGTTTCTTGTTACGGGGTTAGTGTTGTTTGTTGTTACGGGGTTAGGGTAGTTTCTTGTTAGGGGTTTAGTGTTGTTTTTTGTTAGGGTGTTAGTGTTTGTTGTTACGGGTTTAGGGTTGTTTCTTGTTGGGGTTTAGTGGTTTTTGTTGTTAGGGTGTTAGTGTTGTTTGTTGTTAGGGTGTTAGTGGTTTGTGTTGTTAGGGGGTTAGTGTTGTTTGATGTTAGGGGTTTAGGGTTGTTTGTTGTTAGGGGGTTAGTGTTTGTTGTTAGGGTGATAGTGTTGTTTGTTGTTAGGGGTTTAGGGTTGTTTGTTGTTAGGGGTTTAAGGTTGTTTCTTGTTGGGGTTTAGTGGTTTTTGTTGTTAGGGTGTTAGTGTTGTTTGTTGTTAGGGTGTTAGTGGTTTGTGTTGTTAGGGGATTAGTGTTGTTTGATGTTAGGGGGTTAGGGTTGTTTCTTGTTACGGGGTTAGTGTTGTTTGCTGTTACGGGGTTAGGGTAGTTTCTTGTTAGGGGTTTAGTGTTCTTTTTTGTTAGGGAGTTAGTGTTTGTTGTTAGGGGGTTAGGGTTGTTTGTTGTTAGGGTGTTAGTGGTTTGTGTTGTTAGGGGGTTAGTGTTGTTTGATGTTAGGGGTTTAGGGTTGTTTGTTGTTAGGGGTTTAAGGTTGTTTCTTGTTGGGGTTTAGTGGTTTTTGTTATTAGGGTGTTAGTGTTGTTTGATGTTAGGGTGTTAGTGGTTTGTGTTGTTAGGGGGTTAGTGTTGTTTGATGTTAGGGGTTTAGGGTTGTTTGTTGTTAGGGGGTTAGAGTTGTTTGTTGTTAGGGTGTTAGTGTTGTTTGTTGTTAGGTGTTTAGGGTTGTTTGTTGTTAGGGGTTTAAGGTTGTTTCGGGTTGGGGTTTAGTGGTTTTTGTTGTTAGGGTGTTAGTGTTGTTTGTTGTTAGGGTGTTAGTGGTTTGTGTTGTTAGGGCGTTAGTGTTGTTTGATGTTAGGGGTTTAGGGTTGTTTGTTGTTAGGGGTTTAAGGTTGTTTCTTGTTGGGGTTTAGTGGTTTTTGTTGTTAGGGTGTTAGTGTTGTTTGATGTTAGGGTGTTAGTGGTTTGTGTTGTTAGGGGGTTAGTGTTGTTTGATGTTAGGGGTTTAGGGTTGTTTGTTGTTAGGGGGTTAGAGTTGTTTGTTGTTAGGGTGTTAGTGTTGTTTGTTGTTAGGGGTTTAGGGTTGTTTGTTGTTAGGGGTTTAAGGTTGTTTCTTGTTGGGGTTTAGTGGTTTTTGTTCTTAGGGTGTTAGTGTTGTTTGTTGTTAGGGTGTTAGTGGTTTGTGTTGTTAGGGCGTTAGTGTTGTTTGATGTTAGGGGTTTAGGGTTGTTTGTTGTTAGGGGGTTAGAGTTGTTTGTTGTTAGGGTGTTAGTGTTGTTTGTTGTTAGGGGTTTAGGGTTGTTTGTTGTTAGGGGTTTAAGGTTGTTTCTTGTTGGGGTTTAGTGGTTTTTGTTCTTAGGGTGTTAGTGTTGTTTGTTGTTAGAGTGTTAGTGGTTTGTGTTGTTAGGGGGTTAGTGTTGTTTGATGTTAGGGGTTTAGGGTTGTTTGTTGTTAGGGGGTTAGAGTTGTTTGTTGTTAGGGTGTTAGTGTTGTTTGTTGTTAGGGGTTTAGGGTTGTTTGTTGTTAGGGGTTTAAGGTTGTTTCTTGTTGGGGTTTAGTGGTTTTTGTTGTTAGGGTGTTAGTGTTGTTTGTTGTTAGGGTGTTAGTGGTTTGTGTTGTTAGGGGGTTAGTGTTGTTTGATGTTAGGGGGTTAGGGTTGTTTGTTGTTAGGGTGTTAGTGTTCTTTGATGTTAGGGGTTTAGGGTTGTTTGTTGTTAGGGTGTTAGTGTTCTTTGTTGTTAGGGGGTTAGTGTTGTTTCTTGTTACGGGGTTAGTGTTGTTTGTTGTTACGGGGTTAGGGTAGTTTCTTGTTAGGGGTTTAGTGTTGTTTTTTGTTAGGGTGTTAGTGTTTGTTGTTACGGGTTTAGGGTTGTTTCTTGTTGGGGTTTAGTGGTTTTTGTTGTTAGGGTGTTAGTGTTGTTTGTTGTTAGGGTGTTAGTGGTTTGTGTTGTTAGGGGGTTAGTGTTGTTTGATGTTAGGGGTTTAGGGTTGTTTGTTGTTAGGGGGTTAGTGTTTGTTGTTAGGTTGTTAGTGTTGTTTGTTGTTAGGGGTTTAGGGTTGTTTGTTGTTAGGGGTTTAAGGTTGTTTCTTGTTGGGGTTTAGTGGTTTTTGTTGTTAGGGTGTTAGTGTTGTTTGTTGTTAGGGTGTTAGTGGTTTGTGTTGTTAGGGTGTTAGTGTTGTTTGTTGTTAGGGGTTTAGGGTTGTTTGTTGTTAGGGGTTTAAGGTTGTTTCTTGTTGGGGTTTAGTGGTTTTTGTTGTTAGGGTGTTAGTGTTGTTTGTTGTTAGGGTGTTAGTGGTTTGTGTTGTTAAGGGGTTAGTGTTGTTTGATGTTAGGGGGTTAGGGTTGTTTCTTGTTACGGGGTTAGTGTTGTTTGCTGTTACGGGGTTAGGGTAGTTTCTTGTTAGGGGTTTAGTGTTGTTTTTTGTTAGGGGGTTAGTGTTTGTTGTTAGGGGGTTAGGGTTGTTTGTTGTTAGGGTGTTAGTGGTTTGTGTTGTTAGGGGGTTAGTGTTGTTTGATGTTAGGGGTTTAGGGTTGTTTGTTGTTAGGGGTTTAAGGTTGTTTCTTGTTGGGGTTTAGTGGTTTTTGTTGTTAGGGTGTTAGTGTTGTTTGATGTTAGGGTGTTAGTGGTTTGTGTTGTTAGGGGGTTAGTGTTGTTTGATGTTAGGGGTTTAGGGTTGTTTGTTGTTAGGGGGTTAGAGTTGTTTGTTGTTAGGGTGTTAGTGTTGTTTGTTGTTAGGTGTTTAGGGTTGTTTGTTGTTAGGGGTTTAAGGTTGTTTCGGGTTGGGGTTTAGTGGTTTTTGTTGTTAGGGTGTTAGTGTTGTTTGTTGTTAGGGTGTTAGTGGTTTGTGTTGTTAGGGCGTTAGTGTTGTTTGATGTTAGGGGTTTAGGGTTGTTTGTTGTTAGGGGTTTAAGGTTGTTTCTTGTTGGGGTTTAGTGGTTTTTGTTGTTAGGGTGTTAGTGTTGTTTGATGTTAGGGTGTTAGTGGTTTGTGTTGTTAGGGGGTTAGTGTTGTTTGATGTTAGGGGTTTAGGGTTGTTTGTTGTTAGGGGGTTAGAGTTGTTTGTTGTTAGGGTGTTAGTGTTGTTTGTTGTTAGGGGTTTAGGGTTGTTTGTTGTTAGGGGTTTAAGGTTGTTTCTTGTTGGGGTTTAGTGGTTTTTGTTCTTAGGGTGTTAGTGTTGTTTGTTGTTAGGGTGTTAGTGGTTTGTGTTGTTAGGGGGTTAGTGTTGTTTGATGTTAGGGGTTTAGGGTTGTTTGTTGTTAGGGGGTTAGAGTTGTTTGTTGTTAGGGTGTTAGTGTTGTTTGTTGTTAGGCGTTTAGGGTTGTTTGTTGTTAGGGGGTTAGGGTTGTTTGTTGTTAGGGTGTTAGTGTTCTTTGTTGTTAGGGGGTTAGGGTTGTTTCTTGTTACGGGGTTAGTGTTGTTTGTTGTTACGGGGTTAGGGTAGTTTCTTGTTAGGGGTTTAGTGTTGTTTTTTGTTAGGGGGTTAGTGTTTGTTGTTAGGGGTTTAGGGTTGTTTCTTGTTGGGGTTTAGTGGTTTTTGTTGTTAGGGTGTTAGTGTTGTTTGTTGTTAGGGTGTTAGTGGTTTGTGTTGTTAGGGGGTTAGTGTTGTTTGATGTTAGGGGTTTAGGGTTGTTTGTTGTTAGTGGGTTAGGGTTGTTTGTTGTTAGTGGGTTAGTGTTTTTGGTTTTCAGGGGTTAGGGTTGTTTGTTGTTAGGGTGTTAGTGTTCTTTGTTGTTAGGGTGTTAGTGTTGTTTGTTGTTAGGGTGTTAGTGGTTTGTGTTGTTAGGGGGTTAGGATTGTTTGTTGTTAGGGTGTTAGTGTTGTTTGATGTTAGGGGTTTCGGGTTGTTTTTTGTTAGGGGGTTAGGGTTGTTTTTTGTTAGTGTGTTAGTGTTGTTTGTTGTTAGGGGTTTAGGGTTGTTTGTTGTTAGTGGGTTAATGTTGTTTGTTGTTAGTGGGTTAGTGTTTTTGGTTTTCAGGGGTTAGGGTTGTTTGTTGTTTGGGGGTAGTGTTTGTTGTTAGGGGGTTAGGGTTGTTTGTTGTTAGGGTGTTAGTGGTTTGTGTTGTTAGGGCGTTAGTGTTGTTTGATGTTAGGGGTTTAGGGTTGTTTGTTGTTAGGGGTTTAAGGTTGTTTCTTGTTGGGGTTTAGTGGTTTTTGTTGTTAGGGTGTTAGTGTTGTTTGATGTTAGGGTGTTAGTGGTTTGTGTTGTTAGGGGGTTAGTGTTGTTTGATGTTAGGGGTTTAGGGTTGTTTGTTGTTAGGGGGTTAGAGTTGTTTGTTGTTAGGGTGTTAGTGTTGTTTGTTGTTAGGGGTTTAGGGTTGTTTGTTGTTAGGGGTTTAAGGTTGTTTCTTGTTGGGGTTTAGTGGTTTTTGTTGTTAGGGTGTTAGTGTTGTTTGTTGTTAGAGTGTTAGTGGTTTGTGTTGTTAGGGGGTTAGTGTTGTTTGATGTTAGGGGTTTAGGGTTGTTTGTTGTTAGGGGGTTAGAGTTGTTTGTTGTTAGGGTGTTAGTGTTGTTTGTTGTTAGGGGTTTAGGGTTGTTTGTTGTTAGGGGTTTAAGGTTGTTTCTTGTGGGGGTGTAGTGGTTTTTGTTGTTAGGGTTTTAGTGTTGTTTGTTGTTAGGGTGTTAGTGGTTTGTGTTGTTAGGGGGTTAGTGTTGTTTGATGTTATGGGTTTAGGGTTGTTTGTTGTTAGGGGGTTAGAGTTGTTTGTTGTTAGGGTGTTAGGGTTGTTTGTTGTTAGGGGTTTAGGGTTGTTTGTTGTTAGGGGTTTAAGGTTGTTTCTTGTTGGGGTTTAGTGGTTTTTGTTGTTAGGGTGTTAGTGTTGTTTGTTGTTAGGGGTTTAGGGTTGTTTGTTGTTAGGGGGTTAGAGTTGTTTGTTGTTAGGGTGTTAGTGTTGTTTGATGTTAGGGGTTTAGGGTTGTTTGTTGTTAGGGGTTTAAGGTTGTTTCTTGTTGGGGTTTAGTGGTTTTTGTTGTTAGGGTGTTAGTGTTGTTTGTTGTTAGGGTGTTAGTGGTTTGTGTTGTTAGGGGGTTAGTGTTGTTTGATGTTAGGGGTTTAGGGTTGTTTGTTGTTAGGGGGTTAGAGTTGTTTGTTGTTAGGGTGTGAGTGTTGTTTGTTGTTAGGGGTTTAGGGTTGTTTGTTGTTAGGGGTTTAAGGTTGTTTCTTGTTGGGGTTTAGTGGTTTTTGTTGTTAGGGTGTTAGTGTTGTTTGTTGTTAGGGTGTTAGTGGTTTGTGTTGTTAAGGGGTTAGTGTTGTTTGATGTTAGGGGGTTAGGGTTGTTTCTTGTTACGGGGTTAGTGTTGTTTGCTGTTACGGGGTTAGGGTAGTTTCTTGTTAGGGGTTTAGTGTTGTTTTTTGTTAGGGGGTTAGTGTTTGTTGTTAGGGGGTTAGGGTTGTTTGTTGTTAGGGTGTTAGTGGTTTGTGTTGTTAGGGGGTTAGTGTTGTTTGATGTTAGGGGTTTAGGGTTGTTTGTTGTTAGGGGTTTAAGGTTGTTTCTTGTTGGGGTTTAGTGGTTTTTGTTGTTAGGGTGTTAGTGTTGTTTGATGTTAGGGTGTTAGTGGTTTGTGTTGTTAGGGGGTTAGTGTTGTTTGATGTTAGGGGTTTAGGGTTGTTTGTTGTTAGGGGGTTAGAGTTGTTTGTTGTTAGGGTGTTAGTGTTGTTTGTTGTTAGGTGTTTAGGGTTGTTTGTTGTTAGGGGTTTAAGGTTGTTTCGGGTTGGGGTTTAGTGGTTTTTGTTGTTAGGGTGTTAGTGTTGTTTGTTGTTAGGGTGTTAGTGGTTTGTGTTGTTAGGGCGTTAGTGTTGTTTGATGTTAGGGGTTTAGGGTTGTTTGTTGTTAGGGGTTTAAGGTTGTTTCTTGTTGGGGTTTAGTGGTTTTTGTTGTTAGGGTGTTAGTGTTGTTTGATGTTAGGGTGTTAGTGGTTTGTGTTGTTAGGGGGTTAGTGTTGTTTGATGTTAGGGGTTTAGGGTTGTTTGTTGTTAGGGGGTTAGAGTTGTTTGTTGTTAGGGTGTTAGTGTTGTTTGTTGTTAGGGGTTTAGGGTTGTTTGTTGTTAGGGGTTTAAGGTTGTTTCTTGTTGGGGTTTAGTGGTTTTTGTTCTTAGGGTGTTAGTGTTGTTTGTTGTTAGGGTGTTAGTGGTTTGTGTTGTTAGGGGGTTAGTGTTGTTTGATGTTAGGGGTTTAGGGTTGTTTGTTGTTAGGGGGTTAGAGTTGTTTGTTGTTAGGGTGTTAGTGTTGTTTGTTGTTAGGCGTTTAGGGTTGTTTGTTGTTAGGGGGTTAGGGTTGTTTGTTGTTAGGGTGTTAGTGTTCTTTGTTGTTAGGGGGTTAGGGTTGTTTCTTGTTACGGGGTTAGTGTTGTTTGTTGTTACGGGGTTAGGGTAGTTTCTTGTTAGGGGTTTAGTGTTGTTTTTTGTTAGGGGGTTAGTGTTTGTTGTTAGGGGTTTAGGGTTGTTTCTTGTTGGGGTTTAGTGGTTTTTGTTGTTAGGGTGTTAGTGTTGTTTGTTGTTAGGGTGTTAGTGGTTTGTGTTGTTAGGGGGTTAGTGTTGTTTGATGTTAGGGGTTTAGGGTTGTTTGTTGTTAGTGGGTTAGGGTTGTTTGTTGTTAGTGGGTTAGTGTTTTTGGTTTTCAGGGGTTAGGGTTGTTTGTTGTTAGGGTGTTAGTGTTCTTTGTTGTTAGGGTGTTAGTGTTGTTTGTTGTTAGGGTGTTAGTGGTTTGTGTTGTTAGGGGGTTAGGATTGTTTGTTGTTAGGGTGTTAGTGTTGTTTGATGTTAGGGGTTTCGGGTTGTTTTTTGTTAGGGGGTTAGGGTTGTTTTTTGTTAGTGTGTTAGTGTTGTTTGTTGTTAGGGGTTTAGGGTTGTTTGTTGTTAGTGGGTTAATGTTGTTTGTTGTTAGTGGGTTAGTGTTTTTGGTTTTCAGGGGTTAGGGTTGTTTGTTGTTTGGGGGTAGTGTTTGTTGTTAGGGGGTTAGGGTTGTTTGTTGTTAGGGTGTTAGTGGTTTGTGTTGTTAGGGCGTTAGTGTTGTTTGATGTTAGGGGTTTAGGGTTGTTTGTTGTTAGGGGTTTAAGGTTGTTTCTTGTTGGGGTTTAGTGGTTTTTGTTGTTAGGGTGTTAGTGTTGTTTGATGTTAGGGTGTTAGTGGTTTGTGTTGTTAGGGGGTTAGTGTTGTTTGATGTTAGGGGTTTAGGGTTGTTTGTTGTTAGGGGGTTAGAGTTGTTTGTTGTTAGGGTGTTAGTGTTGTTTGTTGTTAGGGGTTTAGGGTTGTTTGTTGTTAGGGGTTTAAGGTTGTTTCTTGTTGGGGTTTAGTGGTTTTTGTTGTTAGGGTGTTAGTGTTGTTTGTTGTTAGAGTGTTAGTGGTTTGTGTTGTTAGGGGGTTAGTGTTGTTTGATGTTAGGGGTTTAGGGTTGTTTGTTGTTAGGGGGTTAGAGTTGTTTGTTGTTAGGGTGTTAGTGTTGTTTGTTGTTAGGGGTTTAGGGTTGTTTGTTGTTAGGGGTTTAAGGTTGTTTCTTGTGGGGGTGTAGTGGTTTTTGTTGTTAGGGTTTTAGTGTTGTTTGTTGTTAGGGTGTTAGTGGTTTGTGTTGTTAGGGGGTTAGTGTTGTTTGATGTTATGGGTTTAGGGTTGTTTGTTGTTAGGGGGTTAGAGTTGTTTGTTGTTAGGGTGTTAGGGTTGTTTGTTGTTAGGGGTTTAGGGTTGTTTGTTGTTAGGGGTTTAAGGTTGTTTCTTGTTGGGGTTTAGTGGTTTTTGTTGTTAGGGTGTTAGTGTTGTTTGTTGTTAGGGGTTTAGGGTTGTTTGTTGTTAGGGGGTTAGAGTTGTTTGTTGTTAGGGTGTTAGTGTTGTTTGATGTTAGGGGTTTAGGGTTGTTTGTTGTTAGGGGTTTAAGGTTGTTTCTTGTTGGGGTTTAGTGGTTTTTGTTGTTAGGGTGTTAGTGTTGTTTGTTGTTAGGGTGTTAGTGGTTTGTGTTGTTAGGGGGTTAGTGTTGTTTGATGTTAGGGGTTTAGGGTTGTTTGTTGTTAGGGGGTTAGAGTTGTTTGTTGTTAGGGTGTGAGTGTTGTTTGTTGTTAGGGGTTTAGGGTTGTTTGTTGTTAGGGGTTTAAGGTTGTTTCTTGTTGGGGTTTAGTGGTTTTTGTTGTTAGGGTGTTAGTGTTGTTTGTTGTTAGGGTGTTAGTGGTTTGTGTTGTTAGGGGGTTAGTGTTGTTTGATGTTAGGGGGTTAGGGTTGTTTGTTGTTAGGGTGTTAGTGTTCTTTGATGTTAGGGGTTTAGGGTTGTTTGTTGTTAGGGTGTTAGTGTTCTTTGTTGTTAGGGGGTTAGTGTTGTTTCTTGTTACGGGGTTAGTGTTGTTTGTTGTTACGGGGTTAGGGTAGTTTCTTGTTAGGGGTTTAGTGTTGTTTTTTGTTAGGGTGTTAGTGTTTGTTGTTACGGGTTTAGGGTTGTTTCTTGTTGGGGTTTAGTGGTTTTTGTTGTTAGGGTGTTAGTGTTGTTTGTTGTTAGGGTGTTAGTGGTTTGTGTTGTTAGGGGGTTAGTGTTGTTTGATGTTAGGGGTTTAGGGTTGTTTGTTGTTAGGGGGTTAGTGTTTGTTGTTAGGTTGTTAGTGTTGTTTGTTGTTAGGGGTTTAGGGTTGCTTGTTGTTAGGGGTTTAAGGTTGTTTCTTGTTGGGGTTTAGTGGTTTTTGTTGTTAGGGTGTTAGTGTTGTTTGTTGTTAGGGTGTTAGTGGTTTGTGTTGTTAGGGTGTTAGTGTTGTTTGTTGTTAGGGGTTTAGGGTTGTTTGTTGATAGGGGTTTAAGGTTGTTTCTTGTTGGGGTTTAGTGGTTTTTGTTGTTAGGGTGTTAGTGTTGTTTGTTGTTAGGGGTTTAGGGTTGTTTGTTGTTAGGGGGTTAGAGTTGTTTGTTGTTAGGGTGTTAGTGTTGTTTGATGTTAGGGGTTTAGGGTTGTTTGTTGTTAGGGGTTTAAGGTTGTTTCTTGTTGGGGTTTAGTGGTTTTTGTTGTTAGGGTGTTAGTGTTGTTTGTTGTTAGGGTGTTAGTGGTTTGTGTTGTTAGGGGGTTAGTGTTGTTTGATGTTAGGGGTTTAGGGTTGTTTGTTGTTAGGGGGTTAGAGTTGTTTGTTGTTAGGGTGTTAGTGTTGTTTGTTGTTAGGTGTTTAGGGTTGTTTGTTGTTAGGGGTTTAAGGTTGTTTCGGGTTGGGGTTTAGTGGTTTTTGTTGTTAGGGTGTTAGTGTTGTTTGTTGTTAGGGTGTTAGTGGTTTGTGTTGTTAGGGCGTTAGTGTTGTTTGATGTTAGGGGTTTAGGGTTGTTTGTTGTTAGGGGTTTAAGGTTGTTTCTTGTTGGGGTTTAGTGGTTTTTGTTGTTAGGGTGTTAGTGTTGTTTGATGTTAGGGTGTTAGTGGTTTGTGTTGTTAGGGGGTTAGTGTTGTTTGATGTTAGGGGTTTAGGGTTGTTTGTTGTTAGGGGGTTAGAGTTGTTTGTTGTTAGGGTGTTAGTGTTGTTTGTTGTTAGGGGTTTAGGGTTGTTTGTTGTTAGGGGTTTAAGGTTGTTTCTTGTTGGGGTTTAGTGGTTTTTGTTCTTAGGGTGTTAGTGTTGTTTGTTGTTAGGGTGTTAGTGGTTTGTGTTGTTAGGGCGTTAGTGTTGTTTGATGTTAGGGGTTTAGGGTTGTTTGTTGTTGGGGGTTAGAGTTGTTTGTTGTTAGGGTGTTAGTGTTGTTTGTTGTTAGGGGTTTAGGGTTGTTTGTTGTTAGGGGTTTAAGGTTGTTTCTTGTTGGGGTTTAGTGGTTTTTGTTCTTAGGGTGTTAGTGTTGTTTGTTGTTAGAGTGTTAGTGGTTTGTGTTGTTAGGGGGTTAGTGTTGTTTGATGTTAGGGGTTTAGGGTTGTTTGTTGTTAGGGGGTTAGAGTTGTTTGTTGTTAGGGTGTTAGTGTTGTTTGTTGTTAGGGGTTTAGGGTTGTTTGTTGTTAGGGGTTTAAGGTTGTTTCTTGTGGGGGTGTAGTGGTTTTTGTTGTTAGGGTTTTAGTGTTGTTTGTTGTTAGGGTGTTAGTGGTTTGTGTTGTTAGCGGGTTAGTGTTGTTTGATGTTATGGGTTTAGGGTTGTTTGTTGTTAGGGGGTTAGAGTTGTTTGTTGTTAGGGTGTTAGGGTTGTTTGTTGTTAGGGGTTTAGGGTTGTTTGTTGTTAGGGGTTTAAGGTTGTTTCTTGTTGGGGTTTAGTGGTTTTTGTTGTTAGGGTGTTAGTGTTGTTTGTTGTTAGGGGTTTAGGGTTGTTTGTTGTTAGGGGGTTAGAGTTGTTTGTTGTTAGGGTGTTAGTGTTGTTTGATGTTAGGGGTTTAGGGTTGTTTGTTGTTAGGGGTTTAAGGTTGTTTCTTGTTGGGGTTTAGTGGTTTTTGTTGTTAGGGTGTTAGTGTTGTTTGTTGTTTGGGTGTTAGTGGTTTGTGTTGTTAGGGGGTTAGTGTTGTTTGATGTTAGGGGTTTAGGGTTGTTTGTTGTTAGGGGGTTAGAGTTGTTTGTTGTTAGGGTGTGAGTGTTGTTTGTTGTTAGGGGTTTAGGGTTGTTTGTTGTTAGGGGTTTAAGGTTGTTTCTTGTTGGGGTTTAGTGGTTTTTGTTGTTAGGGTGTTAGTGTTGTTTGTTGTTAGGGTGTTAGTGGTTTGTGTTGTTAGGGGGTTAGTGTTGTTTGATGTTAGGGGGTTAGGGTTGTTTGTTGTTAGGGTGTTAGTGTTCTTTGATGTTAGGGGTTTAGGGTTGTTTGTTGTTAGGGTGTTAGTGTTCTTTGTTGTTAGGGGGTTAGTGTTGTTTCTTGTTACGGGGTTAGTGTTGTTTGTTGTTACGGGGTTAGGGTAGTTTCTTGTTAGGGGTTTAGTGTTGTTTTTTGTTAGGGTGTTAGTGTTTGTTGTTACGGGTTTAGGGTTGTTTCTTGTTGGGGTTTAGTGGTTTTTGTTGTTAGGGTGTTAGTGTTGTTTGTTGTTAGGGTGTTAGTGGTTTGTGTTGTTAGGGGGTTAGTGTTGTTTGATGTTAGGGGTTTAGGGTTGTTTGTTGTTAGGGGGTTAGTGTTTGTTGTTAGGTTGTTAGTGTTGTTTGTTGTTAGGGGTTTAGGGTTGTTTGCTGTTAGGGGTTTAAGGTTGTTTCTTGTTGGGGTTTAGTGGTTTTTGTTGTTAGGATGTTAGTGTTGTTTGTTGTTAGGGTGTTAGTGGTTTGTGTTGTTAGGGTGTTAGTGTTGTTTGTTGTTAGGGGTTTAGGGTTGTTTGTTGTTAGGGGTTTAAGGTTGTTTCTTGTTGGGGTTTAGTGGTTTTTGTTGTTAGGGTGTTAGTGTTGTTTGTTGTTAGGGTGTTAGTGGTTTGTGTTGTTAAGGGGTTAGTGTTGTTTGATGTTAGGGGGTTAGGGTTGTTTCTTGTTACGGGGTTAGTGTTGTTTGCTGTTACGGGGTTAGGGTAGTTTCTTGTTAGGGGTTTAGTGTTGTTTTTTGTTAGGGGGTTAGTGTTTGTTGTTAGGGGGTTAGGGTTGTTTGTTGTTAGGGTGTTAGTGGTTTGTGTTGTTAGGGGGTTAGTGTTGTTTGATGTTAGGGGTTTAGGGTTGTTTGTTGTGAGGGGTTTAAGGTTGTTTCTTGTTGGGGTTTAGTGGTTTTTGTTGTTAGGGTGTTAGTGTTGTTTGATGTTAGGGTGTTAGTGGTTTGTGTTGTTAGGGGGTTAGTGTTGTTTGATGTTAGGGGTTTAGGGTTGTTTGTTGTTAGGGGGTTAGAGTTGTTTGTTGTTAGGGTGTTAGTGTTGTTTGTTGTTAGGTGTTTAGGGTTGTTTGTTGTTAGGGGTTTAAGGTTGTTTCGGGTTGGGGTTTAGTGGTTTTTGTTGTTAGGGTGTTAGTGTTGTTTGTTGTTAGGGTGTTAGTGGTTTGTGTTGTTAGGGCGTTAGTGTTGTTTGATGTTAGGGGTTTAGGGTTGTTTGTTGTTAGGGGTTTAAGGTTGTTTCTTGTTGGGGTTTAGTGGTTTTTGTTGTTAGGGTGTTAGTGTTGTTTGATGTTAGGGTGTTAGTGGTTTGTGTTGTTAGGGGGTTAGTGTTGTTTGATGTTAGGGGTTTAGGGTTGTTTGTTGTTAGGGGGTTAGAGTTGTTTGTTGTTAGGGTGTTAGTGTTGTTTGTTGTTAGGGGTTTAGGGTTGTTTGTTGTTAGGGGTTTAAGGTTGTTTCTTGTTGGGGTTTAGTGGTTTTTGTTCTTAGGGTGTTAGTGTTGTTTGTTGTTAGGGTGTTAGTGGTTTGTGTTGTTAGGGGGTTAGTGTTGTTTGATGTTAGGGGTTTAGGGTTGTTTGTTGTTAGGGGGTTAGAGTTGTTTGTTGTTAGGGTGTTAGTGTTGTTTGTTGTTAGGCGTTTAGGGTTGTTTGTTTTTAGGGGGTTAGGGTTGTTTGTTGTTAGGGTGTTAGTGTTCTTTGTTGTTAGGGGGTTAGGGTTGTTTCTTGTTACGGGGTTAGTGTTGTTTGTTGTTACGGGGTTAGGGTAGTTTCTTGTTAGGGGTTTAGTGTTGTTTTTTGTTAGGGGGTTAGTGTTTGTTGTTAGGGGTTTAGGGTTGTTTCTTGTTGGGGTTTAGTGGTTTTTGTTGTTAGGGTGTTAGTGTTGTTTGTTGTTAGGGTGTTAGTGGTTTGTGTTGTTAGGGGGTTAGTGTTGTTTGATGTTAGGGGTTTAGGGTTGTTTGTTGTTAGTGGGTTAGGGTTGTTTGTTGTTAGTGGGTTAGTGTTTTTGGTTTTCAGGGGTTAGGGTTGTTTGTTGTTAGGGTGTTAGTGTTCTTTGTTGTTAGGGGGTTAGTGTTGTTTGTTGTTACGGAGTTAGGGTAGTTTCTTGTTAGGGGTTTAGGGTTGTTTGTTGTTAGGGTGTTAGTGTTGTTTGTTGTTAGGGTGTTAGTGGTTTGTGTTGTTAGGGGGTTAGGATTGTTTGTTGTTAGGGTGTTAGTGTTGTTTGATGTTAGGGGTTTCGGGTTGTTTTTTGTTAGGGGGTTAGGGTTGTTTTTTGTTAGGGTGTTAGTGTTGTTTGTTGTTAGGGGTTTAGGGTTGTTTGTTGTTAGTGGGTTAATGTTGTTTGTTGTTAGTGGGTTAGTGTTTTTGGTTTTCAGGGGTTAGGGTTGTTTGTTGTTTGGGGGTAGTGTTTGTTGTTAGGGGGTTAGGGTTGTTTGTTGTTAGGGTGTTATTGGTTTGTGTTGTTAGGGCGTTAGTGTTGTTTGATGTTAGGGGTTTAGGGTTGTTTGTTGTTAGGGGTTTAGGTTGTTTCTTGTTGGGGTTTAGTGGTTTTTGTTGTTAGGGTGTTAGTGTTGTTTGATGTTAGGGTGTTAGTGGTTTGTGTTGTTAGGGGGTTAGTGTTGTTTGATGTTAGAGGTTTAGGGTTGTTTGTTGTTAGGGGGTTAGAGTTGTTTGTTGTTAGGGTGTTAGTGTTGTTTGTTGTTAGGGGTTTAGGGTTGTTTGTTGTTAGGGGTTTAAGGTTGTTTCTTGTTGGGGTTTAGTGGTTTTTGTTGTTAGGGTGTTAGTGTTGTTTGTTGTTAGGGTGTTAGTGGTTTGTGTTGTTAGGGGGTTAGTGTTGTTTGATGTTAGGGGGTTAGGGTTGTTTGTTGTTAGGGTGTTAGTGTTCTTTGATGTTAGGGGTTTAGGGTTGTTTGTTGTTAGGGTGTTAGTGTTCTTTGTTGTTAGGGGGTTAGTGTTGTTTCTTGTTACGGGGTTAGTGTTGTTTGTTGTTACGGGGTTAGGGTAGTTTCTTGTTAGGGGTTTAGTGTTGTTTTTTGTTAGGGTGTTAGTGTTTGTTGTTACGGGTTTAGGGTTGTTTCTTGTTGGGGTTTAGTGGTTTTTGTTGTTAGGGTGTTAGTGTTGTTTGTTGTTAGGGTGTTAGTGGTTTGTGTTGTTAGGGGGTTAGTGTTGTTTGATGTTAGGGGTTTAGGGTTGTTTGTTGTTAGGGGGTTAGTGTTTGTTGTTAGGTTGTTAGTGTTGTTTGTTGTTAGGGGTTTAGGGTTGTTTGTTGGTAGGGGTTTAAGGTTGTTTCTTGTTGGGGTTTAGTGGTTTTTGTTGTTAGGGTGTTAGTGTTGTTTGTTGTTAGGGTGTTAGTGGTTTGTGTTGTTAGGGTGTTAGTGTTGTTTGTTGTTAGGGGTTTAGGGTTGTTTGTTGTTAGGGGTTTAAGGTTGTTTCTTGTTGGGGTTTAGTGGTTTTTGATGTTAGGGTGTTAGTGTTGTTTGTTGTTAGGGTGTTAGTGGTTTGTGTTGTTAGGGTGTTAGTGTTGTTTGTTGTTAGGGGTTTAGGGTTGTTTGTTGTTAGGGGTTTAAGGTTGTTTCTTGTTGGGGTTTAGTGGTTTTTGTTGTTAGGGTGTTAGTGTTGTTTGTTGTTAGGGTGTTAGTGGTTTGTGTTGTTAAGGGGTTAGTGTTGTTTGATGTTAGGGGGTTAGGGTTGTTTCTTGTTACGGGGTTAGTGTTGTTTGCTGTTACGGGGTTAGGGTAGTTTCTTGTTAGGGGTTTAGTGTTGTTTTTTGTTAGGGGGTTAGTGTTTGTTGTTAGGGGGTTAGGGTTGTTTGTTGTTAGGGTGTTAGTGGTTTGTGTTGTTAGGGGGTTAGTGTTGTTTGATGTTAGGGGTTTAGGGTTGTTTGTTGTGAGGGGTTTAAGGTTGTTTCTTGTTGGGGTTTAGTGGTTTTTGTTGTTAGGGTGTTAGTGTTGTTTGATGTTAGGGTGTTAGTGGTTTGTGTTGTTAGGGGGTTAGTGTTGTTTGATGTTAGGGGTTTAGGGTTGTTTGTTGTTAGGGGGTTAGAGTTGTTTGTTGTTAGGGTGTTAGTGTTGTTTGTTGTTAGGTGTTTAGGGTTGTTTGTTGTTAGGGGTTTAAGGTTGTTTCGGGTTGGGGTTTAGTGGTTTTTGTTGTTAGGGTGTTAGTGTTGTTTGTTGTTAGGGTGTTAGTGGTTTGTGTTGTTAGGGCGTTAGTGTTGTTTGATGTTAGGGGTTTAGGGTTGTTTGTTGTTAGGGGTTTAAGGTTGTTTCTTGTTGGGGTTTAGTGGTTTTTGTTGTTAGGGTGTTAGTGTTGTTTGATGTTAGGGTGTTAGTGGTTTGTGTTGTTAGGGGGTTAGTGTTGTTTGATGTTAGGGGTTTAGGGTTGTTTGTTGTTAGGGGGTTAGAGTTGTTTGTTGTTAGGGTGTTAGTGTTGTTTGTTGTTAGGGGTTTAGGGTTGTTTGTTGTTAGGGGTTTAAGGTTGTTTCTTGTTGGGGTTTAGTGGTTTTTGTTCTTAGGGTGTTAGTGTTGTTTGTTGTTAGGGTGTTAGTGGTTTGTGTTGTTAGGGGGTTAGTGTTGTTTGATGTTAGGGGTTTAGGGTTGTTTGTTGTTAGGGGGTTAGAGTTGTTTGTTGTTAGGGTGTTAGTGTTGTTTGTTGTTAGGCGTTTAGGGTTGTTTGTTTTTAGGGGGTTAGGGTTGTTTGTTGTTAGGGTGTTAGTGTTCTTTGTTGTTAGGGGGTTAGGGTTGTTTCTTGTTACGGGGTTAGTGTTGTTTGTTGTTACGGGGTTAGGGTAGTTTCTTGTTAGGGGTTTAGTGTTGTTTTTTGTTAGGGGGTTAGTGTTTGTTGTTAGGGGTTTAGGGTTGTTTCTTGTTGGGGTTTAGTGGTTTTTGTTGTTAGGGTGTTAGTGTTGTTTGTTGTTAGGGTGTTAGTGGTTTGTGTTGTTAGGGGGTTAGTGTTGTTTGATGTTAGGGGTTTAGGGTTGTTTGTTGTTAGTGGGTTAGGGTTGTTTGTTGTTAGTGGGTTAGTGTTTTTGGTTTTCAGGGGTTAGGGTTGTTTGTTGTTAGGGTGTTAGTGTTCTTTGTTGTTAGGGGGTTAGTGTTGTTTGTTGTTACGGAGTTAGGGTAGTTTCTTGTTAGGGGTTTAGGGTTGTTTGTTGTTAGGGTGTTAGTGTTGTTTGTTGTTAGGGTGTTAGTGGTTTGTGTTGTTAGGGGGTTAGGATTGTTTGTTGTTAGGGTGTTAGTGTTGTTTGATGTTAGGGGTTTCGGGTTGTTTTTTGTTAGGGTGTTAGTGTTGTTTGTTGTTAGGCGTTTAGGGTTGTTTGTTGTTAGGGGGTTAGGGTTGTTTGTTGTTAGGGTGTTAGTGTTCTTTGTTGTTAGGGGGTTAGGGTTGTTTCTTGTTACGGGGTTAGTGTTGTTTGTTGTTACGGGGTTAGGGTAGTTTCTTGTTAGGGGTTTAGTGTTGTTTTTTGTTAGGGGGTTAGTGTTTGTTGTTAGGGGTTTAGGGTTGTTTCTTGTTGGGGTTTAGTGGTTTTTGTTGTTAGGGTGTTAGTGTTGTTTGTTGTTAGGGTGTTAGTGGTTTGTGTTGTTAGGGTGTTAGTGTTGTTTGTTGTTAGGGGTTTAGGGTTGTTTGTTGTTAGGGGGTTAGAGTTGTTTGTTGTTAGGGTGTTAGTGTTGTTTGATGTTAGGGGTTTAGGGTTGTTTGTTGTTAGGGGTTTAAGGTTGTTTCTTGTTGGGGTTTAGTGGTTTTTGTTGTTAGGGTGTTAGTGTTGTTTGTTGTTAGGGTGTTAGTGGTTTGTGTTGTTAGGGGGTTAGTGTTGTTTGATGTTAGGGGTTTAGGGTTGTTTGTTGTTAGGGGGTTAGAGTTGTTTGTTGTTAGGGTGTGAGTGTTGTTTGTTGTTAGGGGTTTAGGGTTGTTTGTTGTTAGGGGTTTAAGGTTGTTTCTTGTTGGGGTTTAGTGGTTTTTGTTGTTAGGGTGTTAGTGTTGTTTGTTGTTAGGGTGTTAGTGGTTTGTGTTGTTAGGGGGTTAGTGTTGTTTGATGTTAGGGGGTTAGGGTTGTTTGTTGTTAGGGTGTTAGTGTTCTTTGATGTTAGGGGTTTAGGGTTGTTTGTTGTTAGGGTGTTAGTGTTCTTTGTTGTTAGGGGGTTAGTGTTGTTTCTTGTTACGGGGTTAGTGTTGTTTGTTGTTACGGGGTTAGGGTAGTTTCTTGTTAGGGGTTTAGTGTTGTTTTTTGTTAGGGTGTTAGTGTTTGTTGTTACGGGTTTAGGGTTGTTTCTTGTTGGGGTTTAGTGGTTTTTGTTGTTAGGGTGTTAGTGTTGTTTGTTGTTAGGGTGTTAGTGGTTTGTGTTGTTAGGGGGTTAGTGTTGTTTGATGTTAGGGGTTTAGGGTTGTTTGTTGTTAGGGGGTTAGTGTTTGTTGTTAGGTTGTTAGTGTTGTTTGTTGTTAGGGGTTTAGGGTTGTTTGTTGTTAGGGGTTTAAGGTTGTTTCTTGTTGGGGTTTAGTGGTTTTTGTTGTTAGGATGTTAGTGTTGTTTGTTGTTAGGGTGTTAGTGGTTTGTGTTGTTAGGGTGTTAGTGTTGTTTGTTGTTAGGGGTTTAGGGTTGTTTGTTGTTAGGGGTTTAAGGTTGTTTCTTGTTGGGGTTTAGTGGTTTTTGTTGTTAGGGTGTTAGTGTTGTTTGTTGTTAGGGTGTTAGTGGTTTGTGTTGTTAAGGGGTTAGTGTTGTTTGATGTTAGGGGGTTAGGGTTGTTTCTTGTTACGGGGTTAGTGTTGTTTGCTGTTACGGGGTTAGGGTAGTTTCTTGTTAGGGGTTTAGTGTTGTTTTTTGTTAGGGGGTTAGTGTTTGTTGTTAGGGGGTTAGGGTTGTTTGTTGTTAGGGTGTTAGTGGTTTGTGTTGTTAGGGGGTTAGTGTTGTTTGATGTTAGGGGTTTAGGGTTGTTTGTTGTGAGGGGTTTAAGGTTGTTTCTTGTTGGGGTTTAGTGGTTTTTGTTGTTAGGGTGTTAGTGTTGTTTGATGTTAGGGTGTTAGTGGTTTGTGTTGTTAGGGGGTTAGTGTTGTTTGATGTTAGGGGTTTAGGGTTGTTTGTTGTTAGGGGGTTAGAGTTGTTTGTTGTTAGGGTGTTAGTGTTGTTTGTTGTTAGGTGTTTAGGGTTGTTTGTTGTTAGGGGTTTAAGGTTGTTTCGGGTTGGGGTTTAGTGGTTTTTGTTGTTAGGGTGTTAGTGTTGTTTGTTGTTAGGGTGTTAGTGGTTTGTGTTGTTAGGGCGTTAGTGTTGTTTGATGTTAGGGGTTTAGGGTTGTTTGTTGTTAGGGGTTTAAGGTTGTTTCTTGTTGGGGTTTAGTGGTTTTTGTTGTTAGGGTGTTAGTGTTGTTTGATGTTAGGGTGTTAGTGGTTTGTGTTGTTAGGGGGTTAGTGTTGTTTGATGTTAGGGGTTTAGGGTTGTTTGTTGTTAGGGGGTTAGAGTTGTTTGTTGTTAGGGTGTTAGTGTTGTTTGTTGTTAGGGGTTTAGGGTTGTTTGTTGTTAGGGGTTTAAGGTTGTTTCTTGTTGGGGTTTAGTGGTTTTTGTTCTTAGGGTGTTAGTGTTGTTTGTTGTTAGGGTGTTAGTGGTTTGTGTTGTTAGGGGGTTAGTGTTGTTTGATGTTAGGGGTTTAGGGTTGTTTGTTGTTAGGGGGTTAGAGTTGTTTGTTGTTAGGGTGTTAGTGTTGTTTGTTGTTAGGCGTTTAGGGTTGTTTGTTGTTAGGGGGTTAGGGTTGTTTGTTGTTAGGGTGTTAGTGTTCTTTGTTGTTAGGGGGTTAGGGTTGTTTCTTGTTACGGGGTTAGTGTTGTTTGTTGTTACGGGGTTAGGGTAGTTTCTTGTTAGGGGTTTAGTGTTGTTTTTTGTTAGGGGGTTAGTGTTTGTTGTTAGGGGTTTAGGGTTGTTTCTTGTTGGGGTTTAGTGGTTTTTGTTGTTAGGGTGTTAGTGTTGTTTGTTGTTAGGGTGTTAGTGGTTTGTGTTGTTAGGGGGTTAGTGTTGTTTGATGTTAGGGGTTTAGGGTTGTTTGTTGTTAGTGGGTTAGGGTTGTTTGTTGTTAGTGGGTTAGTGTTTTTGGTTTTCAGGGGTTAGGGTTGTTTGTTGTTAGGGTGTTAGTGTTCTTTGTTGTTAGGGGGTTAGTGTTGTTTGTTGTTACGGAGTTAGGGTAGTTTCTTGTTAGGGGTTTAGGGTTGTTTGTTGTTAGGGTGTTAGTGTTGTTTGTTGTTAGGGTGTTAGTGGTTTGTGTTGTTAGGGGGTTAGGATTGTTTGTTGTTAGGGTGTTAGTGTTGTTTGATGTTAGGGGTTTCGGGTTGTTTTTTGTTAGGGGGTTAGGGTTGTTTTTTGTTAGGGTGTTAGTGTTGTTTGTTGTTAGGGGTTTAGGGTTGTTTGTTGTTAGTGGGTTAATGTTGTTTGTTGTTAGTGGGTTAGTGTTTTTGGTTTTCAGGGGTTAGGGTTGTTTGTTGTTTGGGGGTAGTGTTTGTTGTTAGGGGGTTAGGGTTGTTTGTTGTTAGGGTGTTATTGGTTTGTGTTGTTAGGGCGTTAGTGTTGTTTGATGTTAGGGGTTTAGGGTTGTTTGTTGTTAGGGGTTTAGGTTGTTTCTTGTTGGGGTTTAGTGGTTTTTGTTGTTAGGGTGTTAGTGTTGTTTGATGTTAGGGTGTTAGTGGTTTGTGTTGTTAGGGGGTTAGTGTTGTTTGATGTTAGAGGTTTAGGGTTGTTTGTTGTTAGGGGGTTAGAGTTGTTTGTTGTTAGGGTGTTAGTGTTGTTTGTTGTTAGGGGTTTAGGGTTGTTTGTTGTTAGGGGTTTAAGGTTGTTTCTTGTTGGGGTTTAGTGGTTTTTGTTGTTAGGGTGTTAGTGTTGTTTGTTGTTAGGGTGTTAGTGGTTTGTGTTGTTAGGGGGTTAGTGTTGTTTGATGTTAGGGGGTTAGGGTTGTTTGTTGTTAGGGTGTTAGTGTTCTTTGATGTTAGGGGTTTAGGGTTGTTTGTTGTTAGGGTGTTAGTGTTCTTTGTTGTTAGGGGGTTAGTGTTGTTTCTTGTTACGGGGTTAGTGTTGTTTGTTGTTACGGGGTTAGGGTAGTTTCTTGTTAGGGGTTTAGTGTTGTTTTTTGTTAGGGTGTTAGTGTTTGTTGTTACGGGTTTAGGGTTGTTTCTTGTTGGGGTTTAGTGGTTTTTGTTGTTAGGGTGTTAGTGTTGTTTGTTGTTAGGGTGTTAGTGGTTTGTGTTGTTAGGGGGTTAGTGTTGTTTGATGTTAGGGGTTTAGGGTTGTTTGTTGTTAGGGGGTTAGTGTTTGTTGTTAGGTTGTTAGTGTTGTTTGTTGTTAGGGGTTTAGGGTTGTTTGTTGGTAGGGGTTTAAGGTTGTTTCTTGTTGGGGTTTAGTGGTTTTTGTTGTTAGGGTGTTAGTGTTGTTTGTTGTTAGGGTGTTAGTGGTTTGTGTTGTTAGGGTGTTAGTGTTGTTTGTTGTTAGGGGTTTAGGGTTGTTTGTTGTTAGGGGTTTAAGGTTGTTTCTTGTTGGGGTTTAGTGGTTTTTGATGTTAGGGTGTTAGTGTTGTTTGTTGTTAGGGTGTTAGTGGTTTGTGTTGTTAGGGTGTTAGTGTTGTTTGTTGTTAGGGGTTTAGGGTTGTTTGTTGTTAGGGGTTTAAGGTTGTTTCTTGTTGGGGTTTAGTGGTTTTTGTTGTTAGGGTGTTAGTGTTGTTTGTTGTTAGGGTGTTAGTGGTTTGTGTTGTTAAGGGGTTAGTGTTGTTTGATGTTAGGGGGTTAGGGTTGTTTCTTGTTACGGGGTTAGTGTTGTTTGCTGTTACGGGGTTAGGGTAGTTTCTTGTTAGGGGTTTAGTGTTGTTTTTTGTTAGGGGGTTAGTGTTTGTTGTTAGGGGGTTAGGGTTGTTTGTTGTTAGGGTGTTAGTGGTTTGTGTTGTTAGGGGGTTAGTGTTGTTTGATGTTAGGGGTTTAGGGTTGTTTGTTGTGAGGGGTTTAAGGTTGTTTCTTGTTGGGGTTTAGTGGTTTTTGTTGTTAGGGTGTTAGTGTTGTTTGATGTTAGGGTGTTAGTGGTTTGTGTTGTTAGGGGGTTAGTGTTGTTTGATGTTAGGGGTTTAGGGTTGTTTGTTGTTAGGGGGTTAGAGTTGTTTGTTGTTAGGGTGTTAGTGTTGTTTGTTGTTAGGTGTTTAGGGTTGTTTGTTGTTAGGGGTTTAAGGTTGTTTCGGGTTGGGGTTTAGTGGTTTTTGTTGTTAGGGTGTTAGTGTTGTTTGTTGTTAGGGTGTTAGTGGTTTGTGTTGTTAGGGCGTTAGTGTTGTTTGATGTTAGGGGTTTAGGGTTGTTTGTTGTTAGGGGTTTAAGGTTGTTTCTTGTTGGGGTTTAGTGGTTTTTGTTGTTAGGGTGTTAGTGTTGTTTGATGTTAGGGTGTTAGTGGTTTGTGTTGTTAGGGGGTTAGTGTTGTTTGATATTAGGGGTTTAGGGTTGTTTGTTGTTAGGGGGTTAGAGTTGTTTGTTGTTAGGGTGTTAGTGTTGTTTGTTGTTAGGGGTTTAGGGTTGTTTGTTGTTAGGGGTTTAAGGTTGTTTCTTGTTGGGGTTTAGTGGTTTTTGTTCTTAGGGTGTTAGTGTTGTTTGTTGTTAGGGTGTTAGTGGTTTGTGTTGTTAGGGGGTTAGTGTTGTTTGATGTTAGGGGTTTAGGGTTGTTTGTTGTTAGGGGGTTAGAGTTGTTTGTTGTTAGGGTGTTAGTGTTGTTTGTTGTTAGGCGTTTAGGGTTGTTTGTTTTTAGGGGGTTAGGGTTGTTTGTTGTTAGGGTGTTAGTGTTCTTTGTTGTTAGGGGGTTAGGGTTGTTTCTTGTTACGGGGTTAGTGTTGTTTGTTGTTACGGGGTTAGGGTAGTTTCTTGTTAGGGGTTTAGTGTTGTTTTTTGTTAGGGGGTTAGTGTTTGTTGTTAGGGGTTTAGGGTTGTTTCTTGTTGGGGTTTAGTGGTTTTTGTTGTTAGGGTGTTAGTGTTGTTTGTTGTTAGGGTGTTAGTGGTTTGTGTTGTTAGGGGGTTAGTGTTGTTTGATGTTAGGGGTTTAGGGTTGTTTGTTGTTAGTGGGTTAGGGTTGTTTGTTGTTAGTGGGTTAGTGTTTTTGGTTTTCAGGGGTTAGGGTTGTTTGTTGTTAGGGTGTTAGTGTTCTTTGTTGTTAGGGGGTTAGTGTTGTTTGTTGTTACGGAGTTAGGGTAGTTTCTTGTTAGGGGTTTAGGGTTGTTTGTTGTTAGGGTGTTAGTGTTGTTTGTTGTTAGGGTGTTAGTGGTTTGTGTTGTTAGGGGGTTAGGATTGTTTGTTGTTAGGGTGTTAGTGTTGTTTGATGTTAGGGGTTTCGGGTTGTTTTTTGTTAGGGTGTTAGTGTTGTTTGTTGTTAGGCGTTTAGGGTTGTTTGTTGTTAGGGGGTTAGGGTTGTTTGTTGTTAGGGTGTTAGTGTTCTTTGTTGTTAGGGGGTTAGGGTTGTTTCTTGTTACGGGGTTAGTGTTGTTTGTTGTTACGGGGTTAGGGTAGTTTCTTGTTAGGGGTTTAGTGTTGTTTTTTGTTAGGGGGTTAGTGTTTGTTGTTAGGGGTTTAGGGTTGTTTCTTGTTGGGGTTTAGTGGTTTTTGTTGTTAGGGTGTTAGTGTTGTTTGTTGTTAGGGTGTTAGTGGTTTGTGTTGTTAGGGGGTTAGTGTTGTTTGATGTTAGGGGTTTAGGGTTGTTTGTTGTTAGTGGGTTAGGGTTGTTTGTTGTTAGTGGGTTAGTGTTTTTGGTTTTCAGGGGTTAGGGTTGTTTGTTGTTAGGGTGTTAGTGTTCTTTGTTGTTAGGGTGTTAGTGTTGTTTGTTGTTAGGGTGTTAGTGGTTTGTGTTGTTAGGGGGTTAGGATTGTTTGTTGTTAGGGTGTTAGTGTTGTTTGATGTTAGGGGTTTCGGGTTGTTTTTTGTTAGGGGGTTAGGGTTGTTTTTTGTTAGGGTGTTAGTGTTGTTTGTTGTTAGGGGTTTAGGGTTGTTTGTTGTTAGTGGGTTAATGTTGTTTGTTGTTAGTGGGTTAGTGTTTTTGGTTTTCAGGGGTTAGGGTTGTTTGTTGTTTGGGGGTAGTGTTTGTTGTTAGGGGGTTAGGGTTGTTTGTTGTTAGGGTGTTAGTGGTTTGTGTTGTTAGGGCGTTAGTGTTGTTTGATGTTAGGGGTTTAGGGTTGTTTGTTGTTAGGGGTTTAAGGTTGTTTCTTGTTGGGGTTTAGTGGTTTTTGTTGTTAGGGTGTTAGTGTTGTTTGATGTTAGGGTGTTAGTGGTTTGTGTTGTTAGGGGGTTAGTGTTGTTTGATGTTAGGGGTTTAGGGTTGTTTGTTGTTAGGGGGTTAGAGTTGTTTGTTGTTAGGGTGTTAGTGTTGTTTGTTGTTAGGGGTTTAGGGTTGTTTGTTGTTAGGGGTTTAAGGTTGTTTCTTGTTGGGGTTTAGTGGTTTTTGTTGTTAGGGTGTTAGTGTTGTTTGTTGTTAGAGTGTTAGTGGTTTGTGTTGTTAGGGGGTTACTGTTGTTTGATGTTAGGGGTTTAGGGTTGTTTGTTGTTAGGGGGTTAGAGTTGTTTGTTGTTAGGGTGTTAGTGTTGTTTGTTGTTAGGGGTTTAGGGTTGTTTGTTGTTAGGGGTTTAAGGTTGTTTCTTGTGGGGGTGTAGTGGTTTTTGTTGTTAGGGTTTTAGTGTTG
This sequence comes from Elephas maximus indicus, assembly GCF_024166365.1. Classification (NCBI taxonomy): domain Eukaryota; kingdom Metazoa; phylum Chordata; class Mammalia; order Proboscidea; family Elephantidae; genus Elephas; species Elephas maximus. Next base: position 1,123,543 of record NW_026060235.1, on the reverse strand, counting down.
TTTGTTGTTAGGGTGTTAGTGGTTTGTGTTGTTAGGGGGTTAGTGTTGTTTGATGTTATGGGTTTAGGGTTGTTTGTTGTTAGGGGGTTAGAGTTGTTTGTTGTTAGGGTGTTAGGGTTGTTTGTTGTTAGGGGTTTAGGGTTGTTTGTTGTTAGGGGTTTAAGGTTGTTTCTTGTTGGGGTTTAGTGGTTTTTGTTGTTAGGGTGTTAGTGTTGTTTGTTGTTAGGGGTTTAGGGTTGTTTGTTGTTAGGGGGTTAGAGTTGTTTGTTGTTAGGGTGTTAGTGTTGTTTGATGTTAGGGGTTTAGGGTTGTTTGTTGTTAGGGGTTTAAGGTTGTTTCTTGTTGGGGTTTAGTGGTTTTTGTTGTTAGGGTGTTAGTGTTGTTTGTTGTTAGGGTGTTAGTGGTTTGTGTTGTTAGGGGGTTAGTGTTGTTTGATGTTAGGGGTTTAGGGTTGTTTGTTGTTAGGGGGTTAGAGTTGTTTGTTGTTAGGGTGTGAGTGTTGTTTGTTGTTAGGGGTTTAGGGTTGTTTGTTGTTAGGGGTTTAAGGTTGTTTCTTGTTGGGGTTTAGTGGTTTTTGTTGTTAGGGTGTTAGTGTTGTTTGTTGTTAGGGTGTTAGTGGTTTGTGTTGTTAGGGGGTTAGTGTTGTTTGATGTTAGGGGGTTAGGGTTGTTTGTTGTTAGGGTGTTAGTGTTCTTTGATGTTAGGGGTTTAGGGTTGTTTGTTGTTAGGGTGTTAGTGTTCTTTGTTGTTAGGGGGTTAGTGTTGTTTCTTGTTACGGGGTTAGTGTTGTTTGTTGTTACGGGGTTAGGGTAGTTTCTTGTTAGGGGTTTAGTGTTGTTTTTTGTTAGGGTGTTAGTGTTTGTTGTTACGGGTTTAGGGTTGTTTCTTGTTGGGGTTTAGTGGTTTTTGTTGTTAGGGTGTTAGTGTTGTTTGTTGTTAGGGTGTTAGTGGTTTGTGTTGTTAGGGGGTTAGTGTTGTTTGATGTTAGGGGTTTAGGGTTGTTTGTTGTTAGGGGGTTAGTGTTTGTTGTTAGGTTGTTAGTGTTGTTTGTTGTTAGGGGTTTAGGGTTGCTTGTTGTTAGGGGTTTAAGGTTGTTTCTTGTTGGGGTTTAGTGGTTTTTGTTGTTAGGGTGTTAGTGTTGTTTGTTGTTAGGGTGTTAGTGGTTTGTGTTGTTAGGGTGTTAGTGTTGTTTGTTGTTAGGGGTTTAGGGTTGTTTGTTGATAGGGGTTTAAGGTTGTTTCTTGTTGGGGTTTAGTGGTTTTTGTTGTTAGGGTGTTAGTGTTGTTTGTTGTTAGGGGTTTAGGGTTGTTTGTTGTTAGGGGGTTAGAGTTGTTTGTTGTTAGGGTGTTAGTGTTGTTTGATGTTAGGGGTTTAGGGTTGTTTGTTGTTAGGGGTTTAAGGTTGTTTCTTGTTGGGGTTTAGTGGTTTTTGTTGTTAGGGTGTTAGTGTTGTTTGTTGTTAGGGTGTTAGTGGTTTGTGTTGTTAGGGGGTTAGTGTTGTTTGATGTTAGGGGTTTAGGGTTGTTTGTTGTTAGGGGGTTAGAGTTGTTTGTTGTTAGGGTGTTAGTGTTGTTTGTTGTTAGGTGTTTAGGGTTGTTTGTTGTTAGGGGTTTAAGGTTGTTTCGGGTTGGGGTTTAGTGGTTTTTGTTGTTAGGGTGTTAGTGTTGTTTGTTGTTAGGGTGTTAGTGGTTTGTGTTGTTAGGGCGTTAGTGTTGTTTGATGTTAGGGGTTTAGGGTTGTTTGTTGTTAGGGGTTTAAGGTTGTTTCTTGTTGGGGTTTAGTGGTTTTTGTTGTTAGGGTGTTAGTGTTGTTTGATGTTAGGGTGTTAGTGGTTTGTGTTGTTAGGGGGTTAGTGTTGTTTGATGTTAGGGGTTTAGGGTTGTTTGTTGTTAGGGGGTTAGAGTTGTTTGTTGTTAGGGTGTTAGTGTTGTTTGTTGTTAGGGGTTTAGGGTTGTTTGTTGTTAGGGGTTTAAGGTTGTTTCTTGTTGGGGTTTAGTGGTTTTTGTTCTTAGGGTGTTAGTGTTGTTTGTTGTTAGGGTGTTAGTGGTTTGTGTTGTTAGGGCGTTAGTGTTGTTTGATGTTAGGGGTTTAGGGTTGTTTGTTGTTGGGGGTTAGAGTTGTTTGTTGTTAGGGTGTTAGTGTTGTTTGTTGTTAGGGGTTTAGGGTTGTTTGTTGTTAGGGGTTTAAGGTTGTTTCTTGTTGGGGTTTAGTGGTTTTTGTTCTTAGGGTGTTAGTGTTGTTTGTTGTTAGAGTGTTAGTGGTTTGTGTTGTTAGGGGGTTAGTGTTGTTTGATGTTAGGGGTTTAGAGTTGTTTGTTGTTAGGGGGTTAGAGTTGTTTGTTGTTAGGGTGTTAGTGTTGTTTGTTGTTAGGGGTTTAGGGTTGTTTGTTGTTAGGGGTTTAAGGTTGTTTCTTGTGGGGGTGTAGTGGTTTTTGTTGTTAGGGTTTTAGTGTTGTTTGTTGTTAGGGTGTTAGTGGTTTGTGTTGTTAGGGGGTTAGTGTTGTTTGATGTTATGGGTTTAGGGTTGTTTGTTGTTAGGGGGTTAGAGTTGTTTGTTGTTAGGGTGTTAGGGTTGTTTGTTGTTAGGGGTTTAGGGTTGTTTGTTGTTAGGGGTTTAAGGTTGTTTCTTGTTGGGGTTTAGTGGTTTTTGTTGTTAGGGTGTTAGTGTTGTTTGTTGTTAGGGGTTTAGGGTTGTTTGTTGTTAGGGGGTTAGAGTTGTTTGTTGTTAGGGTGTTAGTGTTGTTTGATGTTAGGGGTTTAGGGTTGTTTGTTGTTAGGGGTTTAAGGTTGTTTCTTGTTGGGGTTTAGTGGTTTTTGTTGTTAGGGTGTTAGTGTTGTTTGTTGTTAGGGTGTTAGTGGTTTGTGTTGTTAGGGGGTTAGTGTTGTTTGATGTTAGGGGTTTAGGGTTGTTTGTTGTTAGGGGGTTAGAGTTGTTTGTTGTTAGGGTGTGAGTGTTGTTTGTTGTTAGGGGTTTAGGGTTGTTTGTTGTTAGGGGTTTAAGGTTGTTTCTTGTTGGGGTTTAGTGGTTTTTGTTGTTAGGGTGTTAGTGTTGTTTGTTGTTAGGGTGTTAGTGGTTTGTGTTGTTAGGGGGTTAGTGTTGTTTGATGTTAGGGGGTTAGTGTTGTTTGTTGTTAGGGTGTTAGTGTTCTTTGATGTTAGGGGTTTAGGGTTGTTTGTTGTTAGGGTGTTAGTGTTCTTTGTTGTTAGGGGGTTAGTGTTGTTTCTTGTTACGGGGTTAGTGTTGTTTGTTGTTACGGGGTTAGGGTAGTTTCTTGTTAGGGGTTTAGTGTTGTTTTTTGTTAGGGTGTTAGTGTTTGTTGTTACGGGTTTAGGGTTGTTTCTTGTTGGGGTTTAGTGGTTTTTGTTGTTAGGGTGTTAGTGTTGTTTGTTGTTAGGGTGTTAGTGGTTTGTGTTGTTAGGGGGTTAGTGTTGTTTGATGTTAGGGGTTTAGGGTTGTTTGTTGTTAGGGGGTTAGTGTTTGTTGTTAGGTTGTTAGTGTTGTTTGTTGTTAGGGGTTTAGGGTTGTTTGTTGTTAGGGGTTTAAGGTTGTTTCTTGTTGGGGTTTAGTGGTTTTTGTTGTTAGGATGTTAGTGTTGTTTGTTGTTAGGGTGTTAGTGGTTTGTGTTGTTAGGGTGTTAGTGTTGTTTGTTGTTAGGGGTTTAGGGTTGTTTGTTGTTAGGGGTTTAAGGTTGTTTCTTGTTGGGGTTTAGTGGTTTTTGTTGTTAGGGTGTTAGTGTTGTTTGTTGTTAGGGTGTTAGTGGTTTGTGTTGTTAAGGGGTTAGTGTTGTTTGATGTTAGGGGGTTAGGGTTGTTTCTTGTTACGGGGTTAGTGTTGTTTGCTGTTACGGGGTTAGGGTAGTTTCTTGTTAGGGGTTTAGTGTTGTTTTTTGTTAGGGGGTTAGTGTTTGTTGTTAGGGGGTTAGGGTTGTTTGTTGTTAGGGTGTTAGTGGTTTGTGTTGTTAGGGGGTTAGTGTTGTTTGATGTTAGGGGTTTAGGGTTGTTTGTTGTGAGGGGTTTAAGGTTGTTTCTTGTTGGGGTTTAGTGGTTTTTGTTGTTAGGGTGTTAGTGTTGTTTGATGTTAGGGTGTTAGTGGTTTGTGTTGTTAGGGGGTTAGTGTTGTTTGATGTTAGGGGTTTAGGGTTGTTTGTTGTTAGGGGGTTAGAGTTGTTTGTTGTTAGGGTGTTAGTGTTGTTTGTTGTTAGGTGTTTAGGGTTGTTTGTTGTTAGGGGTTTAAGGTTGTTTCGGGTTGGGGTTTAGTGGTTTTTGTTGTTAGGGTGTTAGTGTTGTTTGTTGTTAGGGTGTTAGTGGTTTGTGTTGTTAGGGCGTTAGTGTTGTTTGATGTTAGGGGTTTAGGGTTGTTTGTTGTTAGGGGTTTAAGGTTGTTTCTTGTTGGGGTTTAGTGGTTTTTGTTGTTAGGGTGTTAGTGTTGTTTGATGTTAGGGTGTTAGTGGTTTGTGTTGTTAGGGGGTTAGTGTTGTTTGATGTTAGGGGTTTAGGGTTGTTTGTTGTTAGGGGGTTAGAGTTGTTTGTTGTTAGGGTGTTAGTGTTGTTTGTTGTTAGGGGTTTAGGGTTGTTTGTTGTTAGGGGTTTAAGGTTGTTTCTTGTTGGGGTTTAGTGGTTTTTGTTCTTAGGGTGTTAGTGTTGTTTGTTGTTAGGGTGTTAGTGGTTTGTGTTGTTAGGGGGTTAGTGTTGTTTGATGTTAGGGGTTTAGGGTTGTTTGTTGTTAGGGGGTTAGAGTTGTTTGTTGTTAGGGTGTTAGTGTTGTTTGTTGTTAGGCGTTTAGGGTTGTTTGTTTTTAGGGGGTTAGGGTTGTTTGTTGTTAGGGTGTTAGTGTTCTTTGTTGTTAGGGGGTTAGGGTTGTTTCTTGTTACGGGGTTAGTGTTGTTTGTTGTTACGGGGTTAGGGTAGTTTCTTGTTAGGGGTTTAGTGTTGTTTTTTGTTAGGGGGTTAGTGTTTGTTGTTAGGGGTTTAGGGTTGTTTCTTGTTGGGGTTTAGTGGTTTTTGTTGTTAGGGTGTTAGTGTTGTTTGTTGTTAGGGTGTTAGTGGTTTGTGTTGTTAGGGGGTTAGTGTTGTTTGATGTTAGGGGTTTAGGGTTGTTTGTTGTTAGTGGGTTAGGGTTGTTTGTTGTTAGTGGGTTAGTGTTTTTGGTTTTCAGGGGTTAGGGTTGTTTGTTGTTAGGGTGTTAGTGTTCTTTGTTGTTAGGGGGTTAGTGTTGTTTGTTGTTACGGAGTTAGGGTAGTTTCTTGTTAGGGGTTTAGGGTTGTTTGTTGTTAGGGTGTTAGTGTTGTTTGTTGTTAGGGTGTTAGTGGTTTGTGTTGTTAGGGGGTTAGGATTGTTTGTTGTTAGGGTGTTAGTGTTGTTTGATGTTAGGGGTTTCGGGTTGTTTTTTGTTAGGGGGTTAGGGTTGTTTTTTGTTAGGGTGTTAGTGTTGTTTGTTGTTAGGGGTTTAGGGTTGTTTGTTGTTAGTGGGTTAATGTTGTTTGTTGTTAGTGGGTTAGTGTTTTTGGTTTTCAGGGGTTAGGGTTGTTTGTTGTTTGGGGGTAGTGTTTGTTGTTAGGGGGTTAGGGTTGTTTGTTGTTAGGGTGTTATTGGTTTGTGTTGTTAGGGCGTTAGTGTTGTTTGATGTTAGGGGTTTAGGGTTGTTTGTTGTTAGGGGTTTAGGTTGTTTCTTGTTGGGGTTTAGTGGTTTTTGTTGTTAGGGTGTTAGTGTTGTTTGATGTTAGGGTGTTAGTGGTTTGTGTTGTTAGGGGGTTAGTGTTGTTTGATGTTAGAGGTTTAGGGTTGTTTGTTGTTAGGGGGTTAGAGTTGTTTGTTGTTAGGGTGTTAGTGTTGTTTGTTGTTAGGGGTTTAGGGTTGTTTGTTGTTAGGGGTTTAAGGTTGTTTCTTGTTGGGGTTTAGTGGTTTTTGTTGTTAGGGTGTTAGTGTTGTTTGTTGTTAGGGTGTTAGTGGTTTGTGTTGTTAGGGGGTTAGTGTTGTTTGATGTTAGGGGGTTAGGGTTGTTTGTTGTTAGGGTGTTAGTGTTCTTTGATGTTAGGGGTTTAGGGTTGTTTGTTGTTAGGGTGTTAGTGTTCTTTGTTGTTAGGGGGTTAGTGTTGTTTCTTGTTACGGGGTTAGTGTTGTTTGTTGTTACGGGGTTAGGGTAGTTTCTTGTTAGGGGTTTAGTGTTGTTTTTTGTTAGGGTGTTAGTGTTTGTTGTTACGGGTTTAGGGTTGTTTCTTGTTGGGGTTTAGTGGTTTTTGTTGTTAGGGTGTTAGTGTTGTTTGTTGTTAGGGTGTTAGTGGTTTGTGTTGTTAGGGGGTTAGTGTTGTTTGATGTTAGGGGTTTAGGGTTGTTTGTTGTTAGGGGGTTAGTGTTTGTTGTTAGGTTGTTAGTGTTGTTTGTTGTTAGGGGTTTAGGGTTGTTTGTTGGTAGGGGTTTAAGGTTGTTTCTTGTTGGGGTTTAGTGGTTTTTGTTGTTAGGGTGTTAGTGTTGTTTGTTGTTAGGGTGTTAGTGGTTTGTGTTGTTAGGGTGTTAGTGTTGTTTGTTGTTAGGGGTTTAGGGTTGTTTGTTGTTAGGGGTTTAAGGTTGTTTCTTGTTGGGGTTTAGTGGTTTTTGATGTTAGGGTGTTAGTGTTGTTTGTTGTTAGGGTGTTAGTGGTTTGTGTTGTTAGGGTGTTAGTGTTGTTTGTTGTTAGGGGTTTAGGGTTGTTTGTTGTTAGGGGTTTAAGGTTGTTTCTTGTTGGGGTTTAGTGGTTTTTGTTGTTAGGGTGTTAGTGTTGTTTGTTGTTAGGGTGTTAGTGGTTTGTGTTGTTAAGGGGTTAGTGTTGTTTGATGTTAGGGGGTTAGGGTTGTTTCTTGTTACGGGGTTAGTGTTGTTTGCTGTTACGGGGTTAGGGTAGTTTCTTGTTAGGGGTTTAGTGTTGTTTTTTGTTAGGGGGTTAGTGTTTGTTGTTAGGGGGTTAGGGTTGTTTGTTGTTAGGGTGTTAGTGGTTTGTGTTGTTAGGGGGTTAGTGTTGTTTGATGTTAGGGGTTTAGGGTTGTTTGTTGTGAGGGGTTTAAGGTTGTTTCTTGTTGGGGTTTAGTGGTTTTTGTTGTTAGGGTGTTAGTGTTGTTTGATGTTAGGGTGTTAGTGGTTTGTGTTGTTAGGGGGTTAGTGTTGTTTGATGTTAGGGGTTTAGGGTTGTTTGTTGTTAGGGGGTTAGAGTTGTTTGTTGTTAGGGTGTTAGTGTTGTTTGTTGTTAGGTGTTTAGGGTTGTTTGTTGTTAGGGGTTTAAGGTTGTTTCGGGTTGGGGTTTAGTGGTTTTTGTTGTTAGGGTGTTAGTGTTGTTTGTTGTTAGGGTGTTAGTGGTTTGTGTTGTTAGGGCGTTAGTGTTGTTTGATGTTAGGGGTTTAGGGTTGTTTGTTGTTAGGGGTTTAAGGTTGTTTCTTGTTGGGGTTTAGTGGTTTTTGTTGTTAGGGTGTTAGTGTTGTTTGATGTTAGGGTGTTAGTGGTTTGTGTTGTTAGGGGGTTAGTGTTGTTTGATGTTAGGGGTTTAGGGTTGTTTGTTGTTAGGGGGTTAGAGTTGTTTGTTGTTAGGGTGTTAGTGTTGTTTGTTGTTAGGGGTTTAGGGTTGTTTGTTGTTAGGGGTTTAAGGTTGTTTCTTGTTGGGGTTTAGTGGTTTTTGTTCTTAGGGTGTTAGTGTTGTTTGTTGTTAGGGTGTTAGTGGTTTGTGTTGTTAGGGGGTTAGTGTTGTTTGATGTTAGGGGTTTAGGGTTGTTTGTTGTTAGGGGGTTAGAGTTGTTTGTTGTTAGGGTGTTAGTGTTGTTTGTTGTTAGGCGTTTAGGGTTGTTTGTTTTTAGGGGGTTAGGGTTGTTTGTTGTTAGGGTGTTAGTGTTCTTTGTTGTTAGGGGGTTAGGGTTGTTTCTTGTTACGGGGTTAGTGTTGTTTGTTGTTACGGGGTTAGGGTAGTTTCTTGTTAGGGGTTTAGTGTTGTTTTTTGTTAGGGGGTTAGTGTTTGTTGTTAGGGGTTTAGGGTTGTTTCTTGTTGGGGTTTAGTGGTTTTTGTTGTTAGGGTGTTAGTGTTGTTTGTTGTTAGGGTGTTAGTGGTTTGTGTTGTTAGGGGGTTAGTGTTGTTTGATGTTAGGGGTTTAGGGTTGTTTGTTGTTAGTGGGTTAGGGTTGTTTGTTGTTAGTGGGTTAGTGTTTTTGGTTTTCAGGGGTTAGGGTTGTTTGTTGTTAGGGTGTTAGTGTTCTTTGTTGTTAGGGGGTTAGTGTTGTTTGTTGTTACGGAGTTAGGGTAGTTTCTTGTTAGGGGTTTAGGGTTGTTTGTTGTTAGGGTGTTAGTGTTGTTTGTTGTTAGGGTGTTAGTGGTTTGTGTTGTTAGGGGGTTAGGATTGTTTGTTGTTAGGGTGTTAGTGTTGTTTGATGTTAGGGGTTTCGGGTTGTTTTTTGTTAGGGGGTTAGGGTTGTTTTTTGTTAGGGTGTTAGTGTTGTTTGTTGTTAGGGGTTTAGGGTTGTTTGTTGTTAGTGGGTTAATGTTGTTTGTTGTTAGTGGGTTAGTGTTTTTGGTTTTCAGGGGTTAGGGTTGTTTGTTGTTTGGGGGTAGTGTTTGTTGTTAGGGGGTTAGGGTTGTTTGTTGTTAGGGTGTTATTGGTTTGTGTTGTTAGGGCGTTAGTGTTGTTTGATGTTAGGGGTTTAGGGTTGTTTGTTGTTAGGGGTTTAGGTTGTTTCTTGTTGGGGTTTAGTGGTTTTTGTTGTTAGGGTGTTAGTGTTGTTTGATGTTAGGGTGTTAGTGGTTTGTGTTGTTAGGGGGTTAGTGTTGTTTGATGTTAGAGGTTTAGGGTTGTTTGTTGTTAGGGGGTTAGAGTTGTTTGTTGTTAGGGTGTTAGTGTTGTTTGTTGTTAGGGGTTTAGGGTTGTTTGTTGTTAGGGGTTTAAGGTTGTTTCTTGTTGGGGTTTAGTGGTTTTTGTTGTTAGGGTGTTAGTGTTGTTTGTTGTTAGGGTGTTAGTGGTTTGTGTTGTTAGGGGGTTAGTGTTGTTTGATGTTAGGGGGTTAGGGTTGTTTGTTGTTAGGGTGTTAGTGTTCTTTGATGTTAGGGGTTTAGGGTTGTTTGTTGTTAGGGTGTTAGTGTTCTTTGTTGTTAGGGGGTTAGTGTTGTTTCTTGTTACGGGGTTAGTGTTGTTTGTTGTTACGGGGTTAGGGTAGTTTCTTGTTAGGGGTTTAGTGTTGTTTTTTGTTAGGGTGTTAGTGTTTGTTGTTACGGGTTTAGGGTTGTTTCTTGTTGGGGTTTAGTGGTTTTTGTTGTTAGGGTGTTAGTGTTGTTTGTTGTTAGGGTGTTAGTGGTTTGTGTTGTTAGGGGGTTAGTGTTGTTTGATGTTAGGGGTTTAGGGTTGTTTGTTGTTAGGGGGTTAGTGTTTGTTGTTAGGTTGTTAGTGTTGTTTGTTGTTAGGGGTTTAGGGTTGTTTGTTGGTAGGGGTTTAAGGTTGTTTCTTGTTGGGGTTTAGTGGTTTTTGTTGTTAGGGTGTTAGTGTTGTTTGTTGTTAGGGTGTTAGTGGTTTGTGTTGTTAGGGTGTTAGTGTTGTTTGTTGTTAGGGGTTTAGGGTTGTTTGTTGTTAGGGGTTTAAGGTTGTTTCTTGTTGGGGTTTAGTGGTTTTTGATGTTAGGGTGTTAGTGTTGTTTGTTGTTAGGGTGTTAGTGGTTTGTGTTGTTAGGGTGTTAGTGTTGTTTGTTGTTAGGGGTTTAGGGTTGTTTGTTGTTAGGGGTTTAAGGTTGTTTCTTGTTGGGGTTTAGTGGTTTTTGTTGTTAGGGTGTTAGTGTTGTTTGTTGTTAGGGTGTTAGTGGTTTGTGTTGTTAAGGGGTTAGTGTTGTTTGATGTTAGGGGGTTAGGGTTGTTTCTTGTTACGGGGTTAGTGTTGTTTGCTGTTACGGGGTTAGGGTAGTTTCTTGTTAGGGGTTTAGTGTTGTTTTTTGTTAGGGGGTTAGTGTTTGTTGTTAGGGGGTTAGGGTTGTTTGTTGTTAGGGTGTTAGTGGTTTGTGTTGTTAGGGGGTTAGTGTCGTTTGATGTTAGGGGTTTAGGGTTGTTTGTTGTGAGGGGTTTAAGGTTGTTTCTTGTTGGGGTTTAGTGGTTTTTGTTGTTAGGGTGTTAGTGTTGTTTGATGTTAGGGTGTTAGTGGTTTGTGTTGTTAGGGGGTTAGTGTTGTTTGATGTTAGGGGTTTAGGGTTGTTTGTTGTTAGGGGGTTAGAGTTGTTTGTTGTTAGGGTGTTAGTGTTGTTTGTTGTTAGGTGTTTAGGGTTGTTTGTTGTTAGGGGTTTAAGGTTGTTTCGGGTTGGGGTTTAGTGGTTTTTGTTGTTAGGGTGTTAGTGTTGTTTGTTGTTAGGGTGTTAGTGGTTTGTGTTGTTAGGGCGTTAGTGTTGTTTGATGTTAGGGGTTTAGGGTTGTTTGTTGTTAGGGGTTTAAGGTTGTTTCTTGTTGGGGTTTAGTGGTTTTTGTTGTTAGGGTGTTAGTGTTGTTTGATGTTAGGGTGTTAGTGGTTTGTGTTGTTAGGGGGTTAGTGTTGTTTGATGTTAGGGGTTTAGGGTTGTTTGTTGTTAGGGGGTTAGAGTTGTTTGTTGTTAGGGTGTTAGTGTTGTTTGTTGCTAGGGGTTTAGGGTTGTTTGTTGTTAGGGGTTTAAGGTTGTTTCTTGTTGGGGTTTAGTGGTTTTTGTTCTTAGGGTGTTAGTGTTGTTTGTTGTTAGGGTGTTAGTGGGTTGTGTTGTTAGGGGGTTAGTGTTGTTTGATGTTAGGGGTTTAGGGTTGTTTGTTGTTAGGGGGTTAGAGTTGTTTGTTGTTAGGGTGTTAGTGTTGTTTGTTGTTAGGCGTTTAGGGTTGTTTGTTGTTAGGGGGTTAGGGTTGTTTGTTGTTAGGGTGTTAGTGTTCTTTGTTGTTAGGGGGTTAGGGTTGTTTCTTGTTACGGGGTTAGTGTTGTTTGTTGTTACGGGGTTAGGGTAGTTTCTTGTTAGGGGTTTAGTGTTGTTTTTTGTTAGGGGGTTAGTGTTTGTTGTTAGGGGTTTAGGGTTGTTTCTTGTTGGGGTTTAGTGGTTTTTGTTGTTAGGGTGTTAGTGTTGTTTGTTGTTAGGGTGTTAGTGGTTTGTGTTGTTAGGGGGTTAGTGTTGTTTGATGTTAGGGGTTTAGGGTTGTTTGTTGTTAGGGGGTTAGAGTTGTTTGTTGTTAGGGTGTTAGTGTTGTTTGTTGTTAGGGGTTTAGGGTTGTTTGTTGTTAGGGGTTTAGGGTTGTTTGTTGTTAGGGGTTTAAGGTTGTTTCTTTTTGGGGTTTAGTGGTTTTTGTTGTTAGGGTGTTAGTGTTGTTTGTTGTTAGGGTGTTAGTGGTTTGTGTTGTTAGGGGGTTAGTGTTGTTTGATTTTAGGGGTTTAGGGTTGTTTGTTGTTAGGGGGTTAGAGTTGTTTGTTGTTAGGGTGTTAGTGTTGTTTGTTGTTAGGGGTTTAGGGTTGTTTGTTGTTAGGGGTTTAAGGTTGTTTCTTGTTGGGGTTTAGTGGTTTTTGTTGTTAGGGTGTTAGTGTTGTTTGTTGTTAGGGTGTTAGTGGTTTGTGTTGTTAGGGGGTTAGTGTTGTTTGATGTTAGGGGTTTAGGGTTGTTTTTTGTTAGGGGGTTAGAGTTGTTTGTTGTTAGGGTGTTAGTGTTGTTTGTTGTTAGGGGTTTAGGGTTGTTTGTTGTTAGGGGTTTAAGGTTGTTTCTTGTTGGGTTTTAGTGGTTTTTGTTGTTAGGGTGTTATTTTGTTTGTTGTTAGGGTGTTAGTGCTTTGTGTTGTTAGGGGGTTAGTGTTGTTTGATGTTAGGGGTTTAGGGTTGTTCGTTGTTAGGGGGTTAGAGTTGTTTGTTGTTAGGGTGGTAGTGTTGTTTGTTGTTAGGGGTTTAGGGTTGTTTGTTGTTAGGGGTTTAAGGTTGTTTCTTGTTGGGGTTTAGTGGTTTTTGTTGTTAGGGTGTTAGTGTTGTTTGTTGTTAGGGTGTTAGTGGTTTGTGTTGTTAGGGGGTTAGTGTTGTTTGATGTTAGGGGTTTAGGGTTGTTTGTTGTTAGGGGGTTAGAGTTGTTTGTTGTTAGGGTGTTAGTGTTGTTTGTTGTTAGGGGTTTAGGCTTGTTTGTTGTTAGGGGGTTAGAGTTGTTTGTTGTTAGGGTGTTAGTGTTGTTTGATGTTAGGGGTTTAGGGTTGTTTGTTGTTAGTGGGTTACGGTTGTTTGTTGTTAGTGGGTTAGTGTTTTTGGTTTTCAGGGGTTAGGGTTGTTTGTTGTTTGGGGGTTAGTGTTTGTTGTTAGGGGGTTAGGGTTGTTTGTTGTTAGGGTTTTAGTGGTTTGTTTTGTTAGGGTGTTAGTGTTGTTTGATGTTAGGGGTTTAGGGTTGTTTGTTGTTAGGGGGTTAGGGTTGTTTGTTGTTAGGGTGTTAGTGTTGTTTGTTGTTAGGGGTTTAGGGTTGTTTGTTGTTAGGGGTTTAAGGTTGTTTCTTGTTGGGGTTTAGTGGTTTTTGTTGTTAGGGTGTTAGTGTTGTTTGTTGTTAGAGTGTTAGTGGTTTGTGTTGTTAGGGGGTTAGTGTTGTTTGATGTTAGGGGTTTAGGGTTGTTTGTTGTTAGGGGGTTAGAGTTGTTTGTTGTTAGGGTGTTAGTGTTGTTTGTTGTTAGGGGTTTAGGGTTGTTTGTTGTTAGGGGTTTAAGGTTGTTTCTTGTGGGGGTGTAGTGGTTTTTGTTGTTAGGGTTTTAGTGTTGTTTGTTGTTAGGGTGTTAGTGGTTTGTGTTGTTAGGGGGTTAGTGTTGTTTGATGTTATGGGTTTAGGGTTGTTTGTTGTTAGGGGGTTAGAGTTGTTTGTTGTTAGGGTGTTAGGGTTGTTTGTTGTTAGGGGTTTAGGGTTGTTTGTTGTTAGGGGTTTAAGGTTGTTTCTTGTTGGGGTTTAGTGGTTTTTGTTGTTAGTGTGTTAGTGTTGTTTGTTGTTAGGGGTTTAGGGTTGTTTGTTGTTAGGGGGTTAGAGTTGTTTGTTGTTAGGGTGTTAGTGTTGTTTGATGTTAGGGGTTTAGGGTTGTTTGTTGTTAGGGGTTTAAGGTTGTTTCTTGTTGGGGTTTAGTGGTTTTTGTTGTTAGGGTGTTAGTGTTGTTTGTTGTTAGGGTGTTAGTGGTTTGTGTTGTTAGGGGGTTAGTGTTGTTTGATGTTAGGGGTTTAGGGTTGTTTGTTGTTAGGGGGTTAGAGTTGTTTGTTGTTAGGGTGTGAGTGTTGTTTGTTGTTAGGGGTTTAGGGTTGTTTGTTGTTAGGGGTTTAAGGTTGTTTCTTGTTGGGGTTTAGTGGTTTTTGTTGTTAGGGTGTTAGTGTTGTTTGTTGTTAGGGTGTTAGTGGTTTGTGTTGTTAGGGGGTTAGTGTTGTTTGATGTTAGGGGGTTAGGGTTGTTTGTTGTTAGGGTGTTAGTGTTCTTTGATGTTAGGGGTTTAGGGTTGTTTGTTGTTAGGGTGTTAGTGTTCTTTGTTGTTAGGGGGTTAGTGTTGTTTCTTGTTACGGGGTTAGTGTTGTTTGTTGTTACGGGGTTAGGGTAGTTTCTTGTTAGGGGTTTAGTGTTGTTTTTTGTTAGGGTGTTAGTGTTTGTTGTTACGGGTTTAGGGTTGTTTCTTGTTGGGGTTTAGTGGTTTTTGTTGTTAGGGTGTTAGTGTTGTTTGTTGTTAGGGTGTTAGTGGTTTGTGTTGTTAGGGGGTTAGTGTTGTTTGATGTTAGGGGTTTAGGGTTGTTTGTTGTTAGGGGGTTAGTGTTTGTTGTTAGGTTGTTAGTGTTGTTTGTTGTTAGGGGTTTAGGGTTGTTTGTTGTTAGGGGTTTAAGGTTGTTTCTTGTTGGGGTTTAGTGGTTTTTGTTGTTAGGGTTTTAGTGTTGTTTGTTGTTAGGGTGTTAGTGGTTTGTGTTGTTAGGGTGTTAGTGTTGTTTGTTGTTAGGGGTTTAGGGTTGTTTGTTGTTAGGGGTTTAAGGTTGTTTCTTGTTGGGGTTTAGTGGTTTTTGTTGTTAGGGTGTTAGTGTTGTTTGTTGTTAGGGTGTTAGTGGTTTGTGTTGTTAAGGGGTTAGTGTTGTTTGATGTTAGGGGGTTAGGGTTGTTTCTTGTTACGGGGTTAGTGTTGTTTGCTGTTACGGGGTTAGGGTAGTTTCTTGTTAGGGGTTTAGTGTTGTTTTTTGTTAGGGGGTTAGTGTTTGTTGTTAGGGGGTTAGGGTTGTTTGTTGTTAGGGTGTTAGTGGTTTGTGTTGTTAGGGGGTTAGTGTTGTTTGATGTTAGGGGTTTAGGGTTGTTTGTTGTTAGGGGTTTAAGGTTGTTTCTTGTTGGGGTTTAGTGGTTTTTGTTGTTAGGGTGTTAGTGTTGTTTGATGTTAGGGTGTTAGTGGTTTGTGTTGTTAGGGGGTTAGTGTTGTTTGATGTTAGGGGTTTAGGGTTGTTTGTTGTTAGGGGGTTAGAGTTGTTTGTTGTTAGGGTGTTAGTGTTGTTTGTTGTTAGGTGTTTAGGGTTGTTTGTTGTTAGGGGTTTAAGGTTGTTTCGGGTTGGGGTTTAGTGGTTTTTGTTGTTAGGGTGTTAGTGTTGTTTGTTGTTAGGGTGTTAGTGGTTTGTGTTGTTAGGGCGTTAGTGTTGTTTGATGTTAGGGGTTTAGGGTTGTTTGTTGTTAGGGGTTTAAGGTTGTTTCTTGTTGGGGTTTAGTGGTTTTTGTTGTTAGGGTGTTAGTGTTGTTTGATGTTAGGGTGTTAGTGGTTTGTGTTGTTAGGGGGTTAGTGTTGTTTGATGTTAGGGATTTAGGGTTGTTTGTTGTTAGGGGGTTAGAGTTGTTTGTTGTTAGGGTGTTAGTGTTGTTTGTTGTTAGGGGTTTAGGGTTGTTTGTTGTTAGGGGTTTAAGGTTGTTTCTTGTTGGGGTTTAGTGGTTTTTGTTCTTAGGGTGTTAGTGTTGTTTGTTGTTAGGGTGTTAGTGGTTTGTGTTGTTAGGGGGTTAGTGTTGTTTGATGTTAGGGGTTTAGGGTTGTTTGTTGTTAGGGGGTTAGAGTTGTTTGTTGTTAGGGTGTTAGTGTTGTTTGTTGTTAGGCGTTTAGGGTTGTTTGTTGTTAGGGGGTTAGGGTTGTTTGTTGTTAGGGTGTTAGTGTTCTTTGTTGTTAGGGGGTTAGGGTTGTTTCTTGTTACGGGGTTAGTGTTGTTTGTTGTTACGGGGTTAGGGTAGTTTCTTGTTAGGGGTTTAGTGTTGTTTTTTGTTAGGGGGTTAGTGTTTGTTGTTAGGGGTTTAGGGTTGTTTCTTGTTGGGGTTTAGTGGTTTTTGTTGTTAGGGTGTTAGTGTTGTTTGTTGTTAGGGTGTTAGTGGTTTGTGTTGTTAGGGGGTTAGTGTTGTTTGATGTTAGGGGTTTAGGGTTGTTTGTTGTTAGTGGGTTAGGGTTGTTTGTTGTTAGTGGGTTAGTGTTTTTGGTTTTCAGGGGTTAGGGTTGTTTGTTGTTAGGGTGTTAGTGTTCTTTGTTGTTAGGGGGTTAGTGTTGTTTGTTGTTACGGAGTTAGGGTAGTTTCTTGTTAGGGGTTTAGGGTTGTTTGTTGTTAGGGTGTTAGTGTTGTTTGTTGTTAGGGTGTTAGTGGTTTGTGTTGTTAGGGGGTTAGGATTGTTTGTTGTTAGGGTGTTAGTGTTGTTTGATGTTAGGGGTTTCGGGTTGTTTTTTGTTAGGGGGTTAGGGTTGTTTTTTGTTAGGGTGTTAGTGTTGTTTGTTGTTAGGGGTTTAGGGTTGTTTGTTTTTAGTGGGTTAATGTTGTTTGTTGTTAGTGGGTTAGTGTTTTTGGTTTTCAGGGGTTAGGGTTGTTTGTTGTTTGGGGGTAGTGTTTGTTGTTAGGGGGTTAGGGTTGTTTGTTGTTAGGGTGTTAGTGGTTTGTGTTGTTAGGGCGTTAGTGTTGTTTGATGTTAGGGGTTTAGGGTTGTTTGTTGTTAGGGGTTTAAGGTTGTTTCTTGTTGGGGTTTAGTGGTTTTTGTTGTTAGGGTGTTAGTGTTGTTTGATGTTAGGGTGTTAGTGGTTTGTGTTGTTAGGGGGTTAGTGTTGTTTGATGTTAGGGGTTTAGGGTTGTTTGTTGTTAGGGGGTTAGAGTTGTTTGTTGTTAGGGTGTTAGTGTTGTTTGTTGTTAGGGGTTTAGGGTTGTTTGTTGTTAGGGGTTTAAGGTTGTTTCTTGTTGGGGTTTAGTGGTTTTTGTTGTTAGGGTGTTAGTGTTGTTTGTTGTTAGAGTGTTAGTGGTTTGTGTTGTTAGGGGGTTAGTGTTGTTTGATGTTAGGGGTTTAGGGTTGTTTGTTGTTAGGGGGTTAGAGTTGTTTGTTGTTAGGGTGTTAGTGTTGTTTGTTGTTAGGGGTTTAGGGTTGTTTGTTGTTAGGGGTTTAAGGTTGTTTCTTGTGGGGGTGTAGTGGTTTTTGTTGTTAGGGTTTTAGTGTTGTTTGTTGTTAGGGTGTTAGTGGTTTGTGTTGTTAGGGGGTTAGTGTTGTTTGATGTTATGGGTTTAGGGTTGTTTGTTGTTAGGGGGTTAGAGTTGTTTGTTGTTAGGGTGTTAGGGTTGTTTGTTGTTAGGGGTTTAGGGTTGTTTGTTGTTAGGGGTTTAAGGTTGTTTCTTGTTGGGGTTTAGTGGTTTTTGTTGTTAGGGTGTTAGTGTTGTTTGTTGTTAGGGGTTTAGGGTTGTTTGTTGTTAGGGGGTTAGAGTTGTTTGTTGTTAGGGTGTTAGTGTTGTTTGATGTTAGGGGTTTAGGGTTGTTTGTTGTTAGGGGTTTAAGGTTGTTTCTTGTTGGGGTTTAGTGGTTTTTGTTGTTAGGGTGTTAGTGTTGTTTGTTGTTAGGGTGTTAGTGGTTTGTGTTGTTAGGGGGTTAGTGTTGTTTGATGTTAGGGGTTTAGGGTTGTTTGTTGTTAGGGGGTTAGAGTTGTTTGTTGTTAGGGTGTGAGTGTTGTTTGTTGTTAGGGGTTTAGGGTTGTTTGTTGTTAGGGGTTTAAGGTTGTTTCTTGTTGGGGTTTAGTGGTTTTTGTTGTTAGGGTGTTAGTGTTGTTTGTTGTTAGGGTGTTAGTGGTTTGTGTTGTTAGGGGGTTAGTGTTGTTTGATGTTAGGGGGTTAGGGTTGTTTGTTGTTAGGGTGTTAGTGTTCTTTGATGTTAGGGGTTTAGGGTTGTTTGTTGTTAGGGTGTTAGTGTTCTTTGTTGTTAGGGGGTTAGTGTTGTTTCTTGTTACGGGGTTAGTGTTGTTTGTTGTTACGAGGTTAGGGTAGTTTCTTGTTAGGGGTTTAGTGTTGTTTTTTGTTAGGGTGTTAGTGTTTGTTGTTACGGGTTTAGGGTTGTTTCTTGTTGGGGTTTAGTGGTTTTTGTTGTTAGGGTGTTAGTGTTGTTTGTTGTTAGGGTGTTAGTGGTTTGTGTTGTTAGGGGGTTAGTGTTGTTTGATGTTAGGGGTTTAGGGTTGTTTGTTGTTAGGGGGTTAGTGTTTGTTGTTAGGTTGTTAGTGTTGTTTGTTGTTAGGGGTTTAGGGTTGCTTGTTGTTAGGGGTTTAAGGTTGTTTCTTGTTGGGGTTTAGTGGTTTTTGTTGTTAGGGTGTTAGTGTTGTTTGTTGTTAGGGTGTTAGTGGTTTGTGTTGTTAGGGTGTTAGTGTTGTTTGTTGTTAGGGGTTTAGGGTTGTTTGTTGATAGGGGTTTAAGGTTGTTTCTTGTTGGGGTTTAGTGGTTTTTGTTGTTAGGGTGTTAGTGTTGTTTGTTGTTAGGGGTTTAGGGTTGTTTGTTGTTAGGGGGTTAGAGTTGTTTGTTGTTAGGGTGTTAGTGTTGTTTGATGTTAGGGGTTTAGGGTTGTTTGTTGTTAGGGGTTTAAGGTTGTTTCTTGTTGGGGTTTAGTGGTTTTTGTTGTTAGGGTGTTAGTGTTGTTTGTTGTTAGGGTGTTAGTGGTTTGTGTTGTTAGGGGGTTAGTGTTGTTTGATGTTAGGGGTTTAGGGTTGTTTGTTGTTAGGGGGTTAGAGTTGTTTGTTGTTAGGGTGTTAGTGTTGTTTGTTGTTAGGTGTTTAGGGTTGTTTGTTGTTAGGGGTTTAAGGTTGTTTCGGGTTGGGGTTTAGTGGTTTTTGTTGTTAGGGTGTTAGTGTTGTTTGTTGTTAGGGTGTTAGTGGTTTGTGTTGTTAGGGCGTTAGTGTTGTTTGATGTTAGGGGTTTAGGGTTGTTTGTTGTTAGGGGTTTAAGGTTGTTTCTTGTTGGGGTTTAGTGGTTTTTGTTGTTAGGGTGTTAGTGTTGTTTGATGTTAGGGTGTTAGTGGTTTGTGTTGTTAGGGGGTTAGTGTTGTTTGATGTTAGGGGTTTAGGGTTGTTTGTTGTTAGGGGGTTAGAGTTGTTTGTTTTTAGGGTGTTAGTGTTGTTTGTTGTTAGGGGTTTAGGGTTGTTTGTTGTTAGGGGTTTAAGGTTGTTTCTTGTGGGGGTGTAGTGGTTTTTGTTGTTAGGGTTTTAGTGTTTTTTGTTGTTAGGGTGTTAGTGGTTTGTGCTGTTAGGGGGTTAGTGTTGTTTGATGTTATGGGTTTAGGGTTGTTTGTTGTTAGGGGGTTAGAGTTGTTTGTTGTTAGGGTGTTAGGGTTGTTTGTTGTTAGGGGTTTAGGGTTGTTTGTTGTTAGGGGTTTAAGGTTGTTTCTTGTTGGGGTTTAGTGGTTTTTGTTGTTAGGGTGTTAGTGTTGTTTGTTGTTAGGGGTTTAGGGTTGTTTGTTGTTAGGGGGTTAGAGTTGTTTGTTGTTAGGGTGTTAGTGTTGTTTGATGTTAGGGGTTTAGGGTTGTTTGTTGTTAGGGGTTTAAGGTTGTTTCTTGTTGGGGTTTAGTGGTTTTTGTTGTTAGGGTGTTAGTGTTGTTTGTTGTTAGGGTGTTAGTGGTTTGTGTTGTTAGGGGGTTAGTGTTGTTTGATGTTAGGGGTTTAGGGTTGTTTGTTGTTAGGGGGTTAGAGTTGTTTGTTGTTAGGGTGTGAGTGTTGTTTGTTGTTAGGGGTTTAGGGTTGTTTGTTGTTAGGGGTTTAAGGTTGTTTCTTGTTGGGGTTTAGTGGTTTTTGTTGTTAGGGTGTTAGTGTTGTTTGTTGTTAGGGTGTTAGTGGTTTGTGTTGTTAGGGGGTTAGTGTTATTTGATGTTAGGGGGTTAGGGTTGTTTGTTGTTAGGGTGTTAGTGTTCTTTGATGTTAGGGGTTTAGGGTTGTTTGTTGTTAGGGTGTTTGTGTTCTTTGTTGTTAGGGGGTTAGTGTTGTTTCTTGTTACGGGGTTAGTGTTGTTTGTTGTTACGGGGTTAGGGTAGTTTCTTGTTAGGGGTTTAGTGTTGTTTTTTGTTAGGGTGTTAGTGTTTGTTGTTACGGGTTTAGGGTTGTTTCTTGTTGGGGTTTAGTGGTTTTTGTTGTTAGGGTGTTAGTGTTGTTTGTTGTTAGGGTGTTAGTGGTTTGTGTTGTTAGGGGGTTAGTGTTGTTTGATGTTAGGGGTTTAGGGTTGTTTGTTGTTAGGGGGTTAGTGTTTGTTGTTAGGTTGTTAGTGTTGTTTGTTGTTAGGGGTTTAGGGTTGTTTGTTGTTAGGGGTTTAAGGTTGTTTCTTGTTGGGGTTTAGTGGTTTTTGTTGTTAGGGTGTTAGTGTTGTTTGTTGTTAGGGTGTTAGTGGTTTGTGTTGTTAGGGTGTTAGTGTTGTTTGTTGTTAGGGGTTTAGGGTTGTTTGTTGTTAGGGGTTTAAGGTTGTTTCTTGTTGGGGTTTAGTGGTTTTTGTTGTTAGGGTGTTAGTGTTGTTTGTTGTTAGGGTGTTAGTGGTTTGTGTTGTTAAGGGGTTAGTGTTGTTTGATGTTAGGGGGTTAGGGTTGTTTCTTGTTACGGGGTTAGTGTTGTTTGCTGTTACGGGGTTAGGGTAGTTTCTTGTTAGGGGTTTAGTGTTGTTTTTTGTTAGGGGGTTAGTGTTTGTTGTTAGGGGGTTAGGGTTGTTTGTTGTTAGGGTGTTAGTGGTTTGTGTTGTTAGGGGGTTAGTGTTGTTTGATGTTAGGGGTTTAGGGTTGTTTGTTGTTAGGGGTTTAAGGTTGTTTCTTGTTGGGGTTTAGTGGTTTTTGTTGTTAGGGTGTTAGTGTTGTTTGATGTTAGGGTGTTAGTGGTTTGTGTTGTTAGGAGGTTAGTGTTGTTTGATGTTAGGGGTTTAGGGTTGTTTGTTGTTAGGGGGTTAGAGTTGTTTGTTGTTAGGGTGTTAGTGTTGTTTGTTGTTAGGTGTTTAGGGTTGTTTGTTGTTAGGGGTTTAAGGTTGTTTCGGGTTGGGGTTTAGTGGTTTTTGTTGTTAGGGTGTTAGTGTTGTTTGTTGTTAGGGTGTTAGTGGTTTGTGTTGTTAGGGCGTTAGTGTTGTTTGATGTTAGGGGTTTAGGGTTGTTTGTTGTTAGGGGTTTAAGGTTGTTTCTTGTTGGGGTTTAGTGGTTTTTGTTGTTAGGGTGTTAGTGTTGTTTGATGTTAGGGTGTTAGTGGTTTGTGTTGTTAGGGGGTTAGTGTTGTTTGATGTTAGGGGTTTAGGGTTGTTTGTTGTTAGGGGGTTAGAGTTGTTTGTTGTTAGGGTGTTAGTGTTGTTTGTTGTTAGGGGTTTAGGGTTGTTTGTTGTTAGGGGTTTAAGGTTGTTTCTTGTTGGGGTTTAGTGGTTTTTGTTCTTAGGGTGTTAGTGTTGTTTGTTGTTAGGGTGTTAGTGGTTTGTGTTGTTAGGGGGTTAGTGTTGTTTGATGTTAGGGGTTTAGGGTTGTTTGTTGTTAGGGGGTTAGAGTTGTTTGTTGTTAGGGTGTGAGTGTTGTTTGTTGTTAGGGGTTTAGGGTTGTTTGTTGTTAGGGGTTTAAGGTTGTTTCTTGTTGGGGTTTAGTGGTTTTTGTTGTTAGGGTGTTAGTGTTGTTTGTTGTTAGGGTGTTAGTGGTTTGTGTTGTTAGGGGGTTAGTGTTGTTTGATGTTAGGGGGTTAGGGTTGTTTGTTGTTAGGGTGTTAGTGTTCTTTGATGTTAGGGGTTTAGGGTTGTTTGTTGTTAGGGTGTTAGTGTTCTTTGTTGTTAGGGGGTTAGTGTTGTTTCTTGTTACGGGGTTAGTGTTGTTTGTTGTTACGAGGTTAGGGTAGTTTCTTGTTAGGGGTTTAGTGTTGTTTTTTGTTAGGGTGTTAGTGTTTGTTGTTACGGGTTTAGGGTTGTTTCTTGTTGGGGTTTAGTGGTTTTTGTTGTTAGGGTGTTAGTGTTGTTTGTTGTTAGGGTGTTAGTGGTTTGTGTTGTTAGGGGGTTAGTGTTGTTTGATGTTAGGGGTTTAGGGTTGTTTGTTGTTAGGGGGTTAGTGTTTGTTGTTAGGTTGTTAGTGTTGTTTGTTGTTAGGGGTTTAGGGTTGCTTGTTGTTAGGGGTTTAAGGTTGTTTCTTGTTGGGGTTTAGTGGTTTTTGTTGTTAGGGTGTTAGTGTTGTTTGTTGTTAGGGTGTTAGTGGTTTGTGTTGTTAGGGTGTTAGTGTTGTTTGTTGTTAGGGGTTTAGGGTTGTTTGTTGATAGGGGTTTAAGGTTGTTTCTTGTTGGGGTTTAGTGGTTTTTGTTGTTAGGGTGTTAGTGTTGTTTGTTGTTAGGGGTTTAGGGTTGTTTGTTGTTAGGGGGTTAGAGTTGTTTGTTGTTAGGGTGTTAGTGTTGTTTGATGTTAGGGGTTTAGGGTTGTTTGTTGTTAGGGGTTTAAGGTTGTTTCTTGTTGGGGTTTAGTGGTTTTTGTTGTTAGGGTGTTAGTGTTGTTTGTTGTTAGGGTGTTAGTGGTTTGTGTTGTTAGGGGGTTAGTGTTGTTTGATGTTAGGGGTTTAGGGTTGTTTGTTGTTAGGGGGTTAGAGTTGTTTGTTGTTAGGGTGTTAGTGTTGTTTGTTGTTAGGTGTTTAGGGTTGTTTGTTGTTAGGGGTTTAAGGTTGTTTCGGGTTGGGGTTTAGTGGTTTTTGTTGTTAGGGTGTTAGTGTTGTTTGTTGTTAGGGTGTTAGTGGTTTGTGTTGTTAGGGCGTTAGTGTTGTTTGATGTTAGGGGTTTAGGGTTGTTTGTTGTTAGGGGTTTAAGGTTGTTTCTTGTTGGGGTTTAGTGGTTTTTGTTGTTAGGGTGTTAGTGTTGTTTGATGTTAGGGTGTTAGTGGTTTGTGTTGTTAGGGGGTTAGTGTTGTTTGATGTTAGGGGTTTAGGGTTGTTTGTTGTTAGGGGGTTAGAGTTGTTTGTTTTTAGGGTGTTAGTGTTGTTTGTTGTTAGGGGTTTAGGGTTGTTTGTTGTTAGGGGTTTAAGGTTGTTTCTTGTGGGGGTGTAGTGGTTTTTGTTGTTAGGGTTTTAGTGTTTTTTGTTGTTAGGGTGTTAGTGGTTTGTGCTGTTAGGGGGTTAGTGTTGTTTGATGTTATGGGTTTAGGGTTGTTTGTTGTTAGGGGGTTAGAGTTGTTTGTTGTTAGGGTGTTAGGGTTGTTTGTTGTTAGGGGTTTAGGGTTGTTTGTTGTTAGGGGTTTAAGGTTGTTTCTTGTTGGGGTTTAGTGGTTTTTGTTGTTAGGGTGTTAGTGTTGTTTGTTGTTAGGGGTTTAGGGTTGTTTGTTGTTAGGGGGTTAGAGTTGTTTGTTGTTAGGGTGTTAGTGTTGTTTGATGTTAGGGGTTTAGGGTTGTTTGTTGTTAGGGGTTTAAGGTTGTTTCTTGTTGGGGTTTAGTGGTTTTTGTTGTTAGGGTGTTAGTGTTGTTTGTTGTTAGGGTGTTAGTGGTTTGTGTTGTTAGGGGGTTAGTGTTGTTTGATGTTAGGGGTTTAGGGTTGTTTGTTGTTAGGGGGTTAGAGTTGTTTGTTGTTAGGGTGTGAGTGTTGTTTGTTGTTAGGGGTTTAGGGTTGTTTGTTGTTAGGGGTTTAAGGTTGTTTCTTGTTGGGGTTTAGTGGTTTTTGTTGTTAGGGTGTTAGTGTTGTTTGTTGTTAGGGTGTTAGTGGTTTGTGTTGTTAGGGGGTTAGTGTTATTTGATGTTAGGGGGTTAGGGTTGTTTGTTGTTAGGGTGTTAGTGTTCTTTGATGTTAGGGGTTTAGGGTTGTTTGTTGTTAGGGTGTTTGTGTTCTTTGTTGTTAGGGGGTTAGTGTTGTTTCTTGTTACGGGGTTAGTGTTGTTTGTTGTTACGGGGTTAGGGTAGTTTCTTGTTAGGGGTTTAGTGTTGTTTTTTGTTAGGGTGTTAGTGTTTGTTGTTACGGGTTTAGGGTTGTTTCTTGTTGGGGTTTAGTGGTTTTTGTTGTTAGGGTGTTAGTGTTGTTTGTTGTTAGGGTGTTAGTGGTTTGTGTTGTTAGGGGGTTAGTGTTGTTTGATGTTAGGGGTTTAGGGTTGTTTGTTGTTAGGGGGTTAGTGTTTGTTGTTAGGTTGTTAGTGTTGTTTGTTGTTAGGGGTTTAGGGTTGTTTGTTGTTAGGGGTTTAAGGTTGTTTCTTGTTGGGGTTTAGTGGTTTTTGTTGTTAGGGTGTTAGTGTTGTTTGTTGTTAGGGTGTTAGTGGTTTGTGTTGTTAGGGTGTTAGTGTTGTTTGTTGTTAGGGGTTTAGGGTTGTTTGTTGTTAGGGGTTTAAGG
Source organism: Elephas maximus indicus (assembly GCF_024166365.1). Classification (NCBI taxonomy): domain Eukaryota; kingdom Metazoa; phylum Chordata; class Mammalia; order Proboscidea; family Elephantidae; genus Elephas; species Elephas maximus. The sequence goes on along the minus strand of NW_026060235.1, from coordinate 1,100,063 downwards.
TTGTTTCTTGTTGGGGTTTAGTGGTTTTTGTTGTTAGGGTGTTAGTGTTGTTTGTTGTTAGGGTGTTAGTGGTTTGTGTTGTTAAGGGGTTAGTGTTGTTTGATGTTAGGGGGTTAGGGTTGTTTCTTGTTACGGGGTTAGTGTTGTTTGCTGTTACGGGGTTAGGGTAGTTTCTTGTTAGGGGTTTAGTGTTGTTTTTTGTTAGGGGGTTAGTGTTTGTTGTTAGGGGGTTAGGGTTGTTTGTTGTTAGGGTGTTAGTGGTTTGTGTTGTTAGGGGGTTAGTGTTGTTTGATGTTAGGGGTTTAGGGTTGTTTGTTGTTAGGGGTTTAAGGTTGTTTCTTGTTGGGGTTTAGTGGTTTTTGTTGTTAGGGTGTTAGTGTTGTTTGATGTTAGGGTGTTAGTGGTTTGTGTTGTTAGGAGGTTAGTGTTGTTTGATGTTAGGGGTTTAGGGTTGTTTGTTGTTAGGGGGTTAGAGTTGTTTGTTGTTAGGGTGTTAGTGTTGTTTGTTGTTAGGTGTTTAGGGTTGTTTGTTGTTAGGGGTTTAAGGTTGTTTCGGGTTGGGGTTTAGTGGTTTTTGTTGTTAGGGTGTTAGTGTTGTTTGTTGTTAGGGTGTTAGTGGTTTGTGTTGTTAGGGCGTTAGTGTTGTTTGATGTTAGGGGTTTAGGGTTGTTTGTTGTTAGGGGTTTAAGGTTGTTTCTTGTTGGGGTTTAGTGGTTTTTGTTGTTAGGGTGTTAGTGTTGTTTGATGTTAGGGTGTTAGTGGTTTGTGTTGTTAGGGGGTTAGTGTTGTTTGATGTTAGGGGTTTAGGGTTGTTTGTTGTTAGGGGGTTAGAGTTGTTTGTTGTTAGGGTGTTAGTGTTGTTTGTTGTTAGGGGTTTAGGGTTGTTTGTTGTTAGGGGTTTAAGGTTGTTTCTTGTTGGGGTTTAGTGGTTTTTGTTCTTAGGGTGTTAGTGTTGTTTGTTGTTAGGGTGTTAGTGGTTTGTGTTGTTAGGGGGTTAGTGTTGTTTGATGTTAGGGGTTTAGGGTTGTTTGTTGTTAGGGGGTTAGAGTTGTTTGTTGTTAGGGTGTTAGTGTTGTTTGTTGTTAGGCGTTTAGGGTTGTTTGTTGTTAGGGGGTTAGGGTTGTTTGTTGTTAGGGTGTTAGTGTTCTTTGTTGTTAGGGGGTTAGGGTTGTTTCTTGTTACGGGGTTAGTGTTGTTTGTTGTTACGGGGTTAGGGTAGTTTCTTGTTAGGGGTTTAGTGTTGTTTTTTGTTAGGGGGTTAGTGTTTGTTGTTAGGGGTTTAGGGTTGTTTCTTGTTGGGGTTTAGTGGTTTTTGTTGTTAGGGTGTTAGTGTTGTTTGTTGTTAGGGTGTTAGTGGTTTGTGTTGTTAGGGGGTTAGTGTTGTTTGATGTTAGGGGTTTAGGGTTGTTTGTTGTTAGTGGGTTAGGGTTGTTTGTTGTTAGTGGGTTAGTGTTTTTGGTTTTCAGGGGTTAGGGTTGTTTGTTGTTAGGGTGTTAGTGTTCTTTGTTGTTAGGGGGTTAGTGTTGTTTGTTGTTACGGAGTTAGGGTAGTTTCTTGTTAGGGGTTTAGGGTTGTTTGTTGTTAGGGTGTTAGTGTTGTTTGTTGTTAGGGTGTTAGTGGTTTGTGTTGTTAGGGGGTTAGGATTGTTTGTTGTTAGGGTGTTAGTGTTGTTTGATGTTAGGGGTTTCGGGTTGTTTTTTGTTAGGGGGTTAGGGTTGTTTTTTGTTAGGGTGTTAGTGTTGTTTGTTGTTAGGGGTTTAGGGTTGTTTGTTGTTAGTGGGTTAATGTTGTTTGTTGTTAGTGGGTTAGTGTTTTTGGTTTTCAGGGGTTAGGGTTGTTTGTTGTTTGGGGGTAGTGTTTGTTGTTAGGGGGTTAGGGTTGTTTGTTGTTAGGGTGTTAGTGGTTTGTGTTGTTAGGGCGTTAGTGTTGTTTGATGTTAGGGGTTTAGGGTTGTTTGTTGTTAGGGGTTTAGGTTGTTTCTTGTTGGGGTTTAGTGGTTTTTGTTGTTAGGGTGTTAGTGTTGTTTGATGTTAGGGTGTTAGTGGTTTGTGTTGTTAGGGGGTTAGTGTTGTTTGATGTTAGAGGTTTAGGGTTGTTTGTTGTTAGGGGGTTAGAGTTGTTTGTTGTTAGGGTGTTAGTGTTGTTTGTTGTTAGGGGTTTAGGGTTGTTTGTTGTTAGGGGTTTAAGGTTGTTTCTTGTTGGGGTTTAGTGGTTTTTGTTGTTAGGGTGTTAGTGTTGTTTGTTGTTAGGGTGTTAGTGGTTTGTGTTGTTAGGGGGTTAGTGTTGTTTGATGTTAGGGGGTTAGGGTTGTTTGTTGTTAGGGTGTTAGTGTTCTTTGATGTTAGGGGTTTAGGGTTGTTTGTTGTTAGGGTGTTAGTGTTCTTTGTTGTTAGGGGGTTAGTGTTGTTTCTTGTTACGGGGTTAGTGTTGTTTGTTGTTACGGGGTTAGGGTAGTTTCTTGTTAGGGGTTTAGTGTTGTTTTTTGTTAGGGTGTTAGTGTTTGTTGTTACGGGTTTAGGGTTGTTTCTTGTTGGGGTTTAGTGGTTTTTGTTGTTAGGGTGTTAGTGTTGTTTGTTGTTAGGGTGTTAGTGGTTTGTGTTGTTAGGGGGTTAGTGTTGTTTGATGTTAGGGGTTTAGGGTTGTTTGTTGTTAGGGGGTTAGTGTTTGTTGTTAGGTTGTTAGTGTTGTTTGTTGTTAGGGGTTTAGGGTTGTTTGTTGTTAGGGGTTTAAGGTTGTTTCTTGTTGGGGTTTAGTGGTTTTTGTTGTTAGGGTGTTAGTGTTGTTTGTTGTTAGGGTGTTAGTGGTTTGTGTTGTTAGGGTGTTAGTGTTGTTTGTTGTTAGGGGTTTAGGGTTGTTTGTTGTTAGGGGTTTAAGGTTGTTTCTTGTTGGGGTTTAGTGGTTTTTGATGTTAGGGTGTTAGTGTTGTTTGTTGTTAGGGTGTTAGTGGTTAGTGTTGTTAAGGGGTTAGTGTTGTTTGATGTTAGGGGGTTAGGGTTGTTTCTTGTTACGGGGTTAGTGTTGTTTGCTGTTACGGGGTTAGGGTAGTTTCTTGTTAGGGGTTTAGTGTTGTTTTTTGTTAGGGGGTTAGTGTTTGTTGTTAGGGGGTTAGGGTTGTTTGTTGTTAGGGTGTTAGTGGTTTGTGTTGTTAGGGGGTTAGTGTCGTTTGATGTTAGGGGTTTAGGGTTGTTTGTTGTGAGGGGTTTAAGGTTGTTTCTTGTTGGGGTTTAGTGGTTTTTGTTGTTAGGGTGTTAGTGTTGTTTGATGTTAGGGTGTTAGTGGTTTGTGTTGTTAGGGGGTTAGTGTTGTTTGATGTTAGGGGTTTAGGGTTGTTTGTTGTTAGGGGGTTAGAGTTGTTTGTTGTTAGGGTGTTAGTGTTGTTTGTTGTTAGGTGTTTAGGGTTGTTTGTTGTTAGGGGTTTAAGGTTGTTTCGGGTTGGGGTTTAGTGGTTTTTGTTGTTAGGGTGTTAGTGTTGTTTGTTGTTAGGGTGTTAGTGGTTTGTGTTGTTAGGGCGTTAGTGTTGTTTGATGTTAGGGGTTTAGGGTTGTTTGTTGTTAGGGGTTTAAGGTTGTTTCTTGTTGGGGTTTAGTGGTTTTTGTTGTTAGGGTGTTAGTGTTGTTTGATGTTAGGGTGTTAGTGGTTTGTGTTGTTAGGGGGTTAGTGTTGTTTGATGTTAGGGGTTTAGGGTTGTTTGTTGTTAGGGGGTTAGAGTTGTTTGTTGTTAGGGTGTTAGTGTTGTTTGTTGCTAGGGGTTTAGGGTTGTTTGTTGTTAGGGGTTTAAGGTTGTTTCTTGTTGGGGTTTAGTGGTTTTTGTTCTTAGGGTGTTAGTGTTGTTTGTTGTTAGGGTGTTAGTGGGTTGTGTTGTTAGGGGGTTAGTGTTGTTTGATGTTAGGGGTTTAGGGTTGTTTGTTGTTAGGGGGTTAGAGTTGTTTGTTGTTAGGGTGTTAGTGTTGTTTGTTGTTAGGCGTTTAGGGTTGTTTGTTGTTAGGGGGTTAGGGTTGTTTGTTGTTAGGGTGTTAGTGTTCTTTGTTGTTAGGGGGTTAGGGTTGTTTCTTGTTACGGGGTTAGTGTTGTTTGTTGTTACGGGGTTAGGGTAGTTTCTTGTTAGGGGTTTAGTGTTGTTTTTTGTTAGGGGGTTAGTGTTTGTTGTTAGGGGTTTAGGGTTGTTTCTTGTTGGGGTTTAGTGGTTTTTGTTGTTAGGGTGTTAGTGTTGTTTGTTGTTAGGGTGTTAGTGGTTTGTGTTGTTAGGGGGTTAGTGTTGTTTGATGTTAGGGGTTTAGGGTTGTTTGTTGTTAGTGGGTTAGGGTTGTTTGTTGTTAGTGGGTTAGTGTTTTTGGTTTTCAGGGGTTAGGGTTGTTTGTTGTTAGGGTGTTAGTGTTCTTTGTTGTTAGGGGGTTAGTGTTGTTTGTTGTTACGGAGTTAGGGTAGTTTCTTGTTAGGGGTTTAGGGTTGTTTGTTGTTAGGGTGTTAGTGTTGTTTGTTGTTAGGGTGTTAGTGGTTTGTGTTGTTAGGGGGTTAGGATTGTTTGTTGTTAGGGTGTTAGTGTTGTTTGATGTTAGGGGTTTCGGGTTGTTTTTTGTTAGGGGGTTAGGGTTGTTTTTTGTTAGGGTGTTAGTGTTGTTTGTTGTTAGGGGTTTAGGGTTGTTTGTTGTTAGTGGGTTAATGTTGTTTGTTGTTAGTGGGTTAGTGTTTTTGGTTTTCAGGGGTTAGGGTTGTTTGTTGTTTGGGGGTAGTGTTTGTTGTTAGGGGGTTAGGGTTGTTTGTTGTTAGGGTGTTAGTGGTTTGTGTTGTTAGGGTGTTAGTGTTGTTTGATGTTAGGGGTTTAGGGTTGTTTGTTGTTAGGGGGTTAGGGTTGTTTGTTGTTAGGGTGTTAGTGGTTTGTGTTGTTAGGGGGTTAGTGTTGTTTGATGTTAGGGGTTTAGGGTTGTTTGTTGTTAGGGGGTTAGAGTTGTTTGTTGATAGGGTGTTAGTGTTGTTTGTTGTTAGGGGTTTAGGGTTGTTTGTTGTTAGGGGTTTAAGGTTGTTTCTTGTTGGGGTTTAGTGGTTTTTGTTGTTAGGGTGTTAGTGTTGTTTGTTGTTAGGGTGTTAGTGGTTTGTGTTGTTAGGGGGTTAGTGTTGTTTGATGTTAGGGGTTTAGGGTTGTTTGTTGTTAGGGGGTTAGAGTTGTTTGTTGTTAGGGTGTTAGTGTTGTTTGTTGTTAGGGGTTTAGGGTTGTTTGTTGTTAGGGGTTTAGGGTTGTTTGTTGTTAGGGGTTTAAGGTTGTTTCTTTTTGGGGTTTAGTGGTTTTTGTTGTTAGGGTGTTAGTGTTGTTTGTTGTTAGGGTGTTAGTGGTTTGTGTTGTTAGGGGGTTAGTGTTGTTTGATTTTAGGGGTTTAGGGTTGTTTGTTGTTAGGGGGTTAGAGTTGTTTGTTGTTAGGGTGTTAGTGTTGTTTGTTGTTAGGGGTTTAGGGTTGTTTGTTGTTAGGGGTTTAAGGTTGTTTCTTGTTGGGGTTTAGTGGTTTTTGTTGTTAGGGTGTTAGTGTTGTTTGTTGTTAGGGTGTTAGTGGTTTGTGTTGTTAGGGGGTTAGTGTTGTTTGATGTTAGGGGTTTAGGGTTGTTTTTTGTTAGGGGGTTAGAGTTGTTTGTTGTTAGGGTGTTAGTGTTGTTTGTTGTTAGGGGTTTAGGGTTGTTTGTTGTTAGGGGTTTAAGGTTGTTTCTTGTTGGGTTTTAGTGGTTTTTGTTGTTAGGGTGTTATTTTGTTTGTTGTTAGGGTGTTAGTGCTTTGTGTTGTTAGGGGGTTAGTGTTGTTTGATGTTAGGGGTTTAGGGTTGTTCGTTGTTAGGGGGTTAGAGTTGTTTGTTGTTAGGGTGGTAGTGTTGTTTGTTGTTAGGGGTTTAGGGTTGTTTGTTGTTAGGGGTTTAAGGTTGTTTCTTGTTGGGGTTTAGTGGTTTTTGTTGTTAGGGTGTTAGTGTTGTTTGTTGTTAGGGTGTTAGTGGTTTGTGTTGTTAGGGGGTTAGTGTTGTTTGATGTTAGGGGTTTAGGGTTGTTTGTTGTTAGGGGGTTAGAGTTGTTTGTTGTTAGGGTGTTAGTGTTGTTTGTTGTTAGGGGTTTAGGCTTGTTTGTTGTTAGGGGGTTAGAGTTGTTTGTTGTTAGGGTGTTAGTGTTGTTTGATGTTAGGGGTTTAGGGTTGTTTGTTGTTAGTGGGTTACGGTTGTTTGTTGTTAGTGGGTTAGTGTTTTTGGTTTTCAGGGGTTAGGGTTGTTTGTTGTTTGGGGGTTAGTGTTTGTTGTTAGGGGGTTAGGGTTGTTTGTTGTTAGGGTTTTAGTGGTTTGTTTTGTTAGGGTGTTAGTGTTGTTTGATGTTAGGGGTTTAGGGTTGTTTGTTGTTAGGGGGTTAGGGTTGTTTGTTGTTAGGGTGTTAGTGTTGTTTGTTGTTAGGGGTTTAGGGTTGTTTGTTGTTAGGGGTTTAAGGTTGTTTCTTGTTGGGGTTTAGTGGTTTTTGTTGTTAGGGTGTTAGTGTTGTTTGTTGTTAGAGTGTTAGTGGTTTGTGTTGTTAGGGGGTTAGTGTTGTTTGATGTTAGGGGTTTAGGGTTGTTTGTTGTTAGGGGGTTAGAGTTGTTTGTTGTTAGGGTGTTAGTGTTGTTTGTTGTTAGGGGTTTAGGGTTGTTTGTTGTTAGGGGTTTAAGGTTGTTTCTTGTGGGGGTGTAGTGGTTTTTGTTGTTAGGGTTTTAGTGTTGTTTGTTGTTAGGGTGTTAGTGGTTTGTGTTGTTAGGGGGTTAGTGTTGTTTGATGTTATGGGTTTAGGGTTGTTTGTTGTTAGGGGGTTAGAGTTGTTTGTTGTTAGGGTGTTAGGGTTGTTTGTTGTTAGGGGTTTAGGGTTGTTTGTTGTTAGGGGTTTAAGGTTGTTTCTTGTTGGGGTTTAGTGGTTTTTGTTGTTAGTGTGTTAGTGTTGTTTGTTGTTAGGGGTTTAGGGTTGTTTGTTGTTAGGGGGTTAGAGTTGTTTGTTGTTAGGGTGTTAGTGTTGTTTGATGTTAGGGGTTTAGGGTTGTTTGTTGTTAGGGGTTTAAGGTTGTTTCTTGTTGGGGTTTAGTGGTTTTTGTTGTTAGGGTGTTAGTGTTGTTTGTTGTTAGGGTGTTAGTGGTTTGTGTTGTTAGGGGGTTAGTGTTGTTTGATGTTAGGGGTTTAGGGTTGTTTGTTGTTAGGGGGTTAGAGTTGTTTGTTGTTAGGGTGTGAGTGTTGTTTGTTGTTAGGGGTTTAGGGTTGTTTGTTGTTAGGGGTTTAAGGTTGTTTCTTGTTGGGGTTTAGTGGTTTTTGTTGTTAGGGTGTTAGTGTTGTTTGTTGTTAGGGTGTTAGTGGTTTGTGTTGTTAGGGGGTTAGTGTTGTTTGATGTTAGGGGGTTAGGGTTGTTTGTTGTTAGGGTGTTAGTGTTCTTTGATGTTAGGGGTTTAGGGTTGTTTGTTGTTAGGGTGTTAGTGTTCTTTGTTGTTAGGGGGTTAGTGTTGTTTCTTGTTACGGGGTTAGTGTTGTTTGTTGTTACGGGGTTAGGGTAGTTTCTTGTTAGGGGTTTAGTGTTGTTTTTTGTTAGGGTGTTAGTGTTTGTTGTTACGGGTTTAGGGTTGTTTCTTGTTGGGGTTTAGTGGTTTTTGTTGTTAGGGTGTTAGTGTTGTTTGTTGTTAGGGTGTTAGTGGTTTGTGTTGTTAGGGGGTTAGTGTTGTTTGATGTTAGGGGTTTAGGGTTGTTTGTTGTTAGGGGGTTAGTGTTTGTTGTTAGGTTGTTAGTGTTGTTTGTTGTTAGGGGTTTAGGGTTGTTTGTTGTTAGGGGTTTAAGGTTGTTTCTTGTTGGGGTTTAGTGGTTTTTGTTGTTAGGGTTTTAGTGTTGTTTGTTGTTAGGGTGTTAGTGGTTTGTGTTGTTAGGGTGTTAGTGTTGTTTGTTGTTAGGGGTTTAGGGTTGTTTGTTGTTAGGGGTTTAAGGTTGTTTCTTGTTGGGGTTTAGTGGTTTTTGTTGTTAGGGTGTTAGTGTTGTTTGTTGTTAGGGTGTTAGTGGTTTGTGTTGTTAAGGGGTTAGTGTTGTTTGATGTTAGGGGGTTAGGGTTGTTTCTTGTTACGGGGTTAGTGTTGTTTGCTGTTACGGGGTTAGGGTAGTTTCTTGTTAGGGGTTTAGTGTTGTTTTTTGTTAGGGGGTTAGTGTTTGTTGTTAGGGGGTTAGGGTTGTTTGTTGTTAGGGTGTTAGTGGTTTGTGTTGTTAGGGGGTTAGTGTTGTTTGATGTTAGGGGTTTAGGGTTGTTTGTTGTTAGGGGTTTAAGGTTGTTTCTTGTTGGGGTTTAGTGGTTTTTGTTGTTAGGGTGTTAGTGTTGTTTGATGTTAGGGTGTTAGTGGTTTGTGTTGTTAGGGGGTTAGTGTTGTTTGATGTTAGGGGTTTAGGGTTGTTTGTTGTTAGGGGGTTAGAGTTGTTTGTTGTTAGGGTGTTAGTGTTGTTTGTTGTTAGGTGTTTAGGGTTGTTTGTTGTTAGGGGTTTAAGGTTGTTTCGGGTTGGGGTTTAGTGGTTTTTGTTGTTAGGGTGTTAGTGTTGTTTGTTGTTAGGGTGTTAGTGGTTTGTGTTGTTAGGGCGTTAGTGTTGTTTGATGTTAGGGGTTTAGGGTTGTTTGTTGTTAGGGGTTTAAGGTTGTTTCTTGTTGGGGTTTAGTGGTTTTTGTTGTTAGGGTGTTAGTGTTGTTTGATGTTAGGGTGTTAGTGGTTTGTGTTGTTAGGGGGTTAGTGTTGTTTGATGTTAGGGATTTAGGGTTGTTTGTTGTTAGGGGGTTAGAGTTGTTTGTTGTTAGGGTGTTAGTGTTGTTTGTTGTTAGGGGTTTAGGGTTGTTTGTTGTTAGGGGTTTAAGGTTGTTTCTTGTTGGGGTTTAGTGGTTTTTGTTCTTAGGGTGTTAGTGTTGTTTGTTGTTAGGGTGTTAGTGGTTTGTGTTGTTAGGGGGTTAGTGTTGTTTGATGTTAGGGGTTTAGGGTTGTTTGTTGTTAGGGGGTTAGAGTTGTTTGTTGTTAGGGTGTTAGTGTTGTTTGTTGTTAGGCGTTTAGGGTTGTTTGTTGTTAGGGGGTTAGGGTTGTTTGTTGTTAGGGTGTTAGTGTTCTTTGTTGTTAGGGGGTTAGGGTTGTTTCTTGTTACGGGGTTAGTGTTGTTTGTTGTTACGGGGTTAGGGTAGTTTCTTGTTAGGGGTTTAGTGTTGTTTTTTGTTAGGGGGTTAGTGTTTGTTGTTAGGGGTTTAGGGTTGTTTCTTGTTGGGGTTTAGTGGTTTTTGTTGTTAGGGTGTTAGTGTTGTTTGTTGTTAGGGTGTTAGTGGTTTGTGTTGTTAGGGGGTTAGTGTTGTTTGATGTTAGGGGTTTAGGGTTGTTTGTTGTTAGTGGGTTAGGGTTGTTTGTTGTTAGTGGGTTAGTGTTTTTGGTTTTCAGGGGTTAGGGTTGTTTGTTGTTAGGGTGTTAGTGTTCTTTGTTGTTAGGGGGTTAGTGTTGTTTGTTGTTACGGAGTTAGGGTAGTTTCTTGTTAGGGGTTTAGGGTTGTTTGTTGTTAGGGTGTTAGTGTTGTTTGTTGTTAGGGTGTTAGTGGTTTGTGTTGTTAGGGGGTTAGGATTGTTTGTTGTTAGGGTGTTAGTGTTGTTTGATGTTAGGGGTTTCGGGTTGTTTTTTGTTAGGGGGTTAGGGTTGTTTTTTGTTAGGGTGTTAGTGTTGTTTGTTGTTAGGGGTTTAGGGTTGTTTGTTGTTAGTGGGTTAATGTTGTTTGTTGTTAGTGGGTTAGTGTTTTTGGTTTTCAGGGGTTAGGGTTGTTTGTTGTTTGGGGGTAGTGTTTGTTGTTAGGGGGTTAGGGTTGTTTGTTGTTAGGGTGTTAGTGGTTTGTGTTGTTAGGGCGTTAGTGTTGTTTGATGTTAGGGGTTTAGGGTTGTTTGTTGTTAGGGGTTTAAGGTTGTTTCTTGTTGGGGTTTAGTGGTTTTTGTTGTTAGGGTGTTAGTGTTGTTTGATGTTAGGGTGTTAGTGGTTTGTGTTGTTAGGGGGTTAGTGTTGTTTGATGTTAGGGGTTTAGGGTTGTTTGTTGTTAGGGGGTTAGAGTTGTTTGTTGTTAGGGTGTTAGTGTTGTTTGTTGTTAGGGGTTTAGGGTTGTTTGTTGTTAGGGGTTTAAGGTTGTTTCTTGTTGGGGTTTAGTGGTTTTTGTTGTTAGGGTGTTAGTGTTGTTTGTTGTTAGAGTGTTAGTGGTTTGTGTTGTTAGGGGGTTAGTGTTGTTTGATGTTAGGGGTTTAGGGTTGTTTGTTGTTAGGGGGTTAGAGTTGTTTGTTGTTAGGGTGTTAGTGTTGTTTGTTGTTAGGGGTTTAGGGTTGTTTGTTGTTAGGGGTTGAAGGTTGTTTCTTGTGGGGGTGTAGTGGTTTTTGTTGTTAGGGTTTTAGTGTTGTTTGTTGTTAGGGTGTTAGTGGTTTGTGTTGTTAGGGGGTTAGTGTTGTTTGATGTTATGGGTTTAGGGTTGTTTGTTGTTAGGGGGTTAGAGTTGTTTGTTGTTAGGGTGTTAGGGTTGTTTGTTGTTAGGGGTTTAGGGTTGTTTGTTGTTAGGGGTTTAAGGTTGTTTCTTGTTGGGGTTTAGTGGTTTTTGTTGTTAGGGTGTTAGTGTTGTTTGTTGTTAGGGGTTTAGGGTTGTTTGTTGTTAGGGGGTTAGAGTTGTTTGTTGTTAGGGTGTTAGTGTTGTTTGATGTTAGGGGTTTAGGGTTGTTTGTTGTTAGGGGTTTAAGGTTGTTTCTTGTTGGGGTTTAGTGGTTTTTGTTGTTAGGGTGTTAGTGTTGTTTGTTGTTAGGGTGTTAGTGGTTTGTGTTGTTAGGGGGTTAGTGTTGTTTGATGTTAGGGGTTTAGGGTTGTTTGTTGTTAGGGGGTTAGAGTTGTTTGTTGTTAGGGTGTGAGTGTTGTTTGTTGTTAGGGGTTTAGGGTTGTTTGTTGTTAGGGGTTTAAGGTTGTTTCTTGTTGGGGTTTAGTGGTTTTTGTTGTTAGGGTGTTAGTGTTGTTTGTTGTTAGGGTGTTAGTGGTTTGTGTTGTTAGGGGGTTAGTGTTGTTTGATGTTAGGGGGTTAGGGTTGTTTGTTGTTAGGGTGTTAGTGTTCTTTGATGTTAGGGGTTTAGGGTTGTTTGTTGTTAGGGTGTTAGTGTTCTTTGTTGTTAGGGGGTTAGTGTTGTTTCTTGTTACGGGGTTAGTGTTGTTTGTTGTTACGAGGTTAGGGTAGTTTCTTGTTAGGGGTTTAGTGTTGTTTTTTGTTAGGGTGTTAGTGTTTGTTGTTACGGGTTTAGGGTTGTTTCTTGTTGGGGTTTAGTGGTTTTTGTTGTTAGGGTGTTAGTGTTGTTTGTTGTTAGGGTGTTAGTGGTTTGTGTTGTTAGGGGGTTAGTGTTGTTTGATGTTAGGGGTTTAGGGTTGTTTGTTGTTAGGGGGTTAGTGTTTGTTGTTAGGTTGTTAGTGTTGTTTGTTGTTAGGGGTTTAGGGTTGCTTGTTGTTAGGGGTTTAAGGTTGTTTCTTGTTGGGGTTTAGTGGTTTTTGTTGTTAGGGTGTTAGTGTTGTTTGTTGTTAGGGTGTTAGTGGTTTGTGTTGTTAGGGTGTTAGTGTTGTTTGTTGTTAGGGGTTTAGGGTTGTTTGTTGATAGGGGTTTAAGGTTGTTTCTTGTTGGGGTTTAGTGGTTTTTGTTGTTAGGGTGTTAGTGTTGTTTGTTGTTAGGGGTTTAGGGTTGTTTGTTGTTAGGGGGTTAGAGTTGTTTGTTGTTAGGGTGTTAGTGTTGTTTGATGTTAGGGGTTTAGGGTTGTTTGTTGTTAGGGGTTTAAGGTTGTTTCTTGTTGGGGTTTAGTGGTTTTTGTTGTTAGGGTGTTAGTGTTGTTTGTTGTTAGGGTGTTAGTGGTTTGTGTTGTTAGGGGGTTAGTGTTGTTTGATGTTAGGGGTTTAGGGTTGTTTGTTGTTAGGGGGTTAGAGTTGTTTGTTGTTAGGGTGTTAGTGTTGTTTGTTGTTAGGTGTTTAGGGTTGTTTGTTGTTAGGGGTTTAAGGTTGTTTCGGGTTGGGGTTTAGTGGTTTTTGTTGTTAGGGTGTTAGTGTTGTTTGTTGTTAGGGTGTTAGTGGTTTGTGTTGTTAGGGCGTTAGTGTTGTTTGATGTTAGGGGTTTAGGGTTGTTTGTTGTTAGGGGTTTAAGGTTGTTTCTTGTTGGGGTTTAGTGGTTTTTGTTGTTAGGGTGTTAGTGTTGTTTGATGTTAGGGTGTTAGTGGTTTGTGTTGTTAGGGGGTTAGTGTTGTTTGATGTTAGGGGTTTAGGGTTGTTTGTTGTTAGGGGGTTAGAGTTGTTTGTTTTTAGGGTGTTAGTGTTGTTTGTTGTTAGGGGTTTAGGGTTGTTTGTTGTTAGGGGTTTAAGGTTGTTTCTTGTGGGGGTGTAGTGGTTTTTGTTGTTAGGGTTTTAGTGTTTTTTGTTGTTAGGGTGTTAGTGGTTTGTGCTGTTAGGGGGTTAGTGTTGTTTGATGTTATGGGTTTAGGGTTGTTTGTTGTTAGGGGGTTAGAGTTGTTTGTTGTTAGGGTGTTAGGGTTGTTTGTTGTTAGGGGTTTAGGGTTGTTTGTTGTTAGGGGTTTAAGGTTGTTTCTTGTTGGGGTTTAGTGGTTTTTGTTGTTAGGGTGTTAGTGTTGTTTGTTGTTAGGGGTTTAGGGTTGTTTGTTGTTAGGGGGTTAGAGTTGTTTGTTGTTAGGGTGTTAGTGTTGTTTGATGTTAGGGGTTTAGGGTTGTTTGTTGTTAGGGGTTTAAGGTTGTTTCTTGTTGGGGTTTAGTGGTTTTTGTTGTTAGGGTGTTAGTGTTGTTTGTTGTTAGGGTGTTAGTGGTTTGTGTTGTTAGGGGGTTAGTGTTGTTTGATGTTAGGGGTTTAGGGTTGTTTGTTGTTAGGGGGTTAGAGTTGTTTGTTGTTAGGGTGTGAGTGTTGTTTGTTGTTAGGGGTTTAGGGTTGTTTGTTGTTAGGGGTTTAAGGTTGTTTCTTGTTGGGGTTTAGTGGTTTTTGTTGTTAGGGTGTTAGTGTTGTTTGTTGTTAGGGTGTTAGTGGTTTGTGTTGTTAGGGGGTTAGTGTTATTTGATGTTAGGGGGTTAGGGTTGTTTGTTGTTAGGGTGTTAGTGTTCTTTGATGTTAGGGGTTTAGGGTTGTTTGTTGTTAGGGTGTTTGTGTTCTTTGTTGTTAGGGGGTTAGTGTTGTTTCTTGTTACGGGGTTAGTGTTGTTTGTTGTTACGGGGTTAGGGTAGTTTCTTGTTAGGGGTTTAGTGTTGTTTTTTGTTAGGGTGTTAGTGTTTGTTGTTACGGGTTTAGGGTTGTTTCTTGTTGGGGTTTAGTGGTTTTTGTTGTTAGGGTGTTAGTGTTGTTTGTTGTTAGGGTGTTAGTGGTTTGTGTTGTTAGGGGGTTAGTGTTGTTTGATGTTAGGGGTTTAGGGTTGTTTGTTGTTAGGGGGTTAGTGTTTGTTGTTAGGTTGTTAGTGTTGTTTGTTGTTAGGGGTTTAGGGTTGTTTGTTGTTAGGGGTTTAAGGTTGTTTCGTGTTGGGGTTTAGTGGTTTTTGTTGTTAGGGTGTTAGTGTTGTTTGTTGTTAGGGTGTTAGTGGTTTGTGTTGTTAGGGTGTTAGTGTTGTTTGTTGTTAGGGGTTTAGGGTTGTTTGTTGTTAGGGGTTTAAGGTTGTTTCTTGTTGGGGTTTAGTGGTTTTTGTTGTTAGGGTGTTAGTGTTGTTTGTTGTTAGGGTGTTAGTGGTTTGTGTTGTTAAGGGGTTAGTGTTGTTTGATGTTAGGGGGTTAGGGTTGTTTCTTGTTACGGGGTTAGTGTTGTTTGCTGTTACGGGGTTAGGGTAGTTTCTTGTTAGGGGTTTAGTGTTGTTTTTTGTTAGGGGGTTAGTGTTTGTTGTTAGGGGGTTAGGGTTGTTTGTTGTTAGGGTGTTAGTGGTTTGTGTTGTTAGGGGGTTAGTGTTGTTTGATGTTAGGGGTTTAGGGTTGTTTGTTGTTAGGGGTTTAAGGTTGTTTCTTGTTGGGGTTTAGTGGTTTTTGTTGTTAGGGTGTTAGTGTTGTTTGATGTTAGGGTGTTAGTGGTTTGTGTTGTTAGGAGGTTAGTGTTGTTTGATGTTAGGGGTTTAGGGTTGTTTGTTGTTAGGGGGTTAGAGTTGTTTGTTGTTAGGGTGTTAGTGTTGTTTGTTGTTAGGTGTTTAGGGTTGTTTGTTGTTAGGGGTTTAAGGTTGTTTCGGGTTGGGGTTTAGTGGTTTTTGTTGTTAGGGTGTTAGTGTTGTTTGTTGTTAGGGTGTTAGTGGTTTGTGTTGTTAGGGCGTTAGTGTTGTTTGATGTTAGGGGTTTAGGGTTGTTTGTTGTTAGGGGTTTAAGGTTGTTTCTTGTTGGGGTTTAGTGGTTTTTGTTGTTAGGGTGTTAGTGTTGTTTGATGTTAGGGTGTTAGTGGTTTGTGTTGTTAGGGGGTTAGTGTTGTTTGATGTTAGGGGTTTAGGGTTGTTTGTTGTTAGGGGGTTAGAGTTGTTTGTTGTTAGGGTGTTAGTGTTGTTTGTTGTTAGGGGTTTAGGGTTGTTTGTTGTTAGGGGTTTAAGGTTGTTTCTTGTTGGGGTTTAGTGGTTTTTGTTCTTAGGGTGTTAGTGTTGTTTGTTGTTAGGGTGTTAGTGGTTTGTGTTGTTAGGGGGTTAGTGTTGTTTGATGTTAGGGGTTTAGGGTTGTTTGTTGTTAGGGGGTTAGAGTTGTTTGTTGTTAGGGTGTTAGTGTTGTTTGTTGTTAGGCGTTTAGGGTTGTTTGTTGTTAGGGGGTTAGGGTTGTTTGTTGTTAGGGTGTTAGTGTTCTTTGTTGTTAGGGGGTTAGGGTTGTTTCTTGTTACGGGGTTAGTGTTGTTTGTTGTTACGGGGTTAGGGTAGTTTCTTGTTAGGGGTTTAGTGTTGTTTTTTGTTAGGGGGTTAGTGTTTGTTGTTAGGGGTTTAGGGTTGTTTCTTGTTGGGGTTTAGTGGTTTTTGTTGTTAGGGTGTTAGTGTTGTTTGTTGTTAGGGTGTTAGTGGTTTGTGTTGTTAGGGGGTTAGTGTTGTTTGATGTTAGGGGTTTAGGGTTGTTTGTTGTTAGTGGGTTAGGGTTGTTTGTTGTTAGTGGGTTAGTGTTTTTGGTTTTCAGGGGTTAGGGTTGTTTGTTGTTAGGGTGTTAGTGTTCTTTGTTGTTAGGGGGTTAGTGTTGTTTGTTGTTACGGAGTTAGGGTAGTTTCTTGTTAGGGGTTTAGGGTTGTTTGTTGTTAGGGTGTTAGTGTTGTTTGTTGTTAGGGTGTTAGTGGTTTGTGTTGTTAGGGGGTTAGGATTGTTTGTTGTTAGGGTGTTAGTGTTGTTTGATGTTAGGGGTTTCGGGTTGTTTTTTGTTAGGGGGTTAGGGTTGTTTTTTGTTAGGGTGTTAGTGTTGTTTGTTGTTAGGGGTTTAGGGTTGTTTGTTGTTAGTGGGTTAATGTTGTTTGTTGTTAGTGGGTTAGTGTTTTTGGTTTTCAGGGGTTAGGGTTGTTTGTTGTTTGGGGGTAGTGTTTGTTGTTAGGGGGTTAGGGTTGTTTGTTGTTAGGGTGTTAGTGGTTTGTGTTGTTAGGGCGTTAGTGTTGTTTGATGTTAGGGGTTTAGGGTTGTTTGTTGTTAGGGGTTTAGGTTGTTTCTTGTTGGGGTTTAGTGGTTTTTGTTGTTAGGGTGTTAGTGTTGTTTGATGTTAGGGTGTTAGTGGTTTGTGTTGTTAGGGGGTTAGTGTTGTTTGATGTTAGAGGTTTAGGGTTGTTTGTTGTTAGGGGGTTAGAGTTGTTTGTTGTTAGGGTGTTAGTGTTGTTTGTTGTTAGGGGTTTAGGGTTGTTTGTTGTTAGGGGTTTAAGGTTGTTTCTTGTTGGGGTTTAGTGGTTTTTGTTGTTAGGGTGTTAGTGTTGTTTGTTGTTAGGGTGTTAGTGGTTTGTGTTGTTAGGGGGTTAGTGTTGTTTGATGTTAGGGGGTTAGGGTTGTTTGTTGTTAGGGTGTTAGTGTTCTTTGATGTTAGGGGTTTAGGGTTGTTTGTTGTTAGGGTGTTAGTGTTCTTTGTTGTTAGGGGGTTAGTGTTGTTTCTTGTTACGGGGTTAGTGTTGTTTGTTGTTACGGGGTTAGGGTAGTTTCTTGTTAGGGGTTTAGTGTTGTTTTTTGTTAGGGTGTTAGTGTTTGTTGTTACGGGTTTAGGGTTGTTTCTTGTTGGGGTTTAGTGGTTTTTGTTGTTAGGGTGTTAGTGTTGTTTGTTGTTAGGGTGTTAGTGGTTTGTGTTGTTAGGGGGTTAGTGTTGTTTGATGTTAGGGGTTTAGGGTTGTTTGTTGTTAGGGGGTTAGTGTTTGTTGTTAGGTTGTTAGTGTTGTTTGTTGTTAGGGGTTTAGGGTTGTTTGTTGTTAGGGGTTTAAGGTTGTTTCTTGTTGGGGTTTAGTGGTTTTTGTTGTTAGGGTGTTAGTGTTGTTTGTTGTTAGGGTGTTAGTGGTTTGTGTTGTTAGGGTGTTAGTGTTGTTTGTTGTTAGGGGTTTAGGGTTGTTTGTTGTTAGGGGTTTAAGGTTGTTTCTTGTTGGGGTTTAGTGGTTTTTGATGTTAGGGTGTTAGTGTTGTTTGTTGTTAGGGTGTTAGTGGTTAGTGTTGTTAAGGGGTTAGTGTTGTTTGATGTTAGGGGGTTAGGGTTGTTTCTTGTTACGGGGTTAGTGTTGTTTGCTGTTACGGGGTTAGGGTAGTTTCTTGTTAGGGGTTTAGTGTTGTTTTTTGTTAGGGGGTTAGTGTTTGTTGTTAGGGGGTTAGGGTTGTTTGTTGTTAGGGTGTTAGTGGTTTGTGTTGTTAGGGGGTTAGTGTTGTTTGATGTTAGGGGTTTAGGGTTGTTTGTTGTTAGGGGTTTAAGGTTGTTTCTTGTTGGGGTTTAGTGGTTTTTGTTGTTAGGGTGTTAGTGTTGTTTGATGTTAGGGTGTTAGTGGTTTGTGTTGTTAGGGGGTTAGTGTTGTTTGATGTTAGGGGTTTAGGGTTGTTTGTTGTTAGGGGGTTAGAGTTGTTTGTTGTTAGGGTGTTAGTGTTGTTTGTTGTTAGGTGTTTAGGGTTGTTTGTTGTTAGGGGTTTAAGGTTGTTTCGGGTTGGGGTTTAGTGGTTTTTGTTGTTAGGGTGTTAGTGTTGTTTGTTGTTAGGGTGTTAGTGGTTTGTGTTGTTAGGGCGTTAGTGTTGTTTGATGTTAGGGGTTTAGGGTTGTTTGTTGTTAGGGGTTTAAGGTTGTTTCTTGTTGGGGTTTAGTGGTTTTTGTTGTTAGGGTGTTAGTGTTGTTTGATGTTAGGGTGTTAGTGGTTTGTGTTGTTAGGGGGTTAGTGTTGTTTGATGTTAGGGGTTTAGGGTTGTTTGTTGTTAGGGGGTTAGAGTTGTTTGTTGTTAGGGTGTTAGTGTTGTTTGTTGTTAGGGGTTTAGGGTTGTTTGTTGTTAGGGGTTTAAGGTTGTTTCTTGTTGGGGTTTAGTGGTTTTTGTTCTTAGGGTGTTAGTGTTGTTTGTTGTTAGGGTGTTAGTGGTTTGTGTTGTTAGGGGGTTAGTGTTGTTTGATGTTAGGGGTTTAGGGTTGTTTGTTGTTAGGGGGTTAGAGTTGTTTGTTGTTAGGGTGTTAGTGTTGTTTGTTGTTAGGCGTTTAGGGTTGTTTGTTGTTAGGGGGTTAGGGTTGTTTGTTGTTAGGGTGTTAGTGTTCTTTGTTGTTAGGGGGTTAGGGTTGTTTCTTGTTACGGGGTTAGTGTTGTTTGTTGTTACGGGGTTAGGGTAGTTTCTTGTTAGGGGTTTAGTGTTGTTTTTTGTTAGGGGGTTAGTGTTTGTTGTTAGGGGTTTAGGGTTGTTTCTTGTTGGGGTTTAGTGGTTTTTGTTGTTAGGGTGTTAGTGTTGTTTGTTGTTAGGGTGTTAGTGGTTTGTGTTGTTAGGGGGTTAGTGTTGTTTGATGTTAGGGGGTTAGGGTTGTTTGTTGTTAGGGTGTTAGTGTTCTTTGATGTTAGGGGTTTAGGGTTGTTTGTTGTTAGGGTGTTAGTGTTCTTTGTTGTTAGGGGGTTAGTGTTGTTTCTTGTTACGGGGTTAGTGTTGTTTGTTGTTACGGGGTTAGGGTAGTTTCTTGTTAGGGGTTTAGTGTTGTTTTTTGTTAGGGTGTTAGTGTTTGTTGTTACGGGTTTAGGGTTGTTTCTTGTTGGGGTTTAGTGGTTTTTGTTGTTAGGGTGTTAGTGTTGTTTGTTGTTAGGGTGTTAGTGGTTTGTGTTGTTAGGGGGTTAGTGTTGTTTGATGTTAGGGGTTTAGGGTTGTTTGTTGTTAGGGGGTTAGTGTTTGTTGTTAGGTTGTTAGTGTTGTTTGTTGTTAGGGGTTTAGGGTTGTTTGTTGTTAGGGGTTTAAGGTTGTTTCTTGTTGGGGTTTAGTGGTTTTTGTTGTTAGGGTGTTAGTGTTGTTTGTTGTTAGGGTGTTAGTGGTTTGTGTTGTTAGGGTGTTAGTGTTGTTTGTTGTTAGGGGTTTAGGGTTGTTTGTTGTTAGGGGTTTAAGGTTGTTTCTTGTTGGGGTTTAGTGGTTTTTGATGTTAGGGTGTTAGTGTTGTTTGTTGTTAGGGTGTTAGTGGTTAGTGTTGTTAAGGGGTTAGTGTTGTTTGATGTTAGGGGGTTAGGGTTGTTTCTTGTTACGGGGTTAGTGTTGTTTGCTGTTACGGGGTTAGGGTAGTTTCTTGTTAGGGGTTTAGTGTTGTTTTTTGTTAGGGGGTTAGTGTTTGTTGTTAGGGGGTTAGGGTTGTTTGTTGTTAGGGTGTTAGTGGTTTGTGTTGTTAGGGGGTTAGTGTTGTTTGATGTTAGGGGTTTAGGGTTGTTTGTTGTTAGGGGTTTAAGGTTGTTTCTTGTTGGGGTTTAGTGGTTTTTGTTGTTAGGGTGTTAGTGTTGTTTGATGTTAGGGTGTTAGTGGTTTGTGTTGTTAGGGGGTTAGTGTTGTTTGATGTTAGGGGTTTAGGGTTGTTTGTTGTTAGGGGGTTAGAGTTGTTTGTTGTTAGGGTGTTAGTGTTGTTTGTTGTTAGGTGTTTAGGGTTGTTTGTTGTTAGGGGTTTAAGGTTGTTTCGGGTTGGGGTTTAGTGGTTTTTGTTGTTAGGGTGTTAGTGTTGTTTGTTGTTAGGGTGTTAGTGGTTTGTGTTGTTAGGGCGTTAGTGTTGTTTGATGTTAGGGGTTTAGGGTTGTTTGTTGTTAGGGGTTTAAGGTTGTTTCTTGTTGGGGTTTAGTGGTTTTTGTTGTTAGGGTGTTAGTGTTGTTTGATGTTAGGGTGTTAGTGGTTTGTGTTGTTAGGGGGTTAGTGTTGTTTGATGTTAGGGGTTTAGGGTTGTTTGTTGTTAGGGGGTTAGAGTTGTTTGTTGTTAGGGTGTTAGTGTTGTTTGTTGTTAGGGGTTTAGGGTTGTTTGTTGTTAGGGGTTTAAGGTTGTTTCTTGTTGGGGTTTAGTGGTTTTTGTTCTTAGGGTGTTAGTGTTGTTTGTTGTTAGGGTGTTAGTGGTTTGTGTTGTTAGGGGGTTAGTGTTGTTTGATGTTAGGGGTTTAGGGTTGTTTGTTGTTAGGGGGTTAGAGTTGTTTGTTGTTAGGGTGTTAGTGTTGTTTGTTGTTAGGCGTTTAGGGTTGTTTGTTGTTAGGGGGTTAGGGTTGTTTGTTGTTAGGGTGTTAGTGTTCTTTGTTGTTAGGGGGTTAGGGTTGTTTCTTGTTACGGGGTTAGTGTTGTTTGTTGTTACGGGGTTAGGGTAGTTTCTTGTTAGGGGTTTAGTGTTGTTTTTTGTTAGGGGGTTAGTGTTTGTTGTTAGGGGTTTAGGGTTGTTTCTTGTTGGGGTTTAGTGGTTTTTGTTGTTAGGGTGTTAGTGTTGTTTGTTGTTAGGGTGTTAGTGGTTTGTGTTGTTAGGGGGTTAGTGTTGTTTGATGTTAGGGGTTTAGGGTTGTTTGTTGTTAGTGGGTTAGGGTTGTTTGTTGTTAGTGGGTTAGTGTTTTTGGTTTTCAGAGGTTAGGGTTGTTTGTTGTTAGGGTGTTAGTGTTCTTTGTTGTTAGGGGGTTAGTGTTGTTTGTTGTTACGGAGTTAGGGTAGTTTCTTGTTAGGGGTTTAGGGTTGTTTGTTGTTAGGGTGTTAGTGTTGTTTGTTGTTAGGGTGTTAGTGGTTTGTGTTGTTAGGGGGTTAGGATTGTTTGTTGTTAGGGTGTTAGTGTTGTTTGATGTTAGGGGTTTCGGGTTGTTTTTTGTTAGGGGGTTAGGGTTGTTTTTTGTTAGGGTGTTAGTGTTGTTTGTTGTTAGGGGTTTAGGGTTGTTTGTTGTTAGTGGGTTAATGTTGTTTGTTGTTAGTGGGTTAGTGTTTTTGGTTTTCAGGGGTTAGGGTTGTTTGTTGTTTGGGGGTAGTGTTTGTTGTTAGGGGGTTAGGGTTGTTTGTTGTTAGGGTGTTAGTGGTTTGTGTTGTTAGGGCGTTAGTGTTGTTTGATGTTAGGGGTTTAGGGTTGTTTGTTGTTAGGGGTTTAAGGTTGTTTCTTGTTGGGGTTTAGTGGTTTTTGTTGTTAGGGTGTTAGTGTTGTTTGATGTTAGGGTGTTAGTGGTTTGTGTTGTTAGGGGGTTAGTGTTGTTTGATGTTAGAGGTTTAGGGTTGTTTGTTGTTAGGGGGTTAGAGTTGTTTGTTGTTAGGGTGTTAGTGTTGTTTGTTGTTAGGGGTTTAGGGTTGTTTGTTGTTAGGGGTTTAAGGTTGTTTCTTGTTGGGGTTTAGTGGTTTTTGTTCTTAGGGTGTTAGTGTTGTTTGTTGTTAGGGTGTTAGTGGTTTGTGTTGTTAGGGCGTTAGTGTTGTTTGATGTTAGGGGTTTAGGGTTGTTTGTTGTTAGGGGGTTAGAGTTGTTTGTTGTTAGGGTGTTAGTGTTGTTTGTTGTTAGGGGTTTAGGGTTGTTTGTTGTTAGGGGTTTAAGGTTGTTTCTTGTTGGGGTTTAGTGGTTTTTGTTGTTAGGGTGTTAGTGTTGTTTGTTGTTAGGGTGTTAGTGGTTTGTGTTGTTAAGGGGTTAGTGTTGTTTGATGTTAGGGGGTTAGGGTTGTTTCTTGTTACGGGGTTAGTGTTGTTTGCTGTTACGGGGTTAGGGTAGTTTCTTGTTAGGGGTTTAGTGTTGTTTTTTGTTAGGGGGTTAGTGTTTGTTGTTAGGGGGTTAGGGTTGTTTGTTGTTAGGGTGTTAGTGGTTTGTGTTGTTAGGGGGTTAGTGTTGTTTGATGTTAGGGGTTTAGGGTTGTTTGTTGTTAGGGGTTTAAGGTTGTTTCTTGTTGGGGTTTAGTGGTTTTTGTTGTTAGGGTGTTAGTGTTGTTTGATGTTAGGGTGTTAGTGGTTTGTGTTGTTAGGGGGTTAGTGTTGTTTGATGTTAGGGGTTTAGGGTTGTTTGTTGTTAGGGGGTTAGAGTTGTTTGTTGTTAGGGTGTTAGTGTTGTTTGTTGTTAGGTGTTTAGGGTTGTTTGTTGTTAGGGGTTTAAGGTTGTTTCGGGTTGGGGTTTAGTGGTTTTTGTTGTTAGGGTGTTAGTGTTGTTTGTTGTTAGGGTGTTAGTGGTTTGTGTTGTTAGGGCGTTAGTGTTGTTTGATGTTAGGGGTTTAGGGTTGTTTGTTGTTAGGGGTTTAAGGTTGTTTCTTGTTGGGGTTTAGTGGTTTTTGTTGTTAGGGTGTTAGTGTTGTTTGATGTTAGGGTGTTAGTGGTTTGTGTTGTTAGGGGGTTAGTGTTGTTTGATGTTAGGGGTTTAGGGTTGTTTGTTGTTAGGGGGTTAGAGTTGTTTGTTGTTAGGGTGTTAGTGTTGTTTGTTGTTAGGGGTTTAGGGTTGTTTGTTGTTAGGGGTTTAAGGTTGTTTCTTGTTGGGGTTTAGTGGTTTTTGTTCTTAGGGTGTTAGTGTTGTTTGTTGTTAGGGTGTTAGTGGTTTGTGTTGTTAGGGGGTTAGTGTTGTTTGATGTTAGGGGTTTAGGGTTGTTTGTTGTTAGGGGGTTAGAGTTGTTTGTTGTTAGGGTGTTAGTGTTGTTTGTTGTTAGGCGTTTAGGGTTGTTTGTTGTTAGGGGGTTAGGGTTGTTTGTTGTTAGGGTGTTAGTGTTCTTTGTTGTTAGGGGGTTAGGGTTGTTTCTTGTTACGGGGTTAGTGTTGTTTGTTGTTACGGGGTTAGGGTAGTTTCTTGTTAGGGGTTTAGTGTTGTTTTTTGTTAGGGGGTTAGTGTTTGTTGTTAGGGGGTTAGGGTTGTTTCTTGTTGGGGTTTAGTGGTTTTTGTTGTTAGGGTGTTAGTGTTGTTTGTTGTTAGGGTGTTAGTGGTTTGTGTTGTTAGGGGGTTAGTGTTGTTTGATGTTAGGGTGTTAGGGTTGTTTGTTGTTAGGGTGTTAGTGTTCTTTGATGTTAGGGGTTTAGGGTTGTTTGTTGTTAGGGTGTTAGTGTTCTTTGTTGTTAGGGGGTTAGTGTTGTTTCTTGTTACGGGGTTAGTGTTGTTTGTTGTTACGGGGTTAGGGTAGTTTCTTGTTAGGGGTTTAGTGTTGTTTTTTGTTAGGGTGTTAGTGTTTGTTGTTACGGGTTTAGGGTTGTTTCTTGTTGGGGTTTAGTGGTTTTTGTTGTTAGGGTGTTAGTGTTGTTTGTTGTTAGGGTGTTAGTGGTTTGTGTTGTTAGGGGGTTAGTGTTGTTTGATGTTAGGGGTTTAGGGTTGTTTGTTGTTAGGGGGTTAGTGTTTGTTGTTAGGTTGTTAGTGTTGTTTGTTGTTAGGGGTTTAGGGTTGTTTGTTGTTAGGGGTTTAAGGTTGTTTCTTGTTGGGGTTTAGTGGTTTTTGTTGTTAGGGTGTTAGTGTTGTTTGTTGTTAGGGTGTTAGTGGTTTGTGTTGTTAGGGTGTTAGTGTTGTTTGTTGTTAGGGGTTTAGGGTTGTTTGTTGTTAGGGGTTTAAGGTTGTTTCTTGTTGGGGTTTAGTGGTTTTTGATGTTAGGGTGTTAGTGTTGTTTGTTGTTAGGGTGTTAGTGGTTAGTGTTGTTAAGGGGTTAGTGTTGTTTGATGTTAGGGGGTTAGGGTTGTTTCTTGTTACGGGGTTAGTGTTGTTTGCTGTTACGGGGTTAGGGTAGTTTCTTGTTAGGGGTTTAGTGTTGTTTTTTGTTAGGGGGTTAGTGTTTGTTGTTAGGGGGTTAGGGTTGTTTGTTGTTAGGGTGTTAGTGGTTTGTGTTGTTAGGGGGTTAGTGTTGTTTGATGTTAGGGGTTTAGGGTTGTTTGTTGTTAGGGGTTTAAGGTTGTTTCTTGTTGGGGTTTAGTGGTTTTTGTTGTTAGGGTGTTAGTGTTGTTTGATGTTAGGGTGTTAGTGGTTTGTGTTGTTAGGGGGTTAGTGTTGTTTGATGTTAGGGGTTTAGGGTTGTTTGTTGTTAGGGGGTTAGAGTTGTTTGTTGTTAGGGTGTTAGTGTTGTTTGTTGTTAGGTGTTTAGGGTTGTTTGTTGTTAGGGGTTTAAGGTTGTTTCGGGTTGGGGTTTAGTGGTTTTTGTTGTTAGGGTGTTAGTGTTGTTTGTTGTTAGGGTGTTAGTGGTTTGTGTTGTTAGGGCGTTAGTGTTGTTTGATGTTAGGGGTTTAGGGTTGTTTGTTGTTAGGGGTTTAAGGTTGTTTCTTGTTGGGGTTTAGTGGTTTTTGTTGTTAGGGTGTTAGTGTTGTTTGATGTTAGGGTGTTAGTGGTTTGTGTTGTTAGGGGGTTAGTGTTGTTTGATGTTAGGGGTTTAGGGTTGTTTGTTGTTAGGGGGTTAGAGTTGTTTGTTGTTAGGGTGTTAGTGTTGTTTGTTGTTAGGGGTTTAGGGTTGTTTGTTGTTAGGGGTTTAAGGTTGTTTCTTGTTGGGGTTTAGTGGTTTTTGTTCTTAGGGTGTTAGTGTTGTTTGTTGTTAGGGTGTTAGTGGTTTGTGTTGTTAGGGGGTTAGTGTTGTTTGATGTTAGGGGTTTAGGGTTGTTTGTTGTTAGGGGGTTAGAGTTGTTTGTTGTTAGGGTGTTAGTGTTGTTTGTTGTTAGGCGTTTAGGGTTGTTTGTTGTTAGGGGGTTAGGGTTGTTTGTTGTTAGGGTGTTAGTGTTCTTTGTTGTTAGGGGGTTAGGGTTGTTTCTTGTTACGGGGTTAGTGTTGTTTGTTGTTACGGGGTTAGGGTAGTTTCTTGTTAGGGGTTTAGTGTTGTTTTTTGTTAGGGGGTTAGTGTTTGTTGTTAGGGGTTTAGGGTTGTTTCTTGTTGGGGTTTAGTGGTTTTTGTTGTTAGGGTGTTAGTGTTGTTTGTTGTTAGGGTGTTAGTGGTTTGTGTTGTTAGGGGGTTAGTGTTGTTTGATGTTAGGGGTTTAGGGTTGTTTGTTGTTAGTGGGTTAGGGTTGTTTGTTGTTAGTGGGTTAGTGTTTTTGGTTTTCAGAGGTTAGGGTTGTTTGTTGTTAGGGTGTTAGTGTTCTTTGTTGTTAGGGGGTTAGTGTTGTTTGTTGTTACGGAGTTAGGGTAGTTTCTTGTTAGGGGTTTAGGGTTGTTTGTTGTTAGGGTGTTAGTGTTGTTTGTTGTTAGGGTGTTAGTGGTTTGTGTTGTTAGGGGGTTAGGATTGTTTGTTGTTAGGGTGTTAGTGTTGTTTGATGTTAGGGGTTTCGGGTTGTTTTTTGTTAGGGGGTTAGGGTTGTTTTTTGTTAGGGTGTTAGTGTTGTTTGTTGTTAGGGGTTTAGGGTTGTTTGTTGTTAGTGGGTTAATGTTGTTTGTTGTTAGTGGGTTAGTGTTTTTGGTTTTCAGGGGTTAGGGTTGTTTGTTGTTTGGGGGTAGTGTTTGTTGTTAGGGGGTTAGGGTTGTTTGTTGTTAGGGTGTTAGTGGTTTGTGTTGTTAGGGCGTTAGTGTTGTTTGATGTTAGGGGTTTAGGGTTGTTTGTTGTTAGGGGTTTAAGGTTGTTTCTTGTTGGGGTTTAGTGGTTTTTGTTGTTAGGGTGTTAGTGTTGTTTGATGTTAGGGTGTTAGTGGTTTGTGTTGTTAGGGGGTTAGTGTTGTTTGATGTTAGAGGTTTAGGGTTGTTTGTTGTTAGGGGGTTAGAGTTGTTTGTTGTTAGGGTGTTAGTGTTGTTTGTTGTTAGGGGTTTAGGGTTGTTTGTTGTTAGGGGTTTAAGGTTGTTTCTTGTTGGGGTTTAGTGGTTTTTGTTCTTAGGGTGTTAGTGTTGTTTGTTGTTAGGGTGTTAGTGGTTTGTGTTGTTAGGGCGTTAGTGTTGTTTGATGTTAGGGGTTTAGGGTTGTTTGTTGTTAGGGGGTTAGAGTTGTTTGTTGTTAGGGTGTTAGTGTTGTTTGTTGTTAGGGGTTTAGGGTTGTTTGTTGTTAGGGGTTTAAGGTTGTTTCTTGTTGGGGTTTAGTGGTTTTTGTTGTTAGGGTGTTAGTGTTGTTTGTTGTTAGGGTGTTAGTGGTTTGTGTTGTTAAGGGGTTAGTGTTGTTTGATGTTAGGGGGTTAGGGTTGTTTCTTGTTACGGGGTTAGTGTTGTTTGCTGTTACGGGGTTAGGGTAGTTTCTTGTTAGGGGTTTAGTGTTGTTTTTTGTTAGGGGGTTAGTGTTTGTTGTTAGGGGGTTAGGGTTGTTTGTTGTTAGGGTGTTAGTGGTTTGTGTTGTTAGGGGGTTAGTGTTGTTTGATGTTAGGGGTTTAGGGTTGTGTGTTGTTAGGGGTTTAAGGTTGTTTCTTGTTGGGGTTTAGTGGTTTTTGTTGTTAGGGTGTTAGTGTTGTTTGATGTTAGGGTGTTAGTGGTTTGTGTTGTTAGGGGGTTAGTGTTGTTTGATGTTAGGGGTTTAGGGTTGTTTGTTGTTAGGGGGTTAGAGTTGTTTGTTGTTAGGGTGTTAGTGTTGTTTGTTGTTAGGTGTTTAGGGTTGTTTGTTGTTAGGGGTTTAAGGTTGTTTCGGGTTGGGGTTTAGTGGTTTTTGTTGTTAGGGTGTTAGTGTTGTTTGTTGTTAGGGTGTTAGTGGTTTGTGTTGTTAGGGCGTTAGTGTTGTTTGATGTTAGGGGTTTAGGGTTGTTTGTTGTTAGGGGTTTAAGGTTGTTTCTTGTTGGGGTTTAGTGGTTTTTGTTGTTAGGGTGTTAGTGTTGTTTGATGTTAGGGTGTTAGTGGTTTGTGTTGTTAGGGGGTTAGTGTTGTTTGATGTTAGGGGTTTAGGGTTGTTTGTTGTTAGGGGGTTAGAGTTGTTTGTTGTTAGGGTGTTAGTGTTGTTTGTTGTTAGGGGTTTAGGGTTGTTTGTTGTTAGGGGTTTAAGGTTGTTTCTTGTTGGGGTTTAGTGGTTTTTGTTCTTAGGGTGTTAGTGTTGTTTGTTGTTAGGGTGTTAGTGGTTTGTGTTGTTAGGGGGTTAGTGTTGTTTGATGTTAGGGGTTTAGGGTTGTTTGTTGTTAGGGGGTTAGAGTTGTTTGTTGTTAGGGTGTTAGTGTTGTTTGTTGTTAGGCGTTTAGGGTTGTTTGTTGTTAGGGGGTTAGGGTTGTTTGTTGTTAGGGTGTTAGTGTTCTTTGTTGTTAGGGGGTTAGGGTTGTTTCTTGTTACGGGGTTAGTGTTGTTTGTTGTTACGGGGTTAGGGTAGTTTCTTGTTAGGGGTTTAGGGTTGTTTTTTGTTAGGGGGTTAGTGTTTGTTGTTAGGGGTTTAGGGTTGTTTCTTGTTGGGGTTTAGTGGTTTTTGTTGTTAGGGTGTTAGTGTTGTTTGTTGTTAGGGTGTTAGTGGTTTGTGTTGTTAGGGGGTTAGTGTTGTTTGATGTTAGGGGTTTAGGGTTGTTTGTTGTTAGTGGGTTAGGGTTGTTTGTTGTTAGTGGGTTAGTGTTTTTGGTTTTCAGGGGTTAGGGTTGTTTGTTGTTAGGGTGTTAGTGTTCTTTGTTGTTAGGGGGTTAGTGTTGTTTGTTGTTACGGAGTTAGGGTAGTTTCTTGTTAGGGGTTTAGGGTTGTTTGTTGTTAGGGTGTTAGTGTTGTTTGTTGTTAGGGTGTTAGTGGTTTGTGTTGTTAGGGGGTTAGGATTGTTTGTTGTTAGGGTGTTAGTGTTGTTTGATGTTAGGGGTTTCGGGTTGTTTTTTGTTAGGGGGTTAGGGTTGTTTTTTGTTAGGGTGTTAGTGTTGTTTGTTGTTAGGGGTTTAGGGTTGTTTGTTGTTAGTGGGTTAATGTTGTTTGTTGTTAGTGGGTTAGTGTTTTTGGTTTTCAGGGGTTAGGGTTGTTTGTTGTTTGGGGGTAGTGTTTGTTGTTAGGGGGTTAGGGTTGTTTGTTGTTAGGGTGTTAGTGGTTTGTGTTGTTAGGGCGTTAGTGTTGTTTGATGTTAGGGGTTTAGGGTTGTTTGTTGTTAGGGGTTTAGG
Organism: Elephas maximus indicus; assembly: GCF_024166365.1. Lineage (NCBI taxonomy): Eukaryota > Metazoa > Chordata > Mammalia > Proboscidea > Elephantidae > Elephas > Elephas maximus. Next base: position 1,072,805 of record NW_026060235.1, on the reverse strand, counting down.
TTGTTTCTTGTTGGGGTTTAGTGGTTTTTGTTGTTAGGGTGTTAGTGTTGTTTGATGTTAGGGTGTTAGTGGTTTGTGTTGTTAGGGGGTTAGTGTTGTTTGATGTTAGAGGTTTAGGGTTGTTTGTTGTTAGGGGGTTAGAGTTGTTTGTTGTTAGGGTGTTAGTGTTGTTTGTTGTTAGGGGTTTAGGGTTGTTTGTTGTTAGGGGTTTAAGGTTGTTTCTTGTTGGGGTTTAGTGGTTTTTGTTGTTAGGGTGTTAGTGTTGTTTGTTGTTAGGGTGTTAGTGGTTTGTGTTGTTAGGGGGTTAGTGTTGTTTGATGTTAGGGGGTTAGGGTTGTTTGTTGTTAGGGTGTTAGTGTTCTTTGATGTTAGGGGTTTAGGGTTGTTTGTTGTTAGGGTGTTAGTGTTCTTTGTTGTTAGGGGGTTAGTGTTGTTTCTTGTTACGGGGTTAGTGTTGTTTGTTGTTACGGGGTTAGGGTAGTTTCTTGTTAGGGGTTTAGTGTTGTTTTTTGTTAGGGTGTTAGTGTTTGTTGTTACGGGTTTAGGGTTGTTTCTTGTTGGGGTTTAGTGGTTTTTGTTGTTAGGGTGTTAGTGTTGTTTGTTGTTAGGGTGTTAGTGGTTTGTGTTGTTAGGGGGTTAGTGTTGTTTGATGTTAGGGGTTTAGGGTTGTTTGTTGTTAGGGGGTTAGTGTTTGTTGTTAGGTTGTTAGTGTTGTTTGTTGTTAGGGGTTTAGGGTTGTTTGTTGTTAGGGGTTTAAGGTTGTTTCTTGTTGGGGTTTAGTGGTTTTTGTTGTTAGGGTGTTAGTGTTGTTTGTTGTTAGGGTGTTAGTGGTTTGTGTTGTTAGGGTGTTAGTGTTGTTTGTTGTTAGGGGTTTAGGGTTGTTTGTTGTTAGGGGTTTAAGGTTGTTTCTTGTTGGGGTTTAGTGGTTTTTGATGTTAGGGTGTTAGTGTTGTTTGTTGTTAGGGTGTTAGTGGTTAGTGTTGTTAAGGGGTTAGTGTTGTTTGATGTTAGGGGGTTAGGGTTGTTTCTTGTTACGGGGTTAGTGTTGTTTGCTGTTACGGGGTTAGGGTAGTTTCTTGTTAGGGGTTTAGTGTTGTTTTTTGTTAGGGGGTTAGTGTTTGTTGTTAGGGGGTTAGGGTTGTTTGTTGTTAGGGTGTTAGTGGTTTGTGTTGTTAGGGGGTTAGTGTTGTTTGATGTTAGGGGTTTAGGGTTGTTTGTTGTTAGGGGTTTAAGGTTGTTTCTTGTTGGGGTTTAGTGGTTTTTGTTGTTAGGGTGTTAGTGTTGTTTGATGTTAGGGTGTTAGTGGTTTGTGTTGTTAGGGGGTTAGTGTTGTTTGATGTTAGGGGTTTAGGGTTGTTTGTTGTTAGGGGGTTAGAGTTGTTTGTTGTTAGGGTGTTAGTGTTGTTTGTTGTTAGGTGTTTAGGGTTGTTTGTTGTTAGGGGTTTAAGGTTGTTTCGGGTTGGGGTTTAGTGGTTTTTGTTGTTAGGGTGTTAGTGTTGTTTGTTGTTAGGGTGTTAGTGGTTTGTGTTGTTAGGGCGTTAGTGTTGTTTGATGTTAGGGGTTTAGGGTTGTTTGTTGTTAGGGGTTTAAGGTTGTTTCTTGTTGGGGTTTAGTGGTTTTTGTTGTTAGGGTGTTAGTGTTGTTTGATGTTAGGGTGTTAGTGGTTTGTGTTGTTAGGGGGTTAGTGTTGTTTGATGTTAGGGGTTTAGGGTTGTTTGTTGTTAGGGGGTTAGAGTTGTTTGTTGTTAGGGTGTTAGTGTTGTTTGTTGTTAGGGGTTTAGGGTTGTTTGTTGTTAGGGGTTTAAGGTTGTTTCTTGTTGGGGTTTAGTGGTTTTTGTTCTTAGGGTGTTAGTGTTGTTTGTTGTTAGGGTGTTAGTGGTTTGTGTTGTTAGGGGGTTAGTGTTGTTTGATGTTAGGGGTTTAGGGTTGTTTGTTGTTAGGGGGTTAGAGTTGTTTGTTGTTAGGGTGTTAGTGTTGTTTGTTGTTAGGCGTTTAGGGTTGTTTGTTGTTAGGGGGTTAGGGTTGTTTGTTGTTAGGGTGTTAGTGTTCTTTGTTGTTAGGGGGTTAGGGTTGTTTCTTGTTACGGGGTTAGTGTTGTTTGTTGTTACGGGGTTAGGGTAGTTTCTTGTTAGGGGTTTAGTGTTGTTTTTTGTTAGGGGGTTAGTGTTTGTTGTTAGGGGTTTAGGGTTGTTTCTTGTTGGGGTTTAGTGGTTTTTGTTGTTAGGGTGTTAGTGTTGTTTGTTGTTAGGGTGTTAGTGGTTTGTGTTGTTAGGGGGTTAGTGTTGTTTGATGTTAGGGGTTTAGGGTTGTTTGTTGTTAGTGGGTTAGGGTTGTTTGTTGTTAGTGGGTTAGTGTTTTTGGTTTTCAGGGGTTAGGGTTGTTTGTTGTTAGGGTGTTAGTGTTCTTTGTTGTTAGGGGGTTAGTGTTGTTTGTTGTTACGGAGTTAGGGTAGTTTCTTGTTAGGGGTTTAGGGTTGTTTGTTGTTAGGGTGTTAGTGTTGTTTGTTGTTAGGGTGTTAGTGGTTTGTGTTGTTAGGGGGTTAGGATTGTTTGTTGTTAGGGTGTTAGTGTTGTTTGATGTTAGGGGTTTCGGGTTGTTTTTTGTTAGGGGGTTAGGGTTGTTTTTTGTTAGGGTGTTAGTGTTGTTTGTTGTTAGGGGTTTAGGGTTGTTTGTTGTTAGTGGGTTAATGTTGTTTGTTGTTAGTGGGTTAGTGTTTTTGGTTTTCAGGGGTTAGGGTTGTTTGTTGTTTGGGGGTAGTGTTTGTTGTTAGGGGGTTAGGGTTGTTTGTTGTTAGGGTGTTAGTGGTTTGTGTTGTTAGGGCGTTAGTGTTGTTTGATGTTAGGGGTTTAGGGTTGTTTGTTGTTAGGGGTTTAAGGTTGTTTCTTGTTGGGGTTTAGTGGTTTTTGTTGTTAGGGTGTTAGTGTTGTTTGATGTTAGGGTGTTAGTGGTTTGTGTTGTTAGGGGGTTAGTGTTGTTTGATGTTAGAGGTTTAGGGTTGTTTGTTGTTAGGGGGTTAGAGTTGTTTGTTGTTAGGGTGTTAGTGTTGTTTGTTGTTAGGGGTTTAGGGTTGTTTGTTGTTAGGGGTTTAAGGTTGTTTCTTGTTGGGGTTTAGTGGTTTTTGTTCTTAGGGTGTTAGTGTTGTTTGTTGTTAGGGTGTTAGTGGTTTGTGTTGTTAGGGCGTTAGTGTTGTTTGATGTTAGGGGTTTAGGGTTGTTTGTTGTTAGGGGGTTAGAGTTGTTTGTTGTTAGGGTGTTAGTGTTGTTTGTTGTTAGGGGTTTAGGGTTGTTTGTTGTTAGGGGTTTAAGGTTGTTTCTTGTTGGGGTTTAGTGGTTTTTGTTGTTAGGGTGTTAGTGTTGTTTGTTGTTTGAGTGTTAGTGGTTTGTGTTGTTAGGGGGTTAGAGTTGTTTGTTGTTAGGGTGTTAGTGTTGTTTGTTGTTAGGGGTTTAGGGTTGTTTGTTGTCAGGGGTTTAAGGTTGTTTCTTGTGGGGGTGTAGTGGTTTTTGTTGTTAGGGTTTTAGTGTTGTTTGTTGTTAGGGTGTTAGTGGTTTGTGTTGTTAGGGGGTTAGTGTTGTTTGATGTTATGGGTTTAGGGTTGTTTGTTGTTAGGGGGTTAGAGTTGTTTGTTGTTAGGGTGTTAGTGTTGTTTGTTGTTAGGGGTTTAGGGTTGTTTGTTGTTAGGGGTTTAAGGTTGTTTCTTGTTGGGGTTTAGTGGTTTTTGTTGTTAGGGTGTTAGTGTTGTTTGTTGTTAGGGGTTTAGGGTTGTTTGTTGTTAGGGGGTTAGAGTTGTTTGTTGTTAGGGTGTTAGTGTTGTTTGATGTTAGGGGTTTAGGGTTGTTTGTTGTTAGGGGTTTAAGGTTGTTTCTTGTTGGGGTTTAGTGGTTTTTGTTGTTAGGGTGTTAGTGTTGTTTGTTGTTAGGGTGTTAGTGGTTTGTGTTGTTAGGGGGTTAGTGTTGTTTGATGTTAGGGGTTTAGGGTTGTTTGTTGTTAGGGGGTTAGAGTTCTTTGTTGTTAGGGTGTGAGTGTTGTTTGTTGTTAGGGGTTTAGGGTTGTTTGTTGTTAGGGGTTTAAGGTTGTTTCTTGTTGGGGTTTAGTGGTTTTTGTTGTTAGGGTGTTAGTGTTGTTTGTTGTTAGGGTGTTAGTGGTTTGTGTTGTTAGGGGGTTAGTGTTGTTTGATGTTAGGGTGTTAGGGTTGTTTGTTGTTAGGGTGTTAGTGTTCTTTGATGTTAGGGGTTTAGGGTTGTTTGTTGTTAGGGTGTTAGTGTTCTTTGTTGTTAGGGGGTTAGTGTTGTTTCTTGTTACGGGGTTAGTGTTGTTTGTTGTTACGGGGTTAGGGTAGTTTCTTGTTAGGGGTTTAGTGTTGTTTTTTGTTAGGGTGTTAGTGTTTGTTGTTACGGGTTTAGGGTTGTTTCTTGTTGGGGTTTAGTGGTTTTTGTTGTTAGGGTGTTAGTGTTGTTTGTTGTTAGGGTGTTAGTGGTTTGTGTTGTTAGGGGGTTAGTGTTGTTTGATGTTAGGGGTTTAGGGTTGTTTGTTGTTAGGGGGTTAGTGTTTGTTGTTAGGTTGTTAGTGTTGTTTGTTGTTAGGGGTTTAGGGTTGTTTGTTGTTAGGGGTTTAAGGTTGTTTCTTGTTGGGGTTTAGTGGTTTTTGTTGTTAGGGTGTTAGTGTTGTTTGTTGTTAGGGTGTTAGTGGTTTGTGTTGTTAGGGTGTTAGTGTTGTTTGTTGTTAGGGGTTTAGGGTTGTTTGTTGATAGGGGTTTAAGGTTGTTTCTTGTTGGGGTTTAGTGGTTTTTGTTGTTAGGGTGTTAGTGTTGTTTGTTGTTAGGGTGTTAGTGGTTAGTGTTGTTAAGGGGTTAGTGTTGTTTGATGTTAGGGGGTTAGGGTTGTTTCTTGTTACGGGGTTAGTGTTGTTTGCTGTTACGGGGTTAGGGTAGTTTCTTGTTAGGGGTTTAGTGTTGTTTTTTGTTAGGGGGTTAGTGTTTGTTGTTAGGGGGTTAGGGTTGTTTGTTGTTAGGGTGTTAGTGGTTTGTGTTGTTAGGGGGTTAGTGTTGTTTGATGTTAGGGGTTTAGGGTTGTTTGTTGTTAGGGGTTTAAGGTTGTTTCTTGTTGGGGTTTAGTGGTTTTTGTTGTTAGGGTGTTAGTGTTGTTTGATGTTAGGGTGTTAGTGGTTTGTGTTGTTAGGGGGTTAGTGTTGTTTGATGTTAGGGGTTTAGGGTTGTTTGTTGTTAGGGGGTTAGAGTTGTTTGTTGTTAGGGTGTTAGTGTTGTTTGTTGTTAGGTGTTTAGGGTTGTTTGTTGTTAGGGGCTTAAGGTTGTTTCGGGTTGGGGTTTAGTGGTTTTTGTTGTTAGGGTGTTAGTGTTGTTTGTTGTTAGGGTGTTAGTGGTTTGTGTTGTTAGGGCGTTAGTGTTGTTTGATGTTAGGGGTTTAGGGTTGTTTGTTGTTAGGGGTTTAAGGTTGTTTCTTGTTGGGGTTTAGTGGTTTTTGTTGTTAGGGTGTTAGTGTTGTTTGATGTTAGGGTGTTAGTGGTTTGTGTTGTTAGGGGGTTAGTGTTGTTTGATGTTAGGGGTTTAGGGTTGTTTGTTGTTAGGGGGTTAGAGTTGTTTGTTGTTAGGGTGTTAGTGTTGTTTGTTGTTAGGGGTTTAGGGTTGTTTGTTGTTAGGGGTTTAAGGTTGTTTCTTGTTGGGGTTTAGTGGTTTTTGTTCTTAGGGTGTTAGTGTTGTTTGTTGTTAGGGTGTTAGTGGTTTGTGTTGTTAGGGGGTTAGTGTTGTTTGATGTTAGGGGTTTAGGGTTGTTTGTTGTTAGGGGGTTAGAGTTGTTTGTTGTTAGGGTGTTAGTGTTGTTTGTTGTTAGGCGTTTAGGGTTGTTTGTTGTTAGGGGGTTAGGGTTGTTTGTTGTTAGGGTGTTAGTGTTCTTTGTTGTTAGGGGGTTAGGGTTGTTTCTTGTTACGGGGTTAGTGTTGTTTGTTGTTACGGGGTTAGGGTAGTTTCTTGTTAGGGGTTTAGTGTTGTTTTTTGTTAGGGGGTTAGTGTTTGTTGTTAGGGGTTTAGGGTTGTTTCTTGTTGGGGTTTAGTGGTTTTTGTTGTTAGGGTGTTAGTGTTGTTTGTTGTTAGGGTGTTAGTGGTTTGTGTTGTTAGGGGGTTAGTGTTGTTTGATGTTAGGGGTTTAGGGTTGTTTGTTGTTAGTGGGTTAGGGTTGTTTGTTGTTAGTGGGTTAGTGTTTTTGGTTTTCAGGGGTTAGGGTTGTTTGTTGTTAGGGTGTTAGTGTTCTTTGTTGTTAGGGGGTTAGTGTTGTTTGTTGTTACGGAGTTAGGGTAGTTTCTTGTTAGGGGTTTAGGGTTGTTTGTTGTTAGGGTGTTAGTGTTGTTTGTTGTTAGGGTGTTAGTGGTTTGTGTTGTTAGGGGGTTAGGATTGTTTGTTGTTAGGGTGTTAGTGTTCTTTGATGTTAGGGGTTTCGGGTTGTTTTTTGTTAGGGGGTTAGGGTTGTTTTTTGTTAGGGTGTTAGTGTTGTTTGTTGTTAGGGGTTTAGGGTTGTTTGTTGTTAGTGGGTTAATGTTGTTTGTTGTTAGTGGGTTAGTGTTTTTGGTTTTCAGGGGTTAGGGTTGTTTGTTGTTTGGGGGTAGTGTTTGTTGTTAGGGGGTTAGGGTTGTTTGTTGTTAGGGTGTTAGTGGTTTGTGTTGTTAGGGTGTTAGTGTTGTTTGATGTTAGGGGTTTAGGGTTGTTTGTTGTTAGGGGGTTAGGGTTGTTTGTTGTTAGGGTGTTAGTGGTTTGTGTTGTTAGGGGGTTAGTGTTGTTTGATGTTAGGGGTTTAGGGTTGTTTGTTGTTAGGGGGTTAGAGTTGTTTGTTGATAGGGTGTTAGTGTTGTTTGTTGTTAGGGGTTTAGGGTTGTTTGTTGTTAGGGGTTTAAGGTTGTTTCTTGTTGGGGTTTAGTGGTTTTTGTTGTTAGGGTGTTAGTGTTGTTTGTTGTTAGGGTGTTAGTGGTTTGTGTTGTTAGGGGGTTAGTGTTGTTTGATGTTAGGGGTTTAGGGTTGTTTGTTGTTAGGGGGTTAGAGTTGTTTGTTGTTAGGGTGTTAGTGTTGTTTGTTGTTAGGGGTTTAGGGTTGTTTGTTGTTAGGGGTTTAGGGTTGTTTGTTGTTAGGGGTTTAAGGTTGTTTCTTTTTGGGGTTTAGTGGTTTTTGTTGTTAGGGTGTTAGTGTTGTTTGTTGTTAGGGTGTTAGTGGTTTGTGTTGTTAGGGGGTTAGTGTTGTTTGATTTTAGGGGTTTAGGGTTGTTTGTTGTTAGGGGGTTAGAGTTGTTTGTTGTTAGGGTGTTAGTGTTGTTTGTTGTTAGGGGTTTAGGGTTGTTTGTTGTTAGGGGTTTAAGGTTGTTTCTTGTTGGGGTTTAGTGGTTTTTGTTGTTAGGGTGTTAGTGTTGTTTGTTGTTAGGGTGTTAGTGGTTTGTGTTGTTAGGGGGTTAGTGTTGTTTGATGTTAGGGGTTTAGGGTTGTTTTTTGTTAGGGGGTTAGAGTTGTTTGTTGTTAGGGTGTTAGTGTTGTTTGTTGTTAGGGGTTTAGGGTTGTTTGTTGTTAGGGGTTTAAGGTTGTTTCTTGTTGGGTTTTAGTGGTTTTTGTTGTTAGGGTGTTAGTGTTGTTTGTTGTTAGGGTGTTAGTGCTTTGTGTTGTTAGGGGGTTAGTGTTGTTTGATGTTAGGGGTTTAGGGTTGTTCGTTGTTAGGGGGTTAGAGTTGTTTGTTGTTAGGGTGGTAGTGTTGTTTGTTGTTAGGGGTTTAGGGTTGTTTGTTGTTAGGGGTTTAAGGTTGTTTCTTGTTGGGGTTTAGTGGTTTTTGTTGTTAGGGTGTTAGTGTTGTTTGTTGTTAGGGTGTTAGTGGTTTGTGTTGTTAGGGGGTTAGTGTTGTTTGATGTTAAGGGTTTAGGGTTGTTTGTTGTTAGGGGGTTAGAGTTGTTTGTTGTTAGGGTGTTAGTGTTGTTTGTTGTTAGGGGTTTAGGCTTGTTTGTTGTTAGGGGGTTAGAGTTGTTTGTTGTTAGGGTGTTAGTGTTGTTTGATGTTAGGGGTTTAGGGTTGTTTGTTGTTAGTGGGTTACGGTTGTTTGTTGTTAGTGGGTTAGTGTTTTTGGTTTTCAGGGGTTAGGGTTGTTTGTTGTTTGGGGGTTAGTGTTTGTTGTTAGGGGGTTAGGGTTGTTTGTTGTTAGGGTTTTAGTGGTTTGTTTTGTTAGGGTGTTAGTGTTGTTTGATGTTAGGGGTTTAGGGTTGTTTGTTGTTAGGGGGTTAGGGTTGTTTGTTGTTAGGGTGTTAGTGTTGTTTGTTGTTAGGGGTTTAGGGTTGTTTGTTGTTAGGGGTTTAAGGTTGTTTCTTGTTGGGGTTTAGTGGTTTTTGTTGTTAGGGTGTTAGTGTTGTTTGTTGTTAGAGTGTTAGTGGTTTGTGTTGTTAGGGGGTTAGTGTTGTTTGATGTTAGGGGTTTAGGGTTGTTTGTTGTTAGGGGGTTAGAGTTGTTTGTTGTTAGGGTGTTAGTGTTGTTTGTTGTTAGGGGTTTAGGGTTGTTTGTTGTTAGGGGTTTAAGGTTGTTTCTTGTGGGGGTGTAGTGGTTTTTGTTGTTAGGGTTTTAGTGTTGTTTGTTGTTAGGGTGTTAGTGGTTTGTGTTGTTAGGGGGTTAGTGTTGTTTGATGTTATGGGTTTAGGGTTGTTTGTTGTTAGGGGGTTAGAGTTGTTTGTTGTTAGGGTGTTAGGGTTGTTTGTTGTTAGGGGTTTAGGGTTGTTTGTTGTTAGGGGTTTAAGGTTGTTTCTTGTTGGGGTTTAGTGGTTTTTGTTGTTAGTGTGTTAGTGTTGTTTGTTGTTAGGGGTTTAGGGTTGTTTGTTGTTAGGGGGTTAGAGTTGTTTGCTGTTAGGGTGTTAGTGTTGTTTGATGTTAGGTGTTTAGGGTTGTTTGTTGTTAGGGGTTTAAGGTTGTTTCTTGTTGGGGTTTAGTGGTTTTTGTTGTTAGGGTGTTAGTGTTGTTTGTTGTTAGGGTGTTAGTGGTTTGTGTTGTTAGGGGGTTAGTGTTGTTTGATGTTAGGGGTTTAGGGTTGTTTGTTGTTAGGGGGTTAGAGTTGTTTGTTGTTAGGGTGTGAGTGTTGTTTGTTGTTAGGGGTTTAGGGTTGTTTGTTGTTAGGGGTTTAAGGTTGTTTCTTGTTGGGGTTTAGTGGTTTTTGTTGTTAGGGTGTTAGTGTTGTTTGTTGTTAGGGTGTTAGTGGTTTGTGTTGTTAGGGGGTTAGTGTTGTTTGATGTTAGGGGGTTAGGGTTGTTTGTTGTTAGGGTGTTAGTGTTCTTTGATGTTAGGGGTTTAGGGTTGTTTGTTGTTAGGGTGTTAGTGTTCTTTGTTGTTAGGGGGTTAGTGTTGTTTCTTGTTACGGGGTTAGTGTTGTTTGTTGTTACGGGGTTAGGGTAGTTTCTTGTTAGGGGTTTAGTGTTGTTTTTTGTTAGGGTGTTAGTGTTTGTTGTTACGGGTTTAGGGTTGTTTCTTGTTGGGGTTTAGTGGTTTTTGTTGTTAGGGTGTTAGTGTTGTTTGTTGTTAGGGTGTTAGTGGTTTGTGTTGTTAGGGGGTTAGTGTTGTTTGATGTTAGGGGTTTAGGGTTGTTTGTTGTTAGGGGGTTAGTGTTTGTTGTTAGGTTGTTAGTGTTGTTTGTTGTTAGGGGTTTAGGGTTGTTTGTTGTTAGGGGTTTAAGGTTGTTTCTTGTTGGGGTTTAGTGGTTTTTGTTGTTAGGGTTTTAGTGTTGTTTGTTGTTAGGGTGTTAGTGGTTTGTGTTGTTAGGGTGTTAGTGTTGTTTGTTGTTAGGGGTTTAGGGTTGTTTGTTGTTAGGGGTTTAAGGTTGTTTCTTGTTGGGGTTTAGTGGTTTTTGTTGTTAGGGTGTTAGTGTTGTTTGTTGTTAGGGTGTTAGTGGTTTGTGTTGTTAAGGGGTTAGTGTTGTTTGATGTTAGGGGGTTAGGGTTGTTTCTTGTTACGGGGTTAGTGTTGTTTGCTGTTACGGGGTGAGGGTAGTTTCTTGTTAGGGGTTTAGTGTTGTTTTTTGTTAGGGGGTTAGTGTTTGTTGTTAGGGGGTTAGGGTTGTTTGTTGTTAGGGTGTTAGTGGTTTGTGTTGTTAGGGGGTTAGTGTTGTTTGATGTTAGGGGTTTAGGGTTGTTTGTTGTTAGGGGTTTAAGGTTGTTTCTTGTTGGGGTTTAGTGGTTTTTGTTGTTAGGGTGTTAGTGTTGTTTGATGTTAGGGTGTTAGTGGTTTGTGTTGTTAGGGGGTTAGTGTTGTTTGATGTTAGGGGTTTAGGGTTGTTTGTTGTTAGGGGGTTAGAGTTGTTTGTTGTTAGGGTGTTAGTGTTGTTTGTTGTTAGGTGTTTAGGGTTGTTTGTTGTTAGGGGTTTAAGGTTGTTTCGGGTTGGGGTTTAGTGGTTTTTGTTGTTAGGGTGTTAGTGTTGTTTGTTGTTAGGGTGTTAGTGGTTTGTGTTGTTAGGGCGTTAGTGTTGTTTGATGTTAGGGGTTTAGGGTTGTTTGTTGTTAGGGGTTTAAGGTTGTTTCTTGTTGGGGTTTAGTGGTTTTTGTTGTTAGGGTGTTAGTGTTGTTTGATGTTAGGGTGTTAGTGGTTTGTGTTGTTAGGGGGTTAGTGTTGTTTGATGTTAGGGATTTAGGGTTGTTTGTTGTTAGGGGGTTAGAGTTGTTTGTTGTTAGGGTGTTAGTGTTGTTTGTTGTTAGGGGTTTAGGGTTGTTTGTTGTTAGGGGTTTAAGGTTGTTTCTTGTTGGGGTTTAGTGGTTTTTGTTCTTAGGGTGTTAGTGTTGTTTGTTGTTAGGGTGTTAGTGGTTTGTGTTGTTAGGGGGTTAGTGTTGTTTGATGTTAGGGGTTTAGGGTTGTTTGTTGTTAGGGGGTTAGAGTTGTTTGTTGTTAGGGTGTTAGTGTTGTTTGTTGTTAGGCGTTTAGGGTTGTTTGTTGTTAGGGGGTTAGGGTTGTTTGTTGTTAGGGTGTTAGTGTTCTTTGTTGTTAGGGGGTTAGGGTTGTTTCTTGTTACGGGGTTAGTGTTGTTTGTTGTTACGGGGTTAGGGTAGTTTCTTGTTAGGGGTTTAGTGTTGTTTTTTGTTAGGGGGTTAGTGTTTGTTGTTAGGGGTTTAGGGTTGTTTCTTGTTGGGGTTTAGTGGTTTTTGTTGTTAGGGTGTTAGTGTTGTTTGTTGTTAGGGTGTTAGTGGTTTGTGTTGTTAGGGGGTTAGTGTTGTTTGATGTTAGGGGTTTAGGGTTGTTTGTTGTTAGTGGGTTAGGGTTGTTTGTTGTTAGTGGGTTAGTGTTTTTGGTTTTCAGGGGTTAGGGTTGTTTGTTGTTAGGGTGTTAGTGTTCTTTGTTGTTAGGGGGTTAGTGTTGTTTGTTGTTACGGAGTTAGGGTAGTTTCTTGTTAGGGGTTTAGGGTTGTTTGTTGTTAGGGTGTTAGTGTTGTTTGTTGTTAGGGTGTTAGTGGTTTGTGTTGTTAGGGGGTTAGGATTGTTTGTTGTTAGGGTGTTAGTGTTGTTTGATGTTAGGGGTTTCGGGTTGTTTTTTGTTAGGGGGTTAGGGTTGTTTTTTGTTAGGGTGTTAGTGTTGTTTGTTGTTAGGGGTTTAGGGTTGTTTGTTGTTAGTGGGTTAATGTTGTTTGTTGTTAGTGGGTTAGTGTTTTTGGTTTTCAGGGGTTAGGGTTGTTTGTTGTTTGGGGTTAGTGTTTGTTGTTAGGGGGTTAGGGTTGTTTGTTGTTAGGGTGTTAGTGGTTTGTGTTGTTAGGGCGTTAGTGTTGTTTGATGTTAGGGGTTTAGGGTTGTTTGTTGTTAGGGGTTTAAGGTTGTTTCTTGTTGGGGTTTAGTGGTTTTTGTTGTTAGGGTGTTAGTGTTGTTTGATGTTAGGGTGTTAGTGGTTTGTGTTGTTAGGGGGTTAGTGTTGTTTGATGTTAGGGGTTTAGGGTTGTTTGTTGTTAGGGGGTTAGAGTTGTTTGTTGTTAGGGTGTTAGTGTTGTTTGTTGTTAGGGGTTTAGGGTTGTTTGTTGTTAGGGGTTTAAGGTTGTTTCTTGTTGGGGTTTAGTGGTTTTTGTTGTTAGGGTGTTAGTGTTGTTTGTTGTTAGAGTGTTAGTGGTTTGTGTTGTTAGGGGGTTAGTGTTGTTTGATGTTAGGGGTTTAGGGTTGTTTGTTGTTAGGGGGTTAGAGTTGTTTGTTGTTAGGGTGTTAGTGTTGTTTGTTGTTAGGGGTTTAGGGTTGTTTGTTGTTAGGGGTTTAAGGTTGTTTCTTGTGGGGGTGTAGTGGTTTTTGTTGTTAGGGTTTTAGTGTTGTTTGTTGTTAGGGTGTTAGTGGTTTGTGTTGTTAGGGGGTTAGTGTTGTTTGATGTGATGGGTTTAGGGTTGTTTGTTGTTAGGGGGTTAGAGTTGTTTGTTGTTAGGGTGTTAGGGTTGTTTGTTGTTAGGGGTTTAGGGTTGTTTGTTGTTAGGGGTTTAAGGTTGTTTCTTGTTGGGGTTTAGTGGTTTTTGTTGTTAGGGTGTTAGTGTTGTTTGTTGTTAGGGGTTTAGGGTTGTTTGTTGTTAGGGGGTTAGAGTTGTTTGTTGTTAGGGTGTTAGTGTTGTTTGATGTTAGGGGTTTAGGGTTGTTTGTTGTTAGGGGTTTAAGGTTGTTTCTTGTTGGGGTTTAGTGGTTTTTGTTGTTAGGGTGTTAGTGTTGTTTGTTGTTAGGGTGTTAGTGGTTTGTGTTGTTAGGGGGTTAGTGTTGTTTGATGTTAGGGGTTTAGGGTTGTTTGTTGTTAGGGGGTTAGAGTTGTTTGTTGTTAGGGTGTGAGTGTTGTTTGTTGTTAGGGGTTTAGGGTTGTTTGTTGTTAGGGGTTTAAGGTTGTTTCTTGTTGGGGTTTAGTGGTTTTTGTTGTTAGGGTGTTAGTGTTGTTTGTTGTTAGGGTGTTAGTGGTTTGTGTTGTTAGGGGGTTAGTGTTGTTTGATGTTAGGGGGTTAGGGTTGTTTGTTGTTAGGGTGTTAGTGTTCTTTGATGTTAGGGGTTTAGGGTTGTTTGTTGTTAGGGTGTTAGTGTTCTTTGTTGTTAGGGGGTTAGTGTTGTTTCTTGTTACGGGGTTAGTGTTGTTTGTTGTTACGAGGTTAGGGTAGTTTCTTGTTAGGGGTTTAGTGTTGTTTTTTGTTAGGGTGTTAGTGCTTGTTGTTACGGGTTTAGGGTTGTTTCTTGTTGGGGTTTAGTGGTTTTTGTTGTTAGGGTGTTAGTGTTGTTTGTTGTTAGGGTGTTAGTGGTTTGTGTTGTTAGGGGGTTAGTGTTGTTTGATGTTAGGGGTTTAGGGTTGTTTGTTGTTAGGGGGTTAGTGTTTGTTGTTAGGTTGTTAGTGTTGTTTGTTGTTAGGGGTTTAGGGTTGCTTGTTGTTAGGGGTTTAAGGTTGTTTCTTGTTGGGGTTTAGTGGTTTTTGTTGTTAGGGTGTTAGTGTTGTTTGTTGTTAGGGTGTTAGTGGTTTGTGTTGTTAGGGTGTTAGTGTTGTTTGTTGTTAGGGGTTTAGGGTTGTTTGTTGATAGGGGTTTAAGGTTGTTTCTTGTTGGGGTTTAGTGGTTTTTGTTGTTAGGGTGTTAGTGTTGTTTGTTGTTAGGGGTTTAGGGTTGTTTGTTGTTAGGGGGTTAGAGTTGTTTGTTGTTAGGGTGTTAGTGTTGTTTGATGTTAGGGGTTTAGGGTTGTTTGTTGTTAGGGGTTTAAGGTTGTTTCTTGTTGGGGTTTAGTGGTTTTTGTTGTTAGGGTGTTAGTGTTGTTTGTTGTTAGGGTGTTAGTGGTTTGTGTTGTTAGGGGGTTAGTGTTGTTTGATGTTAGGGGTTTAGGGTTGTTTGTTGTTAGGGGGTTAGAGTTGTTTGTTGTTAGGGTGTTAGTGTTGTTTGTTGTTAGGTGTTTAGGGTTGTTTGTTGTTAGGGGTTTAAGGTTGTTTCGGGTTGGGGTTTAGTGGTTTTTGTTGTTAGGGTGTTAGTGTTGTTTGTTGTTAGGGTGTTAGTGGTTTGTGTTGTTAGGGCGTTAGTGTTGTTTGATGTTAGGGGTTTAGGGTTGTTTGTTGTTAGGGGTTTAAGGTTGTTTCTTGTTGGGGTTTAGTGGTTTTTGTTGTTAGGGTGTTAGTGTTGTTTGATGTTAGGGTGTTAGTGGTTTGTGTTGTTAGGGGGTTAGTGTTGTTTGATGTTAGGGGTTTAGGGTTGTTTGTTGTTAGGGGGTTAGAGTTGTTTGTTTTTAGGGTGTTAGTGTTGTTTGTTGTTAGGGGTTTAGGGTTGTTTGTTGTTAGGGGTTTAAGGTTGTTTCTTGTGGGGGTGTAGTGGTTTTTGTTGTTAGGGTTTTAGTGTTGTTTGTTGTTAGGGTGTTAGTGGTTTGTGTTGTTAGGGGGTTAGTGTTGTTTGATGTTATGGGTTTAGGGTTGTTTGTTGTTAGGGGGTTAGAGTTGTTTGTTGTTAGGGTGTTAGGGTTGTTTGTTGTTAGGGGTTTAGGGTTGTTTGTTGTTAGGGGTTTAAGGTTGTTTCTTGTTGGGGTTTAGTGGTTTTTGTTGTTAGGGTGTTAGTGTTGTTTGTTGTTAGGGGTTTAGGGTTGTTTGTTGTTAGGGGGTTAGAGTTGTTTGTTGTTAGGGTGTTAGTGTTGTTTGACGTTAGGGGTTTAGGGTTGTTTGTTGTTAGGGGTTTAAGGTTGTTTCTTGTTGGGGTTTAGTGGTTTTTGTTGTTAGGGTGTTAGTGTTGTTTGTTGTTAGGGTGTTAGTGGTTTGTGTTGTTAGGGGGTTAGTGTTGTTTGATGTTAGGGGTTTAGGGTTGTTTGTTGTTAGGGGGTTAGAGTTGTTTGTTGTTAGGGTGTGAGTGTTGTTTGTTGTTAGGGGTTTAGGGTTGTTTGTTGTTAGGGGTTTAAGGTTGTTTCTTGTTGGGGTTTAGTGGTTTTTGTTGTTAGGGTGTTAGTGTTGTTTGTTGTTAGGGTGTTAGTGGTTTGTGTTGTTAGGGGGTTAGTGTTGTTTGATGTTAGGGGGTTAGGGTTGTTTGTTGTTAGGGTGTTAGTGTTCTTTGATGTTAGGGGTTTAGGGTTGTTTGTTGTTAGGGTGTTTGTGTTCTTTGTTGTTAGGGGGTTAGTGTTGTTTCTTGTTACGGGGTTAGTGTTGTTTGTTGTTACGGGGTTAGGGTAGTTTCTTGTTAGGGGTTTAGTGTTGTTTTTTGTTAGGGTGTTAGTGTTTGTTGTTACGGGTTTAGGGTTGTTTCTTGTTGGGGTTTAGTGGTTTTTGTTGTTAGGGTGTTAGTGTTGTTTGTTGTTAGGGTGTTAGTGGTTTGTGTTGTTAGGGGGTTAGTGTTGTTTGATGTTAGGGGTTTAGGGTTGTTTGTTGTTAGGGGGTTAGTGTTTGTTGTTAGGTTGTTAGTGTTGTTTGTTGTTAGGGGTTTAGGGTTGTTTGTTGTTAGGGGTTTAAGGTTGTTTCTTGTTGGGGTTTAGTGGTTTTTGTTGTTAGGGTTTTAGTGTTGTTTGTTGTTAGGGTGTTAGTGGTTTGTGTTGTTAGGGTGTTAGTGTTGTTTGTTGTTAGGGGTTTAGGGTTGTTTGTTGTTAGGGGTTTAAGGTTGTTTCTTGTTGGGGTTTAGTGGTTTTTGTTGTTAGGGTGTTAGTGTTGTTTGTTGTTAGGGTGTTAGTGGTTTGTGTTGTTAAGGGGTTAGTGTTGTTTGATGTTAGGGGGTTAGGGTTGTTTCTTGTTACGGGGTTAGTGTTGTTTGCTGTTACGGGGTTAGGGTAGTTTCTTGTTAGGGGTTTAGTGTTGTTTTTTGTTAGGGGGTTAGTGTTTGTTGTTAGGGGGTTAGGGTTGTTTGTTGTTAGGGTGTTAGTGGTTTGTGTTGTTAGGGGGTTAGTGTTGTTTGATGTTAGGGGTTTAGGGTTGTTTGTTGTTAGGGGTTTAAGGTTGTTTCTTGTTGGGGTTTAGTGGTTTTTGTTGTTAGGGTGTTAGTGTTGTTTGATGTTAGGGTGTTAGTGGTTTGTGTTGTTAGGGGGTTAGTGTTGTTTGATGTTAGGGGTTTAGGGTTGTTTGTTGTTAGGGGGTTAGAGTTGTTTGTTGTTAGGGTGTTAGTGTTGTTTGTTGTTAGGTGTTTAGGGTTGTTTGTTGTTAGGGGTTTAAGGTTGTTTCGGGTTGGGGTTTAGTGGTTTTTGTTGTTAGGGTGTTAGTGTTGTTTGTTGTTAGGGTGTTAGTGGTTTGTGTTGTTAGGGCGTTAGTGTTGTTTGATGTTAGGGGTTTAGGGTTGTTTGTTGTTAGGGGTTTAAGGTTGTTTCTTGTTGGGGTTTAGTGGTTTTTGTTGTTAGGGTGTTAGTGTTGTTTGATGTTAGGGTGTTAGTGGTTTGTGTTGTTAGGGGGTTAGTGTTGTTTGATGTTAGGGATTTAGGGTTGTTTGTTGTTAGGGGGTTAGAGTTGTTTGTTGTTAGGGTGTTAGTGTTGTTTGTTGTTAGGGGTTTAGGGTTGTTTGTTGTTAGGGGTTTAAGGTTGTTTCTTGTTGGGGTTTAGTGGTTTTTGTTCTTAGGGTGTTAGTGTTGTTTGTTGTTAGGGTGTTAGTGGTTTGTGTTGTTAGGGGGTTAGTGTTGTTTGATGTTAGGGGTTTAGGGTTGTTTGTTGTTAGGGGGTTAGAGTTGTTTGTTGTTAGGGTGTTAGTGTTGTTTGTTGTTAGGCGTTTAGGGTTGTTTGTTGTTAGGGGGTTAGGGTTGTTTGTTGTTAGGGTGTTAGTGTTCTTTGTTGTTAGGGGGTTAGGGTTGTTTCTTGTTACGGGGTTAGTGTTGTTTGTTGTTACGGGGTTAGGGTAGTTTCTTGTTAGGGGTTTAGTGTTGTTTTTTGTTAGGGGGTTAGTGTTTGTTGTTAGGGGTTTAGGGTTGTTTCTTGTTGGGGTTTAGTGGTTTTTGTTGTTAGGGTGTTAGTGTTGTTTGTTGTTAGGGTGTTAGTGGTTTGTGTTGTTAGGGGGTTAGTGTTGTTTGATGTTAGGGGTTTAGGGTTGTTTGTTGTTAGTGGGTTAGGGTTGTTTGTTGTTAGTGGGTTAGTGTTTTTGGTTTTCAGGGGTTAGGGTTGTTTGTTGTTAGGGTGTTAGTGTTCTTTGTTGTTAGGGGGTTAGTGTTGTTTGTTGTTACGGAGTTAGGGTAGTTTCTTGTTAGGGGTTTAGGGTTGTTTGTTGTTAGGGTGTTAGTGTTGTTTGTTGTTAGGGTGTTAGTGGTTTGTGTTGTTAGGGGGTTAGGATTGTTTGTTGTTAGGGTGTTAGTGTTGTTTGATGTTAGGGGTTTCGGGTTGTTTTTTGTTAGGGGGTTAGGGTTGTTTTTTGTTAGGGTGTTAGTGTTGTTTGTTGTTAGGGGTTTAGGGTTGTTTGTTGTTAGTGGGTTAATGTTGTTTGTTGTTAGTGGGTTAGTGTTTTTGGTTTTCAGGGGTTAGGGTTGTTTGTTGTTTGGGGGTAGTGTTTGTTGTTAGGGGGTTAGGGTTGTTTGTTGTTAGGGTGTTAGTGGTTTGTGTTGTTAGGGCGTTAGTGTTGTTTGATGTTAGGGGTTTAGGGTTGTTTGTTGTTAGGGGTTTAAGGTTGTTTCTTGTTGGGGTTTAGTGGTTTTTGTTGTTAGGGTGTTAGTGTTGTTTGATGTTAGGGTGTTAGTGGTTTGTGTTGTTAGGGGGTTAGTGTTGTTTGATGTTAGGGGTTTAGGGTTGTTTGTTGTTAGGGGGTTAGAGTTGTTTGTTGTTAGGGTGTTAGTGTTGTTTGTTGTTAGGGGTTTAGGGTTGTTTGTTGTTAGGGGTTTAAGGTTGTTTCTTGTTGGGGTTTAGTGGTTTTTGTTGTTAGGGTGTTAGTGTTGTTTGTTGTTAGAGTGTTAGTGGTTTGTGTTGTTAGGGGGTTAGTGTTGTTTGATGTTAGGGGTTTAGGGTTGTTTGTTGTTAGGGGGTTAGAGTTGTTTGTTGTTAGGGTGTTAGTGTTGTTTGTTGTTAGGGGTTTAGGGTTGTTTGTTGTTAGGGGTTGAAGGTTGTTTCTTGTGGGGGTGTAGTGGTTTTTGTTGTTAGGGTTTTAGTGTTGTTTGTTGTTAGGGTGTTAGTGGTTTGTGTTGTTAGGGGGTTAGTGTTGTTTGATGTTATGGGTTTAGGGTTGTTTGTTGTTAGGGGGTTAGAGTTGTTTGTTGTTAGGGTGTTAGGGTTGTTTGTTGTTAGGGGTTTAGGGTTGTTTGTTGTTAGGGGTTTAAGGTTGTTTCTTGTTGGGGTTTAGTGGTTTTTGTTGTTAGGGTGTTAGTGTTGTTTGTTGTTAGGGGTTTAGGGTTGTTTGTTGTTAGGGGGTTAGAGTTGTTTGTTGTTAGGGTGTTAGTGTTGTTTGATGTTAGGGGTTTAGGGTTGTTTGTTGTTAGGGGTTTAAGGTTGTTTCTTGTTGGGGTTTAGTGGTTTTTGTTGTTAGGGTGTTAGTGTTGTTTGTTGTTAGGGTGTTAGTGGTTTGTGTTGTTAGGGGGTTAGTGTTGTTTGATGTTAGGGGTTTAGGGTTGTTTGTTGTTAGGGGGTTAGAGTTGTTTGTTGTTAGGGTGTGAGTGTTGTTTGTTGTTAGGGGTTTAGGGTTGTTTGTTGTTAGGGGTTTAAGGTTGTTTCTTGTTGGGGTTTAGTGGTTTTTGTTGTTAGGGTGTTAGTGTTGTTTGTTGTTAGGGTGTTAGTGGTTTGTGTTGTTAGGGGGTTAGTGTTGTTTGATGTTAGGGGGTTAGGGTTGTTTGTTGTTAGGGTGTTAGTGTTCTTTGATGTTAGGGGTTTAGGGTTGTTTGTTGTTAGGGTGTTAGTGTTCTTTGTTGTTAGGGGGTTAGTGTTGTTTCTTGTTACGGGGTTAGTGTTGTTTGTTGTTACGAGGTTAGGGTAGTTTCTTGTTAGGGGTTTAGTGTTGTTTTTTGTTAGGGTGTTAGTGTTTGTTGTTACGGGTTTAGGGTTGTTTCTTGTTGGGGTTTAGTGGTTTTTGTTGTTAGGGTGTTAGTGTTGTTTGTTGTTAGGGTGTTAGTGGTTTGTGTTGTTAGGGGGTTAGTGTTGTTTGATGTTAGGGGTTTAGGGTTGTTTGTTGTTAGGGGGTTAGTGTTTGTTGTTAGGTTGTTAGTGTTGTTTGTTGTTAGGGGTTTAGGGTTGCTTGTTGTTAGGGGTTTAAGGTTGTTTCTTGTTGGGGTTTAGTGGTTTTTGTTGTTAGGGTGTTAGTGTTGTTTGTTGTTAGGGTGTTAGTGGTTTGTGTTGTTAGGGTGTTAGTGTTGTTTGTTGTTAGGGGTTTAGGGTTGTTTGTTGATAGGGGTTTAAGGTTGTTTCTTGTTGGGGTTTAGTGGTTTTTGTTGTTAGGGTGTTAGTGTTGTTTGTTGTTAGGGGTTTAGGGTTGTTTGTTGTTAGGGGGTTAGAGTTGTTTGTTGTTAGGGTGTTAGTGTTGTTTGATGTTAGGGGTTTAGGGTTGTTTGTTGTTAGGGGTTTAAGGTTGTTTCTTGTTGGGGTTTAGTGGTTTTTGTTGTTAGGGTGTTAGTGTTGTTTGTTGTTAGGGTGTTAGTGGTTTGTGTTGTTAGGGGGTTAGTGTTGTTTGATGTTAGGGGTTTAGGGTTGTTTGTTGTTAGGGGGTTAGAGTTGTTTGTTGTTAGGGTGTTAGTGTTGTTTGTTGTTAGGTGTTTAGGGTTGTTTGTTGTTAGGGGTTTAAGGTTGTTTCGGGTTGGGGTTTAGTGGTTTTTGTTGTTAGGGTGTTAGTGTTGTTTGTTGTTAGGGTGTTAGTGGTTTGTGTTGTTAGGGCGTTAGTGTTGTTTGATGTTAGGGGTTTAGGGTTGTTTGTTGTTAGGGGTTTAAGGTTGTTTCTTGTTGGGGTTTAGTGGTTTTTGTTGTTAGGGTGTTAGTGTTGTTTGATGTTAGGGTGTTAGTGGTTTGTGTTGTTAGGGGGTTAGTGTTGTTTGATGTTAGGGGTTTAGGGTTGTTTGTTGTTAGGGGGTTAGAGTTGTTTGTTTTTAGGGTGTTAGTGTTGTTTGTTGTTAGGGGTTTAGGGTTGTTTGTTGTTAGGGGTTTAAGGTTGTTTCTTGTGGGGGTGTAGTGGTTTTTGTTGTTAGGGTTTTAGTGTTGTTTGTTGTTAGGGTGTTAGTGGTTTGTGTTGTTAGGGGGTTAGTGTTGTTTGATGTTATGGGTTTAGGGTTGTTTGTTGTTAGGGGGTTAGAGTTGTTTGTTGTTAGGGTGTTAGGGTTGTTTGTTGTTAGGGGTTTAGGGTTGTTTGTTGTTAGGGGTTTAAGGTTGTTTCTTGTTGGGGTTTAGTGGTTTTTGTTGTTAGGGTGTTAGTGTTGTTTGTTGTTAGGGGTTTAGGGTTGTTTGTTGTTAGGGGGTTAGAGTTGTTTGTTGTTAGGGTGTTAGTGTTGTTTGATGTTAGGGGTTTAGGGTTGTTTGTTGTTAGGGGTTTAAGGTTGTTTCTTGTTGGGGTTTAGTGGTTTTTGTTGTTAGGGTGTTAGTGTTGTTTGTTGTTAGGGTGTTAGTGGTTTGTGTTGTTAGGGGGTTAGTGTTGTTTGATGTTAGGGGTTTAGGGTTGTTTGTTGTTAGGGGGTTAGAGTTGTTTGTTGTTAGGGTGTGAGTGTTGTTTGTTGTTAGGGGTTTAGGGTTGTTTGTTGTTAGGGGTTTAAGGTTGTTTCTTGTTGGGGTTTAGTGGTTTTTGTTGTTAGGGTGTTAGTGTTGTTTGTTGTTAGGGTGTTAGTGGTTTGTGTTGTTAGGGGGTTAGTGTTGTTTGATGTTAGGGGGTTAGGGTTGTTTGTTGTTAGGGTGTTAGTGTTCTTTGATGTTAGGGGTTTAGGGTTGTTTGTTGTTAGGGTGTTTGTGTTCTTTGTTGTTAGGGGGTTAGTGTTGTTTCTTGTTACGGGGTTAGTGTTGTTTGTTGTTACGGGGTTAGGGTAGTTTCTTGTTAGGGGTTTAGTGTTGTTTTTTGTTAGGGTGTTAGTGTTTGTTGTTACGGGTTTAGGGTTGTTTCTTGTTGGTGTTTAGTGGTTTTTGTTGTTAGGGTGTTAGTGTTGTTTGTTGTTAGGGTGTTAGTGGTTTGTGTAGTTAGGGGGTTAGTGTTGTTTGATGTTAGGGGTTTAGGGTTGTTTGTTGTTAGGGGGTTAGTGTTTGTTGTTAGGTTGTTAGTGTTGTTTGTTGTTAGGGGTTTAGGGTTGTTTGTTGTTAGGGGTTTAAGGTTGTTTCTTGTTGGGGTTTAGTGGTTTTTGTTGTTAGGGTGTTAGTGTTGTTTGTTGTTAGGGTGTTAGTGGTTTGTGTTGTTAGGGTGTTAGTGTTGTTTGTTGTTAGGGGTTTAGGGTTGTTTGTTGTTAGGGGTTTAAGGTTGTTTCTTGTTGGGGTTTAGTGGTTTTTGTTGTTAGGGTGTTAGTGTTGTTTGTTGTTAGGGTGTTAGTGGTTTGTGTTGTTAAGGGGTTAGTGTTGTTTGATGTTAGGGGGTTAGGGTTGTTTCTTGTTACGGGGTTAGTGTTGTTTGCTGTTACGGGGTTAGGGTAGTTTCTTGTTAGGGGTTTAGTGTTGTTTTTTGTTAGGGGGTTAGTGTTTGTTGTTAGGGGGTTAGGGTTGTTTGTTGTTAGGGTGTTAGTGGTTTGTGTTGTTAGGGGGTTAGTGTTGTTTGATGTTAGGGGTTTAGGGTTGTTTGTTGTTAGGGGTTTAAGGTTGTTTCTTGTTGGGGTTTAGTGGTTTTTGTTGTTAGGGTGTTAGTGTTGTTTGATGTTAGGGTGTTAGTGGTTTGTGTTGTTAGGGGGTTAGTGTTGTTTGATGTTAGGGGTTTAGGGTTGTTTGTTGTTAGGGGGTTAGAGTTGTTTGTTGTTAGGGTGTTAGTGTTGTTTGTTGTTAGGTGTTTAGGGTTGTTTGTTGTTAGGGGTTTAAGGTTGATTCGGGTTGGGGTTTAGTGGTTTTTGTTGTTAGGGTGTTAGTGTTGTTTGTTGTTAGGGTGTTAGTGGTTTGTGTTGTTAGGGCGTTAGTGTTGTTTGATGTTAGGGGTTTAGGGTTGTTTGTTGTTAGGGGTTTAAGGTTGTTTCTTGTTGGGGTTTAGTGGTTTTTGTTGTTAGGGTGTTAGTGTTGTTTGATGTTAGGGTGTTAGTGGTTTGTGTTGTTAGGGGGTTAGTGTTGTTTGATGTTAGGGGTTTAGGGTTGTTTGTTGTTAGGGGGTTAGAGTTGTTTGTTGTTAGGGTGTTAGTGTTGTTTGTTGTTAGGGGTTTAGGGTTGTTTGTTGTTAGGGGTTTAAGGTTGTTTCTTGTTGGGGTTTAGTGGTTTTTGTTCTTAGGGTGTTAGTGTTGTTTGTTGTTAGGGTGTTAGTGGTTTGTGTTGTTAGGGGGTTAGTGTTGTTTGATGTTAGGGGTTTAGGGTTGTTTGTTGTTAGGGGGTTAGAGTTGTTTGTTGTTAGGGTGTTAGTGTTGTTTGTTGTTAGGCGTTTAGGGTTGTTTGTTGTTAGGGGGTTAGGGTTGTTTGTTGTTAGGGTGTTAGTGTTCTTTGTTGTTAGGGGGTTAGGGTTGTTTCTTGTTACGGGGTTAGTGTTGTTTGTTGTTACGGGGTTAGGGTAGTTTCTTGTTAGGGGTTTAGTGTTGTTTTTTGTTAGGGGGTTAGTGTTTGTTGTTAGGGGTTTAGGGTTGTTTCTTGTTGGGGTTTAGTGGTTTTTGTTGTTAGGGTGTTAGTGTTGTTTGTTGTTAGGGTGTTAGTGGTTTGTGTTGTTAGGGGGTTAGTGTTGTTTGATGTTAGGGGTTTAGGGTTGTTTGTTGTTAGTGGGTTAGGGTTGTTTGTTGTTAGTGGGTTAGTGTTTTTGGTTTTCAGGGGTTAGGGTTGTTTGTTGTTAGGGTGTTAGTGTTCTTTGTTGTTAGGGGGTTAGTGTTGTTTGTTGTTACGGAGTTAGGGTAGTTTCTTGTTAGGGGTTTAGGGTTGTTTGTTGTTAGGGTGTTAGTGTTGTTTGTTGTTAGGGTGTTAGTGGTTTGTGTTGTTAGGGGGTTAGGATTGTTTGTTGTTAGGGTGTTAGTGTTGTTTGATGTTAGGGGTTTCGGGTTGTTTTTTGTTAGGGAGTTAGGGTTGTTTTTTGTTAGGGTGTTTGTGTTGTTTGTTGTTAGGGGTTTAGGGTTGTTTGTTGTTAGTGGGTTAATGTTGTTTGTTGTTAGTGGGTTAGTGTTTTTGGTTTTCAGGGGTTAGGGTTGTTTGTTGTTTGGGGGTAGTGTTTGTTGTTAGGGGGTTAGGGTTGTTTGTTGTTAGGGTGTTAGTGGTTTGTGTTGTTAGGGCGTTAGTGTTGTTTGATGTTAGGGGTTTAGGGTTGTTTGTTGTTAGGGGTTTAGGTTGTTTCTTGTTGGGGTTTAGTGGTTTTTGTTGTTAGGGTGTTAGTGTTGTTTGATGTTAGGGTGTTAGTGGTTTGTGTTGTTAGGGGGTTAGTGTTGTTTGATGTTAGAGGTTTAGGGTTGTTTGTTGTTAGGGGGTTAGAGTTGTTTGTTGTTAGGGTGTTAGTGTTGTTTGTTGTTAGGGGTTTAGGGTTGTTTGTTGTTAGGGGTTTAAGGTTGTTTCTTGTTGGGGTTTAGTGGTTTTTGTTGTTAGGGTGTTAGTGTTGTTTGTTGTTAGGGTGTTAGTGGTTTGTGTTGTTAGGGGGTTAGTGTTGTTTGATGTTAGGGGGTTAGGGTTGTTTGTTGTTAGGGTGTTAGTGTTCTTTGATGTTAGGGGTTTAGGGTTGTTTGTTGTTAGGGTGTTAGTGTTCTTTGTTGTTAGGGGGTTAGTGTTGTTTCTTGTTACGGGGTTAGTGTTGTTTGTTGTTACGGGGTTAGGGTAGTTTCTTGTTAGGGGTTTAGTGTTGTTTTTTGTTAGGGTGTTAGTGTTTGTTGTTACGGGTTTAGGGTTGTTTCTTGTTGGGGTTTAGTGGTTTTTGTTGTTAGGGTGTTAGTGTTGTTTGTTGTTAGGGTGTTAGTGGTTTGTGTTGTTAGGGGGTTAGTGTTGTTTGATGTTAGGGGTTTAGGGTTGTTTGTTGTTAGGGGGTTAGTGTTTGTTGTTAGGTTGTTAGTGTTGTTTGTTGTTAGGGGTTTAGGGTTGTTTGTTGTTAGGGGTTTAAGGTTGTTTCTTGTTGGGGTTTAGTGGTTTTTGTTGTTAGGGTGTTAGTGTTGTTTGTTGTTAGGGTGTTAGTGGTTTGTGTTGTTAGGGTGTTAGTGTTGTTTGTTGTTAGGGGTTTAGGGTTGTTTGTTGTTAGGGGTTTAAGGTTGTTTCTTGTTGGGGTTTAGTGGTTTTTGATGTTAGGGTGTTAGTGTTGTTTGTTGTTAGGGTGTTAGTGGTTAGTGTTGTTAAGGGGTTAGTGTTGTTTGATGTTAGGGGGTTAGGGTTGTTTCTTGTTACGGGGTTAGTGTTGTTTGCTGTTACGGGGTTAGGGTAGTTTCTTGTTAGGGGTTTAGTGTTGTTTTTTGTTAGGGGGTTAGTGTTTGTTGTTAGGGGGTTAGGGTTGTTTGTTGTTAGGGTGTTAGTGGTTTGTGTTGTTAGGGGGTTAGTGTTGTTTGATGTTAGGGGTTTAGGGTTGTTTGTTGTTAGGGGTTTAAGGTTGTTTCTTGTTGGGGTTTAGTGGTTTTTGTTGTTAGGGTGTTAGTGTTGTTTGATGTTAGGGTGTTAGTGGTTTGTGTTGTTAGGGGGTTAGTGTTGTTTGATGTTAGGGGTTTAGGGTTGTTTGTTGTTAGGGGGTTAGAGTTGTTTGTTGTTAGGGTGTTAGTGTTGTTTGTTGTTAGGTGTTTAGGGTTGTTTGTTGTTAGGGGTTTAAGGTTGTTTCGGGTTGGGGTTTAGTGGTTTTTGTTGTTAGGGTGTTAGTGTTGTTTGTTGTTAGGGTGTTAGTGGTTTGTGTTGTTAGGGCGTTAGTGTTGTTTGATGTTAGGGGTTTAGGGTTGTTTGTTGTTAGGGGTTTAAGGTTGTTTCTTGTTGGGGTTTAGTGGTTTTTGTTGTTAGGGTGTTAGTGTTGTTTGATGTTAGGGTGTTAGTGGTTTGTGTTGTTAGGGGGTTAGTGTTGTTTGATGTTAGGGGTTTAGGGTTGTTTGTTGTTAGGGGGTTAGAGTTGTTTGTTGTTAGGGTGTTAGTGTTGTTTGTTGTTAGGGGTTTAGGGTTGTTTGTTGTTAGGGGTTTAAGGTTGTTTCTTGTTGGGGTTTAGTGGTTTTTGTTCTTAGGGTGTTAGTGTTGTTTGTTGTTAGGGTGTTAGTGGTTTGTGTTGTTAGGGGGTTAGTGTTGTTTGATGTTAGGGGTTTAGGGTTGTTTGTTGTTAGGGGGTTAGAGTTGTTTGTTGTTAGGGTGTTAGTGTTGTTTGTTGTTAGGCGTTTAGGGTTGTTTGTTGTTAGGGGGTTAGGGTTGTTTGTTGTTAGGGTGTTAGTGTTCTTTGTTGTTAGGGGGTTAGGGTTGTTTCTTGTTACGGGGTTAGTGTTGTTTGTTGTTACGGGGTTAGGGTAGTTTCTTGTTAGGGGTTTAGTGTTGTTTTTTGTTAGGGGGTTAGTGTTTGTTGTTAGGGGTTTAGGGTTGTTTCTTGTTGGGGTTTAGTGGTTTTTGTTGTTAGGGTGTTAGTGTTGTTTGTTGTTAGGGTGTTAGTGGTTTGTGTTGTTAGGGGGTTAGTGTTGTTTGATGTTAGGGGTTTAGGGTTGTTTGTTGTTAGTGGGTTAGGGTTGTTTGTTGTTAGTGGGTTAGTGTTTTTGGTTTTCAGGGGTTAGGGTTGTTTGTTGTTAGGGTGTTAGTGTTCTTTGTTGTTAGGGGGTTAGTGTTGTTTGTTGTTACGGAGTTAGGGTAGTTTCTTGTTAGGGGTTTAGGGTTGTTTGTTGTTAGGGTGTTAGTGTTGTTTGTTGTTAGGGTGTTAGTGGTTTGTGTTGTTAGGGGGTTAGGATTGTTTGTTGTTAGGGTGTTAGTGTTGTTTGATGTTAGGGGTTTCGGGTTGTTTTTTGTTAGGGGGTTAGGGTTGTTTTTTGTTAGGGTGTTAGTGTTGTTTGTTGTTAGGGGTTTAGGGTTGTTTGTTGTTAGTGGGTTAATGTTGTTTGTTGTTAGTGGGTTAGTGTTTTTGGTTTTCAGGGGTTAGGGTTGTTTGTTGTTTGGGGGTAGTGTTTGTTGTTAGGGGGTTAGGGTTGTTTGTTGTTAGGGTGTTAGTGGTTTGTGTTGTTAGGGCGTTAGTGTTGTTTGATGTTAGGGGTTTAGGGTTGTTTGTTGTTAGGGGTTTAAGGTTGTTTCTTGTTGGGGTTTAGTGGTTTTTGTTGTTAGGGTGTTAGTGTTGTTTGATGTTAGGGTGTTAGTGGTTTGTGTTGTTAGGGGGTTAGTGTTGTTTGATGTTAGAGGTTTAGGGTTGTTTGTTGTTAGGGGGTTAGAGTTGTTTGTTGTTAGGGTGTTAGTGTTGTTTGTTGTTAGGGGTTTAGGGTTGTTTGTTGTTAGGGGTTTAAGGTTGTTTCTTGTTGGGGTTTAGTGGTTTTTGTTCTTAGGGTGTTAGTGTTGTTTGTTGTTAGGGTGTTAGTGGTTTGTGTTGTTAGGGCGTTAGTGTTGTTTGATGTTAGGGGTTTAGGGTTGTTTGTTGTTAGGGGGTTAGAGTTGTTTGTTGTTAGGGTGTTAGTGTTGTTTGTTGTTAGGGGTTTAGGGTTGTTTGTTGTTAGGGGTTTAAGGTTGTTTCTTGTTGGGGTTTAGTGGTTTTTGTTGTTAGGGTGTTAGTGTTGTTTGTTGTTTGAGTGTTAGTGGTTTGTGTTGTTAGGGGGTTAGTGTTGTTTGATGTTAGGGGTTTAGGGTTGTTTGTTGTTAGGGGGTTAGAGTTGTTTGTTGTTAGGGTGTTAGTGTTGTTTGTTGTTAGGGGTTTAGGGTTGTTTGTTGTCAGGGGTTTAAGGTTGTTTCTTGTGGGGGTGTAGTGGTTTTTGTTGTTAGGGTTTTAGTGTTGTTTGTTGTTAGGGTGTTAGTGGTTTGTGTTGTTAGGGGGTTAGTGTTGTTTGATGTTATGGGTTTAGGGTTGTTTGTTGTTAGGGGGTTAGAGTTGTTTGTTGTTAGGGTGTTAGTGTTGTTTGTTGTTAGGGGTTTAGGGTTGTTTGTTGTTAGGGGTTTAAGGTTGTTTCTTGTTGGGGTTTAGTGGTTTTTGTTGTTAGGGTGTTAGTGTTGTTTGTTGTTAGGGGTTTAGGGTTGTTTGTTGTTAGGGGGTTAGAGTTGTTTGTTGTTAGGGTGTTAGTGTTGTTTGATGTTAGGGGTTTAGGGTTGTTTGTTGTTAGGGGTTTAAGGTTGTTTCTTGTTGGGGTTTAGTGGTTTTTGTTGTTAGGGTGTTAGTGTTGTTTGTTGTTAGGGTGTTAGTGGTTTGTGTTGTTAGGGGGTTAGTGTTGTTTGATGTTAGGGGTTTAGGGTTGTTTGTTGTTAGGGGGTTAGAGTTCTTTGTTGTTAGGGTGTGAGTGTTGTTTGTTGTTAGGGGTTTAGGGTTGTTTGTTGTTAGGGGTTTAAGGTTGTTTCTTGTTGGGGTTTAGTGGTTTTTGTTGTTAGGGTGTTAGTGTTGTTTGTTGTTAGGGTGTTAGTGGTTTGTGTTGTTAGGGGGTTAGTGTTGTTTGATGTTAGGGTGTTAGGGTAGTTTGTTGTTAGGGTGTTAGTGTTCTTTGATGTTAGGGGTTTAGGGTTGTTTGTTGTTAGGGTGTTAGTGTTCTTTGTTGTTAGGGGGTTAGTGTTGTTTCTTGTTACGGGGTTAGTGTTGTTTGTTGTTACGGGGTTAGGGTAGTTTCTTGTTAGGGGTTTAGTGTTGTTTTTTGTTAGGGTGTTAGTGTTTGTTGTTACGGGTTTAGGGTTGTTTCTTGTTGGGGTTTAGTGGTTTTTGTTGTTAGGGTGTTAGTGTTGTTTGTTGTTAGGGTGTTAGTGGTTTGTGTTGTTAGGGGGTTAGTGTTGTTTGATGTTAGGGGTTTAGGGTTGTTTGTTGTTAGGGGGTTAGTGTTTGTTGTTAGGTTGTTAGTGTTGTTTGTTGTTAGGGGTTTAGGGTTGTTTGTTGTTAGGGGTTTAAGGTTGTTTCTTGTTGGGGTTTAGTGGTTTTTGTTGTTAGGGTGTTAGTGTTGTTTGTTGTTAGGGTGTTAGTGGTTTGTGTTGTTAGGGTGTTAGTGTTGTTTGTTGTTAGGGGTTTAGGGTTGTTTGTTGATAGGGGTTTAAGGTTGTTTCTTGTTGGGGTTTAGTGGTTTTTGTTGTTAGGGTGTTAGTGTTGTTTGTTGTTAGGGTGTTAGTGGTTTGTGTTGTTAAGGGGTTAGTGTTGTTTGATGTTAGGGGGTTAGGGTTGTTTCTTGTTACGGGGTTAGTGTTGTTTGCTGTTACGGGGTTAGGGTAGTTTCTTGTTAGGGGTTTAGTGTTGTTTTTTGTTAGGGGGTTAGTGTTTGTTGTTAGGGGGTTAGGGTTGTTTGTTGTTAGGGTGTTAGTGGTTTGTGTTGTTAGGGGGTTAGTGTTGTTTGATGTTAGGGGTTTAGGGTTGTTTGTTGTTAGGGGTTTAAGGTTGTTTCTTGTTGGGGTTTAGTGGTTTTTGTTGTTAGGGTGTTAGTGTTGTTTGATGTTAGGGTGTTAGTGGTTTGTGTTGTTAGGGGGTTAGTGTTGTTTGATGTTAGGGGTTTAGGGTTGTTTGTTGTTAGGGGGTTAGAGTTGTTTGTTGTTAGGGTGTTAGTGTTGTTTGTTGTTAGGTGTTTAGGGTTGTTTGTTGTTAGGGGTTTAAGGTTGTTTCGGGTTGGGGTTTAGTGGTTTTTGTTGTTAGGGTGTTAGTGTTGTTTGTTGTTAGGGTGTTAGTGGTTTGTGTTGTTAGGGCGTTAGTGTTGTTTGATGTTAGGGGTTTAGGGTTGTTTGTTGTTAGGGGTTTAAGGTTGTTTCTTGTTGGGGTTTAGTGGTTTTTGTTGTTAGGGTGTTAGTGTTGTTTGATGTTAGGGTGTTAGTGGTTTGTGTTGTTAGGGGGTTAGTGTTGTTTGATGTTAGGGGTTTAGGGTTGTTTGTTGTTAGGGGGTTAGAGTTGTTTGTTGTTAGGGTGTTAGTGTTGTTTGTTGTTAGGGGTTTAGGGTTGTTTGTTGTTAGGGGTTTAAGGTTGTTTCTTGTTGGGGTTTAGTGGTTTTTGTTCTTAGGGTGTTAGTGTTGTTTGTTGTTAGGGTGTTAGTGGTTTGTGTTGTTAGGGGGTTAGTGTTGTTTGATGTTAGGGGTTTAGGGTTGTTTGTTGTTAGGGGGTTAGAGTTGTTTGTTGTTAGGGTGTTAGTGTTGTTTGTTGTTAGGCGTTTAGGGTTGTTTGTTGTTAGGGGGTTAGGGTTGTTTGTTGTTAGGGTGTTAGTGTTCTTTGTTGTTAGGGGGTTAGGGTTGTTTCTTGTTACGGGGTTAGTGTTGTTTGTTGTTACGGGGTTAGGGTAGTTTCTTGTTAGGGGTTTAGTGTTGTTTTTTGTTAGGGGGTTAGTGTTTGTTGTTAGGGGTTTAGGGTTGTTTCTTGTTGGGGTTTAGTGGTTTTTGTTGTTAGGGTGTTAGTGTTGTTTGTTGTTAGGGTGTTAGTGGTTTGTGTTGTTAGGGGGTTAGTGTTGTTTGATGTTAGGGGTTTAGGGTTGTTTGTTGTTAGTGGGTTAGGGTTGTTTGTTGTTAGTGGGTTAGTGTTTTTGGTTTTCAGGGGTTAGGGTTGTTTGTTGTTAGGGTGTTAGTGTTCTTTGTTGTTAGGGGGTTAGTGTTGTTTGTTGTTACGGAGTTAGGGTAGTTTCTTGTTAGGGGTTTAGGGTTGTTTGTTGTTAGGGTGTTAGTGTTGTTTGTTGTTAGGGTGTTAGTGGTTTGTGTTGTTAGGGGGTTAGGATTGTTTGTTGTTAGGGTGTTAGTGTTCTTTGATGTTAGGGGTTTCGGGTTGTTTTTTGTTAGGGGGTTAGGGTTGTTTTTTGTTAGGGTGTTAGTGTTGTTTGTTGTTAGGGGTTTAGGGTTGTTTGTTGTTAGTGGGTTAATGTTGTTTGTTGTTAGTGGGTTAGTGTTTTTGGTTTTCAGGGGTTAGGGTTGTTTGTTGTTTGGGGGTAGTGTTTGTTGTTAGGGGGTTAGGGTTGTTTGTTGTTAGGGTGTTAGTGGTTTGTGTTGTTAGGGTGTTAGTGTTGTTTGATGTTAGGGGTTTAGGGTTGTTTGTTGTTAGGGGGTTAGGGTTGTTTGTTGTTAGGGTGTTAGTGGTTTGTGTTGTTAGGGGGTTAGTGTTGTTTGATGTTAGGGGTTTAGGGTTGTTTGTTGTTAGGGGGTTAGAGTTGTTTGTTGATAGGGTGTTAGTGTTGTTTGTTGTTAGGGGTTTAGGGTTGTTTGTTGTTAGGGGTTTAAGGTTGTTTCTTGTTGGGGTTTAGTGGTTTTTGTTGTTAGGGTGTTAGTGTTGTTTGTTGTTAGGGTGTTAGTGGTTTGTGTTGTTAGGGGGTTAGTGTTGTTTGATGTTAGGGGTTTAGGGTTGTTTGTTGTTAGGGGGTTAGAGTTGTTTGTTGTTAGGGTGTTAGTGTTGTTTGTTGTTAGGGGTTTAGGGTTGTTTGTTGTTAGGGGTTTAGGGTTGTTTGTTGTTAGGGTTTTAAGGTTGTTTCTTTTTGGGGTTTAGTGGTTTTTGTTGTTAGGGTGTTAGTGTTGTTTGTTGTTAGGGTGTTAGTGGTTTGTGTTGTTAGGGGGTTAGTGTTGTTTGATTTTAGGGGTTTAGGGTTGTTTGTTGTTAGGGGGTTAGAGTTGTTTGTTGTTAGGGTGTTAGTGTTGTTTGTTGTTAGGGGTTTAGGGTTGTTTGTTGTTAGGGGTTTAAGGTTGTTTCTTGTTGGGGTTTAGTGGTTTTTGTTGTTAGGGTGTTAGTGTTGTTTGTTGTTAGGGTGTTAGTGGTTTGTGTTGTTAGGGGGTTAGTGTTGTTTGATGTTAGGGGTTTAGGGTTGTTTTTTGTTAGGGGGTTAGAGTTGTTTGTTGTTAGGGTGTTAGTGTTGTTTGTTGTTAGGGGTTTAGGGTTGTTTGTTGTTAGGGGTTTAAGGTTGTTTCTTGTGGGGGTGTAGTGGTTTTTGTTGTTAGGGTTTTAGTGTTGTTTGTTGTTAGGGTGTTAGTGGTTTGTGTTGTTAGGGGGTTAGTGTTGTTTGATGTTAGGGGTTTAGGGTTGTTTGTTGTTAGGGGGTTAGAGTTGTTTGTTGTTAGGGTGTTAGTGTTGTTTGTTGTTAGGGGTTTAGGCTTGTTTGTTGTTAGGGGGTTAGAGTTGTTTGTTGTTAGGGTGTTAGTGTTGTTTGATGTTAGGGGTTTAGGGTTGTTTGTTGTTAGTGGGTTACGGTTGTTTGTTGTTAGTGGGTTAGTGTTTTTGGTTTTCAGGGGTTAGGGTTGTTTGTTGTTTGGGGGTTAGTGTTTGTTGTTAGGGGGTTAGGGTTGTTTGTTGTTAGGGTTTTAGTGGTTTGTTTTGTTAGGGTGTTAGTGTTGTTTGATGTTAGGGGTTTAGGGTTGTTTGTTGATAGGGGGTTAGGGTTGTTTGTTGTTTGGGTGTTAGTGTTGTTTGTTGTTAGGGGTTTAGGGTTGTTTGTTGTTAGGGGTTTAAGGTTGTTTCTTGTTGGGGTTTAGTGGTTTTTGTTGTTAGGGTGTTAGTGTTGTTTGTTGTTAGAGTGTTAGTGGTTTGTGTTGTTAGGGGGTTAGTGTTGTTTGATGTTAGGGGTTTAGGGTTGTTTGTTGTTAGGGGGTTAGAGTTGTTTGTTGTTAGGGTGTTAGTGTTGTTTGTTGTTAGGGGTTTAGGGTTGTTTGTTTTTAGGGGTTTAAGGTTGTTTCTTGTGGGGGTGTAGTGGTTTTTGTTGTTAGGGTTTTAGTGTTGTTTGTTGTTAGGGTGTTAGTGGTTTGTGTTGTTAGGGGGTTAGTGTTGTTTGATGTTATGGGTTTAGGGTTGTTTGTTGTTAGGGGGTTAGAGTTGTTTGTTGTTAGGGTGTTAGGGTTGTTTGTTGTTAGGGGTTTAGGGTTGTTTGTTGTTAGGGGTTTAAGGTTGTTTCTTGTTGGGGTTTAGTGGTTTTTGTTGTTAGGGTGTTAGTGTTGTTTGTTGTTAGGGGTTTAGGGTTGTTTGTTGTTAGGGGGTTAGAGTTGTTTGTTGTTAGGGTATTAGTGTTGTTTGATGTTAGGGGTTTAGGGTTGTTTGTTGTTAGGGGTTTAAGGTTGTTTCTTGTTGGGGTTTAGTGGTTTTTGTTGTTAGGGTGTTAGTGTTGTTTGTTGTTAGGGTGTTAGTGGTTTGTGTTGTTAGGGGGTTAGTGTTGTTTGATGTTAGGGGTTTAGGGTTGTTTGTTGTTAGGGGGTTAGAGTTGTTTGTTGTTAGGGTGTGAGTGTTGTTTGTTGTTAGGGGTTTAGGGTTGTTTGTTGTTAGGGGTTTAAGGTTGTTTCTTGTTGGGGTTTAGTGGTTTTTGTTGTTAGGGTGTTAGTGTTGTTTGTTGTTAGGGTGTTAGTGGTTTGTGTTGTTAGGGGGTTAGTGTTGTTTGATGTTGGGGGTTAGGGTTGTTTGTTGTTAGGGTGTTAGTGTTCTTTGATGTTAGGGGTTTAGGGTTGTTTGTTGTTAGGGTGTTAGTGTTCTTTGTTGTTAGGGGGTTAGTGTTGTTTCTTGTTACGGGGTTAGTGTTGTTTGTTGTTACGGGGTTAGGGTAGTTTCTTGTTAGGGGTTTAGTGTTGTTTTTTGTTAGGGTGTTAGTGTTTGTTGTTACGGGTTTAGGGTTGTTTCTTGTTGGGGTTTAGTGGTTTTTGTTGTTAGGGTGTTAGTGTTGTTTGTTGTTAGGGTGTTAGTGGTTTGTGTTGTTAGGGGGTTAGTGTTGTTTGATGTTAGGGGTTTAGGGTTGTTTGTTGTTAGGGGGTTAGTGTTTGTTGTTAGGTTGTTAGTGTTGTTTGTTGTTAGGGGTTTAGGGTTGTTTGTTGTTAGGGGTTTAAGGTTGTTTCTTGTTGGGGTTTAGTGGTTTTTGTTGTTAGGGTGTTAGTGTTGTTTGTTGTTAGGGTGTTAGTGGTTTGTGTTGTTAGGGTGTTAGTGTTGTTTGTTGTTAGGGGTTTAGGGTTGTTTGTTGATAGGGGTTTAAGGTTGTTTCTTGTTGGGGTTTAGTGGTTTTTGTTGTTAGGGTGTTAGTGTTGTTTGTTGTTAGGGTGTTAGTGGTTTGTGTTGTTAAGGGGTTAGTGTTGTTTGATGTTAGGGGGTTAGGGTTGTTTCTTGTTACGGGGTTAGTGTTGTTTGCTGTTACGGGGTTAGGGTAGTTTCTTGTTAGGGGTTTAGTGTTGTTTTTTGTTAGGGGGTTAGTGTTTGTTGTTAGGGGGTTAGGGTTGTTTGTTGTTAGGGTGTTAGTGGTTTGTGTTGTTAGGGGGTTAGTGTTGTTTGATGTTAGGGGTTTAGGGTTGTTTGTTGTTAGGGGTTTAAGGTTGTTTCTTATTGGGGTTTAGTGGTTTTGTTGTTAGGGTGTTAGTGTTGTTTGATGTTACGGTGTTAGTGGTTTGTGTTGTTAGGGGGTTAGTGTTGTTTGATGTTAGGGGTTTAGGGTTGTTTGTTGTTAGGGGGTTAGAGTTGTTTGTTGTTAGGGTGTTAGTGTTGTTTGTTGTTAGGTGTTTAGGGTTGTTTGTTGTTAGGGGTTTAAGGTTGTTTCGGGTTGGGGTTTAGTGGTTTTTGTTGTTAGGGTGTTAGTGTTGTTTGTTGTTAGGGTGTTAGTGGTTTGTGTTGTTAGGGCGTTAGTGTTGTTTGATGTTAGGGGTTTAGGGTTGTTTGTTGTTAGGGGTTTAAGGTTGTTTCTTGTTGGGGTTTAGTGGTTTTTGTTGTTAGGGTGTTAGTGTTGTTTGATGTTAGGGTGTTAGTGGTTTGTGTTGTTAGGGGGTTAGTGTTGTTTGATGTTAGGGGTTTAGGGTTGTTTGTTGTTAGGGGGTTAGAGTTGTTTGTTGTTAGGGTGTTAGTGTTGTTTGTTGTTAGGGGTTTAGGGTTGTTTGTTGTTAGGGGTTTAAGGTTGTTTCTTGTTGGGGTTTAGTGGTTTTTGTTCTTAGGGTGTTAGTGTTGTTTGTTGTTAGGGTGTTAGTGGTTTGTGTTGTTAGGGGGTTAGTGTTGTTTGATGTTAGGGGTTTAGGGTTGTTTGTTGTTAGGGGGTTAGAGTTGTTTGTTGTTAGGGTGTTAGTGTTGTTTGTTGTTAGGCGTTTAGGGTTGTTTGTTGTTAGGGGGTTAGGGTTGTTTGTTGTTAGGGTGTTAGTGTTCTTTGTTGTTAGGGGGTTAGGGTTGTTTCTTGTTACGGGGTTAGTGTTGTTTGTTGTTACGGGGTTAGGGTAGTTTCTTGTTAGGGGTTTAGTGTTGTTTTTTGTTAGGGGGTTAGTGTTTGTTGTTAGGGGTTTAGGGTTGTTTCTTGTTGCGGTTTAGTGGTTTTTGTTGTTAGGGTGTTAGTGTTGTTTGTTGTTAGGGTGTTAGTGGTTTGTGTTGTTAGGGGGTTAGTGTTGTTTGATGTTAGGGGTTTAGGGTTGTTTGTTGTTAGTGGGTTAGGGTTGTTTGTTGTTAGTGGGTTAGTGTTTTTGGTTTTCAGGGGTTAGGGTTGTTTGCTGTTAGGGTGTTAGTGTTCTTTGTTGTTAGGGGGTTAGTGTTGTTTGTTGTTACGGAGTTAGGGTAGTTTCTTGTTAGGGGTTTAGGGTTGTTTGTTGTTAGGGTGTTAGTGTTGTTTGTTTTTAGGGTGTTAGTGGTTTGTGTTGTTAGGGGGTTAGGATTGTTTGTTGTTAGGGTGTTAGTGTTGTTTGATGTTAGGGGTTTCGGGTTGTTTTTTGTTAGGGGGTTAGGGTTGTTTTTTGTTAGGGTGTTAGTGTTGTTTGTTGTTAGGGGTTTAGGGTTGTTTGTTGTTAGTGGGTTAATGTTGTTTGTTGTTAGTGGGTTAGTGTTTTTGGTTTTCAGGGGTTAGGGTTGTTTGTTGTTTGGGGGTAGTGTTTGTTGTTAGGGGGTTAGGGTTGTTTGTTGTTAGGGTGTTAGTGGTTTGTGTTGTTAGGGTGTTAGTGTTGTTTGATGTTAGGGGTTTAGGGTTGTTTGTTGTTAGGGGGTTAGGGTTGTTTGTTGTTAGGGTGTTAGTGGTTTGTGTTGTTAGGGGGTTAGTGTTGTTTGATGTTAGGGGTTTAGGGTTGTTTGTTGTTAGGGGGTTAGAGTTGTTTGTTGATAGGGTGTTAGTGTTGTTTGTTGTTAGGGGTTTAGGGTTGTTTGTTGTTAGGGGTTTAAGGTTGTTTCTTGTTGGGGTTTAGTGGTTTTTGTTGTTAGGGTGTTAGTGTTGTTTGTTGTTAGGGTGTTAGTGGTTTGTGTTGTTAGGGGGTTAGTGTTGTTTGATGTTAGGGGTTTAGGGTTGTTTGTTGTTAGGGGGTTAGAGTTGTTTGTTGTTAGGGTGTTAGTGTTGTTTGTTGTTAGGGGTTTAGGGTTGTTTGTTGTTAGGGGTTTAAGGTTGTTTCTTGTTGGGGTTTAGTGGTTTTTGTTGTTAGGGTGTTAGTGTTGTTTGTTGTTAGGGTGTTAGTGGTTTGTGTTGTTAGGGGGTTAGTGTTGTTTGATGTTAGGGGTTTAGGGTTGTTTGTTGTTAGGGGGTCAGAGTTGTTTGTTGTTAGGGTGTTAGTGTTGTTTGTTGTTAGGGGTTTAGGGTTGTTTGTTGTTAGGGGTTTAAGGTTGTTTCTTGTTGGGGTTTAGGGGTTTTTGTTGTTAGGGTGTTAGTGTTGTTTGTTGTTAGGGTGTCAGTGGTTTGTGTTGTTAGGGGGTTAGTGTTGTTTGATGTTAGGGGTTTAGGGTTGTTTGTTGTTAGGGGGTTACAGTTGTTTGTTGTTAGGGTGTTAGTGTTGTTTGTTGTTAGGGGTTTAGGGTTGTTTGTTGTTAGGGGTTTAAGGTTGTTTCTTGTTGGGGTTTAGTGGTTTTTGTTGTTAGGGTGTTAGTGTTGTTTGTTGTTAGGGTGTTAGTGGTTTGTCTTGTTAGGGGTTTAGTGTTGTTTGATGTTAGGGGTTTAGGGTTGTTTTTTGTTAGGGGGTTAGAGTTGTTTGTTGTTAGGGTGTTAGTGTTGTTTGTTGTTAGGGGTTTAGGGTTGTTTGTTGTTAGTGGGTTAGTGTTTTTGGTTTTCAGGGGTTAGGGTTGTTTGTTGTTCGGGGGTAGTGTTTGTTGTTAGGGGGTTAGGGTTGTTTGTTGTTAGGGTGTTAGTGGTTTGTGTTGTTAGGGTGTTAGTGTTGTTTGATGTTTGGGACTTAGGGTTGTTTGTTGTTAGGGGGTTAGGGTTGTTTGTTGTTAGGGTGTTAGTGGTTTGTGTTGTTAGGGGGTTAGTGTTGTTTGATGTTAGGTTTTTAGGGTTGTTTGTTGTTAGGGGGTTAGAGATGTTTGTTGTTAGGGTGTTAGTGTTGTTTGTTGTTAGGGGTTTAGGGTTGTTTGTTGTTAGGGGTTTAAGGTTGTTTCTTGTTGGGGTTTAGTGGTTTTTGTT
This sequence comes from Elephas maximus indicus, assembly GCF_024166365.1. Classification (NCBI taxonomy): domain Eukaryota; kingdom Metazoa; phylum Chordata; class Mammalia; order Proboscidea; family Elephantidae; genus Elephas; species Elephas maximus. The sequence continues at coordinate 1,036,554 of NW_026060235.1, read as the reverse complement.
GTTAGGGTGTTAGTGTTGTTTGTTGTTAGGGTGTTAGTGGTTTGTGTTGTTAGGGGGTTAGTGTTGTTTGATGTTAGAGGTTTAGGGTTGTTTGTTGTAAGTGGGTTAGGGTTGTTTGTTGTTAGTGGGTTAGTGTTTTTGGTTTTCAGGGGTTAGGGTTGTTTGTTGTTTGGGGGTAGTGTTTGTTGTTAGGGGGTTAGGGTTGTTTGTTGTTAGGGTGTTAGTGGTTTGTGTTGTTAGGGTGTTAGTGTTGTTTGATGTTAGCGGTTTAGGGTTGTTTGTTGTTAGCGGGTTAGGGTTGTTTGTTGTTAGGGTGTTAGTGGTTTGTGTTGTTAGGGGGTTAGTGTTGTTTGATGTTAGGGGTTTAGGGTTGTTTGTTGTTAGGGGGTTATATTTGTTTGTTGTTAGGGTGTTAGTGTTGTTTGTTGTTAGGGGTTTAGGGTTGTTTGTTGTTAGGGGTTTAAGGTTGTTTCTTGTTGGGGTTTAGTGGTTTTTGTTGTTAGGGTGTTAGTGTTGTTTGTTGTTAGGGTGTTGGTGGTTTGTGTTGTTAGGGGGTTAGTGTTGTTTGATGTTAGGGGTTTAGGGTTGTTTGTTGTTAGGGGGTTAGAGTTGTTTGTTGTTAGGGTGTTGGTGTTGTTTGTTGTTAGGGGTTTAGAGTTGTTTGTTGTTAGGGGGTTAGAGTTGTTTGTTGTTAGGGTGTTAGTGTTGTTTGATGTTAGGGGTTTAGGGTTGTTTGTTGTTAGTGGGTTAGGGTTGTTTGTTTTTAGTGGGTTAGTGTTTTTGGTTTTCAGGGGTTAGGGTTGTTTGTTGTTTGGGGGTTAGTGTTTGTTGTTAGGGGGTTAGGATTGTTTGTTGTTAGGGTGTTAGTGTTGTTTGATGTTAGGGGTTTAGGGTTGTATGTTGTTAGGGGTTTAAGGTTGTTTCTTGTTGGGGTTTAGTGGTTTTTGTTGTTAGGGTGTTAGTGTTGTTTGTTGTTAGGGTGTTAGTGGTTTGTGTTGTTAGGGGGTTAGTGTTGTTTGATGTTAGGGGTTTAGGGTTGTTTTTTGTTAGGGGGTTAGGGTTGTTTGTTGTTAGGGTGTTAGTGTTGTTTGTTGTTAGGGGTTTAGGGTTGTTTGTTGTTAGGGGGTTAGAGTTGTTTGTTGTTAGGGTGTTAGAGTTGTTTGATGTTAGGGGTTTAGGGTTGTTTGTTGTTAGGGTGTTAGTGTTGTTTGTTGTTAGGGGTTTAGGGTTGTTTGTTGTTAGGGGGTTAGAGTTGTTTGTTGTTAGGGTGTTAGTGTTGTTTGATGTTAGGGGTTTAGGGTTGTTTGTTGTTAGGGGTTTAAGGTTGTTTCTTGTTGGGGTTTAGTGGTTTTTGTTGTTAGGGTGTTAGTGTTGTTTGTTGTTAGGGTGTTAGTGGTTTGTGTTGTTAGGGGGTTAGTGTTGTTTGATGTTAGGGGTTTAGGGTTGTTTGTTGTTAGGGGGTTAGAGTTGTTTGTTGTTAGGGTGTGAGTGTTGTTTGTTGTTAGGGGTTTAGGGTTGTTTGTTGTTAGGGGTTTAAGGTTGTTTCTTGTTGGGGTTTAGTGGTTTTTGTTGTTAGGGTGTTAGTGTTGTTTGTTGTTAGGGTGTTAGTGGTTTGTGTTGTTAGGGGGTTAGTGTTGTTTGGTGTTAGGGGGTTAGGGTTGTTTGTTGTTAGGGTGTTAGTGTTCTTTGATGTTAGGGGTTTAGGGTTGTTTGTTGTTAGGGTGTTAGTGTTCTTTGTTGTTAGGGGGTTAGTGTTGTTTCTTGTTACGGGGTTAGTGTTGTTTGTTGTTACGGGGTTAGGGTAGTTTCTTGTTAGGGGTTTAGTGTTGTTTTTTGTTAGGGTGTTAGTGTTTGTTGTTACGGGTTTAGGGTTGTTTCTTGTTGGGGTTTAGTGGTTTTTGTTGTTAGGGTGTTAGTGTTGTTTGTTGTTAGGGTGTTAGTGGTTTGTGTTGTTAGGGTGTTAGTGTTGTTTGTTGTTAGGGGTTTAGGGTTGTTTGTTGTTAGGGGTTTAAGGTTGTTTCTTGTTGGGGTTTAGTGGTTTTTGTTGTTAGGGTGTTAGTGTTGTTTGTTGTTAGGGTGTTAGTGGTTTGTGTTGTTAAGGGGTTAGTGTTGTTTGATGTTAGGGGGTTAGGGTTGTTTCTTGTTACGGGGTTAGTGTTGTTTGCTGTTACGGGGTTAGGGTAGTTTCTTGTTAGGGGTTTAGTGTTGTTTTTTGTTAGGGGGTTAGTGTTTGTTGTTAGGGGGTTAGGGTTGTTTGTTGTTAGGGTGTTAGTGGTTTGTGTTGTTAGGGGGTTAGTGTTGTTTGATGTTAGGGGTTTAGGGTTGTTTGTTGTTAGGGGTTTAAGGTTGTTTCTTGTTGGGGTTTAGTGGTTTTTGTTGTTAGGGTGTTAGTGTTGTTTGATGTTAGGGTGTTAGTGGTTTGTGTTGTTAGGGGGTTAGTGTTGTTTGATGTTAGGGGTTTAGGGTTGTTTGTTCTTAGGGGGTTAGAGTTGTTTGTTGTTAGGGTGTTAGTGTTGTTTGTTGTTAGGTGTTTAGGGTTGTTTGTTGTTAGGGGTTTAAGGTTGTTTCGGGTTGGGGTTTAGTGGTTTTTGTTGTTAGGGTGTTAGTGTTGTTTGTTGTTAGGGTGTTAGTGGTTTGTGTTGTTAGGGCGTTAGTGTTGTTTGATGTTAGGGGTTTAGGGTTGTTTGTTGTTAGGGGTTTAAGGTTGTTTCTTGTTGGGGTTTAGTGGTTTTTGTTGTTAGGGTGTTAGTGTTGTTTGATGTTAGGGTGTTAGTGGTTTGTGTTGTTAGGGGGTTAGTGTTGTTTGATGTTAGGGGTTTAGGGTTGTTTGTTGTTAGGGGGTTAGAGTTGTTTGTTGTTAGGGTGTTAGTGTTGTTTGTTGTTAGGGGTTTAGGGTTGTTTGTTGTTAGGGGTTTAAGGTTGTTTCTTGTTGGGGTTTAGTGGTTTTTGTTCTTAGGGTGTTAGTGTTGTTTGTTGTTAGGGTGTTAGTGGTTTGTGTTGTTAGGGGGTTAGTGTTGTTTGATGTTAGGGGTTTAGGGTTGTTTGTTGTTAGGGGGTTAGAGTTGTTTGTTGTTAGGGTGTTAGTGTTGTTTGTTGTTAGGCGTTTAGGGTTGTTTGTTGTTAGGGGGTTAGGGTTGTTTGTTGTTAGGGTGTTAGTGTTCTTTGTTGTTAGGGGGTTAGGGTTGTTTCTTGTTACGGGGTTAGTGTTGTTTGTTGTTACGGGGTTAGGGTAGTTTCTTGTTAGGGGTTTAGTGTTGTTTTTTGTTAGGGGGTTAGTGTTTGTTGTTAGGGGTTTAGGGTTGTTTCTTGTTGGGGTTTAGTGGTTTTTGTTGTTAGGGTGTTAGTGTTGTTTGTTGTTAGGGTGTTAGTGGTTTGTGTTGTTAGGGGGTTAGTGTTGTTTGATGTTAGGGGTTTAGGGTTGTTTGTTGTTAGTGGGTTAGGGTTGTTTGTTGTTAGTGGGTTAGTGTTTTTGGTTTTCAGGGGTTAGGGTTGTTTGTTGTTAGGGTGTTAGTGTTCTTTGTTGTTAGGGGGTTAGTGTTGTTTGTTGTTACGGAGTTAGGGTAGTTTCTTGTTAGGGGTTTAGGGTTGTTTGTTGTTAGGGTGTTAGTGTTGTTTGTTGTTAGGGTGTTAGTGGTTTGTGTTGTTAGGGGGTTAGGATTGTTTGTTGTTAGGGTGTTAGTGTTGTTTGATGTTAGGGGTTTCGGGTTGTTTTTTGTTAGGGGGTTAGGGTTGTTTTTTGTTAGGGTGTTAGTGTTGTTTGTTGTTAGGGGTTTAGGGTTGTTTGTTGTTAGTGGGTTAATGTTGTTTGTTGTTAGTGGGTTAGTGTTTTTGGTTTTCAGGGGTTAGGGTTGTTTGTTGTTTGGGGGTAGTGTTTGTTGTTAGGGGGTTAGGGTTGTTTGTTGTTAGGGTGTTAGTGGTTTGTGTTGTTAGGGCGTTAGTGTTGTTTGATGTTAGGGGTTTAGGGTTGTTTGTTGTTAGGGGTTTAAGGTTGTTTCTTGTTGGGGTTTAGTGGTTTTTGTTGTTAGGGTGTTAGTGTTGTTTGATGTTAGGGTGTTAGTGGTTTGTGTTGTTAGGGGGTTAGTGTTGTTTGATGTTAGGGGTTTAGGGTTGTTTGTTGTTAGGGGGTTAGAGTTGTTTGTTGTTAGGGTGTTAGTGTTGTTTGTTGTTAGGGGTTTAGGGTTGTTTGTTGTTAGGGGTTTAAGGTTGTTTCTTGTTGGGGTTTAGTGGTTTTTGTTGTTAGGGTGTTAGTGTTGTTTGTTGTTAGAGTGTTAGTGGTTTGTGTTGTTAGGGGGTTAGTGTTGTTTGATGTTAGGGGTTTAGGGTTGTTTGTTGTTAGGGGGTTAGAGTTGTTTGTTGTTAGGGTGTTAGTGTTGTTTGTTGTTAGGGGTTTAGGGTTGTTTGTTGTTAGGGGTTTAAGGTTGTTTCTTGTGGGGGTGTAGTGGTTTTTGTTGTTAGGGTTTTAGTGTTGTTTGTTGTTAGGGTGTTAGTGGTTTGTGTTGTTAGGGGGTTAGTGTTGTTTGATGTTATGGGTTTAGGGTTGTTTGTTGTTAGGGGGTTAGAGTTGTTTGTTGTTAGGGTGTTAGGGTTGTTTGTTGTTAGGGGTTTAGGGTTGTTTGTTGTTAGGGGTTTAAGGTTGTTTCTTGTTGGGGTTTAGTGGTTTTTGTTGTTAGGGTGTTAGTGTTGTTTGTTGTTAGGGGTTTAGGGTTGTTTGTTGTTAGGGGGTTAGAGTTGTTTGTTGTTAGGGTGTTAGTGTTGTTTGATGTTAGGGGTTTAGGGTTGTTTGTTGTTAGGGGTTTAAGGTTGTTTCCTGTTGGGGTTTAGTGGTTTTTGTTGTTAGGGTGTTAGTGTTGTTTGTTGTTAGGGTGTTAGTGGTTTGTGTTGTTAGGGGGTTAGTGTTGTTTGATGTTAGGGGTTTAGGGTTGTTTGTTGTTAGGGGGTTAGAGTTGTTTGTTGTTAGGGTGTGAGTGTTGTTTGTTGTTAGGGGTTTAGGGTTGTTTGTTGTTAGGGGTTTAAGGTTGTTTCGGGTTGGGGTTTAGTGGTTTTTGTTGTTAGGGTGTTAGTGTTGTTTGTTGTTAGGGTGTTAGTGGTTTGTGTTGTTAGGGCGTTAGTGTTGTTTGATGTTAGGGGTTTAGGGTTGTTTGTTGTTAGGGGTTTAAGGTTGTTTCTTGTTGGGGTTTAGTGGTTTTTGTTGTTAGGGTGTTAGTGTTGTTTGATGTTAGGGTGTTAGTGGTTTGTGTTGTTAGGGGGTTAGTGTTGTTTGATGTTAGGGGTTTAGGGTTGTTTGTTGTTAGGGGGTTAGAGTTGTTTGTTGTTAGGGTGTTAGTGTTGTTTGTTGTTAGGGGTTTAGGGTTGTTTGTTGTTAGGGGTTTAAGGTTGTTTCTTGTTGGGGTTTAGTGGTTTTTGTTCTTAGGGTGTTAGTGTTGTTTGTTGTTAGGGTGTTAGTGGTTTGTGTTGTTAGGGGGTTAGTGTTGTTTGATGTTAGGGGTTTAGGGTTGTTTGTTGTTAGGGGGTTAGAGTTGTTTGTTGTTAGGGTGTTAGTGTTGTTTGTTGTTAGGCGTTTAGGGTTGTTTGTTGTTAGGGGGTTAGGGTTGTTTGTTGTTAGGGTGTTAGTGTTCTTTGTTGTTAGGGGGTTAGGGTTGTTTCTTGTTACGGGGTTAGTGTTGTTTGTTGTTACGGGGTTAGGGTAGTTTCTTGTTAGGGGTTTAGTGTTGTTTTTTGTTAGGGGGTTAGTGTTTGTTGTTAGGGGTTTAGGGTTGTTTCTTGTTGGGGTTTAGTGGTTTTTGTTGTTAGGGTGTTAGTGTTGTTTGTTGTTAGGGTGTTAGTGGTTTGTGTTGTTAGGGGGTTAGTGTTGTTTGATGTTAGGGGTTTAGGGTTGTTTGTTGTTAGTGGGTTAGGGTTGTTTGTTGTTAGTGGGTTAGTGTTTTTGGTTTTCAGGGGTTAGGGTTGTTTGTTGTTAGGGTGTTAGTGTTCTTTGTTGTTAGGGGGTTAGTGTTGTTTGTTGTTACGGAGTTAGGGTAGTTTCTTGTTAGGGGTTTAGGGTTGTTTGTTGTTAGGGTGTTAGTGTTGTTTGTTGTTAGGGTGTTAGTGGTTTGTGTTGTTAGGGGGTTAGGATTGTTTGTTGTTAGGGTGTTAGTGTTGTTTGATGTTAGGGGTTTCGGGTTGTTTTTTGTTAGGGGGTTAGGGTTGTTTTTTGTTAGGGTGTTAGTGTTGTTTGTTGTTAGGGGTTTAGGGTTGTTTGTTGTTAGTGGGTTAATGTTGTTTGTTGTTAGTGGGTTAGTGTTTTTGGTTTTCAGGGGTTAGGGTTGTTTGTTGTTTGGGGGTAGTGTTTGTTGTTAGGGGGTTAGGGTTGTTTGTTGTTAGGGTGTTAGTGGTTTGTGTTGTTAGGGCGTTAGTGTTGTTTGATGTTAGGGGTTTAGGGTTGTTTGTTGTTAGGGGTTTAAGGTTGTTTCTTGTTGGGGTTTAGTGGTTTTTGTTGTTAGGGTGTTAGTGTTGTTTGATGTTAGGGTGTTAGTGGTTTGTGTTGTTAGGGGGTTAGTGTTGTTTGATGTTAGGGGTTTAGGGTTGTTTGTTGTTAGGGGGTTAGAGTTGTTTGTTGTTAGGGTGTTAGTGTTGTTTGTTGTTAGGGGTTTAGGGTTGTTTGTTGTTAGGGGTTTAAGGTTGTTTCTTGTTGGGGTTTAGTGGTTTTTGTTGTTAGGGTGTTAGTGTTGTTTGTTGTTAGAGTGTTAGTGGTTTGTGTTGTTAGGGGGTTAGTGTTGTTTGATGTTAGGGGTTTAGGGTTGTTTGTTGTTAGGGGGTTAGAGTTGTTTGTTGTTAGGGTGTTAGTGTTGTTTGTTGTTAGGGGTTTAGGGTTGTTTGTTGTTAGGGGTTTAAGGTTGTTTCTTGTGGGGGTGTAGTGGTTTTTGTTGTTAGGGTTTTAGTGTTGTTTGTTGTTAGGGTGTTAGTGGTTTGTGTTGTTAGGGGGTTAGTGTTGTTTGATGTTATGGGTTTAGGGTTGTTTGTTGTTAGGGGGTTAGAGTTGTTTGTTGTTAGGGTGTTAGGGTTGTTTGTTGTTAGGGGTTTAGGGTTGTTTGTTGTTAGGGGTTTAAGGTTGTTTCTTGTTGGGGTTTAGTGGTTTTTGTTGTTAGGGTGTTAGTGTTGTTTGTTGTTAGGGGTTTAGGGTTGTTTGTTGTTAGGGGGTTAGAGTTGTTTGTTGTTAGGGTGTTAGTGTTGTTTGATGTTAGGGGTTTAGGGTTGTTTGTTGTTAGGGGTTTAAGGTTGTTTCTTGTTGGGGTTTAGTGGTTTTTGTTGTTAGGGTGTTAGTGTTGTTTGTTGTTAGGGTGTTAGTGGTTTGTGTTGTTAGGGGGTTAGTGTTGTTTGATGTTAGGGGTTTAGGGTTGTTTGTTGTTAGGGGGTTAGAGTTGTTTGTTGTTAGGGTGTGAGTGTTGTTTGTTGTTAGGGGTTTAGGGTTGTTTGTTGTTAGGGGTTTAAGGTTGTTTCTTGTTGGGGTTTAGTGGTTTTTGTTGTTAGGGTGTTAGTGTTGTTTGTTGTTAGGGTGTTAGTGGTTTGTGTTGTTAGGGGGTTAGTGTTGTTTGATGTTAGGGGGTTAGGGTTGTTTGTTGTTAGGGTGTTAGTGTTCTTTGATGTTAGGGGTTTAGGGTTGTTTGTTGTTAGGGTGTTAGTGTTCTTTGTTGTTAGGGGGTTAGTGTTGTTTCTTGTTACGGGGTTAGTGTTGTTTGTTGTTACGGGGTTAGGGTAGTTTCTTGTTAGGGGTTTAGTGTTGTTTTTTGTTAGGGTGTTAGTGTTTGTTGTTACGGGTTTAGGGTTGTTTCTTGTTGGGGTTTAGTGGTTTTTGTTGTTAGGGTGTTAGTGTTGTTTGTTGTTAGGGTTTTAGTGGTTTGTGTTGTTAGGGGGTTAGTGTTGTTTGATGTTAGGGGTTTAGGGTTGTTTGTTGTTAGGGGGTTAGTGTTTGTTGTTAGGGTGATAGTGTTGTTTGTTGTTAGGGGTTTAGGGTTGTTTGTTGTTAGGGGTTTAAGGTTGTTTCTTGTTGGGGTTTAGTGGTTTTTGTTGTTAGGGTGTTAGTGTTGTTTGTTGTTAGGGTGTTAGTGGTTTGTGTTGTTAGGGGATTAGTGTTGTTTGATGTTAGGGGGTTAGGGTTGTTTCTTGTTACGGGGTTAGTGTTGTTTGCTGTTACGGGGTTAGGGTAGTTTCTTGTTAGGGGTTTAGTGTTCTTTTTTGTTAGGGAGTTAGTGTTTGTTGTTAGGGGGTTAGGGTTGTTTGTTGTTAGGGTGTTAGTGGTTTGTGTTGTTAGGGGGTTAGTGTTGTTTGATGTTAGGGGTTTAGGGTTGTTTGTTGTTAGGGGTTTAAGGTTGTTTCTTGTTGGGGTTTAGTGGTTTTTGTTATTAGGGTGTTAGTGTTGTTTGATGTTAGGGTGTTAGTGGTTTGTGTTGTTAGGGGGTTAGTGTTGTTTGATGTTAGGGGTTTAGGGTTGTTTGTTGTTAGGGGGTTAGAGTTGTTTGTTGTTAGGGTGTTAGTGTTGTTTGTTGTTAGGTGTTTAGGGTTGTTTGTTGTTAGGGGTTTAAGGTTGTTTCGGGTTGGGGTTTAGTGGTTTTTGTTGTTAGGGTGTTAGTGTTGTTTGTTGTTAGGGTGTTAGTGGTTTGTGTTGTTAGGGCGTTAGTGTTGTTTGATGTTAGGGGTTTAGGGTTGTTTGTTGTTAGGGGTTTAAGGTTGTTTCTTGTTGGGGTTTAGTGGTTTTTGTTGTTAGGGTGTTAGTGTTGTTTGATGTTAGGGTGTTAGTGGTTTGTGTTGTTAGGGGGTTAGTGTTGTTTGATGTTAGGGGTTTAGGGTTGTTTGTTGTTAGGGGGTTAGAGTTGTTTGTTGTTAGGGTGTTAGTGTTGTTTGTTGTTAGGGGTTTAGGGTTGTTTGTTGTTAGGGGTTTAAGGTTGTTTCTTGTTGGGGTTTAGTGGTTTTTGTTCTTAGGGTGTTAGTGTTGTTTGTTGTTAGGGTGTTAGTGGTTTGTGTTGTTAGGGCGTTAGTGTTGTTTGATGTTAGGGGTTTAGGGTTGTTTGTTGTTAGGGGGTTAGAGTTGTTTGTTGTTAGGGTGTTAGTGTTGTTTGTTGTTAGGGGTTTAGGGTTGTTTGTTGTTAGGGGTTTAAGGTTGTTTCTTGTTGGGGTTTAGTGGTTTTTGTTGTTAGGGTGTTAGTGTTGTTTGTTGTTAGAGTGTTAGTGGTTTGTGTTGTTAGGGGGTTAGTGTTGTTTGATGTTAGGGGTTTAGGGTTGTTTGTTGTTAGGGGGTTAGAGTTGTTTGTTGTTAGGGTGTTAGTGTTGTTTGTTGTTAGGGGTTTAGGGTTGTTTGTTGTTAGGGGTTTAAGGTTGTTTCTTGTTGGGGTTTAGTGGTTTTTGTTGTTAGGGTGTTAGTGTTGTTTGTTGTTAGGGTGTTAGTGGTTTGTGTTGTTAGGGGGTTAGTGTTGTTTGATGTTAGGGGGTTAGGGTTGTTTGTTGTTAGGGTGTTAGTGTTCTTTGATGTTAGGGGTTTAGGGTTGTTTGTTGTTAGGGTGTTAGTGTTCTTTGTTGTTAGGGGGTTAGTGTTGTTTCTTGTTACGGGGTTAGTGTTGTTTGTTGTTACGGGGTTAGGGTAGTTTCTTGTTAGGGGTTTAGTGTTGTTTTTTGTTAGGGTGTTAGTGTTTGTTGTTACGGGTTTAGGGTTGTTTCTTGTTGGGGTTTAGTGGTTTTTGTTGTTAGGGTGTTAGTGTTGTTTGTTGTTAGGGTGTTAGTGGTTTGTGTTGTTAGGGGGTTAGTGTTGTTTGATGTTAGGGGTTTAGGGTTGTTTGTTGTTAGGGGGTTAGTGTTTGTTGTTAGGTTGTTAGTGTTGTTTGTTGTTAGGGGTTTAGGGTTGTTTGTTGTTAGGGGTTTAAGGTTGTTTCTTGTTGGGGTTTAGTGGTTTTTGTTGTTAGGGTGTTAGTGTTGTTTGTTGTTAGGGTGTTAGTGGTTTGTGTTGTTAGGGTGTTAGTGTTGTTTGTTGTTAGGGGTTTAGGGTTGTTTGTTGTTAGGGGTTTAAGGTTGTTTCTTGTTGGGGTTTAGTGGTTTTTGTTGTTAGGGTGTTAGTGTTGTTTGTTGTTAGGGTGTTAGTGGTTTGTGTTGTTAAGGGGTTAGTGTTGTTTGATGTTAGGGGGTTAGGGTTGTTTCTTGTTACGGGGTTAGTGTTGTTTGCTGTTACGGGGTTAGGGTAGTTTCTTGTTAGGGGTTTAGTGTTGTTTTTTGTTAGGGGGTTAGTGTTTGTTGTTAGGGGGTTAGGGTTGTTTGTTGTTAGGGTGTTAGTGGTTTGTGTTGTTAGGGGGTTAGTGTTGTTTGATGTTAGGGGTTTAGGGTTGTTTGTTGTTAGGGGTTTAAGGTTGTTTCTTGTTGGGGTTTAGTGGTTTTTGTTGTTAGGGTGTTAGTGTTGTTTGATGTTAGGGTGTTAGTGGTTTGTGTTGTTAGGGGGTTAGTGTTGTTTGATGTTAGGGGTTTAGGGTTGTTTGTTGTTAGGGGGTTAGAGTTGTTTGTTGTTAGGGTGTTAGTGTTGTTTGTTGTTAGGTGTTTAGGGTTGTTTGTTGTTAGGGGTTTAAGGTTGTTTCGGGTTGGGGTTTAGTGGTTTTTGTTGTTAGGGTGTTAGTGTTGTTTGTTGTTAGGGTGTTAGTGGTTTGTGTTGTTAGGGGGTAAGTGTTGTTTGATGTTAGGGGTTTAGGGTTGTTTGTTGTTAGGGGGTTAGAGTTGTTTGTTGTTAGGGTGTTAGTGTTGTTTGTTGTTAGGCGTTTAGGGTTGTTTGTTGTTAGGGGGTTAGGGTTGTTTGTTGTTAGGGTGTTAGTGTTCTTTGTTGTTAGGGGGTTAGGGTTGTTTCTTGTTACGGGGTTAGTGTTGTTTGTTGTTACGGGGTTAGGGTAGTTTCTTGTTAGGGGTTTAGTGTTGTTTTTTGTTAGGGGGTTAGTGTTTGTTGTTAGGGGTTTAGGGTTGTTTCTTGTTGGGGTTTAGTGGTTTTTGTTGTTAGGGTGTTAGTGTTGTTTGTTGTTAGGGTGTTAGTGGTTTGTGTTGTTAGGGGGTTAGTGTTGTTTGATGTTAGGGGTTTAGGGTTGTTTGTTGTTAGTGGGTTAGGGTTGTTTGTTGTTAGTGGGTTAGTGTTTTTGGTTTTCAGGGGTTAGGGTTGTTTGTTGTTAGGGTGTTAGTGTTCTTTGTTGTTAGGGTGTTAGTGTTGTTTGTTGTTAGGGTGTTAGTGGTTTGTGTTGTTAGGGGGTTAGGATTGTTTGTTGTTAGGGTGTTAGTGTTGTTTGATGTTAGGGGTTTCGGGTTGTTTTTTGTTAGGGGGTTAGGGTTGTTTTTTGTTAGGGTGTTAGTGTTGTTTGTTGTTAGGGGTTTAGGGTTGTTTGTTGTTAGTGGGTTAATGTTGTTTGTTGTTAGTGGGTTAGTGTTTTTGGTTTTCAGGGGTTAGGGTTGTTTGTTGTTTGGGGGTAGTGTTTGTTGTTAGGGGGTTAGGGTTGTTTGTTGTTAGGGTGTTAGTGGTTTGTGTTGTTAGGGCGTTAGTGTTGTTTGATGTTAGGGGTTTAGGGTTGTTTGTTGTTAGGGGTTTAAGGTTGTTTCTTGTTGGGGTTTAGTGGTTTTTGTTGTTAGGGTGTTAGTGTTGTTTGATGTTAGGGTGTTAGTGGTTTGTGTTGTTAGGGGGTTAGTGTTGTTTGATGTTAGGGGTTTAGGGTTGTTTGTTGTTAGGGGGTTAGAGTTGTTTGTTGTTAGGGTGTTAGTGTTGTTTGTTGTTAGGGGTTTAGGGTTGTTTGTTGTTAGGGGTTTAAGGTTGTTTCTTGTTGGGGTTTAGTGGTTTTTGTTGTTAGGGTGTTAGTGTTGTTTGTTGTTAGAGTGTTAGTGGTTTGTGTTGTTAGGGGGTTAGTGTTGTTTGATGTTAGGGGTTTAGGGTTGTTTGTTGTTAGGGGGTTAGAGTTGTTTGTTGTTAGGGTGTTAGTGTTGTTTGTTGTTAGGGGTTTAGGGTTGTTTGTTGTTAGGGGTTTAAGGTTGTTTCTTGTGGGGGTGTAGTGGTTTTTGTTGTTAGGGTTTTAGTGTTGTTTGTTGTTAGGGTGTTAGTGGTTTGTGTTGTTAGGGGGTTAGTGTTGTTTGATGTTAGGGGGTTAGGGTTGTTTGTTGTTAGGGTGTTAGTGTTCTTTGATGTTAGGGGTTTAGGGTTGTTTGTTGTTAGGGTGTTAGTGTTCTTTGTTGTTAGGGGGTTAGTGTTGTTTCTTGTTACGGGGTTAGTGTTGTTTGTTGTTACGGGGTTAGGGTAGTTTCTTGTTAGGGGTTTAGTGTTGTTTTTTGTTAGGGTGTTAGTGTTTGTTGTTACGGGTTTAGGGTTGTTTCTTGTTGGGGTTTAGTGGTTTTTGTTGTTAGGGTGTTAGTGTTGTTTGATGTTAGGGTGTTAGTGGTTTGTGTTGTTAGGGGGTTAGTGTTGTTTGATGTTAGGGGTTTAGGGTTGTTTGTTGTTAGGGGGTTAGTGTTTGTTGTTAGGTTGTTAGTGTTGTTTGTTGTTAGGGGTTTAGGGTTGTTTGTTGTTAGGGGTTTAAGGTTGTTTCTTGTTGGGGTTTAGTGGTTTTTGTTGTTAGGGTGTTAGTGTTGTTTGTTGTTAGGGTGTTAGTGGTTTGTGTTGTTAGGGTGTTAGTGTTGTTTGTTGTTAGGGGTTTAGGGTTGTTTGTTGTTAGGGGTTTAAGGTTGTTTCTTGTTGGGGTTTAGTGGTTTTTGTTGTTAGGGTGTTAGTGTTGTTTGTTGTTAGGGTGTTAGTGGTTTGTGTTGTTAAGGGGTTAGTGTTGTTTGATGTTAGGGGGTTAGGGTTGTTTCTTGTTACGGGGTTAGTGTTGTTTGCTGTTACGGGGTTAGGGTAGTTTCTTGTTAGGGGTTTAGTGTTGTTTTTTGTTAGGGGGTTAGTGTTTGTTGTTAGGGGGTTAGGGTTGTTTGTTGTTAGGGTGTTAGTGGTTTGTGTTGTTAGGGGGTTAGTGTTGTTTGATGTTAGGGGTTTAGGGTTGTTTGTTGTTAGGGGTTTAAGGTTGTTTCTTGTTGGGGTTTAGTGGTTTTTGTTGTTAGGGTGTTAGTGTTGTTTGATGTTAGGGTGTTAGTGGTTTGTGTTGTTAGGGGGTTAGTGTTGTTTGATGTTAGGGGTTTAGGGTTGTTTGTTGTTAGGGGGTTAGAGTTGTTTGTTGTTAGGGTGTTAGTGTTGTTTGTTGTTAGGTGTTTAGGGTTGTTTGTTGTTAGGGGTTTAAGGTTGTTTCGGGTTGGGGTTTAGTGGTTTTTGTTGTTAGGGTGTTAGTGTTGTTTGTTGTTAGGGTGTTAGTGGTTTGTGTTGTTAGGGCGTTAGTGTTGTTTGATGTTAGGGGTTTAGGGTTGTTTGTTGTTAGGGGTTTAAGGTTGTTTCTTGTTGGGGTTTAGTGGTTTTTGTTGTTAGGGTGTTAGTGTTGTTTGTTGTTAGGGTGTTAGTGGTTTGTGTTGTTAGGGGATTAGTGTTGTTTGATGTTAGGGGGTTAGGGTTGTTTCTTGTTACGGGGTTAGTGTTGTTTGCTGTTACGGGGTTAGGGTAGTTTCTTGTTAGGGGTTTAGTGTTGTTTTTTGTTAGGGAGTTAGTGTTTGTTGTTAGGGGGTTACGGTTGTTTGTTGTTAGGGTGTTAGTGGTTTGTGTTGTTAGGGGGTTAGTGTTGTTTGATGTTAGGGGTTTAGGGTTGTTTGTTGTTAGGGGTTTAAGGTTGTTTCTTGTTGGGGTTTAGTGGTTTTTGTTGTTAGGGTGTTAGTGTTGTTTGTTGTTAGGGGTTTAGGGTTGTTTGTTGTTAGGGGGTTAGAGTTGTTTGTTGTTAGGGTGTTAGTGTTGTTTGATGTTAGGGGTTTAGGGTTGTTTGTTGTTAGGGGTTTAAGGTTGTTTCTTGTTGGGGTTTAGTGGTTTTTGTTGTTAGGGTGTTAGTGTTGTTTGTTGTTAGGGTGTTAGTGGTTTGTGTTGTTAGGGGGTTAGTGTTGTTTGATGTTAGGGGTTTAGGGTTGTTTGTTGTTAGGGGGTTAGAGTTGTTTGTTGTTAGGGTGTTAGTGTTGTTTGTTGTTAGGGGTTTAGGGTTGTTTGTTGTTAGGGGTTTAAGGTTGTTTCTTGTTGGGGTTTAGTGGTTTTTGTTGTTAGGGTGTTAGTGTTGTTGTTGTTAGGGTGTTAGTGGTTTGTGTTGTTAGGGGGTTAGTGTTGTTTGATGTTAGGGGGTTAGGGTTGTTTGTTGTTAGGGTGTTAGTGTTCTTTGATGTTAGGGGTTTAGGGTTGTTTGTTGTTAGGGTGTTAGTGTTCTTTGTTGTTAGGGGGTTAGTGTTGTTTCTTGTTACGGGGTTAGTGTTGTTTGTTGTTACGGGGTTAGGGTAGTTTCTTGTTAGGGGTTTAGTGTTGTTTTTTGTTAGGGTGTTAGTGTTTGTTGTTACGGGTTTAGGGTTGTTTCTTGTTGGGGTTTAGTGGTTTTTGTTGTTAGGGTGTTAGTGTTGTTTGTTGTTAGGGTGTTAGTGGTTTGTGTTGTTAGGGGGTTAGTGTTGTTTGATGTTAGGGGTTTAGGGTTGTTTGTTGTTAGGGGGTTAGTGTTTGTTGTTAGGGTGATAGTGTTGTTTGTTGTTAGGGGTTTAGGGTTGTTTGTTGTTAGGGGTTTAAGGTTGTTTCTTGTTGGGGTTTAGTGGTTTTTGTTGTTAGGGTGTTAGTGTTGTTTGTTGTTAGGGTGTTAGTGGTTTGTGTTGTTAGGGGATTAGTGTTGTTTGATGTTAGGGGGTTAGGGTTGTTTCTTGTTACGGGGTTAGTGTTGTTTGCTGTTACGGGGTTAGGGTAGTTTCTTGTTAGGGGTTTCGTGTTGTTTTTTGTTAGGGAGTTAGTGTTTGTTGTTAGCGGGTTAGGGTTGTTTGTTGTTAGGGTGTTAGTGGTTTGTGTTGTTAGGGGGTTAGTGTTGTTTGATGTTAGGGGTTTAGGGTTGTTTGTTGTTAGGGGTTTAAGGTTGTTTCTTGTTGGGGTTTAGTGGTTTTTGTTGTTAGGGTGTTAGTGTTGTTTGATGTTAGGGTGTTAGTGGTTTGTGTTGTTAGGGGGTTAGTGTTGTTTGATGTTAGGGGTTTAGGGTTGTTTGTTGTTAGGGGGTTAGAGTTGTTTGTTAGGGTGTTAGTGTTGTTTGTTGTTAGGTGTTTAGGGTTGTTTGTTGTTAGGGGTTTAAGGTTGTTTCGGGTTGGGGTTTAGTGGTTTTTGTTGTTAGGGTGTTAGTGTTGTTTGTTGTTAGGGTGTTAGTGGTTTGTGTTGTTAGGGCGTTAGTGTTGTTTGATGTTAGGGGTTTAGGGTTGTTTGTTGTTAGGGGTTTAAGGTTGTTTCTTGTTGGGGTTTAGTGGTTTTTGTTGTTAGGGTGTTAGTGTTGTTTGATGTTAGGGTGTTAGTGGTTTGTGTTGTTAGGGGGTTAGTGTTGTTTGATGTTAGGGGTTTAGGGTTGTTTGTTGTTAGGGGGTTAGAGTTGTTTGTTGTTAGGGTGTTAGGGTTGTTTGTTGTTAGGGGTTTAGGGTTGTTTGTTGTTAGGGGTTTAAGGTTGTTTCTTGTTGGGGTTTAGTGGTTTTTGTTGTTAGGGTGTTAGTGTTGTTTGTTGTTAGGGGTTTAGGGTTGTTTGTTGTTAGGGGGTTAGAGTTGTTTGTTGTTAGGGTGTTAGTGTTGTTTGATGTTAGGGGTTTAGGGTTGTTTGTTGTTAGGGGTTTAAGGTTGTTTCTTGTTGGGGTTTAGTGGTTTTTGTTGTTAGGGTGTTAGTGTTGTTTGTTGTTAGGGTGTTAGTGGTTTGTGTTGTTAGGGGGTTAGTGTTGTTTGATGTTAGGGGTTTAGGGTTGTTTGTTGTTAGGGGGTTAGAGTTGTTTGTTGTTAGGGTGTGAGTGTTGTTTGTTGTTAGGGGTTTAGGGTTGTTTGTTGTTAGGGGTTTAAGGTTGTTTCTTGTTGGGGTTTAGTGGTTTTTGTTGTTAGGGTGTTAGTGTTGTTTGTTGTTAGGGTGTTAGTGGTTTGTGTTGTTAGGGGGTTAGTGTTGTTTGATGTTAGGGGGTTAGGGTTGTTTGTTGTTAGGGTGTTAGTGTTCTTTGATGTTAGGGGTTTAGGGTTGTTTGTTGTTAGGGTGTTAGTGTTCTTTGTTGTTAGGGGGTTAGTGTTGTTTCTTGTTACGGGGTTAGTGTTGTTTGTTGTTACGGGGTTAGGGTAGTTTCTTGTTAGGGGTTTAGTGTTGTTTTTTGTTAGGGTGTTAGTGTTTGTTGTTACGGGTTTAGGGTTGTTTCTTGTTGGGGTTTAGTGGTTTTTGTTGTTAGGGTGTTAGTGTTGTTTGATGTTAGGGTGTTAGTGGTTTGTGTTGTTAGGGGGTTAGTGTTGTTTGATGTTAGGGGTTTAGGGTTGTTTGTTGTTAGGGGGTTAGTGTTTGTTGTTAGGTTGTTAGTGTTGTTTGTTGTTAGGGGTTTAGGGTTGTTTGTTGTTAGGGGTTTAAGGTTGTTTCTTGTTGGGGTTTAGTGGTTTTTGTTGTTAGGGTGTTAGTGTTGTTTGTTGTTAGGGTGTTAGTGGTTTGTGTTGTTAGGGTGTTAGTGTTGTTTGTTGTTAGGGGTTTAGGGTTGTTTGTTGTTAGGGGTTTAAGGTTGTTTCTTGTTGGGGTTTAGTGGTTTTTGTTGTTAGGGTGTTAGTGTTGTTTGTTGTTAGGGTGTTAGTGGTTTGTGTTGTTAAGGGGTTAGTGTTGTTTGATGTTAGGGGGTTAGGGTTGTTTCTTGTTACGGGGTTAGTGTTGTTTGCTGTTACGGGGTTAGGGTAGTTTCTTGTTAGGGGTTTAGTGTTGTTTTTTGTTAGGGGGTTAGTGTTTGTTGTTAGGGGGTTAGGGTTGTTTGTTGTTAATGTGTTAGTGGTTTGTGTTGTTAGGGGGTTAGTGTTGTTTGATGTTAGGGTTTTAGGGTTGTTTGTTGTTAGGGGTTTAAGGTTGTTTCTTGTTGGGGTTTAGTGGTTTTTGTTGTTAGGGTGTTAGTGTTGTTTGATGTTAGGGTGTTAGTGGTTTGTGTTGTTAGGGGGTTAGTGTTGTTTGATGTTAGGGGTTTAGGGTTGTTTGTTGTTAGGGGGTTAGAGTTGTTTGTTGTTAGGGTGTTAGTGTTGTTTGTTGTTAGGTGTTTAGGGTTGTTTGTTGTTAGGGGTTTAAGGTTGTTTCGGGTTGGGGTTTAGTGGTTTTTGTTGTTAGGGTGTTAGTGTTGTTTGTTGTTAGGGTGTTAGTGGTTTGTGTTGTTAGGGCGTTAGTGTTGTTTGATGTTAGGGGTTTAGGGTTGTTTGTTGTTAGGGGTTTAAGGTTGTTTCTTGTTGGGGTTTAGTGGTTTTTGTTGTTAGGGTGTTAGTGTTGTTTGATGTTAGGGTGTTAGTGGTTTGTGTTGTTAGGGGGTTAGTGTTGTTTGATGTTAGGGGTTTAGGGTTGTTTGTTGTTAGGGGGTTAGAGTTGTTTGTTGTTAGGGTGTTAGTGTTGTTTGTTGTTAGGGGTTTAGGGTTGTTTGTTGTTAGGGGTTTAAGGTTGTTTCTTGTTGGGGTTTAGTGGTTTTTGTTCTTAGGGTGTTAGTGTTGTTTGTTGTTAGGGTGTTAGTGGTTTGTGTTGTTAGGGGGTTAGTGTTGTTTGATGTTAGGGGTTTAGGGTTTTTTGTTGTTAGGGGGTTAGAGTTGTTTGTTGTTAGGGTGTTAGTGTTGTTTGTTGTTAGGCGTTTAGGGTTGTTTGTTGTTAGGGGGTTAGGGTTGTTTGTTGTTAGGGTGTTAGTGTTCTTTGTTGTTAGGGGGTTAGGGTTGTTTCTTGTTACGGGGTTAGTGTTGTTTGTTGTTACGGGGTTAGGGTAGTTTCTTGTTAGGGGTTTAGTGTTGTTTTTTGTTAGGGGGTTAGTGTTTGTTGTTAGGGGTTTAGGGTTGTTTCTTGTTGGGGTTTAGTGGTTTTTGTTGTTAGGGTGTTAGTGTTGTTTGTTGTTAGGGTGTTAGTGGTTTGTGTTGTTAGGGGGTTAGTGTTGTTTGATGTTAGGGGTTTAGGGTTGTTTGTTGTTAGTGGGTTAGGGTTGTTTGTTGTTAGTGGGTTAGTGTTTTTGGTTTTCAGGGGTTAGGGTTGTTTGTTGTTAGGGTGTTAGTGTTCTTTGTTGTTAGGGGGTTAGTGTTGTTTGTTGTTACGGAGTTAGGGTAGTTTCTTGTTAGGGGTTTAGGGTTGTTTGTTGTTAGGGTGTTAGTGTTGTTTGTTGTTAGGGTGTTAGTGGTTTGTGTTGTTAGGGGGTTAGGATTGTTTGTTGTTAGGGTGTTAGTGTTGTTTGATGTTAGGGGTTTCGGGTTGTTTTTTGTTAGGGGGTTAGGGTTGTTTTTTGTTAGGGTGTTAGTGTTGTTTGTTGTTAGGGGTTTAGGGTTGTTTGTTGTTAGTGGGTTAATGTTGTTTGTTGTTAGTGGGTTAGTGTTTTTGGTTTTCAGGGGTTAGGGTTGTTTGTTGTTTGGGGGTAGTGTTTGTTGTTAGGGGGTTAGGGTTGTTTGTTGTTAGGGTGTTAGTGGTTTGTGTTGTTAGGGCGTTAGTGTTGTTTGATGTTAGGGGTTTAGGGTTGTTTGTTGTTAGGGGTTTAAGGTTGTTTCTTGTTGGGGTTTAGTGGTTTTTGTTGTTAGGGTGTTAGTGTTGTTTGATGTTAGGGTGTTAGTGGTTTGTGTTGTTAGGGGGTTAGTGTTGTTTGATGTTAGGGGTTTAGGGTTGTTTGTTGTTAGGGGGTTAGAGTTGTTTGTTCTTAGGGTGTTAGTGTTGTTTGTTGTTAGGGGTTTAGGGTTGTTTGTTGTTAGGGGTTTAAGGTTGTTTCTTGTTGGGGTTTAGTGGTTTTTGTTCTTAGGGTGTTAGTGTTGTTTGTTGTTAGGGTGTTAGTGGTTTGTGTTGTTAGGGCGTTAGTGTTGTTTGATGTTAGGGGTTTAGGGTTGTTTGTTGTTAGGGGGTTAGAGTTGTTTGTTGTTAGGGTGTTAGTGTTGTTTGTTGTTAGGGGTTTAGGGTTGTTTGTTGTTAGGGGTTTAAGGTTGTTTCTTGTTGGGGTTTAGTGGTTTTTGTTGTTAGGGTGTTAGTGTTGTTTGTTGTTAGAGTGTTAGTGGTTTGTGTTGTTAGGGGGTTAGTGTTGTTTGATGTTAGGGGTTTAGGGTTGTTTGTTGTTAGGGGGTTAGAGTTGTTTGTTGTTAGGGTGTTAGTGTTGTTTGTTGTTAGGGGTTTAGGGTTGTTTGTTGTTAGGGGTTTAAGGTTGTTTCTTGTGGGGGTGTAGTGGTTTTTGTTGTTAGGGTTTTAGTGTTGTTTGTTGTTAGGGTGTTAGTGGTTTGTGTTGTTAGGGGGTTAGTGTTGTTTGATGTTATGGGTTTAGGGTTGTTTGTTGTTAGGGGGTTAGAGTTGTTTGTTGTTAGGGTGTTAGGGTTGTTTGTTGTTAGGGGTTTAGGGTTGTTTGTTGTTAGGGGTTTAAGGTATTTTCTTGTTGGGGTTTAGTGGTTTTTGTTGTTAGGGTGTTAGTGTTGTTTGTTGTTAGGGGTTTAGGGTTGTTTGTTGTTAGGGGGTTAGAGTTGTTTGTTGTTAGGGTGTTAGTGTTGTTTGATGTTAGGGGTTTAGGGTTGTTTGTTGTTAGGGGTTTAAGGTTGTTTCTTGTTGGGGTTTAGTGGTTTTTGTTGTTAGGGTGTTAGTGTTGTTTGTTGTTAGGGTGTTAGTGGTTTGTGTTGTTAGGGGGTTAGTGTTGTTTGATGTTAGGGGTTTAGGGTTGTTTGTTGTTAGGGGGTTAGAGTTGTTTGTTGTTAGGGTGTGAGTGTTGTTTGTTGTTAGGGGTTTAGGGTTGTTTGTTGTTAGGGGTTTAAGGTTGTTTCTTGTTGGGGTTTAGTGGTTTTTGTTGTTAGGGTGTTAGTGTTGTTTGTTGTTAGGGTGTTAGTGGTTTGTGTTGTTAGGGGGTTAGTGTTGTTTGGTGTTAGGGGGTTAGGGTTGTTTGTTGTTAGGGTGTTAGTGTTCTTTGATGTTAGGGGTTTAGGGTTGTTTGTTGTTAGGGTGTTAGTGTTCTTTGTTGTTAGGGGGTTAGTGTTGTTTCTTGTTACGGGGTTAGTGTTGTTTGTTGTTACGGGGTTAGGGTAGTTTCTTGTTAGGGGTTTAGTGTTGTTTTTTGTTAGGGTGTTAGTGTTTGTTGTTACGGGTTTAGGGTTGTTTCTTGTTGGGGTTTAGTGGTTTTTGTTGTTAGGGTGTTAGTGTTGTTTGTTGTTAGGGTGTTAGTGGTTTGTGTTGTTAGGGGGTTAGTGTTGTTTGATGTTAGGGGTTTAGGGTTGTTTGTTGTTAGGGGGTTAGTGTTTGTTGTTAGGTTGTTAGTGTTGTTTGTTGTTAGGGGTTTAGGGTTGTTTGTTGTTAGGGGTTTAAGGTTGTTTCTTGTTGGGGTTTAGTGGTTTTTGTTGTTAGGGTGTTAGTGTTGTTTGTTGTTAGGGTGTTAGTGGTTTGTGTTGTTAGGGTGTTAGTGTTGTTTGTTGTTAGGGGTTTAGGGTTGTTTGTTGTTAGGGGTTTAAGGTTGTTTCTTGTTGGGGTTTAGTGGTTTTTGTTGTTAGGGTGTTAGTGTTGTTTGTTGTTAGGGTGTTAGTGGTTTGTGTTGTTAAGGGGTTAGTGTTGTTTGATGTTAGGGGGTTAGGGTTGTTTCTTGTTACGGGGTTAGTGTTGTTTGCTGTTACGGGGTTAGGGTAGTTTCTTGTTAGGGGTTTAGTGTTGTTTTTTGTTAGGGGGTTAGTGTTTGTTGTTAGGGGGTTAGGGTTGTTTGTTGTTAGGGTGTTAGTGGTTTGTGTTGTTAGGGGGTTAGTGTTGTTTGATGTTAGGGGTTTAGGGTTGTTTGTTGTTAGGGGTTTAAGGTTGTTTCTTGTTGGGGTTTAGTGGTTTTTGTTGTTAGGGTGTTAGTGTTGTTTGATGTTAGGGTGTTAGTGGTTTGTGTTGTTAGGGGGTTAGTGTTGTTTGATGTTAGGGGTTTAGGGTTGTTTGTTCTTAGGGGGTTAGAGTTGTTTGTTGTTAGGGTGTTAGTGTTGTTTGTTGTTAGGTGTTTAGGGTTGTTTGTTGTTAGGGGTTTAAGGTTGTTTCGGGTTGGGGTTTAGTGGTTTTTGTTGTTAGGGTGTTAGTGTTGTTTGTTGTTAGGGTGTTAGTGGTTTGTGTTGTTAGGGCGTTAGTGTTGTTTGATGTTAGGGGTTTAGGGTTGTTTGTTGTTAGGGGTTTAAGGTTGTTTCTTGTTGGGGTTTAGTGGTTTTTGTTGTTAGGGTGTTAGTGTTGTTTGATGTTAGGGTGTTAGTGGTTTGTGTTGTTAGGGGGTTAGTGTTGTTTGATGTTAGGGGTTTAGGGTTGTTTGTTGTTAGGGGGTTAGAGTTGTTTGTTGTTAGGGTGTTAGTGTTGTTTGTTGTTAGGGGTTTAGGGTTGTTTGTTGTTAGGGGTTTAAGGTTGTTTCTTGTTGGGGTTTAGTGGTTTTTGTTCTTAGGGTGTTAGTGTTGTTTGTTGTTAGGGTGTTAGTGGTTTGTGTTGTTAGGGGGTTAGTGTTGTTTGATGTTAGGGGTTTAGGGTTGTTTGTTGTTAGGGGGTTAGAGTTGTTTGTTGTTAGGGTGTTAGTGTTGTTTGTTGTTAGGCGTTTAGGGTTGTTTGTTGTTAGGGGGTTAGGGTTGTTTGTTGTTAGGGTGTTAGTGTTCTTTGTTGTTAGGGGGTTAGGGTTGTTTCTTGTTACGGGGTTAGTGTTGTTTGTTGTTACGGGGTTAGGGTAGTTTCTTGTTAGGGGTTTAGTGTTGTTTTTTGTTAGGGGGTTAGTGTTTGTTGTTAGGGGTTTAGGGTTGTTTCTTGTTGGGGTTTAGTGGTTTTTGTTGTTAGGGTGTTAGTGTTGTTTGTTGTTAGGGTGTTAGTGGTTTGTGTTGTTAGGGGGTTAGTGTTGTTTGATGTTAGGGGTTTAGGGTTGTTTGTTGTTAGTGGGTTAGGGTTGTTTGTTGTTAGTGGGTTAGTGTTTTTGGTTTTCAGGGGTTAGGGTTGTTTGTTGTTAGGGTGTTAGTGTTCTTTGTTGTTAGGGGGTTAGTGTTGTTTGTTGTTACGGAGTTAGGGTAGTTTCTTGTTAGGGGTTTAGGGTTGTTTGTTGTTAGGGTGTTAGTGTTGTTTGTTGTTAGGGTGTTAGTGGTTTGTGTTGTTAGGGGGTTAGGATTGTTTGTTGTTAGGGTGTTAGTGTTGTTTGATGTTAGGGGTTTCGGGTTGTTTTTTGTTAGGGGGTTAGGGTTGTTTTTTGTTAGGGTGTTAGTGTTGTTTGTTGTTAGGGGTTTAGGGTTGTTTGTTGTTAGTGGGTTAATGTTGTTTGTTGTTAGTGGGTTAGTGTTTTTGGTTTTCAGGGGTTAGGGTTGTTTGTTGTTTGGGGGTAGTGTTTGTTGTTAGGGGGTTAGGGTTGTTTGTTGTTAGGGTGTTAGTGGTTTGTGTTGTTAGGGCGTTAGTGTTGTTTGATGTTAGGGGTTTAGGGTTGTTTGTTGTTAGGTGTTTAAGGTTGTTTCTTGTTGGGGTTTAGTGGTTTTTGTTGTTAGGGTGTTAGTGTTGTTTGTTGTTAGGGTGTTAGTGGTTTGTGTTGTTAGGGGGTTAGTGTTGTTTGATGTTAGGGGTTTAGGGTTGTTTGTTGTTAGGGGGTTAGAGTTGTTTGTTGTTAGGGTGTTAGTGTTGTTTGTTGTTAGGGGTTTAGGGTTGTTTGTTGTTAGGGGTTTAAGGTTGTTTCTTGTTGGGGTTTAGTGGTTTTTGTTGTTAGGGTGTTAGTGTTGTTTGTTGTTAGAGTGTTAGTGGTTTGTGTTGTTAGGGGGTTAGTGTTGTTTGATGTTAGGGGTTTAGGGTTGTTTGTTGTTAGGGGGTTAGAGTTGTTTGTTGTTAGGGTGTTAGTGTTGTTTGTTGTTAGGGGTTTAGGGTTGTTTGTTGTTAGGGGTTTAAGGTTGTTTCTTGTGGGGGTGTAGTGGTTTTTGTTGTTAGGGTTTTAGTGTTGTTTGTTGTTAGGGTGTTAGTGGTTTGTGTTGTTAGGGGGTTAGTGTTGTTTGATGTTATGGGTTTAGGGTTGTTTGTTGTTAGGGGGTTAGAGTTGTTTGTTGTTAGGGTGTTAGTGTTGTTTGTTGTTAGGGGTTTAGGGTTGTTTGTTGTTAGGGGTTTAAGGTTGTTTCTTGTTGGGGTTTAGTGGTTTTTGTTGTTAGGGTGTTAGTGTTGTTTGTTGTTAGGGGTTTAGGGTTGTTTGTTGTTAGGGGGTTAGAGTTGTTTGTTGTTAGGGTGTTAGTGTTGTTTGATGTTAGGGGTTTAGGGTTGTTTGTTGTTAGGGGTTTAAGGTTGTTTCTTGTTGGGGTTTAGTGGTTTTTGTTGTTAGGGTGTTAGTGTTGTTTGTTGTTAGGGTGTTAGTGGTTTGTGTTGTTAGGGGGTTAGTGTTGTTTGATGTTAGGGGTTTAGGGTTGTTTGTTGTTAGGGGGTTAGAGTTGTTTGTTGTTAGGGTGTGAGTGTTGTTTGTTGTTAGGGGTTTAGGGTTGTTTGTTGTTAGGGGTTTAAGGTTGTTTCGGGTTGGGGTTTAGTGGTTTTTGTTGTTAGGGTGTTAGTGTTGTTTGTTGTTAGGGTGTTAGTGGTTTGTGTTGTTAGGGCGTTAGTGTTGTTTGATGTTAGGGGTTTAGGGTTGTTTGTTGTTAGGGGTTTAAGGTTGTTTCTTGTTGGGGTTTAGTGGTTTTTGTTGTTAGGGTGTTAGTGTTGTTTGATGTTAGGGTGTTAGTGGTTTGTGTTGTTAGGGGGTTAGTGTTGTTTGATGTTAGGGGTTTAGGGTTGTTTGTTGTTAGGGGGTTAGAGTTGTTTGTTGTTAGGGTGTTAGTGTTGTTTGTTGTTAGGGGTTTAGGGTTGTTTGTTGTTAGGGGTTTAAGGTTGTTTCTTGTTGGGGTTTAGTGGTTTTTGTTCTTAGGGTGTTAGTGTTGTTTGTTGTTAGGGTGTTAGTGGTTTGTGTTGTTAGGGGGTTAGTGTTGTTTGATGTTAGGGGTTTAGGGTTGTTTGTTGTTAGGGGGTTAGAGTTGTTTGTTGTTAGGGTGTTAGTGTTGTTTGTTGTTAGGCGTTTAGGGTTGTTTGTTGTTAGGGGGTTAGGGTTGTTTGTTGTTAGGGTGTTAGTGTTCTTTGTTGTTAGGGGGTTAGGGTTGTTTCTTGTTACGGGGTTAGTGTTGTTTGTTGTTACGGGGTTAGGGTAGTTTCTTGTTAGGGGTTTAGTGTTGTTTTTTGTTAGGGGGTTAGTGTTTGTTGTTAGGGGTTTAGGGTTGTTTCTTGTTGGGGTTTAGTGGTTTTTGTTGTTAGGGTGTTAGTGTTGTTTGTTGTTAGGGTGTTAGTGGTTTGTGTTGTTAGGGGGTTAGTGTTGTTTGATGTTAGGGGTTTAGGGTTGTTTGTTGTTAATGGGTTAGGGTTGTTTGTTGTTAGTGGGTTAGTGTTTTTGGTTTTCAGGGGTTAGGGTTGTTTGTTGTTAGGGTGTTAGTGTTCTTTGTTGTTAGGGGGTTAGTGTTGTTTGTTGTTACGGAGTTAGGGTAGTTTCTTGTTAGGGGTTTAGGGTTGTTTGTTGTTAGGGTGTTAGTGTTGTTTGTTGTTAGGGTGTTAGTGGTTTGTGTTGTTAGGGGGTTAGGATTGTTTGTTGTTAGGGTGTTAGTGTTGTTTGATGTTAGGGGTTTCGGGTTGTTTTTTGTTAGGGGGTTAGGGTTGTTTTTTGTTAGGGTGTTAGTGTTGTTTGTTGTTAGGGGTTTAGGGTTGTTTGTTGTTAGTGGGTTAATGTTGTTTGTTGTTAGTGGGTTAGTGTTTTTGGTTTTCAGGGGTTAGGGTTGTTTGTTGTTTGGGGGTAGTGTTTGTTGTTAGGGGGTTAGGGTTGTTTGTTGTTAGGGTGTTAGTGGTTTGTGTTGTTAGGGCGTTAGTGTTGTTTGATGTTAGGGGTTTAGGGTTGTTTGTTGTTAGGGGTTTAAGGTTGTTTCTTGTTGGGGTTTAGTGGTTTTTGTTGTTAGGGTGTTAGTGTTGTTTGATGTTAGGGTGTTAGTGGTTTGTGTTGTTAGGGGGTTAGTGTTGTTTGATGTTAGGGGTTTAGGGTTGTTTGTTGTTAGGGGGTTAGAGTTGTTTGTTGTTAGGGTGTTAGTGTTGTTTGTTGTTAGGGGTTTAGGGTTGTTTGTTGTTAGGGGTTTAAGGTTGTTTCTTGTTGGGGTTTAGTGGTTTTTGTTGTTAGGGTGTTAGTGTTGTTTGTTGTTAGAGTGTTAGTGGTTTGTGTTGTTAGGGGGTTAGTGTTGTTTGATGTTAGGGGTTTAGGGTTGTTTGTTGTTAGGGGGTTAGAGTTGTTTGTTGTTAGGGTGTTAGTGTTGTTTGTTGTTAGGGGTTTAGGGTTGTTTGTTGTTAGGGGTTTAAGGTTGTTTCTTGTTGGGGTTTAGTGGTTTTTGTTGTTAGGGTGTTAGTGTTGTTTGTTGTTAGGGTGTTAGTGGTTTGTGTTGTTAGGGGATTAGTGTTGTTTGATGTTAGGGGGTTAGGGTTGTTTCTTGTTACGGGGTTAGTGTTGTTTGCTGTTACGGGGTTAGGGTAGTTTCTTGTTAGGGGTTTAGTGTTCTTTTTTGTTAGGGAGTTAGTGTTTGTTGTTAGGGGGTTAGGGTTGTTTGTTGTTAGGGTGTTAGTGGTTTGTGTTGTTAGGGGGTTAGTGTTGTTTGATGTTAGGGGTTTAGGGTTGTTTGTTGTTAGGGGTTTAAGGTTGTTTCTTGTTGGGGTTTAGTGGTTTTTGTTATTAGGGTGTTAGTGTTGTTTGATGTTAGGGTGTTAGTGGTTTGTGTTGTTAGGGGGTTAGTGTTGTTTGATGTTAGGGGTTTAGGGTTGTTTGTTGTTAGGGGGTTAGAGTTGTTTGTTGTTAGGGTGTTAGTGTTGTTTGTTGTTAGGTGTTTAGGGTTGTTTGTTGTTAGGGGTTTAAGGTTGTTTCGGGTTGGGGTTTAGTGGTTTTTGTTGTTAGGGTGTTAGTGTTGTTTGTTGTTAGGGTTTTAGTGGTTTGTGTTGTTAGGGCGTTAGTGTTGTTTGATGTTAGGGGTTTAGGGTTGTTTGTTGTTAGGGGTTTAAGGTTGTTTCTTGTTGGGGTTTAGTGGTTTTTGTTGTTAGGGTGTTAGTGTTGTTTGATGTTAGGGTGTGAGTGGTTTGTGTTGTTAGGGGGTTAGTGTTGTTTGATGTTAGGGGTTTAGGGTTGTTTGTTGTTAGGGGGTTAGAGTTGTTTGTTGTTAGGGTGTTAGTGTTGTTTGTTGTTAGGGGTTTAGGGTTGTTTGTTGTTAGGGGTTTAAGGTTGTTTCTTGTTGGGGTTTAGTGGTTTTTGTTCTTAGGGTGTTAGTGTTGTTTGTTGTTAGGGTGTTAGTGGTTTGTGTTGTTAGGGCGTTAGTGTTGTTTGATGTTAGGGGTTTAGGGTTGTTTGTTGTTAGGGGGTTAGAGTTGTTTGTTGTTAGGGTGTTAGTGTTGTTTGTTGTTAGGGGTTTAGGGTTGTTTGTTGTTAGGGGTTTAAGGTTGTTTCTTGTTGGGGTTTAGTGGTTTTTGTTCTTAGGGTGTTAGTGTTGTTTGTTGTTAGAGTGTTAGTGGTTTGTGTTGTTAGGGGGTTAGTGTTGTTTGATGTTAGGGGTTTAGGGTTGTTTGTTGTTAGGGGGTTAGAGTTGTTTGTTGTTAGGGTGTTAGTGTTGTTTGTTGTTAGGGGTTTAGGGTTGTTTGTTGTTAGGGGTTTAAGGTTGTTTCTTGTTGGGGTTTAGTGGTTTTTGTTGTTAGGGTGTTAGTGTTGTTTGTTGTTAGGGTGTTAGTGGTTTGTGTTGTTAGGGGGTTAGTGTTGTTTGATGTTAGGGGGTTAGGGTTGTTTGTTGTTAGGGTGTTAGTGTTCTTTGATGTTAGGGGTTTAGGGTTGTTTGTTGTTAGGGTGTTAGTGTTCTTTGTTGTTAGGGGGTTAGTGTTGTTTCTTGTTACGGGGTTAGTGTTGTTTGTTGTTACGGGGTTAGGGTAGTTTCTTGTTAGGGGTTTAGTGTTGTTTTTTGTTAGGGTGTTAGTGTTTGTTGTTACGGGTTTAGGGTTGTTTCTTGTTGGGGTTTAGTGGTTTTTGTTGTTAGGGTGTTAGTGTTGTTTGTTGTTAGGGTGTTAGTGGTTTGTGTTGTTAGGGGGTTAGTGTTGTTTGATGTTAGGGGTTTAGGGTTGTTTGTTGTTAGGGGGTTAGTGTTTGTTGTTAGGTTGTTAGTGTTGTTTGTTGTTAGGGGTTTAGGGTTGTTTGTTGTTAGGGGTTTAAGGTTGTTTCTTGTTGGGGTTTAGTGGTTTTTGTTGTTAGGGTGTTAGTGTTGTTTGTTGTTAGGGTGTTAGTGGTTTGTGTTGTTAGGGTGTTAGTGTTGTTTGTTGTTAGGGGTTTAGGGTTGTTTGTTGTTAGGGGTTTAAGGTTGTTTCTTGTTGGGGTTTAGTGGTTTTTGTTGTTAGGGTGTTAGTGTTGTTTGTTGTTAGGGTGTTAGTGGTTTGTGTTGTTAAGGGGTTAGTGTTGTTTGATGTTAGGGGGTTAGGGTTGTTTCTTGTTACGGGGTTAGTGTTGTTTGCTGTTACGGGGTTAGGGTAGTTTCTTGTTAGGGGTTTAGTGTTGTTTTTTGTTAGGGGGTTAGTGTTTGTTGTTAGGGGGTTAGGGTTGTTTGTTGTTAGGGTGTTAGTGGTTTGTGTTGTTAGGGGGTTAGTGTTGTTTGATGTTAGGGGTTTAGGGTTGTTTGTTGTTAGGGGTTTAAGGTTGTTTCTTGTTGGGGTTTAGTGGTTTTTGTTGTTAGGGTGTTAGTGTTGTTTGATGTTAGGGTGTTAGTGGTTTGTGTTGTTAGGGGGTTAGTGTTGTTTGATGTTAGGGGTTTAGGGTTGTTTGTTGTTAGGGGGTTAGAGTTGTTTGTTGTTAGGGTGTTAGTGTTGTTTGTTGTTAGGTGTTTAGGGTTGTTTGTTGTTAGGGGTTTAAGGTTGTTTCGGGTTGGGGTTTAGTGGTTTTTGTTGTTAGGGTGTTAGTGTTGTTTGTTGTTAGGGTGTTAGTGGTTTGTGTTGTTAGGGCGTTAGTGTTGTTTGATGTTAGGGGTTTAGGGTTGTTTGTTGTTAGGGGTTTAAGGTTGTTTCTTGTTGGGGTTTAGTGGTTTTTGTTGTTAGGGTGTTAGTGTTGTTTGATGTTAGGGTGTTAGTGGTTTGTGTTGTTAGGGGGTTAGTGTTGTTTGATGTTAGGGGTTTAGGGTTGTTTGTTGTTAGGGGGTTAGAGTTGTTTGTTGTTAGGGTGTTAGTGTTGTTTGTTGTTAGGGGTTTAGGGTTGTTTGTTGTTAGGGGTTTAAGGTTGTTTCTTGTTGGGGTTTAGTGGTTTTTGTTCTTAGGGTGTTAGTGTTGTTTGTTGTTAGGGTGTTAGTGGTTTGTGTTGTTAGGGGGTTAGTGTTGTTTGATGTTAGGGGTTTAGGGTTGTTTGTTGTTAGGGGGTTAGAGTTGTTTGTTGTTAGGGTGTTAGTGTTGTTTGTTGTTAGGCGTTTAGGGTTGTTTGTTGTTAGGGGGTTAGGGTTGTTTGTTGTTAGGGTGTTAGTGTTCTTTGTTGTTAGGGGGTTAGGGTTGTTTCTTGTTACGGGGTTAGTGTTGTTTGTTGTTACGGGGTTAGGGTAGTTTCTTGTTAGGGGTTTAGTGTTGTTTTTTGTTAGGGGGTTAGTGTTTGTTGTTAGGGGTTTAGGGTTGTTTCTTGTTGGGGTTTAGTGGTTTTTGTTGTTAGGGTGTTAGTGTTGTTTGTTGTTAGGGTGTTAGTGGTTTGTGTTGTTAGGGGGTTAGTGTTGTTTGATGTTAGGGGTTTAGGGTTGTTTGTTGTTAGTGGGTTAGGGTTGTTTGTTGTTAGTGGGTTAGTGTTTTTGGTTTTCAGGGGTTAGGGTTGTTTGTTGTTAGGGTGTTAGTGTTCTTTGTTGTTAGGGTGTTAGTGTTGTTTGTTGTTAGGGTGTTAGTGGTTTGTGTTGTTAGGGGGTTAGGATTGTTTGTTGTTAGGGTGTTAGTGTTGTTTGATGTTAGGGGTTTCGGGTTGTTTTTTGTTAGGGGGTTAGGGTTGTTTTTTGTTAGGGTGTTAGTGTTGTTTGTTGTTAGGGGTTTAGGGTTGTTTGTTGTTAGTGGGTTAATGTTGTTTGTTGTTAGTGGGTTAGTGTTTTTGGTTTTCAGGGGTTAGGGTTGTTTGTTGTTTGGGGGTAGTGTTTGTTGTTAGGGGGTTAGGGTTGTTTGTTGTTAGGGTGTTAGTGGTTTGTGTTGTTAGGGCGTTAGTGTTGTTTGATGTTAGGGGTTTAGGGTTGTTTGTTGTTAGGGGTTTAAGGTTGTTTCTTGTTGGGGTTTAGTGGTTTTTGTTGTTAGGGTGTTAGTGTTGTTTGATGTTAGGGTGTTAGTGGTTTGTGTTGTTAGGGGGTTAGTGTTGTTTGATGTTAGGGGTTTAGGGTTGTTTGTTGTTAGGGGGTTAGAGTTGTTTGTTGTTAGGGTGTTAGTGTTGTTTGTTGTTAGGGGTTTAGGGTTGTTTGTTGTTAGGGGTTTAAGGTTGTTTCTTGTTGGGGTTTAGTGGTTTTTGTTGTTAGGGTGTTAGTGTTGTTTGTTGTTAGAGTGTTAGTGGTTTGTGTTGTTAGGGGGTTAGTGTTGTTTGATGTTAGGGGTTTAGGGTTGTTTGTTGTTAGGGGGTTAGAGTTGTTTGTTGTTAGGGTGTTAGTGTTGTTTGTTGTTAGGGGTTTAGGGTTGTTTGTTGTTAGGGGTTTAAGGTTGTTTCTTGTGGGGGTGTAGTGGTTTTTGTTGTTAGGGTTTTAGTGTTGTTTGTTGTTAGGGTGTTAGTGGTTTGTGTTGTTAGGGGGTTAGTGTTGTTTGATGTTATGGGTTTAGGGTTGTTTGTTGTTAGGGGGTTAGAGTTGTTTGTTGTTAGGGTGTTAGGGTTGTTTGTTGTTAGGGGTTTAGGGTTGTTTGTTGTTAGGGGTTTAAGGTTGTTTCTTGTTGGGGTTTAGTGGTTTTTGTTGTTAGGGTGTTAGTGTTGTTTGTTGTTAGGGGTTTAGGGTTGTTTGTTGTTAGGGGGTTAGAGTTGTTTGTTGTTAGGGTGTTAGTGTTGTTTGATGTTAGGGGTTTAGGGTTGTTTGTTGTTAGGGGTTTAAGGTTGTTTCTTGTTGGGGTTTAGTGGTTTTTGTTGTTAGGGTGTTAGTGTTGTTTGTTGTTAGGGTGTTAGTGGTTTGTGTTGTTAGGGGGTTAGTGTTGTTTGATGTTAGGGGTTTAGGGTTGTTTGTTGTTAGGGGGTTAGAGTTGTTTGTTGTTAGGGTGTGAGTGTTGTTTGTTGTTAGGGGTTTAGGGTTGTTTGTTGTTAGGGGTTTAAGGTTGTTTCTTGTTGGGGTTTAGTGGTTTTTGTTGTTAGGGTGTTAGTGTTGTTTGTTGTTAGGGTGTTAGTGGTTTGTGTTGTTAGGGGGTTAGTGTTGTTTGATGTTAGGGGGTTAGGGTTGTTTGTTGTTAGGGTGTTAGTGTTCTTTGATGTTAGGGGTTTAGGGTTGTTTGTTGTTAGGGTGTTAGTGTTCTTTGTTGTTAGGGGGTTAGTGTTGTTTCTTGTTACGGGGTTAGTGTTGTTTGTTGTTACGGGGTTAGGGTAGTTTCTTGTTAGGGGTTTAGTGTTGTTTTTTGTTAGGGTGTTAGTGTTTGTTGTTACGGGTTTAGGGTTGTTTCTTGTTGGGGTTTAGTGGTTTTTGTTGTTAGGGTGTTAGTGTTGTTTGTTGTTAGGGTGTTAGTGGTTTGTGTTGTTAGGGGGTTAGTGTTGTTTGATGTTAGGGGTTTAGGGTTGTTTGTTGTTAGGGGGTTAGTGTTTGTTGTTAGGTTGTTAGTGTTGTTTGTTGTTAGGGGTTTAGGGTTGCTTGTTGTTAGGGGTTTAAGGTTGTTTCTTGTTGGGGTTTAGTGGTTTTTGTTGTTAGGGTGTTAGTGTTGTTTGTTGTTAGGGTGTTAGTGGTTTGTGTTGTTAGGGTGTTAGTGTTGTTTGTTGTTAGGGGTTTAGGGTTGTTTGTTGATAGGGGTTTAAGGTTGTTTCTTGTTGGGGTTTAGTGGTTTTTGTTGTTAGGGTGTTAGTGTTGTTTGTTGTTAGGGGTTTAGGGTTGTTTGTTGTTAGGGGGTTAGAGTTGTTTGTTGTTAGGGTGTTAGTGTTGTTTGATGTTAGGGGTTTAGGGTTGTTTGTTGTTAGGGGTTTAAGGTTGTTTCTTGTTGGGGTTTAGTGGTTTTTGTTGTTAGGGTGTTAGTGTTGTTTGTTGTTAGGGTGTTAGTGGTTTGTGTTGTTAGGGGGTTAGTGTTGTTTGATGTTAGGGGTTTAGGGTTGTTTGTTGTTAGGGGGTTAGAGTTGTTTGTTGTTAGGGTGTTAGTGTTGTTTGTTGTTAGGTGTTTAGGGTTGTTTGTTGTTAGGGGTTTAAGGTTGTTTCGGGTTGGGGTTTAGTGGTTTTTGTTGTTAGGGTGTTAGTGTTGTTTGTTGTTAGGGTGTTAGTGGTTTGTGTTGTTAGGGCGTTAGTGTTGTTTGATGTTAGGGGTTTAGGGTTGTTTGTTGTTAGGGGTTTAAGGTTGTTTCTTGTTGGGGTTTAGTGGTTTTTGTTGTTAGGGTGTTAGTGTTGTTTGATGTTAGGGTGTTAGTGGTTTGTGTTGTTAGGGGGTTAGTGTTGTTTGATGTTAGGGGTTTAGGGTTGTTTGTTGTTAGGGGGTTAGAGTTGTTTGTTGTTAGGGTGTTAGTGTTGTTTGTTGTTAGGGGTTTAGGGTTGTTTGTTGTTAGGGGTTTAAGGTTGTTTCTTGTTGGGGTTTAGTGGTTTTTGTTCTTAGGGTGTTAGTGTTGTTTGTTGTTAGGGTGTTAGTGGTTTGTGTTGTTAGGGCGTTAGTGTTGTTTGATGTTAGGGGTTTAGGGTTGTTTGTTGTTAGGGGGTTAGAGTTGTTTGTTGTTAGGGTGTTAGTGTTGTTTGTTGTTAGGGGTTTAGGGTTGTTTGTTGTTAGGGGTTTAAGGTTGTTTCTTGTTGGGGTTTAGTGGTTTTTGTTCTTAGGGTGTTAGTGTTGTTTGTTGTTAGAGTGTTAGTGGTTTGTGTTGTTAGGGGGTTAGTGTTGTTTGATGTTAGGGGTTTAGGGTTTTTTGTTGTTAGGGGGTTAGAGTTGTTTGTTGTTAGGGTGTTAGTGTTGTTTGTTGTTAGGGGTTTAGGGTTGTTTGTTGTTAGGGGTTTAAGGTTGTTTCTTGTGGGGGTGTAGTGGTTTTTGTTGTTAGGGTTTTAGTGTTGTTTGTTGTTAGGGTGTTAGTGGTTTGTGTTGTTAGGGGGTTAGTGTTGTTTGATGTTATGGGTTTAGGGTTGTTTGTTGTTAGGGGGTTAGAGTTGTTTGTTGTTAGGGTGTTAGGGTTGTTTGTTGTTAGGGGTTTAGGGTTGTTTGTTGTTAGGGGTTTAAGGTTGTTTCTTGTTGGGGTTTAGTGGTTTTTGTTGTTAGGGTGTTAGTGTTGTTTGTTGTTAGGGGTTTAGGGTTGTTTGTTGTTAGGGGGTTAGAGTTGTTTGTTGTTAGGGTGTTAGTGTTGTTTGATGTTAGGGGTTTAGGGTTGTTTGTTGTTAGGGGTTTAAGGTTGTTTCTTGTTGGGGTTTAGTGGTTTTTGTTGTTAGGGTGTTAGTGTTGTTTGTTGTTAGGGTGTTAGTGGTTTGTGTTGTTAGGGGGTTAGTGTTGTTTGATGTTAGGGGTTTAGGGTTGTTTGTTGTTAGGGGGTTAGAGTTGTTTGTTGTTAGGGTGTGAGTGTTGTTTGTTGTTAGGGGTTTAGGGTTGTTTGTTGTTAGGGGTTTAAGGTTGTTTCTTGTTGGGGTTTAGTGGTTTTTGTTGTTAGGGTGTTAGTGTTGTTTGTTGTTAGGGTGTTAGTGGTTTGTGTTGTTAGGGGGTTAGTGTTGTTTGATGTTAGGGGGTTAGGGTTGTTTGTTGTTAGGGTGTTAGTGTTCTTTGATGTTAGGGGTTTAGGGTTGTTTGTTGTTAGGGTGTTAGTGTTCTTTGTTGTTAGGGGGTTAGTGTTGTTTCTTGTTACGGGGTTAGTGTTGTTTGTTGTTACGGGGTTAGGGTAGTTTCTTGTTAGGGGTTTAGTGTTGTTTTTTGTTAGGGTGTTAGTGTTTGTTGTTACGGGTTTAGGGTTGTTTCTTGTTGGGGTTTAGTGGTTTTTGTTGTTAGGGTGTTAGTGTTGTTTGTTGTTAGGGTGTTAGTGGTTTGTGTTGTTAGGGGGTTAGTGTTGTTTGATGTTAGGGGTTTAGGGTTGTTTGTTGTTAGGGGGTTAGTGTTTGTTGTTAGGTTGTTAGTGTTGTTTGTTGTTAGGGGTTTAGGGTTGTTTGTTGTTAGGGGTTTAAGGTTGTTTCTTGTTGGGGTTTAGTGGTTTTTGTTGTTAGGATGTTAGTGTTGTTTGTTGTTAGGGTGTTAGTGGTTTGTGTTGTTAGGGTGTTAGTGTTGTTTGTTGTTAGGGGTTTAGGGTTGTTTGTTGTTAGGGGTTTAAGGTTGTTTCTTGTTGGGGTTTAGTGGTTTTTGTTGTTAGGGTGTTAGTGTTGTTTGTTGTTAGGGTGTTAGTGGTTTGTGTTGTTAAGGGGTTAGTGTTGTTTGATGTTAGGGGGTTAGGGTTGTTTCTTGTTACGGGGTTAGTGTTGTTTGCTGTTACGGGGTTAGGGTAGTTTCTTGTTAGGGGTTTAGTGTTGTTTTTTGTTAGGGGGTTAGTGTTTGTTGTTAGGGGGTTAGGGTTGTTTGTTGTTAGGGTGTTAGTGGTTTGTGTTGTTAGGGGGTTAGTGTTGTTTGATGTTAGGGGTTTAGGGTTGTTTGTTGTGAGGGGTTTAAGGTTGTTTCTTGTTGGGGTTTAGTGGTTTTTGTTGTTAGGGTGTTAGTGTTGTTTGATGTTAGGGTGTTAGTGGTTTGTGTTGTTAGGGGGTTAGTGTTGTTTGATGTTAGGGGTTTAGGGTTGTTTGTTGTTAGGGGGTTAGAGTTGTTTGTTGTTAGGGTGTTAGTGTTGTTTGTTGTTAGGTGTTTAGGGTTGTTTGTTGTTAGGGGTTTAAGGTTGTTTCGGGTTGGGGTTTAGTGGTTTTTGTTGTTAGGGTGTTAGTGTTGTTTGTTGTTAGGGTGTTAGTGGTTTGTGTTGTTAGGGCGTTAGTGTTGTTTGATGTTAGGGGTTTAGGGTTGTTTGTTGTTAGGGGTTTAAGGTTGTTTCTTGTTGGGGTTTAGTGGTTTTTGTTGTTAGGGTGTTAGTGTTGTTTGATGTTAGGGTGTTAGTGGTTTGTGTTGTTAGGGGGTTAGTGTTGTTTGATGTTAGGGGTTTAGGGTTGTTTGTTGTTAGGGGGTTAGAGTTGTTTGTTGTTAGGGTGTTAGTGTTGTTTGTTGTTAGGGGTTTAGGGTTGTTTGTTGTTAGGGGTTTAAGGTTGTTTCTTGTTGGGGTTTAGTGGTTTTTGTTCTTAGGGTGTTAGTGTTGTTTGTTGTTAGGGTGTTAGTGGTTTGTGTTGTTAGGGGGTTAGTGTTGTTTGATGTTAGGGGTTTAGGGTTGTTTGTTGTTAGGGGGTTAGAGTTGTTTGTTGTTAGGGTGTTAGTGTTGTTTGTTGTTAGGCGTTTAGGGTTGTTTGTTTTTAGGGGGTTAGGGTTGTTTGTTGTTAGGGTGTTAGTGTTCTTTGTTGTTAGGGGGTTAGGGTTGTTTCTTGTTACGGGGTTAGTGTTGTTTGTTGTTACGGGGTTAGGGTAGTTTCTTGTTAGGGGTTTAGTGTTGTTTTTTGTTAGGGGGTTAGTGTTTGTTGTTAGGGGTTTAGGGTTGTTTCTTGTTGGGGTTTAGTGGTTTTTGTTGTTAGGGTGTTAGTGTTGTTTGTTGTTAGGGTGTTAGTGGTTTGTGTTGTTAGGGGGTTAGTGTTGTTTGATGTTAGGGGTTTAGGGTTGTTTGTTGTTAGTGGGTTAGGGTTGTTTGTTGTTAGTGGGTTAGTGTTTTTGGTTTTCAGGGGTTAGGGTTGTTTGTTGTTAGGGTGTTAGTGTTCTTTGTTGTTAGGGGGTTAGTGTTGTTTGTTGTTACGGAGTTAGGGTAGTTTCTTGTTAGGGGTTTAGGGTTGTTTGTTGTTAGGGTGTTAGTGTTGTTTGTTGTTAGGGTGTTAGTGGTTTGTGTTGTTAGGGGGTTAGGATTGTTTGTTGTTAGGGTGTTAGTGTTGTTTGATGTTAGGGGTTTCGGGTTGTTTTTTGTTAGGGGGTTAGGGTTGTTTTTTGTTAGGGTGTTAGTGTTGTTTGTTGTTAGGGGTTTAGGGTTGTTTGTTGTTAGTGGGTTAATGTTGTTTGTTGTTAGTGGGTTAGTGTTTTTGGTTTTCAGGGGTTAGGGTTGTTTGTTGTTTGGGGGTAGTGTTTGTTGTTAGGGGGTTAGGGTTGTTTGTTGTTAGGGTGTTATTGGTTTGTGTTGTTAGGGCGTTAGTGTTGTTTGATGTTAGGGGTTTAGGGTTGTTTGTTGTTAGGGGTTTAGGTTGTTTCTTGTTGGGGTTTAGTGGTTTTTGTTGTTAGGGTGTTAGTGTTGTTTGATGTTAGGGTGTTAGTGGTTTGTGTTGTTAGGGGGTTAGTGTTGTTTGATGTTAGAGGTTTAGGGTTGTTTGTTGTTAGGGGGTTAGAGTTGTTTGTTGTTAGGGTGTTAGTGTTGTTTGTTGTTAGGGGTTTAGGGTTGTTTGTTGTTAGGGGTTTAAGGTTGTTTCTTGTTGGGGTTTAGTGGTTTTTGTTGTTAGGGTGTTAGTGTTGTTTGTTGTTAGGGTGTTAGTGGTTTGTGTTGTTAGGGGGTTAGTGTTGTTTGATGTTAGGGGGTTAGGGTTGTTTGTTGTTAGGGTGTTAGTGTTCTTTGATGTTAGGGGTTTAGGGTTGTTTGTTGTTAGGGTGTTAGTGTTCTTTGTTGTTAGGGGGTTAGTGTTGTTTCTTGTTACGGGGTTAGTGTTGTTTGTTGTTACGGGGTTAGGGTAGTTTCTTGTTAGGGGTTTAGTGTTGTTTTTTGTTAGGGTGTTAGTGTTTGTTGTTACGGGTTTAGGGTTGTTTCTTGTTGGGGTTTAGTGGTTTTTGTTGTTAGGGTGTTAGTGTTGTTTGTTGTTAGGGTGTTAGTGGTTTGTGTTGTTAGGGGGTTAGTGTTGTTTGATGTTAGGGGTTTAGGGTTGTTTGTTGTTAGGGGGTTAGTGTTTGTTGTTAGGTTGTTAGTGTTGTTTGTTGTTAGGGGTTTAGGGTTGTTTGTTGGTAGGGGTTTAAGGTTGTTTCTTGTTGGGGTTTAGTGGTTTTTGTTGTTAGGGTGTTAGTGTTGTTTGTTGTTAGGGTGTTAGTGGTTTGTGTTGTTAGGGTGTTAGTGTTGTTTGTTGTTAGGGGTTTAGGGTTGTTTGTTGTTAGGGGTTTAAGGTTGTTTCTTGTTGGGGTTTAGTGGTTTTTGATGTTAGGGTGTTAGTGTTGTTTGTTGTTAGGGTGTTAGTGGTTTGTGTTGTTAGGGGGTTAGTGTTGTTTGATGTTAGGGGTTTAGGGTTGTTTGTTGTTAGTGGGTTAGGGTTGTTTGTTGTTAGTGGGTTAGTGTTTTTGGTTTTCAGGGGTTAGGGTTGTTTGTTGTTAGGGTGTTAGTGTTCTTTGTTGTTAGGGGGTTAGTGTTGTTTGTTGTTACGGAGTTAGGGTAGTTTCTTGTTAGGGGTTTAGGGTTGTTTGTTGTTAGGGTGTTAGTGTTGTTTGTTGTTAGGGTGTTAGTGGTTTGTGTTGTTAGGGGGTTAGGATTGTTTGTTGTTAGGGTGTTAGTGTTGTTTGATGTTAGGGGTTTCGGGTTGTTTTTTGTTAGGGGGTTAGGGTTGTTTTTTGTTAGGGTGTTAGTGTTGTTTGTTGTTAGGGGTTTAGGGTTGTTTGTTGTTAGTGGGTTAATGTTGTTTGTTGTTAGTGGGTTAGTGTTTTTGGTTTTCAGGGGTTAGGGTTGTTTGTTGTTTGGGGGTAGTGTTTGTTGTTAGGGGGTTAGGGTTGTTTGTTGTTAGGGTGTTAGTGGTTTGTGTTGTTAGGGCGTTAGTGTTGTTTGATGTTAGGGGTTTAGGGTTGTTTGTTGTTAGGGGTTTAGGTTGTTTCTTGTTGGGGTTTAGTGGTTTTTGTTGTTAGGGTGTTAGTGTTGTTTGATGTTAGGGTGTTAGTGGTTTGTGTTGTTAGGGGGTTAGTGTTGTTTGATGTTAGAGGTTTAGGGTTGTTTGTTGTTAGGGGGTTAGAGTTGTTTGTTGTTAGGGTGTTAGTGTTGTTTGTTGTTAGGGGTTTAGGGTTGTTTGTTGTTAGGGGTTTAAGGTTGTTTCTTGTTGGGGTTTAGTGGTTTTTGTTGTTAGGGTGTTAGTGTTGTTTGTTGTTAGGGTGTTAGTGGTTTGTGTTGTTAGGGTGTTAGTGTTGTTTGTTGTTAGGGGTTTAGGGTTGTTTGTTGATAGGGGTTTAAGGTTGTTTCTTGTTGGGGTTTAGTGGTTTTTGTTGTTAGGGTGTTAGTGTTGTTTGTTGTTAGGGTGTTAGTGGTTTGTGTTGTTAAGGGGTTAGTGTTGTTTGATGTTAGGGGGTTAGGGTTGTTTCTTGTTACGGGGTTAGTGTTGTTTGCTGTTACGGGGTTAGGGTAGTTTCTTGTTAGGGGTTTAGTGTTGTTTTTTGTTAGGGGGTTAGTGTTTGTTGTTAGGGGGTTAGGGTTGTTTGTTGTTAGGGTGTTAGTGGTTTGTGTTGTTAGGGGGTTAGTGTTGTTTGATGTTAGGGGTTTAGGGTTGTTTGTTGTTAGGGGTTTAAGGTTGTTTCTTGTTGGGGTTTAGTGGTTTTTGTTGTTAGGGTGTTAGTGTTGTTTGATGTTAGGGTGTTAGTGGTTTGTGTTGTTAGGGGGTTAGTGTTGTTTGATGTTAGGGGTTTAGGGTTGTTTGTTGTTAGGGGGTTAGAGTTGTTTGTTGTTAGGGTGTTAGTGTTGTTTGTTGTTAGGTGTTTAGGGTTGTTTGTTTTTAGGGGTTTAAGGTTGTTTCGGGTTGGGGTTTAGTGGTTTTTGTTGTTAGGGTGTTAGTGTTGTTTGTTGTTAGGGTGTTAGTGGTTTGTGTTGTTAGGGCGTTAGTGTTGTTTGATGTTAGGGGTTTAGGGTTGTTTGTTGTTAGGGGTTTAAGGTTGTTTCTTGTTGGGGTTTAGTGGTTTTTGTTGTTAGGGTGTTAGTGTTGTTTGATGTTAGGGTGTTAGTGGTTTGTGTTGTTAGGGGGTTAGTGTTGTTTGATGTTAGGGGTTTAGGGTTGTTTGTTGTTAGGGGGTTAGAGTTGTTTGTTGTTAGGGTGTTAGTGTTGTTTGTTGTTAGGGGTTTAGGGTTGTTTGTTGTTAGGGGTTTAAGGTTGTTTCTTGTTGGGGTTTAGTGGTTTTTGTTCTTAGGGTGTTAGTGTTGTTTGTTGTTAGGGTGTTAGTGGTTTGTGTTGTTAGGGGGTTAGTGTTGTTTGATGTTAGGGGTTTAGGGTTGTTTGTTGTTAGGGGGTTAGAGTTGTTTGTTGTTAGGGTGTTAGTGTTGTTTGTTGTTAGGCGTTTAGGGTTGTTTGTTGTTAGGGGGTTAGGGTTGTTTGTTGTTAGGGTGTTAGTGTTCTTTGTTGTTAGGGGGTTAGGGTTGTTTCTTGTTACGGGGTTAGTGTTGTTTGTTGTTACGGGGTTAGGGTAGTTTCTTGTTAGGGGTTTAGTGTTGTTTTTTGTTAGGGGGTTAGTGTTTGTTGTTAGGGGTTTAGGGTTGTTTCTTGTTGGGGTTTAGTGGTTTTTGTTGTTAGGGTGTTAGTGTTGTTTGTTGTTAGGGTGTTAGTGGTTTGTGTTGTTAGGGGGTTAGTGTTGTTTGATGTTAGGGGTTTAGGGTTGTTTGTTGTTAGTGGGTTAGGGTTGTTTGTTGTTAGTGGGTTAGTGTTTTTGGTTTTCAGGGGTTAGGGTTGTTTGTTGTTAGGGTGTTAGTGTTCTTTGTTGTTAGGGGGTTAGTGTTGTTTGTTGTTACGGAGTTAGGGTAGTTTCTTGTTAGGGGTTTAGGGTTGTTTGTTGTTAGGGTGTTAGTGTTGTTTGTTGTTAGGGTGTTAGTGGTTTGTGTTGTTAGGGGGTTAGGATTGTTTGTTGTTAGGGTGTTAGTGTTGTTTGATGTTAGGGGTTTCGGGTTGTTTTTTGTTAGGGGGTTAGGGTTGTTTTTTGTTAGGGTGTTAGTGTTGTTTGTTGTTAGGGGTTTAGGGTTGTTTGTTGTTAGTGGGTTAATGTTGTTTGTTGTTAGTGGGTTAGTGTTTTTGGTTTTCAGGGGTTAGGGTTGTTTGTTGTTTGGGGGTAGTGTTTGTTGTTAGGGGGTTAGGGTTGTTTGTTGTTAGGGTGTTAGTGGTTTGTGTTGTTAGGGTGTTAGTGTTGTTTGATGTTAGGGGTTTAGGGTTGTTTGTTGTTAGGGGGTTAGGGTTGTTTGTTGTTAGGGTGTTAGTGGTTTGTGTTGTTAGGGGGTTAGTGTTGTTTGATGTTAGGGGTTTAGGGTTGTTTGTTGTTAGGGGGTTAGAGTTGTTTGTTGATAGGGTGTTAGTGTTGTTTGTTGTTAGGGGTTTAGGGTTGTTTGTTGTTAGGGGTTTAAGGTTGTTTCTTGTTGGGGTTTAGTGGTTTTTGTTGTTAGGGTGTTAGTGTTGTTTGTTGTTAGGGTGTTAGTGGTTTGTGTTGTTAGGGGGTTAGTGTTGTTTGATGTTAGGGGTTTAGGGTTGTTTGTTGTTAGGGGGTTAGAGTTGTTTGTTGTTAGGGTGTTAGTGTTGTTTGTTGTTAGGGGTTTAGGGTTGTTTGTTGTTAGGGGTTTAGGGTTGTTTGTTGTTAGGGGTTTAAGGTTGTTTCTTTTTGGGGTTTAGTGGTTTTTGTTATTAGGGTGTTAGTGTTGTTTGTTGTTAGGGTGTTAGTGGTTTGTGTTGTTAGGGGGTTAGTGTTGTTTGATTTTAGGGGTTTAGGGTTGTTTGTTGTTAGGGGGTTAGAGTTGTTTGTTGTTAGGGTGTTAGTGTTGTTTGTTGTTAGGGGTTTAGGGTTGTTTGTTGTTAGGGGTTTAAGGTTGTTTCTTGTTGGGGTTTAGTGGTTTTTGTTGTTAGGGTGTTAGTGTTGTTTGTTGTTAGGGTGTTAGTGGTTTGTGTTGTTAGGGGGTTAGTGTTGTTTGATGTTAGGGGTTTAGGGTTGTTTTTTGTTAGGGGGTTAGAGTTGTTTGTTGTTAGGGTGTTAGTGTTGTTTGTTGTTAGGGGTTTAGGGTTGTTTGTTGTTAGGGGTTTAAGGTTGTTTCTTGTTGGGTTTTAGTGGTTTTTGTTGTTAGGGTGTTATTTTGTTTGTTGTTAGGGTGTTAGTGCTTTGTGTTGTTAGGGGGTTAGTGTTGTTTGATGTTAGGGGTTTAGGGTTGTTCGTTGTTAGGGGGTTAGAGTTGTTTGTTGTTAGGGTGGTAGTGTTGTTTGTTGTTAGGGGTTTAGGGTTGT
This sequence comes from Elephas maximus indicus, assembly GCF_024166365.1. Lineage (NCBI taxonomy): Eukaryota > Metazoa > Chordata > Mammalia > Proboscidea > Elephantidae > Elephas > Elephas maximus. Next base: position 996,161 of record NW_026060235.1, on the reverse strand, counting down.
TTGTTGTTAGGGGTTTAAGGTTGTTTCTTGTTGGGGTTTAGTGGTTTTTGTTGTTAGGGTGTTAGTGTTGTTTGTTGTTAGGGTGTTAGTGGTTTGTGTTGTTAGGGGGTTAGTGTTGTTTGATGTTAGGGGTTTAGGGTTGTTTGTTGTTAGGGGGTTAGAGTTGTTTGATGTTAGGGGTTTAGGGTTGTTTGTTGTTAGTGGGTTACGGTTGTTTGTTGTTAGTGGGTTAGTGTTTTTGGTTTTCAGGGGTTAGGGTTGTTTGTTGTTTGGGGGTTAGTGTTTGTTGTTAGGGGGTTAGGGTTGTTTGTTGTTAGGGTTTTAGTGGTTTGTTTTGTTAGGGTGTTAGTGTTGTTTGATGTTAGGGGTTTAGGGTTGTTTGTTGTTAGGGGGTTAGGGTTGTTTGTTGTTAGGGTGTTAGTGTTGTTTGTTGTTAGGGGTTTAGGGTTGTTTGTTGTTAGGGGTTTAAGGTTGTTTCTTGTTGGGGTTTAGTGGTTTTTGTTGTTAGGGTGTTAGTGTTGTTTGTTGTTAGAGTGTTAGTGGTTTGTGTTGTTAGGGGGTTAGTGTTGTTTGATGTTAGGGGTTTAGGGTTGTTTGTTGTTAGGGGGTTAGAGTTGTTTGTTGTTAGGGTGTTAGTGTTGTTTGTTGTTAGGGGTTTAGGGTTGTTTGTTGTTAGGGGTTTAAGGTTGTTTCTTGTGGGGGTGTAGTGGTTTTTGTTGTTAGGGTTTTAGTGTTGTTTGTTGTTAGGGTGTTAGTGGTTTGTGTTGTTAGGGGGTTAGTGTTGTTTGATGTTATGGGTTTAGGGTTGTTTGTTGTTAGGGGGTTAGAGTTGTTTGTTGTTAGGGTGTTAGGGTTGTTTGTTGTTAGGGGTTTAGGGTTGTTTGTTGTTAGGGGTTTAAGGTTGTTTCTTGTTGGGGTTTAGTGGTTTTTGTTGTTAGTGTGTTAGTGTTGTTTGTTGTTAGGGGTTTAGGGTTGTTTGTTGTTAGGGGGTTAGAGTTGTTTGTTGTTAGGGTGTTAGTGTTGTTTGATGTTAGGGGTTTAGGGTTGTTTGTTGTTAGGGGTTTAAGGTTGTTTCTTGTTGGGGTTTAGTGGTTTTTGTTGTTAGGGTGTTAGTGTTGTTTGTTGTTAGGGTGTTAGTGGTTTGTGTTGTTAGGGGGTTAGTGTTGTTTGATGTTAGGGGTTTAGGGTTGTTTGTTGTTAGGGGGTTAGAGTTGTTTGTTGTTAGGGTGTGAGTGTTGTTTGTTGTTAGGGGTTTAGGGTTGTTTGTTGTTAGGGGTTTAAGGTTGTTTCTTGTTGGGGTTTAGTGGTTTTTGTTGTTAGGGTGTTAGTGTTGTTTGTTGTTAGGGTGTTAGTGGTTTGTGTTGTTAGGGGGTTAGTGTTGTTTGATGTTAGGGGGTTAGGGTTGTTTGTTGTTAGGGTGTTAGTGTTCTTTGATGTTAGGGGTTTAGGGTTGTTTGTTGTTAGGGTGTTAGTGTTCTTTGTTGTTAGGGGGTTAGTGTTGTTTCTTGTTACGGGGTTAGTGTTGTTTGTTGTTACGGGGTTAGGGTAGTTTCTTGTTAGGGGTTTAGTGTTGTTTTTTGTTAGGGTGTTAGTGTTTGTTGTTACGGGTTTAGGGTTGTTTCTTGTTGGGGTTTAGTGGTTTTTGTTGTTAGGGTGTTAGTGTTGTTTGTTGTTAGGGTGTTAGTGGTTTGTGTTGTTAGGGGGTTAGTGTTGTTTGATGTTAGGGGTTTAGGGTTGTTTGTTGTTAGGGGGTTAGTGTTTGTTGTTAGGTTGTTAGTGTTGTTTGTTGTTAGGGGTTTAGGGTTGTTTGTTGTTAGGGGTTTAAGGTTGTTTCTTGTTGGGGTTTAGTGGTTTTTGTTGTTAGGGTTTTAGTGTTGTTTGTTGTTAGGGTGTTAGTGGTTTGTGTTGTTAGGGTGTTAGTGTTGTTTGTTGTTAGGGGTTTAGGGTTGTTTGTTGTTAGGGGTTTAAGGTTGTTTCTTGTTGGGGTTTAGTGGTTTTTGTTGTTAGGGTGTTAGTGTTGTTTGTTGTTAGGGTGTTAGTGGTTTGTGTTGTTAAGGGGTTAGTGTTGTTTGATGTTAGGGGGTTAGGGTTGTTTCTTGTTACGGGGTTAGTGTTGTTTGCTGTTACGGGGTTAGGGTAGTTTCTTGTTAGGGGTTTAGTGTTGTTTTTTGTTAGGGGGTTAGTGTTTGTTGTTAGGGGGTTAGGGTTGTTTGTTGTTAGGGTGTTAGTGGTTTGTGTTGTTAGGGGGTTAGTGTTGTTTGATGTTAGGGGTTTAGGGTTGTTTGTTGTTAGGGGTTTAAGGTTGTTTCTTGTTGGGGTTTAGTGGTTTTTGTTGTTAGGGTGTTAGTGTTGTTTGATGTTAGGGTGTTAGTGGTTTGTGTTGTTAGGGGGTTAGTGTTGTTTGATGTTAGGGGTTTAGGGTTGTTTGTTGTTAGGGGGTTAGAGTTGTTTGTTGTTAGGGTGTTAGTGTTGTTTGTTGTTAGGTGTTTAGGGTTGTTTGTTGTTAGGGGTTTAAGGTTGTTTCGGGTTGGGGTTTAGTGGTTTTTGTTGTTAGGGTGTTAGTGTTGTTTGTTGTTAGGGTGTTAGTGGTTTGTGTTGTTAGGGCGTTAGTGTTGTTTGATGTTAGGGGTTTAGGGTTGTTTGTTGTTAGGGGTTTAAGGTTGTTTCTTGTTGGGGTTTAGTGGTTTTTGTTGTTAGGGTGTTAGTGTTGTTTGATGTTAGGGTGTTAGTGGTTTGTGTTGTTAGGGGGTTAGTGTTGTTTGATGTTAGGGATTTAGGGTTGTTTGTTGTTAGGGGGTTAGAGTTGTTTGTTGTTAGGGTGTTAGTGTTGTTTGTTGTTAGGGGTTTAGGGTTGTTTGTTGTTAGGGGTTTAAGGTTGTTTCTTGTTGGGGTTTAGTGGTTTTTGTTCTTAGGGTGTTAGTGTTGTTTGTTGTTAGGGTGTTAGTGGTTTGTGTTGTTAGGGGGTTAGTGTTGTTTGATGTTAGGGGTTTAGGGTTGTTTGTTGTTAGGGGGTTAGAGTTGTTTGTTGTTAGGGTGTTAGTGTTGTTTGTTGTTAGGCGTTTAGGGTTGTTTGTTGTTAGGGGGTTAGGGTTGTTTGTTGTTAGGGTGTTAGTGTTCTTTGTTGTTAGGGGGTTAGGGTTGTTTCTTGTTACGGGGTTAGTGTTGTTTGTTGTTACGGGGTTAGGGTAGTTTCTTGTTAGGGGTTTAGTGTTGTTTTTTGTTAGGGGGTTAGTGTTTGTTGTTAGGGGTTTAGGGTTGTTTCTTGTTGGGGTTTAGTGGTTTTTGTTGTTAGGGTGTTAGTGTTGTTTGTTGTTAGGGTGTTAGTGGTTTGTGTTGTTAGGGGGTTAGTGTTGTTTGATGTTAGGGGTTTAGGGTTGTTTGTTGTTAGTGGGTTAGGGTTGTTTGTTGTTAGTGGGTTAGTGTTTTTGGTTTTCAGGGGTTAGGGTTGTTTGTTGTTAGGGTGTTAGTGTTCTTTGTTGTTAGGGGGTTAGTGTTGTTTGTTGTTACGGAGTTAGGGTAGTTTCTTGTTAGGGGTTTAGGGTTGTTTGTTGTTAGGGTGTTAGTGTTGTTTGTTGTTAGGGTGTTAGTGGTTTGTGTTGTTAGGGGGTTAGGATTGTTTGTTGTTAGGGTGTTAGTGTTGTTTGATGTTAGGGGTTTCGGGTTGTTTTTTGTTAGGGGGTTAGGGTTGTTTTTTGTTAGGGTGTTAGTGTTGTTTGTTGTTAGGGGTTTAGGGTTGTTTGTTTTTAGTGGGTTAATGTTGTTTGTTGTTAGTGGGTTAGTGTTTTTGGTTTTCAGGGGTTAGGGTTGTTTGTTGTTTGGGGGTAGTGTTTGTTGTTAGGGGGTTAGGGTTGTTTGTTGTTAGGGTGTTAGTGGTTTGTGTTGTTAGGGCGTTAGTGTTGTTTGATGTTAGGGGTTTAGGGTTGTTTGTTGTTAGGGGTTTAAGGTTGTTTCTTGTTGGGGTTTAGTGGTTTTTGTTGTTAGGGTGTTAGTGTTGTTTGATGTTAGGGTGTTAGTGGTTTGTGTTGTTAGGGGGTTAGTGTTGTTTGATGTTAGGGGTTTAGGGTTGTTTGTTGTTAGGGGGTTAGAGTTGTTTGTTGTTAGGGTGTTAGTGTTGTTTGTTGTTAGGGGTTTAGGGTTGTTTGTTGTTAGGGGTTTAAGGTTGTTTCTTGTTGGGGTTTAGTGGTTTTTGTTGTTAGGGTGTTAGTGTTGTTTGTTGTTAGAGTGTTAGTGGTTTGTGTTGTTAGGGGGTTAGTGTTGTTTGATGTTAGGGGTTTAGGGTTGTTTGTTGTTAGGGGGTTAGAGTTGTTTGTTGTTAGGGTGTTAGTGTTGTTTGTTGTTAGGGGTTTAGGGTTGTTTGTTGTTAGGGGTTTAAGGTTGTTTCTTGTGGGGGTGTAGTGGTTTTTGTTGTTAGGGTTTTAGTGTTGTTTGTTGTTAGGGTGTTAGTGGTTTGTGTTGTTAGGGGGTTAGTGTTGTTTGATGTTATGGGTTTAGGGTTGTTTGTTGTTAGGGGGTTAGAGTTGTTTGTTGTTAGGGTGTTAGGGTTGTTTGTTGTTAGGGGTTTAGGGTTGTTTGTTGTTAGGGGTTTAAGGTTGTTTCTTGTTGGGGTTTAGTGGTTTTTGTTGTTAGGGTGTTAGTGTTGTTTGTTGTTAGGGGTTTAGGGTTGTTTGTTGTTAGGGGGTTAGAGTTGTTTGTTGTTAGGGTGTTAGTGTTGTTTGATGTTAGGGGTTTAGGGTTGTTTGTTGTTAGGGGTTTAAGGTTGTTTCTTGTTGGGGTTTAGTGGTTTTTGTTGTTAGGGTGTTAGTGTTGTTTGTTGTTAGGGTGTTAGTGGTTTGTGTTGTTAGGGGGTTAGTGTTGTTTGATGTTAGGGGTTTAGGGTTGTTTGTTGTTAGGGGGTTAGAGTTGTTTGTTGTTAGGGTGTGAGTGTTGTTTGTTGTTAGGGGTTTAGGGTTGTTTGTTGTTAGGGGTTTAAGGTTGTTTCTTGTTGGGGTTTAGTGGTTTTTGTTGTTAGGGTGTTAGTGTTGTTTGTTGTTAGGGTGTTAGTGGTTTGTGTTGTTAGGGGGTTAGTGTTGTTTGATGTTAGGGGGTTAGGGTTGTTTGTTGTTAGGGTGTTAGTGTTCTTTGATGTTAGGGGTTTAGGGTTGTTTGTTGTTAGGGTGTTAGTGTTCTTTGTTGTTAGGGGGTTAGTGTTGTTTCTTGTTACGGGGTTAGTGTTGTTTGTTGTTACGAGGTTAGGGTAGTTTCTTGTTAGGGGTTTAGTGTTGTTTTTTGTTAGGGTGTTAGTGTTTGTTGTTACGGGTTTAGGGTTGTTTCTTGTTGGGGTTTAGTGGTTTTTGTTGTTAGGGTGTTAGTGTTGTTTGTTGTTAGGGTGTTAGTGGTTTGTGTTGTTAGGGGGTTAGTGTTGTTTGATGTTAGGGGTTTAGGGTTGTTTGTTGTTAGGGGGTTAGTGTTTGTTGTTAGGTTGTTAGTGTTGTTTGTTGTTAGGGGTTTAGGGTTGCTTGTTGTTAGGGGTTTAAGGTTGTTTCTTGTTGGGGTTTAGTGGTTTTTGTTGTTAGGGTGTTAGTGTTGTTTGTTGTTAGGGTGTTAGTGGTTTGTGTTGTTAGGGTGTTAGTGTTGTTTGTTGTTAGGGGTTTAGGGTTGTTTGTTGATAGGGGTTTAAGGTTGTTTCTTGTTGGGGTTTAGTGGTTTTTGTTGTTAGGGTGTTAGTGTTGTTTGTTGTTAGGGGTTTAGGGTTGTTTGTTGTTAGGGGGTTAGAGTTGTTTGTTGTTAGGGTGTTAGTGTTGTTTGATGTTAGGGGTTTAGGGTTGTTTGTTGTTAGGGGTTTAAGGTTGTTTCTTGTTGGGGTTTAGTGGTTTTTGTTGTTAGGGTGTTAGTGTTGTTTGTTGTTAAGGTGTTAGTGGTTTGTGTTGTTAGGGGGTTAGTGTTGTTTGATGTTAGGGGTTTAGGGTTGTTTGTTGTTAGGGGGTTAGAGTTGTTTGTTGTTAGGGTGTTAGTGTTGTTTGTTGTTAGGTGTTTAGGGTTGTTTGTTGTTAGGGGTTTAAGGTTGTTTCGGGTTGGGGTTTAGTGGTTTTTGTTGTTAGGGTGTTAGTGTTGTTTGTTGTTAGGGTGTTAGTGGTTTGTGTTGTTAGGGCGTTAGTGTTGTTTGATGTTAGGGGTTTAGGGTTGTTTGTTGTTAGGGGTTTAAGGTTGTTTCTTGTTGGGGTTTAGTGGTTTTTGTTGTTAGGGTGTTAGTGTTGTTTGATGTTAGGGTGTTAGTGGTTTGTGTTGTTAGGGGGTTAGTGTTGTTTGATGTTAGGGGTTTAGGGTTGTTTGTTGTTAGGGGGTTAGAGTTGTTTGTTTTTAGGGTGTTAGTGTTGTTTGTTGTTAGGGGTTTAGGGTTGTTTGTTGTTAGGGGTTTAAGGTTGTTTCTTGTGGGGGTGTAGTGGTTTTTGTTGTTAGGGTTTTAGTGTTTTTTGTTGTTAGGGTGTTAGTGGTTTGTGCTGTTAGGGGGTTAGTGTTGTTTGATGTTATGGGTTTAGGGTTGTTTGTTGTTAGGGGGTTAGAGTTGTTTGTTGTTAGGGTGTTAGGGTTGTTTGTTGTTAGGGGTTTAGGGTTGTTTGTTGTTAGGGGTTTAAGGTTGTTTCTTGTTGGGGTTTAGTGGTTTTTGTTGTTAGGGTGTTAGTGTTGTTTGTTGTTAGGGGTTTAGGGTTGTTTGTTGTTAGGGGGTTAGAGTTGTTTGTTGTTAGGGTGTTAGTGTTGTTTGATGTTAGGGGTTTAGGGTTGTTTGTTGTTAGGGGTTTAAGGTTGTTTCTTGTTGGGGTTTAGTGGTTTTTGTTGTTAGGGTGTTAGTGTTGTTTGTTGTTAGGGTGTTAGTGGTTTGTGTTGTTAGGGGGTTAGTGTTGTTTGATGTTAGGGGTTTAGGGTTGTTTGTTGTTAGGGGGTTAGAGTTGTTTGTTGTTAGGGTGTGAGTGTTGTTTGTTGTTAGGGGTTTAGGGTTGTTTGTTGTTAGGGGTTTAAGGTTGTTTCTTGTTGGGGTTTAGTGGTTTTTGTTGTTAGGGTGTTAGTGTTGTTTGTTGTTAGGGTGTTAGTGGTTTGTGTTGTTAGGGGGTTAGTGTTATTTGATGTTAGGGGGTTAGGGTTGTTTGTTGTTAGGGTGTTAGTGTTCTTTGATGTTAGGGGTTTAGGGTTGTTTGTTGTTAGGGTGTTTGTGTTCTTTGTTGTTAGGGGGTTAGTGTTGTTTCTTGTTACGGGGTTAGTGTTGTTTGTTGTTACGGGGTTAGGGTAGTTTCTTGTTAGGGGTTTAGTGTTGTTTTTTGTTAGGGTGTTAGTGTTTGTTGTTACGGGTTTAGGGTTGTTTCTTGTTGGGGTTTAGTGGTTTTTGTTGTTAGGGTGTTAGTGTTGTTTGTTGTTAGGGTGTTAGTGGTTTGTGTTGTTAGGGGGTTAGTGTTGTTTGATGTTAGGGGTTTAGGGTTGTTTGTTGTTAGGGGGTTAGTGTTTGTTGTTAGGTTGTTAGTGTTGTTTGTTGTTAGGGGTTTAGGGTTGTTTGTTGTTAGGGGTTTAAGGTTGTTTCTTGTTGGGGTTTAGTGGTTTTTGTTGTTAGGGTGTTAGTGTTGTTTGTTGTTAGGGTGTTAGTGGTTTGTGTTGTTAGGGTGTTAGTGTTGTTTGTTGTTAGGGGTTTAGGGTTGTTTGTTGTTAGGGGTTTAAGGTTGTTTCTTGTTGGGGTTTAGTGGTTTTTGTTGTTAGGGTGTTAGTGTTGTTTGTTGTTAGGGTGTTAGTGGTTTGTGTTGTTAAGGGGTTAGTGTTGTTTGATGTTAGGGGGTTAGGGTTGTTTCTTGTTACGGGGTTAGTGTTGTTTGCTGTTACGGGGTTAGGGTAGTTTCTTGTTAGGGGTTTAGTGTTGTTTTTTGTTAGGGGGTTAGTGTTTGTTGTTAGGGGGTTAGGGTTGTTTGTTGTTAGGGTGTTAGTGGTTTGTGTTGTTAGGGGGTTAGTGTTGTTTGATGTTAGGGGTTTAGGGTTGTTTGTTGTTAGGGGTTTAAGGTTGTTTCTTGTTGGGGTTTAGTGGTTTTTGTTGTTAGGGTGTTAGTGTTGTTTGATGTTAGGGTGTTAGTGGTTTGTGTTGTTAGGGGGTTAGTGTTGTTTGATGTTAGGGGTTTAGGGTTGTTTGTTGTTAGGGGGTTAGAGTTGTTTGTTGTTAGGGTGTTAGTGTTGTTTGTTGTTAGGTGTTTAGGGTTGTTTGTTGTTAGGGGTTTAAGGTTGTTTCGGGTTGGGGTTTAGTGGTTTTTGTTGTTAGGGTGTTAGTGTTGTTTGTTGTTAGGGTGTTAGTGGTTTGTGTTGTTAGGGCGTTAGTGTTGTTTGATGTTAGGGGTTTAGGGTTGTTTGTTGTTAGGGGTTTAAGGTTGTTTCTTGTTGGGGTTTAGTGGTTTTTGTTGTTAGGGTGTTAGTGTTGTTTGATGTTAGGGTGTTAGTGGTTTGTGTTGTTAGGGGGTTAGTGTTGTTTGATGTTAGGGGTTTAGGGTTGTTTGTTGTTAGGGGGTTAGAGTTGTTTGTTGTTAGGGTGTTAGTGTTGTTTGTTGTTAGGGGTTTAGGGTTGTTTGTTGTTAGGGGTTTAAGGTTGTTTCTTGTTGGCGTTTAGTGGTTTTTGTTCTTAGGGTGTTAGTGTTGTTTGTTGTTAGGGTGTTAGTGGTTTGTGTTGTTAGGGGGTTAGTGTTGTTTGATGTTAGGGGTTTAGGGTTGTTTGTTGTTAGGGGGTTAGAGTTGTTTGTTGTTAGGGTGTTAGTGTTGTTTGTTGTTAGGCGTTTAGGGTTGTTTGTTGTTAGGGGGTTAGGGTTGTTTGTTGTTAGGGTGTTAGTGTTCTTTGTTGTTAGGGGGTTAGGGTTGTTTCTTGTTACGGGGTTAGTGTTGTTTGTTGTTACGGGGTTAGGGTAGTTTCTTGTTAGGGGTTTAGTGTTGTTTTTTGTTAGGGGGTTAGTGTTTGTTGTTAGGGGTTTAGGGTTGTTTCTTGTTGGGGTTTAGTGGTTTTTGTTGTTAGGGTGTTAGTGTTGTTTGTTGTTAGGGTGTTAGTGGTTTGTGTTGTTAGGGGGTTAGTGTTGTTTGATGTTAGGGGTTTAGGGTTGTTTGTTGTTAGTGGGTTAGGGTTGTTTGTTGTTAGTGGGTTAGTGTTTTTGGTTTTCAGGGGTTAGGGTTGTTTGTTGTTAGGGTGTTAGTGTTCTTTGTTGTTAGGGGGTTAGTGTTGTTTGTTGTTACGGAGTTAGGGTAGTTTCTTGTTAGGGGTTTAGGGTTGTTTGTTGTTAGGGTGTTAGTGTTGTTTGTTGTTAGGGTGTTAGTGGTTTGTGTTGTTAGGGGGTTAGGATTGTTTGTTGTTAGGGTGTTAGTGTTGTTTGATGTTAGGGGTTTCGGGTTGTTTTTTGTTAGGGGGTTAGGGTTGTTTTTTGTTAGGGTGTTAGTGTTGTTTGTTGTTAGGGGTTTAGGGTTGTTTGTTGTTAGTGGGTTAATGTTGTTTGTTGTTAGTGGGTTAGTGTTTTTGGTTTTCAGGGGTTAGGGTTGTTTGTTGTTTGGGGGTAGTGTTTGTTGTTAGGGGGTTAGGGTTGTTTGTTGTTAGGGTGTTAGTGGTTTGTGTTGTTAGGGCGTTAGTGTTGTTTGATGTTAGGGGTTTAGGGTTGTTTGTTGTTAGGGGTTTAGGTTGTTTCTTGTTGGGGTTTAGTGGTTTTTGTTGTTAGGGTGTTAGTGTTGTTTGATGTTAGGGTGTTAGTGGTTTGTGTTGTTAGGGGGTTAGTGTTGTTTGATGTTAGAGGTTTAGGGTTGTTTGTTGTTAGGGGGTTAGAGTTGTTTGTTGTTAGGGTGTTAGTGTTGTTTGTTGTTAGGGGTTTAGGGTTGTTTGTTGTTAGGGGTTTAAGGTTGTTTCTTGTTGGGGTTTAGTGGTTTTTGTTGTTAGGGTGTTAGTGTTGTTTGTTGTTAGGGTGTTAGTGGTTTGTGTTGTTAGGGGGTTAGTGTTGTTTGATGTTAGGGGGTTAGGGTTGTTTGTTGTTAGGGTGTTAGTGTTCTTTGATGTTAGGGGTTTAGGGTTGTTTGTTGTTAGGGTGTTAGTGTTCTTTGTTGTTAGGGGGTTAGTGTTGTTTCTTGTTACGGGGTTAGTGTTGTTTGTTGTTACGGGGTTAGGGTAGTTTCTTGTTAGGGGTTTAGTGTTGTTTTTTGTTAGGGTGTTAGTGTTTGTTGTTACGGGTTTAGGGTTGTTTCTTGTTGGGGTTTAGTGGTTTTTGTTGTTAGGGTGTTAGTGTTGTTTGTTGTTAGGGTGTTAGTGGTTTGTGTTGTTAGGGGGTTAGTGTTGTTTGATGTTAGGGGTTTAGGGTTGTTTGTTGTTAGGGGGTTAGTGTTTGTTGTTAGGTTGTTAGTGTTGTTTGTTGTTAGGGGTTTAGGGTTGTTTGTTGTTAGGGGTTTAAGGTTGTTTCTTGTTGGGGTTTAGTGGTTTTTGTTGTTAGGGTGTTAGTGTTGTTTGTTGTTAGGGTGTTAGTGGTTTGTGTTGTTAGGGTGTTAGTGTTGTTTGTTGTTAGGGGTTTAGGGTTGTTTGTTGTTAGGGGTTTAAGGTTGTTTCTTGTTGGGGTTTAGTGGTTTTTGATGTTAGGGTGTTAGTGTTGTTTGTTGTTAGGGTGTTAGTGGTTAGTGTTGTTAAGGGGTTAGTGTTGTTTGATGTTAGGGGGTTAGGGTTGTTTCTTGTTACGGGGTTAGTGTTGTTTGCTGTTACGGGGTTAGGGTAGTTTCTTGTTAGGGGTTTAGTGTTGTTTTTTGTTAGGGGGTTAGTGTTTGTTGTTAGGGGGTTAGGGTTGTTTGTTGTTAGGGTGTTAGTGGTTTGTGTTGTTAGGGGGTTAGTGTTGTTTGATGTTAGGGGTTTAGGGTTGTTTGTTGTTAGGGGTTTAAGGTTGTTTCTTGTTGGGGTTTAGTGGTTTTTGTTGTTAGGGTGTTAGTGTTGTTTGATGTTAGGGTGTTAGTGGTTTGTGTTGTTAGGGGGTTAGTGTTGTTTGATGTTAGGGGTTTAGGGTTGTTTGTTGTTAGGGGGTTAGAGTTGTTTGTTGTTAGGGTGTTAGTGTTGTTTGTTGTTAGGTGTTTAGGGTTGTTTGTTGTTAGGGGTTTAAGGTTGTTTCGGGTTGGGGTTTAGTGGTTTTTGTTGTTAGGGTGTTAGTGTTGTTTGTTGTTAGGGTGTTAGTGGTTTGTGTTGTTAGGGCGTTAGTGTTGTTTGATGTTAGGGGTTTAGGGTTGTTTGTTGTTAGGGGTTTAAGGTTGTTTCTTGTTGGGGTTTAGTGGTTTTTGTTGTTAGGGTGTTAGTGTTGTTTGATGTTAGGGTGTTAGTGGTTTGTGTTGTTAGGGGGTTAGTGTTGTTTGATGTTAGGGGTTTAGGGTTGTTTGTTGTTAGGGGGTTAGAGTTGTTTGTTGTTAGGGTGTTAGTGTTGTTTGTTGTTAGGGGTTTAGGGTTGTTTGTTGTTAGGGGTTTAAGGTTGTTTCTTGTTGGGGTTTAGTGGTTTTTGTTCTTAGGGTGTTAGTGTTGTTTGTTGTTAGGGTGTTAGTGGTTTGTGTTGTTAGGGGGTTAGTGTTGTTTGATGTTAGGGGTTTAGGGTTGTTTGTTGTTAGGGGGTTAGAGTTGTTTGTTGTTAGGGTGTTAGTGTTGTTTGTTGTTAGGCGTTTAGGGTTGTTTGTTGTTAGGGGGTTAGGGTTGTTTGTTGTTAGGGTGTTAGTGTTCTTTGTTGTTAGGGGGTTAGGGTTGTTTCTTGTTACGGGGTTAGTGTTGTTTGTTGTTACGGGGTTAGGGTAGTTTCTTGTTAGGGGTTTAGTGTTGTTTTTTGTTAGGGGGTTAGTGTTTGTTGTTAGGGGTTTAGGGTTGTTTCTTGTTGGGGTTTAGTGGTTTTTGTTGTTAGGGTGTTAGTGTTGTTTGTTGTTAGGGTGTTAGTGGTTTGTGTTGTTAGGGGGTTAGTGTTGTTTGATGTTAGGGTGTTAGGGTTGTTTGTTGTTAGGGTGTTAGTGTTCTTTGATGTTAGGGGTTTAGGGTTGTTTGTTGTTAGGGTGTTAGTGTTCTTTGTTGTTAGGGGGTTAGTGTTGTTTCTTGTTACGGGGTTAGTGTTGTTTGTTGTTACGGGGTTAGGGTAGTTTCTTGTTAGGGGTTTAGTGTTGTTTTTTGTTAGGGTGTTAGTGTTTGTTGTTACGGGTTTAGGGTTGTTTCTTGTTGGGGTTTAGTGGTTTTTGTTGTTAGGGTGTTAGTGTTGTTTGTTGTTAGGGTGTTAGTGGTTTGTGTTGTTAGGGGGTTAGTGTTGTTTGATGTTAGGGGTTTAGGGTTGTTTGTTGTTAGGGGGTTAGTGTTTGTTGTTAGGTTGTTAGTGTTGTTTGTTGTTAGGGGTTTAGGGTTGTTTGTTGTTAGGGGTTTAAGGTTGTTTCTTGTTGGGGTTTAGTGGTTTTTGTTGTTAGGGTGTTAGTGTTGTTTGTTGTTAGGGTGTTAGTGGTTTGTGTTGTTAGGGTGTTAGTGTTGTTTGTTGTTAGGGGTTTAGGGTTGTTTGTTGTTAGGGGTTTAAGGTTGTTTCTTGTTGGGGTTTAGTGGTTTTTGATGTTAGGGTGTTAGTGTTGTTTGTTGTTAGGGTGTTAGTGGTTAGTGTTGTTAAGGGGTTAGTGTTGTTTGATGTTAGGGGGTTAGGGTTGTTTCTTGTTACGGGGTTAGTGTTGTTTGCTGTTACGGGGTTAGGGTAGTTTCTTGTTAGGGGTTTAGTGTTGTTTTTTGTTAGGGGGTTAGTGTTTGTTGTTAGGGGGTTAGGGTTGTTTGTTGTTAGGGTGTTAGTGGTTTGTGTTGTTAGGGGGTTAGTGTTGTTTGATGTTAGGGGTTTAGGGTTGTTTGTTGTTAGGGGTTTAAGGTTGTTTCTTGTTGGGGTTTAGTGGTTTTTGTTGTTAGGGTGTTAGTGTTGTTTGATGTTAGGGTGTTAGTGGTTTGTGTTGTTAGGGGGTTAGTGTTGTTTGATGTTAGGGGTTTAGGGTTGTTTGTTGTTAGGGGGTTAGAGTTGTTTGTTGTTAGGGTGTTAGTGTTGTTTGTTGTTAGGTGTTTAGGGTTGTTTGTTGTTAGGGGTTTAAGGTTGTTTCGGGTTGGGGTTTAGTGGTTTTTGTTGTTAGGGTGTTAGTGTTGTTTGTTGTTAGGGTGTTAGTGGTTTGTGTTGTTAGGGCGTTAGTGTTGTTTGATGTTAGGGGTTTAGGGTTGTTTGTTGTTAGGGGTTTAAGGTTGTTTCTTGTTGGGGTTTAGTGGTTTTTGTTGTTAGGGTGTTAGTGTTGTTTGATGTTAGGGTGTTAGTGGTTTGTGTTGTTAGGGGGTTAGTGTTGTTTGATGTTAGGGGTTTAGGGTTGTTTGTTGTTAGGGGGTTAGAGTTGTTTGTTGTTAGGGTGTTAGTGTTGTTTGTTGTTAGGTGTTTAGGGTTGTTTGTTGTTAGGGGTTTAAGGTTGTTTCTTGTTGGGGTTTAGTGGTTTTTGTTCTTAGGGTGTTAGTGTTGTTTGTTGTTAGGGTGTTAGTGGTTTGTGTTGTTAGGGGGTTAGTGTTGTTTGATGTTAGGGGTTTAGGGTTGTTTGTTGTTAGGGGGTTAGAGTTGTTTGTTGTTAGGGTGTTAGTGTTGTTTGTTGTTAGGCGTTTAGGGTTGTTTGTTGTTAGGGGGTTAGGGTTGTTTGTTGTTAGGGTGTTAGTGTTCTTTGTTGTTAGGGGGTTAGGGTTGTTTCTTGTTACGGGGTTAGTGTTGTTTGTTGTTACGGGGTTAGGGTAGTTTCTTGTTAGGGGTTTAGTGTTGTTTTTTGTTAGGGGGTTAGTGTTTGTTGTTAGGGGTTTAGGGTTGTTTCTTGTTGGGGTTTAGTGGTTTTTGTTGTTAGGGTGTTAGTGTTGTTTGTTGTTAGGGTGTTAGTGGTTTGTGTTGTTAGGGGGTTAGTGTTGTTTGATGTTAGGGGTTTAGGTTTGTTTGTTGTTAGTGGGTTAGGGTTGTTTGTTGTTAGTGGGTTAGTGTTTTTGGTTTTCAGAGGTTAGGGTTGTTTGTTGTTAGGGTGTTAGTGTTCTTTGTTGTTAGGGGGTTAGTGTTGTTTGTTGTTACGGAGTTAGGGTAGTTTCTTGTTAGGGGTTTAGGGTTGTTTGTTGTTAGGGTGTTAGTGTTGTTTGTTGTTAGGGTGTTAGTGGTTTGTGTTGTTAGGGGGTTAGGATTGTTTGTTGTTAGGGTGTTAGTGTTGTTTGATGTTAGGGGTTTCGGGTTGTTTTTTGTTAGGGGGTTAGGGTTGTTTTTTGTTAGGGTGTTAGTGTTGTTTGTTGTTAGGGGTTTAGGGTTGTTTGTTGTTAGTGGGTTAATGTTGTTTGTTGTTAGTGGGTTAGTGTTTTTGGTTTTCAGGGGTTAGGGTTGTTTGTTGTTTGGGGGTAGTGTTTGTTGTTAGGGGGTTAGGGTTGTTTGTTGTTAGGGTGTTAGTGGTTTGTGTTGTTAGGGCGTTAGTGTTGTTTGATGTTAGGGGTTTAGGGTTGTTTGTTGTTAGGGGTTTAAGGTTGTTTCTTGTTGGGGTTTAGTGGTTTTTGTTGTTAGGGTGTTAGTGTTGTTTGATGTTAGGGTGTTAGTGGTTTGTGTTGTTAGGGGGTTAGTGTTGTTTGATGTTAGAGGTTTAGGGTTGTTTGTTGTTAGGGGGTTAGAGTTGTTTGTTGTTAGGGTGTTAGTGTTGTTTGTTGTTAGGGGTTTAGGGTTGTTTGTTGTTAGGGGTTTAAGGTTGTTTCTTGTTGGGGTTTAGTGGTTTTTATTCTTAGGGTGTTAGTGTTGTTTGTTGTTAGGGTGTTAGTGGTTTGTGTTGTTAGGGCGTTAGTGTTGTTTGATGTTAGGGGTTTAGGGTTGTTTGTTGTTAGGGGGTTAGAGTTGTTTGTTGTTAGGGTGTTAGTGTTGTTTGTTGTTAGGGGTTTAGGGTTGTTTGTTGTTAGGGGTTTAAGGTTGTTTCTTGTTGGGGTTTAGTGGTTTTTGTTGTTAGGGTGTTAGTGTTGTTTGTTGTTAGGGTGTTAGTGGTTTGTGTTGTTAAGGGGTTAGTGTTGTTTGATGTTAGGGGGTTAGGGTTGTTTCTTGTTACGGGGTTAGTGTTGTTTGCTGTTACGGGGTTAGGGTAGTTTCTTGTTAGGGGTTTAGTGTTGTTTTTTGTTAGGGGGTTAGTGTTTGTTGTTAGGGGGTTAGGGTTGTTTGTTGTTAGGGTGTTAGTGGTTTGTGTTGTTAGGGGGTTAGTGTTGTTTGATGTTAGGGGTTTAGGGTTGTTTGTTGTTAGGGGTTTAAGGTTGTTTCTTGTTGGGGTTTAGTGGTTTTTGTTGTTAGGGTGTTAGTGTTGTTTGATGTTAGGGTGTTAGTGGTTTGTGTTGTTAGGGGGTTAGTGTTGTTTGATGTTAGGGGTTTAGGGTTGTTTGTTGTTAGGGGGTTAGAGTTGTTTGTTGTTAGGGTGTTAGTGTTGTTTGTTGTTAGGTGTTTAGGGTTGTTTGTTGTTAGGGGTTTAAGGTTGTTTCGGGTTGGGGTTTAGTGGTTTTTGTTGTTAGGGTGTTAGTGTTGTTTGTTGTTAGGGTGTTAGTGGTTTGTGTTGTTAGGGCGTTAGTGTTGTTTGATGTTAGGGGTTTAGGGTTGTTTGTTGTTAGGGGTTTAAGGTTGTTTCTTGTTGGGGTTTAGTGGTTTTTGTTGTTAGGGTGTTAGTGTTGTTTGATGTTAGGGTGTTAGTGGTTTGTGTTGTTAGGGGGTTAGTGTTGTTTGATGTTAGGGGTTTAGGGTTGTTTGTTGTTAGGGGGTTAGAGTTGTTTGTTGTTAGGGTGTTAGTGTTGTTTGTTGTTAGGGGTTTAGGGTTGTTTGTTGTTAGGGGTTTAAGGTTGTTTCTTGTTGGGGTTTAGTGGTTTTTGTTCTTAGGGTGTTAGTGTTGTTTGTTGTTAGGGTGTTAGTGGTTTGTGTTGTTAGGGGGTTAGTGTTGTTTGATGTTAGGGGTTTAGGGTTGTTTGTTGTTAGGGGGTTAGAGTTGTTTGTTGTTAGGGTGTTAGTGTTGTTTGTTGTTAGGCGTTTAGGGTTGTTTGTTGTTAGGGGGTTAGGGTTGTTTGTTGTTAGGGTGTTAGTGTTCTTTGTTGTTAGGGGGTTAGGGTTGTTTCTTGTTACGGGGTTAGTGTTGTTTGTTGTTACGGGGTTAGGGTAGTTTCTTGTTAGGGGTTTAGTGTTGTTTTTTGTTAGGGGGTTAGTGTTTGTTGTTAGGGGGTTAGGGTTGTTTCTTGTTGGGGTTTAGTGGTTTTTGTTGTTAGGGTGTTAGTGTTGTTTGTTGTTAGGGTGTTAGTGGTTTGTGTTGTTAGGGGGTTAGTGTTGTTTGATGTTAGGGTGTTAGGGTTGTTTGTTGTTAGGGTGTTAGTGTTCTTTGATGTTAGGGGTTTAGGGTTGTTTCTTGTTAGGGTGTTAGTGTTCTTTGTTGTTAGGGGGTTAGTGTTGTTTCTTGTTACGGGGTTAGTGTTGTTTGTTGTTACGGGGTTAGGGTAGTTTCTTGTTAGGGGTTTAGTGTTGTTTTTTGTTAGGGTGTTAGTGTTTGTTGTTACGGGTTTAGGGTTGTTTCTTGTTGGGGTTTAGTGGTTTTTGTTGTTAGGGTGTTAGTGTTGTTTGTTGTTAGGGTGTTAGTGGTTTGTGTTGTTAGGGGGTTAGTGTTGTTTGATGTTAGGGGTTTAGGGTTGTTTGTTGTTAGGGGGTTAGTGTTTGTTGTTAGGTTGTTAGTGTTGTTTGTTGTTAGGGGTTTAGGGTTGTTTGTTGTTAGGGGTTTAAGGTTGTTTCTTGTTGGGGTTTAGTGGTTTTTGTTGTTAGGGTGTTAGTGTTGTTTGTTGTTAGGGTGTTAGTGGTTTGTGTTGTTAGGGTGTTAGTGTTGTTTGTTGTTAGGGGTTTAGGGTTGTTTGTTGTTAGGGGTTTAAGGTTGTTTCTTGTTGGGGTTTAGTGGTTTTTGATGTTAGGGTGTTAGTGTTGTTTGTTGTTAGGGTGTTAGTGGTTAGTGTTGTTAAGGGGTTAGTGTTGTTTGATGTTAGGGGGTTAGGGTTGTTTCTTGTTACGGGGTTAGTGTTGTTTGCTGTTACGGGGTTAGGGTAGTTTCTTGTTAGGGGTTTAGTGTTGTTTTTTGTTAGGGGGTTAGTGTTTGTTGTTAGGGGGTTAGGGTTGTTTGTTGTTAGGGTGTTAGTGGTTTGTGTTGTTAGGGGGTTAGTGTTGTTTGATGTTAGGGGTTTAGGGTTGTTTGTTGTTAGGGGTTTAAGGTTGTTTCTTGTTGGGGTTTAGTGGTTTTTGTTGTTAGGGTGTTAGTGTTGTTTGATGTTAGGGTGTTAGTGGTTTGTGTTGTTAGGGGGTTAGTGTTGTTTGATGTTAGGGGTTTAGGGTTGTTTGTTGTTAGGGGGTTAGAGTTGTTTGTTGTTAGGGTGTTAGTGTTGTTTGTTGTTAGGTGTTTAGGGTTGTTTGTTGTTAGGGGTTTAAGGTTGTTTCGGGTTGGGATTTAGTGGTTTTTGTTGTTAGGGTGTTAGTGTTGTTTGTTGTTAGGGTGTTAGTGGTTTGTGTTGTTAGGGCGTTAGTGTTGTTTGATGTTAGGGGTTTAGGGTTGTTTGTTGTTAGGGGTTTAAGGTTGTTTCTTGTTGGGGTTTAGTGGTTTTTGTTGTTAGGGTGTTAGTGTTGTTTGATGTTAGGGTGTTAGTGGTTTGTGTTGTTAGGGGGTTAGTGTTGTTTGATGTTAGGGGTTTAGGGTTGTTTGTTGTTAGGGGGTTAGAGTTGTTTGTTGTTAGGGTGTTAGTGTTGTTTGTTGTTAGGGGTTTAGGGTTGTTTGTTGTTAGGGGTTTAAGGTTGTTTCTTGTTGGGGTTTAGTGGTTTTTGTTCTTAGGGTGTTAGTGTTGTTTGTTGTTAGGGTGTTAGTGGTTTGTGTTGTTAGGGGGTTAGTGTTGTTTGATGTTAGGGGTTTAGGGTTGTTTGTTGTTAGGGGGTTAGAGTTGTTTGTTGTTAGTGTGTTAGTGTTGTTTGTTGTTAGGCGTTTAGGGTTGTTTGTTGTTAGGGGGTTAGGGTTGTTTGTTGTTAGGGTGTTAGTGTTCTTTGTTGTTAGGGGGTTAGGGTTGTTTCTTGTTACGGGGTTAGTGTTGTTTGTTGTTACGGGGTTAGGGTAGTTTCTTGTTAGGGGTTTAGTGTTGTTTTTTGTTAGGGGGTTAGTGTTTGTTGTTAGGGGTTTAGGGTTGTTTCTTGTTGGGGTTTAGTGGTTTTTGTTGTTAGGGTGTTAGTGTTGTTTGTTGTTAGGGTGTTAGTGGTTTGTGTTGTTAGGGGGTTAGTGTTGTTTGATGTTAGGGGTTTAGGGTTGTTTGTTGTTAGTGGGTTAGGGTTGTTTGTTGTTAGTGGGTTAGTGTTTTTGGTTTTCAGAGGTTAGGGTTGTTTGTTGTTAGGGTGTTAGTGTTCTTTGTTGTTAGGGGTTTAGTGTTGTTTGTTGTTACGGAGTTAGGGTAGTTTCTTGTTAGGGGTTTAGGGTTGTTTGTTGTTAGGGTGTTAGTGTTGTTTGTTGTTAGGGTGTTAGTGGTTTGTGTTGTTAGGGGGTTAGGATTGTTTGTTGTTAGGGTGTTAGTGTTGTTTGATGTTAGGGGTTTCGGGTTGTTTTTTGTTAGGGGGTTAGGGTTGTTTTTTGTTAGGGTGTTAGTGTTGTTTGTTGTTAGGGGTTTAGGGTTGTTTGTTGTTAGTGGGTTAATGTTGTTTGTTGTTAGTGGGTTAGTGTTTTTGGTTTTCAGGGGTTAGGGTTGTTTGTTGTTTGGGGGTAGTGTTTGTTGTTAGGGGGTTAGGGTTGTTTGTTGTTAGGGTGTTAGTGGTTTGTGTTGTTAGGGCGTTAGTGTTGTTTGATGTTAGGGGTTTAGGGTTGTTTGTTGTTAGGGGTTTAAGGTTGTTTCTTGTTGGGGTTTAGTGGTTTTTGTTGTTAGGGTGTTAGTGTTGTTTGATGTTAGGGTGTTAGTGGTTTGTGTTGTTAGGGGGTTAGTGTTGTTTGATGTTAGAGGTTTAGGGTTGTTTGTTGTTAGGGGGTTAGAGTTGTTTGTTGTTAGGGTGTTAGTGTTGTTTGTTGTTAGGGGTTTAGGGTTGTTTGTTGTTAGGGGTTTAAGGTTGTTTCTTGTTGGGGTTTAGTGGTTTTTGTTCTTAGGGTGTTAGTGTTGTTTGTTGTTAGGGTGTTAGTGGTTTGTGTTGTTAGGGCGTTAGTGTTGTTTGATGTTAGGGGTTTAGGGTTGTTTGTTGTTAGGGGGTTAGAGTTGTTTGTTGTTAGGGTGTTAGTGTTGTTTGTTGTTAGGGGTTTAGGGTTGTTTGTTGTTAGGGGTTTAAGGTTGTTTCTTGTTGGGGTTTAGTGGTTTTTGTTGTTAGGGTGTTAGTGTTGTTTGTTGTTAGGGTGTTAGTGGTTTGTGTTGTTAAGGGGTTAGTGTTGTTTGATGTTAGGGGGTTAGGGTTGTTTCTTGTTACGGGGTTAGTGTTGTTTGCTGTTACGGGGTTAGGGTAGTTTCTTGTTAGGGGTTTAGTGTTGTTTTTTGTTAGGGGGTTAGTGTTTGTTGTTAGGGGGTTAGGATTGTTTGTTGTTAGGGTGTTAGTGGTTTGTGTTGTTAGGGGGTTAGTGTTGTTTGATGTTAGGGGTTTAGGGTTGTTTGTTGTTAGGGGTTTAAGGTTGTTTCTTGTTGGGGTTTAGTGGTTTTTGTTGTTAGGGTGTTAGTGTTGTTTGATGTTAGGGTGTTAGTGGTTTGTGTTGTTAGGGGGTTAGTGTTGTTTGATGTTAGGGGTTTAGGGTTGTTTGTTGTTAGGGGGTTAGAGTTGTTTGTTGTTAGGGTGTTAGTGTTGTTTGTTGTTAGGTGTTTAGGGTTGTTTGTTGTTAGGGGTTTAAGGTTGTTTCGGGTTGGGGTTTAGTGGTTTTTGTTGTTAGGGTGTTAGTGTTGTTTGTTGTTAGGGTGTTAGTGGTTTGTGTTGTTAGGGCGTTAGTGTTGTTTGATGTTAGGGGTTTAGGGTTGTTTGTTGTTAGGGGTTTAAGGTTGTTTCTTGTTGGGGTTTAGTGGTTTTTGTTGTTAGGGTGTTAGTGTTGTTTGATGTTAGGGTGTTAGTGGTTTGTGTTGTTAGGGGGTTAGTGTTGTTTGATGTTAGGGGTTTAGGGTTGTTTGTTGTTAGGGGGTTAGAGTTGTTTGTTGTTAGGGTGTTAGTGTTGTTTGTTGTTAGGGGTTTAGGGTTGTTTGTTGTTAGGGGTTTAAGGTTGTTTCTTGTTGGGGTTTAGTGGTTTTTGTTCTTAGGGTGTTAGTGTTGTTTGTTGTTAGGGTGTTAGTGGTTTGTGTTGTTAGGGGGTTAGTGTTGTTTGATGTTAGGGGTTTAGGGTTGTTTGTTGTTAGGGGGTTAGAGTTGTTTGTTGTTAGGGTGTTAGTGTTGTTTGTTGTTAGGCGTTTAGGGTTGTTTGTTGTTAGGGGGTTAGGGTTGTTTGTTGTTAGGGTGTTAGTGTTCTTTGTTGTTAGGGGGTTAGGGTTGTTTCTTGTTACGGGGTTAGTGTTGTTTGTTGTTACGGGGTTAGGGTAGTTTCTTGTTAGGGGTTTAGTGTTGTTTTTTGTTAGGGGGTTAGTGTTTGTTGTTAGGGGTTTAGGGTTGTTTCTTGTTGGGGTTTAGTGGTTTTTGTTGTTAGGGTGTTAGTGTTGTTTGTTGTTAGGGTGTTAGTGGTTTGTGTTGTTAGGGGGTTAGTGTTGTTTGATGTTAGGGGTTTAGGGTTGTTTGTTGTTAGTGGGTTAGGGTTGTTTGTTGTTAGTGGGTTAGTGTTTTTGGTTTTCAGGGGTTAGGGTTGTTTGTTGTTAGGGTGTTAGTGTTCTTTGTTGTTAGGGGGTTAGTGTTGTTTGTTGTTACGGAGTTAGGGTAGTTTCTTGTTAGGGGTTTAGGGTTGTTTGTTGTTAGGGTGTTAGTGTTGTTTGTTGTTAGGGTGTTAGTGGTTTGTGTTGTTAGGGGGTTAGGATTGTTTGTTGTTAGGGTGTTAGTGTTGTTTGATGTTAGGGGTTTCGGGTTGTTTTTTGTTAGGGGGTTAGGGTTGTTTTTTGTTAGGGTGTTAGTGTTGTTTGTTGTTAGGGGTTTAGGGTTGTTTGTTGTTAGTGGGTTAATGTTGTTTGTTGTTAGTGGGTTAGTGTTTTTGGTTTTCAGGGGTTAGGGTTGTTTGTTGTTTGGGGGTAGTGTTTGTTGTTAGGGGGTTAGGGTTGTTTGTTGTTAGGGTGTTAGTGGTTTGTGTTGTTAGGGCGTTAGTGTTGTTTGATGTTAGGGGTTTAGGGTTGTTTGTTGTTAGGGGTTTAGGTTGTTTCTTGTTGGGGTTTAGTGGTTTTTGTTGTTAGGGTGTTAGTGTTGTTTGATGTTAGGGTGTTAGTGGTTTGTGTTGTTAGGGGGTTAGTGTTGTTTGATGTTAGAGGTTTAGGGTTGTTTGTTGTTAGGGGGTTAGAGTTGTTTGTTGTTAGGGTGTTAGTGTTGTTTGTTGTTAGGGGTTTAGGGTTGTTTGTTGTTAGGGGTTTAAGGTTGTTTCTTGTTGGGGTTTAGTGGTTTTTGTTGTTAGGGTGTTAGTGTTGTTTGTTGTTAGGGTGTTAGTGGTTTGTGTTGTTAGGGGGTTAGTGTTGTTTGATGTTAGGGGGTTAGGGTTGTTTGTTGTTAGGGTGTTAGTGTTCTTTGATGTTAGGGGTTTAGGGTTGTTTGTTGTTAGGGTGTTAGTGTTCTTTGTTGTTAGGGGGTTAGTGTTGTTTCTTGTTACGGGGTTAGTGTTGTTTGTTGTTACGGGGTTAGGGTAGTTTCTTGTTAGGGGTTTAGTGTTGTTTTTTGTTAGGGTGTTAGTGTTTGTTGTTACGGGTTTAGGGTTGTTTCTTGTTGGGGTTTAGTGGTTTTTGTTGTTAGGGTGTTAGTGTTGTTTGTTGTTAGGGTGTTAGTGGTTTGTGTTGTTAGGGGGTTAGTGTTGTTTGATGTTAGGGGTTTAGGGTTGTTTGTTGTTAGGGGGTTAGTGTTTGTTGTTAGGTTGTTAGTGTTGTTTGTTGTTAGGGGTTTAGGGTTGTTTGTTGTTAGGGGTTTAAGGTTGTTTCTTGTTGGGGTTTAGTGGTTTTTGTTGTTAGGGTGTTAGTGTTGTTTGTTGTTAGGGTGTTAGTGGTTTGTGTTGTTAGGGTGTTAGTGTTGTTTGTTGTTAGGGGTTTAGGGTTGTTTGTTGTTAGGGGTTTAAGGTTGTTTCTTGTTGGGGTTTAGTGGTTTTTGATGTTAGGGTGTTAGTGTTGTTTGTTGTTAGGGTGTTAGTGGTTAGTGTTGTTAAGGGGTTAGTGTTGTTTGATGTTAGGGGGTTAGGGTTGTTTCTTGTTACGGGGTTAGTGTTGTTTGCTGTTACGGGGTTAGGGTAGTTTCTTGTTAGGGGTTTAGTGTTGTTTTTTGTTAGGGGGTTAGTGTTTGTTGTTAGGGGGTTAGGGTTGTTTGTTGTTAGGGTGTTAGTGGTTTGTGTTGTTAGGGGGTTAGTGTTGTTTGATGTTAGGGGTTTAGGGTTGTTTGTTGTTAGGGGTTTAAGGTTGTTTCTTGTTGGGGTTTAGTGGTTTTTGTTGTTAGGGTGTTAGTGTTGTTTGATGTTAGGGTGTTAGTGGTTTGTGTTGTTAGGGGGTTAGTGTTGTTTGATGTTAGGGGTTTAGGGTTGTTTGTTGTTAGGGGGTTAGAGTTGTTTGTTGTTAGGGTGTTAGTGTTGTTTGTTGTTAGGTGTTTAGGGTTGTTTGTTGTTAGGGGTTTAAGGTTGTTTCGGGTTGGGGTTTAGTGGTTTTTGTTGTTAGGGTGTTAGTGTTGTTTGTTGTTAGGGTGTTAGTGGTTTGTGTTGTTAGGGCGTTAGTGTTGTTTGATGTTAGGGGTTTAGGGTTGTTTGTTGTTAGGGGTTTAAGGTTGTTTCTTGTTGGGGTTTAGTGGTTTTTGTTGTTAGGGTGTTAGTGTTGTTTGATGTTAGGGTGTTAGTGGTTTGTGTTGTTAGGGGGTTAGTGTTGTTTGATGTTAGGGGTTTAGGGTTGTTTGTTGTTAGGGGGTTAGAGTTGTTTGTTGTTAGGGTGTTAGTGTTGTTTGTTGTTAGGGGTTTAGGGTTGTTTGTTGTTAGGGGTTTAAGGTTGTTTCTTGTTGGGGTTTAGTGGTTTTTGTTCTTAGGGTGTTAGTGTTGTTTGTTGTTAGGGTGTTAGTGGTTTGTGTTGTTAGGGGGTTAGTGTTGTTTGATGTTAGGGGTTTAGGGTTGTTTGTTGTTAGGGGGTTAGAGTTGTTTGTTGTTAGGGTGTTAGTGTTGTTTGTTGTTAGGCGTTTAGGGTTGTTTGTTGTTAGGGGGTTAGGGTTGTTTGTTGTTAGGGTGTTAGTGTTCTTTGTTGTTAGGGGGTTAGGGTTGTTTCTTGTTACGGGGTTAGTGTTGTTTGTTGTTACGGGGTTAGGGTAGTTTCTTGTTAGGGGTTTAGTGTTGTTTTTTGTTAGGGGGTTAGTGTTTGTTGTTAGGGGTTTAGGGTTGTTTCTTGTTGGGGTTTAGTGGTTTTTGTTGTTAGGGTGTTAGTGTTGTTTGTTGTTAGGGTGTTAGTGGTTTGTGTTGTTAGGGGGTTAGTGTTGTTTGATGTTAGGGTGTTAGGGTTGTTTGTTGTTAGGGTGTTAGTGTTCTTTGATGTTAGGGGTTTAGGGTTGTTTGTTGTTAGGGTGTTAGTGTTCTTTGTTGTTAGGGGGTTAGTGTTGTTTCTTGTTACGGGGTTAGTGTTGTTTGTTGTTACGGGGTTAGGGTAGTTTCTTGTTAGGGGTTTAGTGTTGTTTTTTGTTAGGGTGTTAGTGTTTGTTGTTACGGGTTTAGGGTTGTTTCTTGTTGGGGTTTAGTGGTTTTTGTTGTTAGGGTGTTAGTGTTGTTTGTTGTTAGGGTGTTAGTGGTTTGTGTTGTTAGGGGGTTAGTGTTGTTTGATGTTAGGGGTTTAGGGTTGTTTGTTGTTAGGGGGTTAGTGTTTGTTGTTAGGTTGTTAGTGTTGTTTGTTGTTAGGGGTTTAGGGTTGTTTGTTGTTAGGGGTTTAAGGTTGTTTCTTGTTGGGGTTTAGTGGTTTTTGTTGTTAGGGTGTTAGTGTTGTTTGTTGTTAGGGTGTTAGTGGTTTGTGTTGTTAGGGTGTTAGTGTTGTTTGTTGTTAGGGGTTTAGGGTTGTTTGTTGTTAGGGGTTTAAGGTTGTTTCTTGTTGGGGTTTAGTGGTTTTTGATGTTAGGGTGTTAGTGTTGTTTGTTGTTAGGGTGTTAGTGGTTAGTGTTGTTAAGGGGTTAGTGTTGTTTGATGTTAGGGGGTTAGGGTTGTTTCTTGTTACGGGGTTAGTGTTGTTTGCTGTTACGGGGTTAGGGTAGTTTCTTGTTAGGGGTTTAGTGTTGTTTTTTGTTAGGGGGTTAGTGTTTGTTGTTAGGGGGTTAGGGTTGTTTGTTGTTAGGGTGTTAGTGGTTTGTGTTGTTAGGGGGTTAGTGTTGTTTGATGTTAGGGGTTTAGGGTTGTTTGTTGTTAGGGGTTTAAGGTTGTTTCTTGTTGGGGTTTAGTGGTTTTTGTTGTTAGGGTGTTAGTGTTGTTTGATGTTAGGGTGTTAGTGGTTTGTGTTGTTAGGGGGTTAGTGTTGTTTGATGTTAGGGGTTTAGGGTTGTTTGTTGTTAGGGGGTTAGAGTTGTTTGTTGTTAGGGTGTTAGTGTTGTTTGTTGTTAGGTGTTTAGGGTTGTTTGTTGTTAGGGGTTTAAGGTTGTTTCGGGTTGGGGTTTAGTGGTTTTTGTTGTTAGGGTGTTAGTGTTGTTTGTTGTTAGGGTGTTAGTGGTTTGTGTTGTTAGGGCGTTAGTGTTGTTTGATGTTAGGGGTTTAGGGTTGTTTGTTGTTAGGGGTTTAAGGTTGTTTCTTGTTGGGGTTTAGTGGTTTTTGTTGTTAGGGTGTTAGTGTTGTTTGATGTTAGGGTGTTAGTGGTTTGTGTTGTTAGGGGGTTAGTGTTGTTTGATGTTAGGGGTTTAGGGTTGTTTGTTGTTAGGGGGTTAGAGTTGTTTGTTGTTAGGGTGTTAGTGTTGTTTGTTGTTAGGGGTTTAGGGTTGTTTGTTGTTAGGGGTTTAAGGTTGTTTCTTGTTGGGGTTTAGTGGTTTTTGTTCTTAGGGTGTTAGTGTTGTTTGTTGTTAGGGTGTTAGTGGTTTGTGTTGTTAGGGGGTTAGTGTTGTTTGATGTTAGGGGTTTAGGGTTGTTTGTTGTTAGGGGGTTAGAGTTGTTTGTTGTTAGGGTGTTAGTGTTGTTTGTTGTTAGGCGTTTAGGGTTGTTTGTTGTTAGGGGGTTAGGGTTGTTTGTTGTTAGGGTGTTAGTGTTCTTTGTTGTTAGGGGGTTAGGGTTGTTTCTTGTTACGGGGTTAGTGTTGTTTGTTGTTACGGGGTTAGGGTAGTTTCTTGTTAGGGGTTTAGTGTTGTTTTTTGTTAGGGGGTTAGTGTTTGTTGTTAGGGGTTTAGGGTTGTTTCTTGTTGGGGTTTAGTGGTTTTTGTTGTTAGGGTGTTAGTGTTGTTTGTTGTTAGGGTGTTAGTGGTTTGTGTTGTTAGGGGGTTAGTGTTGTTTGATGTTAGGGGTTTAGGGTTGTTTGTTGTTAGTGGGTTAGGGTTGTTTGTTGTTAGTGGGTTAGTGTTTTTGGTTTTCAGGGGTTAGGGTTGTTTGTTGTTAGGGTGTTAGTGTTCTTTGTTGTTAGGGGGTTAGTGTTGTTTGTTGTTACGGAGTTAGGGTAGTTTCTTGTTAGGGGTTTAGGGTTGTTTGTTGTTAGGGTGTTAGTGTTGTTTGTTGTTAGGGTGTTAGTGGTTTGTGTTGTTAGGGGGTTAGGATTGTTTGTTGTTAGGGTGTTAGTGTTGTTTGATGTTAGGGGTTTCGGGTTGTTTTTTGTTAGGGGGTTAGGGTTGTTTTTTGTTAGGGTGTTAGTGTTGTTTGTTGTTAGGGGTTTAGGGTTGTTTGTTGTTAGTGGGTTAATGTTGTTTGTTGTTAGTGGGTTAGTGTTTTTGGTTTTCACGGGTTAGGGTTGTTTGTTGTTTGGGGGTAGTGTTTGTTGTTAGGGGGTTAGGGTTGTTTGTTGTTAGGGTGTTAGTGGTTTGTGTTGTTAGGGCGTTAGTGTTGTTTGATGTTAGGGGTTTAGGGTTGTTTGTTGTTAGGGGTTTAAGGTTGTTTCTTGTTGGGGTTTAGTGGTTTTTGTTGTTAGGGTGTTAGTGTTGTTTGATGTTAGGGTGTTAGTGGTTTGTGTTGTTAGGGGGTTAGTGTTGTTTGATGTTAGAGGTTTAGGGTTGTTTGTTGTTAGGGGGTTAGAGTTGTTTGTTGTTAGGGTGTTAGTGTTGTTTGTTGTTAGGGGCTTAGGGTTGTTTGTTGTTAGGGGTTTAAGGTTGTTTCTTGTTGGGGTTTAGTGGTTTTTGTTCTTAGGGTGTTAGTGTTGTTTGTTGTTAGGGTGTTAGTGGTTTGTGTTGTTAGGGCGTTAGTGTTGTTTGATGTTAGGGGTTTAGGGTTGTTTGTTGTTAGGGGGTTAGAGTTGTTTGTTGTTAGGGTGTTAGTGTTGTTTGTTGTTAGGGGTTTAGGGTTGTTTGTTGTTAGGGGTTTAAGGTTGTTTCTTGTTGGGGTTTAGTGGTTTTTGTTGTTAGGGTGTTAGTGTTGTTTGTTGTTTGAGTGTTAGTGGTTTGTGTTGTTAGGGGGTTAGAGTTGTTTGTTGTTAGGGTGTTAGTGTTGTTTGTTGTTAGGGGTTTAGGGTTGTTTGTTGTCAGGGGTTTAAGGTTGTTTCTTGTGGGGGTGTAGTGGTTTTTGTTGTTAGGGTTTTAGTGTTGTTTGTTGTTAGGGTGTTAGTGGTTTGTGTTGTTAGGGGGTTAGTGTTGTTTGATGTTATGGGTTTAGGGTTGTTTGTTGTTAGGGGGTTAGAGTTGTTTGTTGTTAGGGTGTTAGTGTTGTTTGTTGTTAGGGGTTTAGGGTTGTTTGTTGTTAGGGGTTTAAGGTTGTTTCTTGTTGGGGTTTAGTGGTTTTTGTTGTTAGGGTGTTAGTGTTGTTTGTTGTTAGGGGTTTAGGGTTGTTTGTTGTTAGGGGGTTAGAGTTGTTTGTTGTTAGGGTGTTAGTGTTGTTTGATGTTAGGGGTTTAGGGTTGTTTGTTGTTAGGGGTTTAAGGTTGTTTCTTGTTGGGGTTTAGTGGTTTTTGTTGTTAGGGTGTTAGTGTTGTTTGTTGTTAGGGTGTTAGTGGTTTGTGTTGTTAGGGGGTTAGTGTTGTTTGATGTTAGGGGTTTAGGGTTGTTTGTTGTTAGGGGGTTAGAGTTCTTTGTTGTTAGGGTGTGAGTGTTGTTTGTTGTTAGGGGTTTAGGGTTGTTTGTTGTTAGGGGTTTAAGGTTGTTTCTTGTTGGGGTTTAGTGGTTTTTGTTGTTAGGGTGTTAGTGTTGTTTGTTGTTAGGGTGTTAGTGGTTTGTGTTGTTAGGGGGTTAGTGTTGTTTGATGTTAGGGTGTTAGGGTTGTTTGTTGTTAGGGTGTTAGTGTTCTTTGATGTTAGGGGTTTAGGGTTGTTTGTTGTTAGGGTGTTAGTGTTCTTTGTTGTTAGGGGGTTAGTGTTGTTTCTTGTTACGGGGTTAGTGTTGTTTGTTGTTACGGGGTTAGGGTAGTTTCTTGTTAGGGGTTTAGTGTTGTTTTTTGTTAGGGTGTTAGTGTTTGTTGTTACGGGTTTAGGGTTGTTTCTTGTTGGGGTTTAGTGGTTTTTGTTGTTAGGGTGTTAGTGTTGTTTGTTGTTAGGGTGTTAGTGGTTTGTGTTGTTAGGGGGTTAGTGTTGTTTGATGTTAGGGGTTTAGGGTTGTTTGTTGTTAGGGGGTTAGTGTTTGTTGTTAGGTTGTTAGTGTTGTTTGTTGTTAGGGGTTTAGGGTTGTTTGTTGTTAGGGGTTTAAGGTTGTTTCTTGTTGGGGTTTAGTGGTTTTTGTTGTTAGGGTGTTAGTGTTGTTTGTTGTTAGGGTGTTAGTGGTTTGTGTTGTTAGGGTGTTAGTGTTGTTTGTTGTTAGGGGTTTAGGGTTGTTTGTTGATAGGGGTTTAAGGTTGTTTCTTGTTGGGGTTTAGTGGTTTTTGTTGTTAGGGTGTTAGTGTTGTTTGTTGTTAGGGTGTTAGTGGTTAGTGTTGTTAAGGGGTTAGTGTTGTTTGATGTTAGGGGGTTAGGGTTGTTTCTTGTTACGGGGTTAGTGTTGTTTGCTGTTACGGGGTTAGGGTAGTTTCTTGTTAGGGGTTTAGTGTTGTTTTTTGTTAGGGGGTTAGTGTTTGTTGTTAGGGGGTTAGGGTTGTTTGTTGTTAGGGTGTTAGTGGTTTGTGTTGTTAGGGGGTTAGTGTTGTTTGATGTTAGGGGTTTAGGGTTGTTTGTTGTTAGGGGTTTAAGGTTGTTTCTTGTTGGGGTTTAGTGGTTTTTGTTGTTAGGGTGTTAGTGTTGTTTGATGTTAGGGTGTTAGTGGTTTGTGTTGTTAGGGGGTTAGTGTTGTTTGATGTTAGGGGTTTAGGGTTGTTTGTTGTTAGGGGGTTAGAGTTGTTTGTTGTTAGGGTGTTAGTGTTGTTTGTTGTTAGGTGTTTAGGGTTGTTTGTTGTTAGGGGCTTAAGGTTGTTTCGGGTTGGGGTTTAGTGGTTTTTGTTGTTAGGGTGTTAGTGTTGTTTGTTGTTAGGGTGTTAGTGGTTTGTGTTGTTAGGGCGTTAGTGTTGTTTGATGTTAGGGGTTTAGGGTTGTTTGTTGTTAGGGGTTTAAGGTTGTTTCTTGTTGGGGTTTAGTGGTTTTTGTTGTTAGGGTGTTAGTGTTGTTTGATGTTAGGGTGTTAGTGGTTTGTGTTGTTAGGGGGTTAGTGTTGTTTGATGTTAGGGGTTTAGGGTTGTTTGTTGTTAGGGGGTTAGAGTTGTTTGTTGTTAGGGTGTTAGTGTTGTTTGTTGTTAGGGGTTTAGGGTTGTTTGTTGTTAGGGGTTTAAGGTTGTTTCTTGTTGGGGTTTAGTGGTTTTTGTTCTTAGGGTGTTAGTGTTGTTTGTTGTTAGGGTGTTAGTGGTTTGTTTTGTTAGGGGGTTAGTGTTGTTTGATGTTAGGGGTTTAGGGTTGTTTGTTGTTAGGGGGTTAGAGTTGTTTGTTGTTAGGGTGTTAGTGTTGTTTGTTGTTAGGCGTTTAGGGTTGTTTGTTGTTAGGGGGTTAGGGTTGTTTGTTGTTAGGGTGTTAGTGTTCTTTGTTGTTAGGGGGTTAGGGTTGTTTCTTGTTACGGGGTTAGTGTTGTTTGTTGTTACGGGGTTAGGGTAGTTTCTTGTTAGGGGTTTAGTGTTGTTTTTTGTTAGGGGGTTAGTGTTTGTTGTTAGGGGTTTAGGGTTGTTTCTTGTTGGGGTTTAGTGGTTTTTGTTGTTAGGGTGTTAGTGTTGTTTGTTGTTAGGGTGTTAGTGGTTTGTGTTGTTAGGGGGTTAGTGTTGTTTGATGTTAGGGGTTTAGGGTTGTTTGTTGTTAGTGGGTTAGGGTTGTTTGTTGTTAGTGGGTTAGTGTTTTTGGTTTTCAGGGGTTAGGGTTGTTTGTTGTTAGGGTGTTAGTGTTCTTTGTTGTTAGGGGGTTAGTGTTGTTTGTTGTTACGGAGTTAGGGTAGTTTCTTGTTAGGGGTTTAGGGTTGTTTGTTGTTAGGGTGTTAGTGTTGTTTGTTGTTAGGGTGTTAGTGGTTTGTGTTGTTAGGGGGTTAGGATTGTTTGTTGTTAGGGTGTTAGTGTTCTTTGATGTTAGGGGTTTCGGGTTGTTTTTTGTTAGGGGGTTAGGGTTGTTTTTTGTTAGGGTGTTAGTGTTGTTTGTTGTTAGGGGTTTAGGGTTGTTTGTTGTTAGTGGGTTAATGTTGTTTGTTGTTAGTGGGTTAGTGTTTTTGGTTTTCAGGGGTTAGGGTTGTTTGTTGTTTGGGGGTAGTGTTTGTTGTTAGGGGGTTAGGGTTGTTTGTTGTTAGGGTGTTAGTGGTTTGTGTTGTTAGGGTGTTAGTGTTGTTTGATGTTAGGGGTTTAGGGTTGTTTGTTGTTAGGGGGTTAGGGTTGTTTGTTGTTAGGGTGTTAGTGGTTTGTGTTGTTAGGGGGTTAGTGTTGTTTGATGTTAGGGGTTTAGGGTTGTTTGTTGTTAGGGGGTTAGAGTTGTTTGTTGATAGGGTGTTAGTGTTGTTTGTTGTTAGGGGTTTAGGGTTGTTTGTTGTTAGGGGTTTAAGGTTGTTTCTTGTTGGGGTTTAGTGGTTTTTGTTGTTAGGGTGTTAGTGTTGTTTGTTGTTAGGGTGTTAGTGGTTTGTGTTGTTAGGGGGTTAGTGTTGTTTGATGTTAGGGGTTTAGGGTTGTTTGTTGTTAGGGGGTTAGAGTTGTTTGTTGTTAGGGTGTTAGTGTTGTTTGTTGTTAGGGGTTTAGGGTTGTTTGTTGTTAGGGGTTTAGGGTTGTTTGTTGTTAGGGGTTTAAGGTTGTTTCTTTTTGGGGTTTAGTGGTTTTTGTTGTTAGGGTGTTAGTGTTGTTTGTTGTTAGGGTGTTAGTGGTTTGTGTTGTTAGGGGGTTAGTGTTGTTTGATTTTAGGGGTTTAGGGTTGTTGGTTGTTAGGGGGTTAGAGTTGTTTGTTGTTAGGGTGTTAGTGTTGTTTGTTGTTAGGGGTTTAGGGTTGTTTGTTGTTAGGGGTTTAAGGTTGTTTCTTGTTGGGGTTTAGTGGTTTTTGTTGTTAGGGTGTTAGTGTTGTTTGTTGTTAGGGTGTTAGTGGTTTGTGTTGTTAGGGGGTTAGTGTTGTTTGATGTTAGGGGTTTAGGGTTGTTTTTTGTTAGGGGGTTAGAGTTGTTTGTTGTTAGGGTGTTAGTGTTGTTTGTTGTTAGGGGTTTAGGGTTGTTTGTTGTTAGGGGTTTAAGGTTGTTTCTTGTTGGGTTTTAGTGGTTTTTGTTGTTAGGGTGTTAGTGTTGTTTGTTGTTAGGGTGTTAGTGCTTTGTGTTGTTAGGGGGTTAGTGTTGTTTGATGTTAGGGGTTTAGGGTTGTTCGTTGTTAGGGGGTTAGAGTTGTTTGTTGTTAGGGTGGTAGTGTTGTTTGTTGTTAGGGGTTTAGGGTTGTTTGTTGTTAGGGGTTTAAGGTTGTTTCTTGTTGGGGTTTAGTGGTTTTTGTTGTTAGGGTGTTAGTGTTGTTTGTTGTTAGGGTGTTAGTGGTTTGTGTTGTTAGGGGGTTAGTGTTGTTTGATGTTAGGGGTTTAGGGTTGTTTGTTGTTAGGGGGTTAGAGTTGTTTGTTGTTAGGGTGTTAGTGTTGTTTGTTGTTAGGGGTTTAGGCTTGTTTGTTGTTAGGGGGTTAGAGTTGTTTGTTGTTAGGGTGTTAGTGTTGTTTGATGTTAGGGGTTTAGGGTTGTTTGTTGTTAGTGGGTTACGGTTGTTTGTTGTTAGTGGGTTAGTGTTTTTGGTTTTCAGGGGTTAGGGTTGTTTGTTGTTTGGGGGTTAGTGTTTGTTGTTAGGGGGTTAGGGTTGTTTGTTGTTAGGGTTTTAGTGGTTTGTTTTGTTAGGGTGTTAGTGTTGTTTGATGTTAGGGGTTTAGGGTTGTTTGTTGTTAGGGGGTTAGGGTTGTTTGTTGTTAGGGTGTTAGTGTTGTTTGTTGTTAGGGGTTTAGGGTTGTTTGTTGTTAGGGGTTTAAGGTTGTTTCTTGTTGGGGTTTAGTGGTTTTTGTTGTTAGGGTGTTAGTGTTGTTTGTTGTTAGAGTGTTAGTGGTTTGTGTTGTTAGGGGGTTAGTGTTGTTTGATGTTAGGGGTTTAGGGTTGTTTGTTGTTAGGGGGTTAGAGTTGTTTGTTGTTAGGGTGTTAGTGTTGTTTGTTGTTAGGGGTTTAGGGTTGTTTGTTGTTAGGGGTTTAAGGTTGTTT
The DNA here is from genome assembly GCF_024166365.1 of Elephas maximus indicus. Lineage (NCBI taxonomy): Eukaryota > Metazoa > Chordata > Mammalia > Proboscidea > Elephantidae > Elephas > Elephas maximus. The sequence continues at coordinate 964,356 of NW_026060235.1, read as the reverse complement.
CTTGTGGGGGTGTAGTGGTTTTTGTTGTTAGGGTTTTAGTGTTGTTTGTTGTTAGGGTGTTAGTGGTTTGTGTTGTTAGGGGGTTAGTGTTGTTTGATGTTATGGGTTTAGGGTTGTTTGTTGTTAGGGGGTTAGAGTTGTTTGTTGTTAGGGTGTTAGGGTTGTTTGTTGTTAGGGGTTTAGGGTTGTTTGTTGTTAGGGGTTTAAGGTTGTTTCTTGTTGGGGTTTAGTGGTTTTTGTTGTTAGTGTGTTAGTGTTGTTTGTTGTTAGGGGTTTAGGGTTGTTTGTTGTTAGGGGGTTAGAGTTGTTTGCTGTTAGGGTGTTAGTGTTGTTTGATGTTAGGTGTTTAGGGTTGTTTGTTGTTAGGGGTTTAAGGTTGTTTCTTGTTGGGGTTTAGTGGTTTTTGTTGTTAGGGTGTTAGTGTTGTTTGTTGTTAGGGTGTTAGTGGTTTGTGTTGTTAGGGGGTTAGTGTTGTTTGATGTTAGGGGTTTAGGGTTGTTTGTTGTTAGGGGGTTAGAGTTGTTTGTTGTTAGGGTGTGAGTGTTGTTTGTTGTTAGGGGTTTAGGGTTGTTTGTTGTTAGGGGTTTAAGGTTGTTTCTTGTTGGGGTTTAGTGGTTTTTGTTGTTAGGGTGTTAGTGTTGTTTGTTGTTAGGGTGTTAGTGGTTTGTGTTGTTAGGGGGTTAGTGTTGTTTGATGTTAGGGGGTTAGGGTTGTTTGTTGTTAGGGTGTTAGTGTTCTTTGATGTTAGGGGTTTAGGGTTGTTTGTTGTTAGGGTGTTAGTGTTCTTTGTTGTTAGGGGGTTAGTGTTGTTTCTTGTTACGGGGTTAGTGTTGTTTGTTGTTACGGGGTTAGGGTAGTTTCTTGTTAGGGGTTTAGTGTTGTTTTTTGTTAGGGTGTTAGTGTTTGTTGTTACGGGTTTAGGGTTGTTTCTTGTTGGGGTTTAGTGGTTTTTGTTGTTAGGGTGTTAGTGTTGTTTGTTGTTAGGGTGTTAGTGGTTTGTGTTGTTAGGGGGTTAGTGTTGTTTGATGTTAGGGGTTTAGGGTTGTTTGTTGTTAGGGGGTTAGTGTTTGTTGTTAGGTTGTTAGTGTTGTTTGTTGTTAGGGGTTTAGGGTTGTTTGTTGTTAGGGGTTTAAGGTTGTTTCTTGTTGGGGTTTAGTGGTTTTTGTTGTTAGGGTTTTAGTGTTGTTTGTTGTTAGGGTGTTAGTGGTTTGTGTTGTTAGGGTGTTAGTGTTGTTTGTTGTTAGGGGTTTAGGGTTGTTTGTTGTTAGGGGTTTAAGGTTGTTTCTTGTTGGGGTTTAGTGGTTTTTGTTGTTAGGGTGTTAGTGTTGTTTGTTGTTAGGGTGTTAGTGGTTTGTGTTGTTAAGGGGTTAGTGTTGTTTGATGTTAGGGGGTTAGGGTTGTTTCTTGTTACGGGGTTAGTGTTGTTTGCTGTTACGGGGTGAGGGTAGTTTCTTGTTAGGGGTTTAGTGTTGTTTTTTGTTAGGGGGTTAGTGTTTGTTGTTAGGGGGTTAGGGTTGTTTGTTGTTAGGGTGTTAGTGGTTTGTGTTGTTAGGGGGTTAGTGTTGTTTGATGTTAGGGGTTTAGGGTTGTTTGTTGTTAGGGGTTTAAGGTTGTTTCTTGTTGGGGTTTAGTGGTTTTTGTTGTTAGGGTGTTAGTGTTGTTTGATGTTAGGGTGTTAGTGGTTTGTGTTGTTAGGGGGTTAGTGTTGTTTGATGTTAGGGGTTTAGGGTTGTTTGTTGTTAGGGGGTTAGAGTTGTTTGTTGTTAGGGTGTTAGTGTTGTTTGTTGTTAGGTGTTTAGGGTTGTTTGTTGTTAGGGGTTTAAGGTTGTTTCGGGTTGGGGTTTAGTGGTTTTTGTTGTTAGGGTGTTAGTGTTGTTTGTTGTTAGGGTGTTAGTGGTTTGTGTTGTTAGGGCGTTAGTGTTGTTTGATGTTAGGGGTTTAGGGTTGTTTGTTGTTAGGGGTTTAAGGTTGTTTCTTGTTGGGGTTTAGTGGTTTTTGTTGTTAGGGTGTTAGTGTTGTTTGATGTTAGGGTGTTAGTGGTTTGTGTTGTTAGGGGGTTAGTGTTGTTTGATGTTAGGGATTTAGGGTTGTTTGTTGTTAGGGGGTTAGAGTTGTTTGTTGTTAGGGTGTTAGTGTTGTTTGTTGTTAGGGGTTTAGGGTTGTTTGTTGTTAGGGGTTTAAGGTTGTTTCTTGTTGGGGTTTAGTGGTTTTTGTTCTTAGGGTGTTAGTGTTGTTTGTTGTTAGGGTGTTAGTGGTTTGTGTTGTTAGGGGGTTAGTGTTGTTTGATGTTAGGGGTTTAGGGTTGTTTGTTGTTAGGGGGTTAGAGTTGTTTGTTGTTAGGGTGTTAGTGTTGTTTGTTGTTAGGCGTTTAGGGTTGTTTGTTGTTAGGGGGTTAGGGTTGTTTGTTGTTAGGGTGTTAGTGTTCTTTGTTGTTAGGGGGTTAGGGTTGTTTCTTGTTACGGGGTTAGTGTTGTTTGTTGTTACGGGGTTAGGGTAGTTTCTTGTTAGGGGTTTAGTGTTGTTTTTTGTTAGGGGGTTAGTGTTTGTTGTTAGGGGTTTAGGGTTGTTTCTTGTTGGGGTTTAGTGGTTTTTGTTGTTAGGGTGTTAGTGTTGTTTGTTGTTAGGGTGTTAGTGGTTTGTGTTGTTAGGGGGTTAGTGTTGTTTGATGTTAGGGGTTTAGGGTTGTTTGTTGTTAGTGGGTTAGGGTTGTTTGTTGTTAGTGGGTTAGTGTTTTTGGTTTTCAGGGGTTAGGGTTGTTTGTTGTTAGGGTGTTAGTGTTCTTTGTTGTTAGGGGGTTAGTGTTGTTTGTTGTTACGGAGTTAGGGTAGTTTCTTGTTAGGGGTTTAGGGTTGTTTGTTGTTAGGGTGTTAGTGTTGTTTGTTGTTAGGGTGTTAGTGGTTTGTGTTGTTAGGGGGTTAGGATTGTTTGTTGTTAGGGTGTTAGTGTTGTTTGATGTTAGGGGTTTCGGGTTGTTTTTTGTTAGGGGGTTAGGGTTGTTTTTTGTTAGGGTGTTAGTGTTGTTTGTTGTTAGGGGTTTAGGGTTGTTTGTTGTTAGTGGGTTAATGTTGTTTGTTGTTAGTGGGTTAGTGTTTTTGGTTTTCAGGGGTTAGGGTTGTTTGTTGTTTGGGGTTAGTGTTTGTTGTTAGGGGGTTAGGGTTGTTTGTTGTTAGGGTGTTAGTGGTTTGTGTTGTTAGGGCGTTAGTGTTGTTTGATGTTAGGGGTTTAGGGTTGTTTGTTGTTAGGGGTTTAAGGTTGTTTCTTGTTGGGGTTTAGTGGTTTTTGTTGTTAGGGTGTTAGTGTTGTTTGATGTTAGGGTGTTAGTGGTTTGTGTTGTTAGGGGGTTAGTGTTGTTTGATGTTAGGGGTTTAGGGTTGTTTGTTGTTAGGGGGTTAGAGTTGTTTGTTGTTAGGGTGTTAGTGTTGTTTGTTGTTAGGGGTTTAGGGTTGTTTGTTGTTAGGGGTTTAAGGTTGTTTCTTGTTGGGGTTTAGTGGTTTTTGTTGTTAGGGTGTTAGTGTTGTTTGTTGTTAGAGTGTTAGTGGTTTGTGTTGTTAGGGGGTTAGTGTTGTTTGATGTTAGGGGTTTAGGGTTGTTTGTTGTTAGGGGGTTAGAGTTGTTTGTTGTTAGGGTGTTAGTGTTGTTTGTTGTTAGGGGTTTAGGGTTGTTTGTTGTTAGGGGTTTAAGGTTGTTTCTTGTGGGGGTGTAGTGGTTTTTGTTGTTAGGGTTTTAGTGTTGTTTGTTGTTAGGGTGTTAGTGGTTTGTGTTGTTAGGGGGTTAGTGTTGTTTGATGTGATGGGTTTAGGGTTGTTTGTTGTTAGGGGGTTAGAGTTGTTTGTTGTTAGGGTGTTAGGGTTGTTTGTTGTTAGGGGTTTAGGGTTGTTTGTTGTTAGGGGTTTAAGGTTGTTTCTTGTTGGGGTTTAGTGGTTTTTGTTGTTAGGGTGTTAGTGTTGTTTGTTGTTAGGGGTTTAGGGTTGTTTGTTGTTAGGGGGTTAGAGTTGTTTGTTGTTAGGGTGTTAGTGTTGTTTGATGTTAGGGGTTTAGGGTTGTTTGTTGTTAGGGGTTTAAGGTTGTTTCTTGTTGGGGTTTAGTGGTTTTTGTTGTTAGGGTGTTAGTGTTGTTTGTTGTTAGGGTGTTAGTGGTTTGTGTTGTTAGGGGGTTAGTGTTGTTTGATGTTAGGGGTTTAGGGTTGTTTGTTGTTAGGGGGTTAGAGTTGTTTGTTGTTAGGGTGTGAGTGTTGTTTGTTGTTAGGGGTTTAGGGTTGTTTGTTGTTAGGGGTTTAAGGTTGTTTCTTGTTGGGGTTTAGTGGTTTTTGTTGTTAGGGTGTTAGTGTTGTTTGTTGTTAGGGTGTTAGTGGTTTGTGTTGTTAGGGGGTTAGTGTTGTTTGATGTTAGGGGGTTAGGGTTGTTTGTTGTTAGGGTGTTAGTGTTCTTTGATGTTAGGGGTTTAGGGTTGTTTGTTGTTAGGGTGTTAGTGTTCTTTGTTGTTAGGGGGTTAGTGTTGTTTCTTGTTACGGGGTTAGTGTTGTTTGTTGTTACGAGGTTAGGGTAGTTTCTTGTTAGGGGTTTAGTGTTGTTTTTTGTTAGGGTGTTAGTGCTTGTTGTTACGGGTTTAGGGTTGTTTCTTGTTGGGGTTTAGTGGTTTTTGTTGTTAGGGTGTTAGTGTTGTTTGTTGTTAGGGTGTTAGTGGTTTGTGTTGTTAGGGGGTTAGTGTTGTTTGATGTTAGGGGTTTAGGGTTGTTTGTTGTTAGGGGGTTAGTGTTTGTTGTTAGGTTGTTAGTGTTGTTTGTTGTTAGGGGTTTAGGGTTGCTTGTTGTTAGGGGTTTAAGGTTGTTTCTTGTTGGGGTTTAGTGGTTTTTGTTGTTAGGGTGTTAGTGTTGTTTGTTGTTAGGGTGTTAGTGGTTTGTGTTGTTAGGGTGTTAGTGTTGTTTGTTGTTAGGGGTTTAGGGTTGTTTGTTGATAGGGGTTTAAGGTTGTTTCTTGTTGGGGTTTAGTGGTTTTTGTTGTTAGGGTGTTAGTGTTGTTTGTTGTTAGGGGTTTAGGGTTGTTTGTTGTTAGGGGGTTAGAGTTGTTTGTTGTTAGGGTGTTAGTGTTGTTTGATGTTAGGGGTTTAGGGTTGTTTGTTGTTAGGGGTTTAAGGTTGTTTCTTGTTGGGGTTTAGTGGTTTTTGTTGTTAGGGTGTTAGTGTTGTTTGTTGTTAGGGTGTTAGTGGTTTGTGTTGTTAGGGGGTTAGTGTTGTTTGATGTTAGGGGTTTAGGGTTGTTTGTTGTTAGGGGGTTAGAGTTGTTTGTTGTTAGGGTGTTAGTGTTGTTTGTTGTTAGGTGTTTAGGGTTGTTTGTTGTTAGGGGTTTAAGGTTGTTTCGGGTTGGGGTTTAGTGGTTTTTGTTGTTAGGGTGTTAGTGTTGTTTGTTGTTAGGGTGTTAGTGGTTTGTGTTGTTAGGGCGTTAGTGTTGTTTGATGTTAGGGGTTTAGGGTTGTTTGTTGTTAGGGGTTTAAGGTTGTTTCTTGTTGGGGTTTAGTGGTTTTTGTTGTTAGGGTGTTAGTGTTGTTTGATGTTAGGGTGTTAGTGGTTTGTGTTGTTAGGGGGTTAGTGTTGTTTGATGTTAGGGATTTAGGGTTGTTTGTTGTTAGGGGGTTAGAGTTGTTTGTTGTTAGGGTGTTAGTGTTGTTTGTTGTTAGGGGTTTAGGGTTGTTTGTTGTTAGGGGTTTAAGGTTGTTTCTTGTTGGGGTTTAGTGGTTTTTGTTCTTAGGGTGTTAGTGTTGTTTGTTGTTAGGGTGTTAGTGGTTTGTGTTGTTAGGGGGTTAGTGTTGTTTGATGTTAGGGGTTTAGGGTTGTTTGTTGTTAGGGGGTTAGAGTTGTTTGTTGTTAGGGTGTTAGTGTTGTTTGTTGTTAGGCGTTTAGGGTTGTTTGTTGTTAGGGGGTTAGGGTTGTTTGTTGTTAGGGTGTTAGTGTTCTTTGTTGTTAGGGGGTTAGGGTTGTTTCTTGTTACGGGGTTAGTGTTGTTTGTTGTTACGGGGTTAGGGTAGTTTCTTGTTAGGGGTTTAGTGTTGTTTTTTGTTAGGGGGTTAGTGTTTGTTGTTAGGGGTTTAGGGTTGTTTCTTGTTGGGGTTTAGTGGTTTTTGTTGTTAGGGTGTTAGTGTTGTTTGTTGTTAGGGTGTTAGTGGTTTGTGTTGTTAGGGGGTTAGTGTTGTTTGATGTTAGGGGTTTAGGGTTGTTTGTTGTTAGTGGGTTAGGGTTGTTTGTTGTTAGTGGGTTAGTGTTTTTGGTTTTCAGGGGTTAGGGTTGTTTGTTGTTAGGGTGTTAGTGTTCTTTGTTGTTAGGGGGTTAGTGTTGTTTGTTGTTACGGAGTTAGGGTAGTTTCTTGTTAGGGGTTTAGGGTTGTTTGTTGTTAGGGTGTTAGTGTTGTTTGTTGTTAGGGTGTTAGTGGTTTGTGTTGTTAGGGGGTTAGGATTGTTTGTTGTTAGGGTGTTAGTGTTGTTTGATGTTAGGGGTTTCGGGTTGTTTTTTGTTAGGGGGTTAGGGTTGTTTTTTGTTAGGGTGTTAGTGTTGTTTGTTGTTAGGGGTTTAGGGTTGTTTGTTGTTAGTGGGTTAATGTTGTTTGTTGTTAGTGGGTTAGTGTTTTTGGTTTTCAGGGGTTAGGGTTGTTTGTTGTTTGGGGTTAGTGTTTGTTGTTAGGGGGTTAGGGTTGTTTGTTGTTAGGGTGTTAGTGGTTTGTGTTGTTAGGGCGTTAGTGTTGTTTGATGTTAGGGGTTTAGGGTTGTTTGTTGTTAGGGGTTTAAGGTTGTTTCTTGTTGGGGTTTAGTGGTTTTTGTTGTTAGGGTGTTAGTGTTGTTTGATGTTAGGGTGTTAGTGGTTTGTGTTGTTAGGGGGTTAGTGTTGTTTGATGTTAGGGGTTTAGGGTTGTTTGTTGTTAGGGGGTTAGAGTTGTTTGTTGTTAGGGTGTTAGTGTTGTTTGTTGTTAGGGGTTTAGGGTTGTTTGTTGTTAGGGGTTTAAGGTTGTTTCTTGTTGGGGTTTAGTGGTTTTTGTTGTTAGGGTGTTAGTGTTGTTTGTTGTTAGAGTGTTAGTGGTTTGTGTTGTTAGGGGGTTAGTGTTGTTTGATGTTAGGGGTTTAGGGTTGTTTGTTGTTAGGGGGTTAGAGTTGTTTGTTGTTAGGGTGTTAGTGTTGTTTGTTGTTAGGGGTTTAGGGTTGTTTGTTGTTAGGGGTTTAAGGTTGTTTCTTGTGGGGGTGTAGTGGTTTTTGTTGTTAGGGTTTTAGTGTTGTTTGTTGTTAGGGTGTTAGTGGTTTGTGTTGTTAGGGGGTTAGTGTTGTTTGATGTGATGGGTTTAGGGTTGTTTGTTGTTAGGGGGTTAGAGTTGTTTGTTGTTAGGGTGTTAGGGTTGTTTGTTGTTAGGGGTTTAGGGTTGTTTGTTGTTAGGGGTTTAAGGTTGTTTCTTGTTGGGGTTTAGTGGTTTTTGTTGTTAGGGTGTTAGTGTTGTTTGTTGTTAGGGGTTTAGGGTTGTTTGTTGTTAGGGGGTTAGAGTTGTTTGTTGTTAGGGTGTTAGTGTTGTTTGATGTTAGGGGTTTAGGGTTGTTTGTTGTTAGGGGTTTAAGGTTGTTTCTTGTTGGGGTTTAGTGGTTTTTGTTGTTAGGGTGTTAGTGTTGTTTGTTGTTAGGGTGTTAGTGGTTTGTGTTGTTAGGGGGTTAGTGTTGTTTGATGTTAGGGGTTTAGGGTTGTTTGTTGTTAGGGGGTTAGAGTTGTTTGTTGTTAGGGTGTGAGTGTTGTTTGTTGTTAGGGGTTTAGGGTTGTTTGTTGTTAGGGGTTTAAGGTTGTTTCTTGTTGGGGTTTAGTGGTTTTTGTTGTTAGGGTGTTAGTGTTGTTTGTTGTTAGGGTGTTAGTGGTTTGTGTTGTTAGGGGGTTAGTGTTGTTTGATGTTAGGGGGTTAGGGTTGTTTGTTGTTAGGGTGTTAGTGTTCTTTGATGTTAGGGGTTTAGGGTTGTTTGTTGTTAGGGTGTTAGTGTTCTTTGTTGTTAGGGGGTTAGTGTTGTTTCTTGTTACGGGGTTAGTGTTGTTTGTTGTTACGAGGTTAGGGTAGTTTCTTGTTAGGGGTTTAGTGTTGTTTTTTGTTAGGGTGTTAGTGCTTGTTGTTACGGGTTTAGGGTTGTTTCTTGTTGGGGTTTAGTGGTTTTTGTTGTTAGGGTGTTAGTGTTGTTTGTTGTTAGGGTGTTAGTGGTTTGTGTTGTTAGGGGGTTAGTGTTGTTTGATGTTAGGGGTTTAGGGTTGTTTGTTGTTAGGGGGTTAGTGTTTGTTGTTAGGTTGTTAGTGTTGTTTGTTGTTAGGGGTTTAGGGTTGCTTGTTGTTAGGGGTTTAAGGTTGTTTCTTGTTGGGGTTTAGTGGTTTTTGTTGTTAGGGTGTTAGTGTTGTTTGTTGTTAGGGTGTTAGTGGTTTGTGTTGTTAGGGTGTTAGTGTTGTTTGTTGTTAGGGGTTTAGGGTTGTTTGTTGATAGGGGTTTAAGGTTGTTTCTTGTTGGGGTTTAGTGGTTTTTGTTGTTAGGGTGTTAGTGTTGTTTGTTGTTAGGGGTTTAGGGTTGTTTGTTGTTAGGGGGTTAGAGTTGTTTGTTGTTAGGGTGTTAGTGTTGTTTGATGTTAGGGGTTTAGGGTTGTTTGTTGTTAGGGGTTTAAGGTTGTTTCTTGTTGGGGTTTAGTGGTTTTTGTTGTTAGGGTGTTAGTGTTGTTTGTTGTTAGGGTGTTAGTGGTTTGTGTTGTTAGGGGGTTAGTGTTGTTTGATGTTAGGGGTTTAGGGTTGTTTGTTGTTAGGGGGTTAGAGTTGTTTGTTGTTAGGGTGTTAGTGTTGTTTGTTGTTAGGTGTTTAGGGTTGTTTGTTGTTAGGGGTTTAAGGTTGTTTCGGGTTGGGGTTTAGTGGTTTTTGTTGTTAGGGTGTTAGTGTTGTTTGTTGTTAGGGTGTTAGTGGTTTGTGTTGTTAGGGCGTTAGTGTTGTTTGATGTTAGGGGTTTAGGGTTGTTTGTTGTTAGGGGTTTAAGGTTGTTTCTTGTTGGGGTTTAGTGGTTTTTGTTGTTAGGGTGTTAGTGTTGTTTGATGTTAGGGTGTTAGTGGTTTGTGTTGTTAGGGGGTTAGTGTTGTTTGATGTTAGGGGTTTAGGGTTGTTTGTTGTTAGGGGGTTAGAGTTGTTTGTTTTTAGGGTGTTAGTGTTGTTTGTTGTTAGGGGTTTAGGGTTGTTTGTTGTTAGGGGTTTAAGGTTGTTTCTTGTGGGGGTGTAGTGGTTTTTGTTGTTAGGGTTTTAGTGTTGTTTGTTGTTAGGGTGTTAGTGGTTTGTGTTGTTAGGGGGTTAGTGTTGTTTGATGTTATGGGTTTAGGGTTGTTTGTTGTTAGGGGGTTAGAGTTGTTTGTTGTTAGGGTGTTAGGGTTGTTTGTTGTTAGGGGTTTAGGGTTGTTTGTTGTTAGGGGTTTAAGGTTGTTTCTTGTTGGGGTTTAGTGGTTTTTGTTGTTAGGGTGTTAGTGTTGTTTGTTGTTAGGGGTTTAGGGTTGTTTGTTGTTAGGGGGTTAGAGTTGTTTGTTGTTAGGGTGTTAGTGTTGTTTGACGTTAGGGGTTTAGGGTTGTTTGTTGTTAGGGGTTTAAGGTTGTTTCTTGTTGGGGTTTAGTGGTTTTTGTTGTTAGGGTGTTAGTGTTGTTTGTTGTTAGGGTGTTAGTGGTTTGTGTTGTTAGGGGGTTAGTGTTGTTTGATGTTAGGGGTTTAGGGTTGTTTGTTGTTAGGGGGTTAGAGTTGTTTGTTGTTAGGGTGTGAGTGTTGTTTGTTGTTAGGGGTTTAGGGTTGTTTGTTGTTAGGGGTTTAAGGTTGTTTCTTGTTGGGGTTTAGTGGTTTTTGTTGTTAGGGTGTTAGTGTTGTTTGTTGTTAGGGTGTTAGTGGTTTGTGTTGTTAGGGGGTTAGTGTTGTTTGATGTTAGGGGGTTAGGGTTGTTTGTTGTTAGGGTGTTAGTGTTCTTTGATGTTAGGGGTTTAGGGTTGTTTGTTGTTAGGGTGTTTGTGTTCTTTGTTGTTAGGGGGTTAGTGTTGTTTCTTGTTACGGGGTTAGTGTTGTTTGTTGTTACGGGGTTAGGGTAGTTTCTTGTTAGGGGTTTAGTGTTGTTTTTTGTTAGGGTGTTAGTGTTTGTTGTTACGGGTTTAGGGTTGTTTCTTGTTGGGGTTTAGTGGTTTTTGTTGTTAGGGTGTTAGTGTTGTTTGTTGTTAGGGTGTTAGTGGTTTGTGTTGTTAGGGGGTTAGTGTTGTTTGATGTTAGGGGTTTAGGGTTGTTTGTTGTTAGGGGGTTAGTGTTTGTTGTTAGGTTGTTAGTGTTGTTTGTTGTTAGGGGTTTAGGGTTGTTTGTTGTTAGGGGTTTAAGGTTGTTTCTTGTTGGGGTTTAGTGGTTTTTGTTGTTAGGGTTTTAGTGTTGTTTGTTGTTAGGGTGTTAGTGGTTTGTGTTGTTAGGGTGTTAGTGTTGTTTGTTGTTAGGGGTTTAGGGTTGTTTGTTGTTAGGGGTTTAAGGTTGTTTCTTGTTGGGGTTTAGTGGTTTTTGTTGTTAGGGTGTTAGTGTTGTTTGTTGTTAGGGTGTTAGTGGTTTGTGTTGTTAAGGGGTTAGTGTTGTTTGATGTTAGGGGGTTAGGGTTGTTTCTTGTTACGGGGTTAGTGTTGTTTGCTGTTACGGGGTTAGGGTAGTTTCTTGTTAGGGGTTTAGTGTTGTTTTTTGTTAGGGGGTTAGTGTTTGTTGTTAGGGGGTTAGGGTTGTTTGTTGTTAGGGTGTTAGTGGTTTGTGTTGTTAGGGGGTTAGTGTTGTTTGATGTTAGGGGTTTAGGGTTGTTTGTTGTTAGGGGTTTAAGGTTGTTTCTTGTTGGGGTTTAGTGGTTTTTGTTGTTAGGGTGTTAGTGTTGTTTGATGTTAGGGTGTTAGTGGTTTGTGTTGTTAGGGGGTTAGTGTTGTTTGATGTTAGGGGTTTAGGGTTGTTTGTTGTTAGGGGGTTAGAGTTGTTTGTTGTTAGGGTGTTAGTGTTGTTTGTTGTTAGGTGTTTAGGGTTGTTTGTTGTTAGGGGTTTAAGGTTGTTTCGGGTTGGGGTTTAGTGGTTTTTGTTGTTAGGGTGTTAGTGTTGTTTGTTGTTAGGGTGTTAGTGGTTTGTGTTGTTAGGGCGTTAGTGTTGTTTGATGTTAGGGGTTTAGGGTTGTTTGTTGTTAGGGGTTTAAGGTTGTTTCTTGTTGGGGTTTAGTGGTTTTTGTTGTTAGGGTGTTAGTGTTGTTTGATGTTAGGGTGTTAGTGGTTTGTGTTGTTAGGGGGTTAGTGTTGTTTGATGTTAGGGATTTAGGGTTGTTTGTTGTTAGGGGGTTAGAGTTGTTTGTTGTTAGGGTGTTAGTGTTGTTTGTTGTTAGGGGTTTAGGGTTGTTTGTTGTTAGGGGTTTAAGGTTGTTTCTTGTTGGGGTTTAGTGGTTTTTGTTCTTAGGGTGTTAGTGTTGTTTGTTGTTAGGGTGTTAGTGGTTTGTGTTGTTAGGGGGTTAGTGTTGTTTGATGTTAGGGGTTTAGGGTTGTTTGTTGTTAGGGGGTTAGAGTTGTTTGTTGTTAGGGTGTTAGTGTTGTTTGTTGTTAGGCGTTTAGGGTTGTTTGTTGTTAGGGGGTTAGGGTTGTTTGTTGTTAGGGTGTTAGTGTTCTTTGTTGTTAGGGGGTTAGGGTTGTTTCTTGTTACGGGGTTAGTGTTGTTTGTTGTTACGGGGTTAGGGTAGTTTCTTGTTAGGGGTTTAGTGTTGTTTTTTGTTAGGGGGTTAGTGTTTGTTGTTAGGGGTTTAGGGTTGTTTCTTGTTGGGGTTTAGTGGTTTTTGTTGTTAGGGTGTTAGTGTTGTTTGTTGTTAGGGTGTTAGTGGTTTGTGTTGTTAGGGGGTTAGTGTTGTTTGATGTTAGGGGTTTAGGGTTGTTTGTTGTTAGTGGGTTAGGGTTGTTTGTTGTTAGTGGGTTAGTGTTTTTGGTTTTCAGGGGTTAGGGTTGTTTGTTGTTAGGGTGTTAGTGTTCTTTGTTGTTAGGGGGTTAGTGTTGTTTGTTGTTACGGAGTTAGGGTAGTTTCTTGTTAGGGGTTTAGGGTTGTTTGTTGTTAGGGTGTTAGTGTTGTTTGTTGTTAGGGTGTTAGTGGTTTGTGTTGTTAGGGGGTTAGGATTGTTTGTTGTTAGGGTGTTAGTGTTGTTTGATGTTAGGGGTTTCGGGTTGTTTTTTGTTAGGGGGTTAGGGTTGTTTTTTGTTAGGGTGTTAGTGTTGTTTGTTGTTAGGGGTTTAGGGTTGTTTGTTGTTAGTGGGTTAATGTTGTTTGTTGTTAGTGGGTTAGTGTTTTTGGTTTTCAGGGGTTAGGGTTGTTTGTTGTTTGGGGGTAGTGTTTGTTGTTAGGGGGTTAGGGTTGTTTGTTGTTAGGGTGTTAGTGGTTTGTGTTGTTAGGGCGTTAGTGTTGTTTGATGTTAGGGGTTTAGGGTTGTTTGTTGTTAGGGGTTTAAGGTTGTTTCTTGTTGGGGTTTAGTGGTTTTTGTTGTTAGGGTGTTAGTGTTGTTTGATGTTAGGGTGTTAGTGGTTTGTGTTGTTAGGGGGTTAGTGTTGTTTGATGTTAGGGGTTTAGGGTTGTTTGTTGTTAGGGGGTTAGAGTTGTTTGTTGTTAGGGTGTTAGTGTTGTTTGTTGTTAGGGGTTTAGGGTTGTTTGTTGTTAGGGGTTTAAGGTTGTTTCTTGTTGGGGTTTAGTGGTTTTTGTTGTTAGGGTGTTAGTGTTGTTTGTTGTTAGAGTGTTAGTGGTTTGTGTTGTTAGGGGGTTAGTGTTGTTTGATGTTAGGGGTTTAGGGTTGTTTGTTGTTAGGGGGTTAGAGTTGTTTGTTGTTAGGGTGTTAGTGTTGTTTGTTGTTAGGGGTTTAGGGTTGTTTGTTGTTAGGGGTTGAAGGTTGTTTCTTGTGGGGGTGTAGTGGTTTTTGTTGTTAGGGTTTTAGTGTTGTTTGTTGTTAGGGTGTTAGTGGTTTGTGTTGTTAGGGGGTTAGTGTTGTTTGATGTTATGGGTTTAGGGTTGTTTGTTGTTAGGGGGTTAGAGTTGTTTGTTGTTAGGGTGTTAGGGTTGTTTGTTGTTAGGGGTTTAGGGTTGTTTGTTGTTAGGGGTTTAAGGTTGTTTCTTGTTGGGGTTTAGTGGTTTTTGTTGTTAGGGTGTTAGTGTTGTTTGTTGTTAGGGGTTTAGGGTTGTTTGTTGTTAGGGGGTTAGAGTTGTTTGTTGTTAGGGTGTTAGTGTTGTTTGATGTTAGGGGTTTAGGGTTGTTTGTTGTTAGGGGTTTAAGGTTGTTTCTTGTTGGGGTTTAGTGGTTTTTGTTGTTAGGGTGTTAGTGTTGTTTGTTGTTAGGGTGTTAGTGGTTTGTGTTGTTAGGGGGTTAGTGTTGTTTGATGTTAGGGGTTTAGGGTTGTTTGTTGTTAGGGGGTTAGAGTTGTTTGTTGTTAGGGTGTGAGTGTTGTTTGTTGTTAGGGGTTTAGGGTTGTTTGTTGTTAGGGGTTTAAGGTTGTTTCTTGTTGGGGTTTAGTGGTTTTTGTTGTTAGGGTGTTAGTGTTGTTTGTTGTTAGGGTGTTAGTGGTTTGTGTTGTTAGGGGGTTAGTGTTGTTTGATGTTAGGGGGTTAGGGTTGTTTGTTGTTAGGGTGTTAGTGTTCTTTGATGTTAGGGGTTTAGGGTTGTTTGTTGTTAGGGTGTTAGTGTTCTTTGTTGTTAGGGGGTTAGTGTTGTTTCTTGTTACGGGGTTAGTGTTGTTTGTTGTTACGAGGTTAGGGTAGTTTCTTGTTAGGGGTTTAGTGTTGTTTTTTGTTAGGGTGTTAGTGTTTGTTGTTACGGGTTTAGGGTTGTTTCTTGTTGGGGTTTAGTGGTTTTTGTTGTTAGGGTGTTAGTGTTGTTTGTTGTTAGGGTGTTAGTGGTTTGTGTTGTTAGGGGGTTAGTGTTGTTTGATGTTAGGGGTTTAGGGTTGTTTGTTGTTAGGGGGTTAGTGTTTGTTGTTAGGTTGTTAGTGTTGTTTGTTGTTAGGGGTTTAGGGTTGCTTGTTGTTAGGGGTTTAAGGTTGTTTCTTGTTGGGGTTTAGTGGTTTTTGTTGTTAGGGTGTTAGTGTTGTTTGTTGTTAGGGTGTTAGTGGTTTGTGTTGTTAGGGTGTTAGTGTTGTTTGTTGTTAGGGGTTTAGGGTTGTTTGTTGATAGGGGTTTAAGGTTGTTTCTTGTTGGGGTTTAGTGGTTTTTGTTGTTAGGGTGTTAGTGTTGTTTGTTGTTAGGGGTTTAGGGTTGTTTGTTGTTAGGGGGTTAGAGTTGTTTGTTGTTAGGGTGTTAGTGTTGTTTGATGTTAGGGGTTTAGGGTTGTTTGTTGTTAGGGGTTTAAGGTTGTTTCTTGTTGGGGTTTAGTGGTTTTTGTTGTTAGGGTGTTAGTGTTGTTTGTTGTTAGGGTGTTAGTGGTTTGTGTTGTTAGGGGGTTAGTGTTGTTTGATGTTAGGGGTTTAGGGTTGTTTGTTGTTAGGGGGTTAGAGTTGTTTGTTGTTAGGGTGTTAGTGTTGTTTGTTGTTAGGTGTTTAGGGTTGTTTGTTGTTAGGGGTTTAAGGTTGTTTCGGGTTGGGGTTTAGTGGTTTTTGTTGTTAGGGTGTTAGTGTTGTTTGTTGTTAGGGTGTTAGTGGTTTGTGTTGTTAGGGCGTTAGTGTTGTTTGATGTTAGGGGTTTAGGGTTGTTTGTTGTTAGGGGTTTAAGGTTGTTTCTTGTTGGGGTTTAGTGGTTTTTGTTGTTAGGGTGTTAGTGTTGTTTGATGTTAGGGTGTTAGTGGTTTGTGTTGTTAGGGGGTTAGTGTTGTTTGATGTTAGGGGTTTAGGGTTGTTTGTTGTTAGGGGGTTAGAGTTGTTTGTTTTTAGGGTGTTAGTGTTGTTTGTTGTTAGGGGTTTAGGGTTGTTTGTTGTTAGGGGTTTAAGGTTGTTTCTTGTGGGGGTGTAGTGGTTTTTGTTGTTAGGGTTTTAGTGTTGTTTGTTGTTAGGGTGTTAGTGGTTTGTGTTGTTAGGGGGTTAGTGTTGTTTGATGTTATGGGTTTAGGGTTGTTTGTTGTTAGGGGGTTAGAGTTGTTTGTTGTTAGGGTGTTAGGGTTGTTTGTTGTTAGGGGTTTAGGGTTGTTTGTTGTTAGGGGTTTAAGGTTGTTTCTTGTTGGGGTTTAGTGGTTTTTGTTGTTAGGGTGTTAGTGTTGTTTGTTGTTAGGGGTTTAGGGTTGTTTGTTGTTAGGGGGTTAGAGTTGTTTGTTGTTAGGGTGTTAGTGTTGTTTGATGTTAGGGGTTTAGGGTTGTTTGTTGTTAGGGGTTTAAGGTTGTTTCTTGTTGGGGTTTAGTGGTTTTTGTTGTTAGGGTGTTAGTGTTGTTTGTTGTTAGGGTGTTAGTGGTTTGTGTTGTTAGGGGGTTAGTGTTGTTTGATGTTAGGGGTTTAGGGTTGTTTGTTGTTAGGGGGTTAGAGTTGTTTGTTGTTAGGGTGTGAGTGTTGTTTGTTGTTAGGGGTTTAGGGTTGTTTGTTGTTAGGGGTTTAAGGTTGTTTCTTGTTGGGGTTTAGTGGTTTTTGTTGTTAGGGTGTTAGTGTTGTTTGTTGTTAGGGTGTTAGTGGTTTGTGTTGTTAGGGGGTTAGTGTTGTTTGATGTTAGGGGGTTAGGGTTGTTTGTTGTTAGGGTGTTAGTGTTCTTTGATGTTAGGGGTTTAGGGTTGTTTGTTGTTAGGGTGTTTGTGTTCTTTGTTGTTAGGGGGTTAGTGTTGTTTCTTGTTACGGGGTTAGTGTTGTTTGTTGTTACGGGGTTAGGGTAGTTTCTTGTTAGGGGTTTAGTGTTGTTTTTTGTTAGGGTGTTAGTGTTTGTTGTTACGGGTTTAGGGTTGTTTCTTGTTGGGGTTTAGTGGTTTTTGTTGTTAGGGTGTTAGTGTTGTTTGTTGTTAGGGTGTTAGTGGTTTGTGTAGTTAGGGGGTTAGTGTTGTTTGATGTTAGGGGTTTAGGGTTGTTTGTTGTTAGGGGGTTAGTGTTTGTTGTTAGGTTGTTAGTGTTGTTTGTTGTTAGGGGTTTAGGGTTGTTTGTTGTTAGGGGTTTAAGGTTGTTTCTTGTTGGGGTTTAGTGGTTTTTGTTGTTAGGGTGTTAGTGTTGTTTGTTGTTAGGGTGTTAGTGGTTTGTGTTGTTAGGGTGTTAGTGTTGTTTGTTGTTAGGGGTTTAGGGTTGTTTGTTGTTAGGGGTTTAAGGTTGTTTCTTGTTGGGGTTTAGTGGTTTTTGTTGTTAGGGTGTTAGTGTTGTTTGTTGTTAGGGTGTTAGTGGTTTGTGTTGTTAAGGGGTTAGTGTTGTTTGATGTTAGGGGGTTAGGGTTGTTTCTTGTTACGGGGTTAGTGTTGTTTGCTGTTACGGGGTTAGGGTAGTTTCTTGTTAGGGGTTTAGTGTTGTTTTTTGTTAGGGGGTTAGTGTTTGTTGTTAGGGGGTTAGGGTTGTTTGTTGTTAGGGTGTTAGTGGTTTGTGTTGTTAGGGGGTTAGTGTTGTTTGATGTTAGGGGTTTAGGGTTGTTTGTTGTTAGGGGTTTAAGGTTGTTTCTTGTTGGGGTTTAGTGGTTTTTGTTGTTAGGGTGTTAGTGTTGTTTGATGTTAGGGTGTTAGTGGTTTGTGTTGTTAGGGGGTTAGTGTTGTTTGATGTTAGGGGTTTAGGGTTGTTTGTTGTTAGGGGGTTAGAGTTGTTTGTTGTTAGGGTGTTAGTGTTGTTTGTTGTTAGGTGTTTAGGGTTGTTTGTTGTTAGGGGTTTAAGGTTGATTCGGGTTGGGGTTTAGTGGTTTTTGTTGTTAGGGTGTTAGTGTTGTTTGTTGTTAGGGTGTTAGTGGTTTGTGTTGTTAGGGCGTTAGTGTTGTTTGATGTTAGGGGTTTAGGGTTGTTTGTTGTTAGGGGTTTAAGGTTGTTTCTTGTTGGGGTTTAGTGGTTTTTGTTGTTAGGGTGTTAGTGTTGTTTGATGTTAGGGTGTTAGTGGTTTGTGTTGTTAGGGGGTTAGTGTTGTTTGATGTTAGGGGTTTAGGGTTGTTTGTTGTTAGGGGGTTAGAGTTGTTTGTTGTTAGGGTGTTAGTGTTGTTTGTTGTTAGGGGTTTAGGGTTGTTTGTTGTTAGGGGTTTAAGGTTGTTTCTTGTTGGGGTTTAGTGGTTTTTGTTCTTAGGGTGTTAGTGTTGTTTGTTGTTAGGGTGTTAGTGGTTTGTGTTGTTAGGGGGTTAGTGTTGTTTGATGTTAGGGGTTTAGGGTTGTTTGTTGTTAGGGGGTTAGAGTTGTTTGTTGTTAGGGTGTTAGTGTTGTTTGTTGTTAGGCGTTTAGGGTTGTTTGTTGTTAGGGGGTTAGGGTTGTTTGTTGTTAGGGTGTTAGTGTTCTTTGTTGTTAGGGGGTTAGGGTTGTTTCTTGTTACGGGGTTAGTGTTGTTTGTTGTTACGGGGTTAGGGTAGTTTCTTGTTAGGGGTTTAGTGTTGTTTTTTGTTAGGGGGTTAGTGTTTGTTGTTAGGGGTTTAGGGTTGTTTCTTGTTGGGGTTTAGTGGTTTTTGTTGTTAGGGTGTTAGTGTTGTTTGTTGTTAGGGTGTTAGTGGTTTGTGTTGTTAGGGGGTTAGTGTTGTTTGATGTTAGGGGTTTAGGGTTGTTTGTTGTTAGTGGGTTAGGGTTGTTTGTTGTTAGTGGGTTAGTGTTTTTGGTTTTCAGGGGTTAGGGTTGTTTGTTGTTAGGGTGTTAGTGTTCTTTGTTGTTAGGGGGTTAGTGTTGTTTGTTGTTACGGAGTTAGGGTAGTTTCTTGTTAGGGGTTTAGGGTTGTTTGTTGTTAGGGTGTTAGTGTTGTTTGTTGTTAGGGTGTTAGTGGTTTGTGTTGTTAGGGGGTTAGGATTGTTTGTTGTTAGGGTGTTAGTGTTGTTTGATGTTAGGGGTTTCGGGTTGTTTTTTGTTAGGGGGTTAGGGTTGTTTTTTGTTAGGGTGTTTGTGTTGTTTGTTGTTAGGGGTTTAGGGTTGTTTGTTGTTAGTGGGTTAATGTTGTTTGTTGTTAGTGGGTTAGTGTTTTTGGTTTTCAGGGGTTAGGGTTGTTTGTTGTTTGGGGGTAGTGTTTGTTGTTAGGGGGTTAGGGTTGTTTGTTGTTAGGGTGTTAGTGGTTTGTGTTGTTAGGGCGTTAGTGTTGTTTGATGTTAGGGGTTTAGGGTTGTTTGTTGTTAGGGGTTTAGGTTGTTTCTTGTTGGGGTTTAGTGGTTTTTGTTGTTAGGGTGTTAGTGTTGTTTGATGTTAGGGTGTTAGTGGTTTGTGTTGTTAGGGGGTTAGTGTTGTTTGATGTTAGAGGTTTAGGGTTGTTTGTTGTTAGGGGGTTAGAGTTGTTTGTTGTTAGGGTGTTAGTGTTGTTTGTTGTTAGGGGTTTAGGGTTGTTTGTTGTTAGGGGTTTAAGGTTGTTTCTTGTTGGGGTTTAGTGGTTTTTGTTGTTAGGGTGTTAGTGTTGTTTGTTGTTAGGGTGTTAGTGGTTTGTGTTGTTAGGGGGTTAGTGTTGTTTGATGTTAGGGGGTTAGGGTTGTTTGTTGTTAGGGTGTTAGTGTTCTTTGATGTTAGGGGTTTAGGGTTGTTTGTTGTTAGGGTGTTAGTGTTCTTTGTTGTTAGGGGGTTAGTGTTGTTTCTTGTTACGGGGTTAGTGTTGTTTGTTGTTACGGGGTTAGGGTAGTTTCTTGTTAGGGGTTTAGTGTTGTTTTTTGTTAGGGTGTTAGTGTTTGTTGTTACGGGTTTAGGGTTGTTTCTTGTTGGGGTTTAGTGGTTTTTGTTGTTAGGGTGTTAGTGTTGTTTGTTGTTAGGGTGTTAGTGGTTTGTGTTGTTAGGGGGTTAGTGTTGTTTGATGTTAGGGGTTTAGGGTTGTTTGTTGTTAGGGGGTTAGTGTTTGTTGTTAGGTTGTTAGTGTTGTTTGTTGTTAGGGGTTTAGGGTTGTTTGTTGTTAGGGGTTTAAGGTTGTTTCTTGTTGGGGTTTAGTGGTTTTTGTTGTTAGGGTGTTAGTGTTGTTTGTTGTTAGGGTGTTAGTGGTTTGTGTTGTTAGGGTGTTAGTGTTGTTTGTTGTTAGGGGTTTAGGGTTGTTTGTTGTTAGGGGTTTAAGGTTGTTTCTTGTTGGGGTTTAGTGGTTTTTGATGTTAGGGTGTTAGTGTTGTTTGTTGTTAGGGTGTTAGTGGTTAGTGTTGTTAAGGGGTTAGTGTTGTTTGATGTTAGGGGGTTAGGGTTGTTTCTTGTTACGGGGTTAGTGTTGTTTGCTGTTACGGGGTTAGGGTAGTTTCTTGTTAGGGGTTTAGTGTTGTTTTTTGTTAGGGGGTTAGTGTTTGTTGTTAGGGGGTTAGGGTTGTTTGTTGTTAGGGTGTTAGTGGTTTGTGTTGTTAGGGGGTTAGTGTTGTTTGATGTTAGGGGTTTAGGGTTGTTTGTTGTTAGGGGTTTAAGGTTGTTTCTTGTTGGGGTTTAGTGGTTTTTGTTGTTAGGGTGTTAGTGTTGTTTGATGTTAGGGTGTTAGTGGTTTGTGTTGTTAGGGGGTTAGTGTTGTTTGATGTTAGGGGTTTAGGGTTGTTTGTTGTTAGGGGGTTAGAGTTGTTTGTTGTTAGGGTGTTAGTGTTGTTTGTTGTTAGGTGTTTAGGGTTGTTTGTTGTTAGGGGTTTAAGGTTGTTTCGGGTTGGGGTTTAGTGGTTTTTGTTGTTAGGGTGTTAGTGTTGTTTGTTGTTAGGGTGTTAGTGGTTTGTGTTGTTAGGGCGTTAGTGTTGTTTGATGTTAGGGGTTTAGGGTTGTTTGTTGTTAGGGGTTTAAGGTTGTTTCTTGTTGGGGTTTAGTGGTTTTTGTTGTTAGGGTGTTAGTGTTGTTTGATGTTAGGGTGTTAGTGGTTTGTGTTGTTAGGGGGTTAGTGTTGTTTGATGTTAGGGGTTTAGGGTTGTTTGTTGTTAGGGGGTTAGAGTTGTTTGTTGTTAGGGTGTTAGTGTTGTTTGTTGTTAGGGGTTTAGGGTTGTTTGTTGTTAGGGGTTTAAGGTTGTTTCTTGTTGGGGTTTAGTGGTTTTTGTTCTTAGGGTGTTAGTGTTGTTTGTTGTTAGGGTGTTAGTGGTTTGTGTTGTTAGGGGGTTAGTGTTGTTTGATGTTAGGGGTTTAGGGTTGTTTGTTGTTAGGGGGTTAGAGTTGTTTGTTGTTAGGGTGTTAGTGTTGTTTGTTGTTAGGCGTTTAGGGTTGTTTGTTGTTAGGGGGTTAGGGTTGTTTGTTGTTAGGGTGTTAGTGTTCTTTGTTGTTAGGGGGTTAGGGTTGTTTCTTGTTACGGGGTTAGTGTTGTTTGTTGTTACGGGGTTAGGGTAGTTTCTTGTTAGGGGTTTAGTGTTGTTTTTTGTTAGGGGGTTAGTGTTTGTTGTTAGGGGTTTAGGGTTGTTTCTTGTTGGGGTTTAGTGGTTTTTGTTGTTAGGGTGTTAGTGTTGTTTGTTGTTAGGGTGTTAGTGGTTTGTGTTGTTAGGGGGTTAGTGTTGTTTGATGTTAGGGGTTTAGGGTTGTTTGTTGTTAGTGGGTTAGGGTTGTTTGTTGTTAGTGGGTTAGTGTTTTTGGTTTTCAGGGGTTAGGGTTGTTTGTTGTTAGGGTGTTAGTGTTCTTTGTTGTTAGGGGGTTAGTGTTGTTTGTTGTTACGGAGTTAGGGTAGTTTCTTGTTAGGGGTTTAGGGTTGTTTGTTGTTAGGGTGTTAGTGTTGTTTGTTGTTAGGGTGTTAGTGGTTTGTGTTGTTAGGGGGTTAGGATTGTTTGTTGTTAGGGTGTTAGTGTTGTTTGATGTTAGGGGTTTCGGGTTGTTTTTTGTTAGGGGGTTAGGGTTGTTTTTTGTTAGGGTGTTAGTGTTGTTTGTTGTTAGGGGTTTAGGGTTGTTTGTTGTTAGTGGGTTAATGTTGTTTGTTGTTAGTGGGTTAGTGTTTTTGGTTTTCAGGGGTTAGGGTTGTTTGTTGTTTGGGGGTAGTGTTTGTTGTTAGGGGGTTAGGGTTGTTTGTTGTTAGGGTGTTAGTGGTTTGTGTTGTTAGGGCGTTAGTGTTGTTTGATGTTAGGGGTTTAGGGTTGTTTGTTGTTAGGGGTTTAAGGTTGTTTCTTGTTGGGGTTTAGTGGTTTTTGTTGTTAGGGTGTTAGTGTTGTTTGATGTTAGGGTGTTAGTGGTTTGTGTTGTTAGGGGGTTAGTGTTGTTTGATGTTAGAGGTTTAGGGTTGTTTGTTGTTAGGGGGTTAGAGTTGTTTGTTGTTAGGGTGTTAGTGTTGTTTGTTGTTAGGGGTTTAGGGTTGTTTGTTGTTAGGGGTTTAAGGTTGTTTCTTGTTGGGGTTTAGTGGTTTTTGTTCTTAGGGTGTTAGTGTTGTTTGTTGTTAGGGTGTTAGTGGTTTGTGTTGTTAGGGCGTTAGTGTTGTTTGATGTTAGGGGTTTAGGGTTGTTTGTTGTTAGGGGGTTAGAGTTGTTTGTTGTTAGGGTGTTAGTGTTGTTTGTTGTTAGGGGTTTAGGGTTGTTTGTTGTTAGGGGTTTAAGGTTGTTTCTTGTTGGGGTTTAGTGGTTTTTGTTGTTAGGGTGTTAGTGTTGTTTGTTGTTTGAGTGTTAGTGGTTTGTGTTGTTAGGGGGTTAGTGTTGTTTGATGTTAGGGGTTTAGGGTTGTTTGTTGTTAGGGGGTTAGAGTTGTTTGTTGTTAGGGTGTTAGTGTTGTTTGTTGTTAGGGGTTTAGGGTTGTTTGTTGTCAGGGGTTTAAGGTTGTTTCTTGTGGGGGTGTAGTGGTTTTTGTTGTTAGGGTTTTAGTGTTGTTTGTTGTTAGGGTGTTAGTGGTTTGTGTTGTTAGGGGGTTAGTGTTGTTTGATGTTATGGGTTTAGGGTTGTTTGTTGTTAGGGGGTTAGAGTTGTTTGTTGTTAGGGTGTTAGTGTTGTTTGTTGTTAGGGGTTTAGGGTTGTTTGTTGTTAGGGGTTTAAGGTTGTTTCTTGTTGGGGTTTAGTGGTTTTTGTTGTTAGGGTGTTAGTGTTGTTTGTTGTTAGGGGTTTAGGTTTGTTTGTTGTTAGGGGGTTAGAGTTGTTTGTTGTTAGGGTGTTAGTGTTGTTTGATGTTAGGGGTTTAGGGTTGTTTGTTGTTAGGGGTTTAAGGTTGTTTCTTGTTGGGGTTTAGTGGTTTTTGTTGTTAGGGTGTTAGTGTTGTTTGTTGTTAGGGTGTTAGTGGTTTGTGTTGTTAGGGGGTTAGTGTTGTTTGATGTTAGGGGTTTAGGGTTGTTTGTTGTTAGGGGGTTAGAGTTCTTTGTTGTTAGGGTGTGAGTGTTGTTTGTTGTTAGGGGTTTAGGGTTGTTTGTTGTTAGGGGTTTAAGGTTGTTTCTTGTTGGGGTTTAGTGGTTTTTGTTGTTAGGGTGTTAGTGTTGTTTGTTGTTAGGGTGTTAGTGGTTTGTGTTGTTAGGGGGTTAGTGTTGTTTGATGTTAGGGTGTTAGGGTTGTTTGTTGTTAGGGTGTTAGTGTTCTTTGATGTTAGGGGTTTAGGGTTGTTTGTTGTTAGGGTGTTAGTGTTCTTTGTTGTTAGGGGGTTAGTGTTGTTTCTTGTTACGGGGTTAGTGTTGTTTGTTGTTACGGGGTTAGGGTAGTTTCTTGTTAGGGGTTTAGTGTTGTTTTTTGTTAGGGTGTTAGTGTTTGTTGTTACGGGTTTAGGGTTGTTTCTTGTTGGGGTTTAGTGGTTTTTGTTGTTAGGGTGTTAGTGTTGTTTGTTGTTAGGGTGTTAGTGGTTTGTGTTGTTAGGGGGTTAGTGTTGTTTGATGTTAGGGGTTTAGGGTTGTTTGTTGTTAGGGGGTTAGTGTTTGTTGTTAGGTTGTTAGTGTTGTTTGTTGTTAGGGGTTTAGGGTTGTTTGTTGTTAGGGGTTTAAGGTTGTTTCTTGTTGGGGTTTAGTGGTTTTTGTTGTTAGGGTGTTAGTGTTGTTTGTTGTTAGGGTGTTAGTGGTTTGTGTTGTTAGGGTGTTAGTGTTGTTTGTTGTTAGGGGTTTAGGGTTGTTTGTTGATAGGGGTTTAAGGTTGTTTCTTGTTGGGGTTTAGTGGTTTTTGTTGTTAGGGTGTTAGTGTTGTTTGTTGTTAGGGTGTTAGTGGTTTGTGTTGTTAAGGGGTTAGTGTTGTTTGATGTTAGGGGGTTAGGGTTGTTTCTTGTTACGGGGTTAGTGTTGTTTGCTGTTACGGGGTTAGGGTAGTTTCTTGTTAGGGGTTTAGTGTTGTTTTTTGTTAGGGGGTTAGTGTTTGTTGTTAGGGGGTTAGGGTTGTTTGTTGTTAGGGTGTTAGTGGTTTGTGTTGTTAGGGGGTTAGTGTTGTTTGATGTTAGGGGTTTAGGGTTGTTTGTTGTTAGGGGTTTAAGGTTGTTTCTTGTTGGGGTTTAGTGGTTTTTGTTGTTAGGGTGTTAGTGTTGTTTGATGTTAGGGTGTTAGTGGTTTGTGTTGTTAGGGGGTTAGTGTTGTTTGATGTTAGGGGTTTAGGGTTGTTTGTTGTTAGGGGGTTAGAGTTGTTTGTTGTTAGGGTGTTAGTGTTGTTTGTTGTTAGGTGTTTAGGGTTGTTTGTTGTTAGGGGTTTAAGGTTGTTTCGGGTTGGGGTTTAGTGGTTTTTGTTGTTAGGGTGTTAGTGTTGTTTGTTGTTAGGGTGTTAGTGGTTTGTGTTGTTAGGGCGTTAGTGTTGTTTGATGTTAGGGGTTTAGGGTTTGTTGTTAGGGGTTTAAGGTTGTTTCTTGTTGGGGTTTAGTGGTTTTTGTTGTTAGGGTGTTAGTGTTGTTTGATGTTAGGGTGTTAGTGGTTTGTGTTGTTAGGGGGTTAGTGTTGTTTGATGTTAGGGGTTTAGGGTTGTTTGTTGTTAGGGGGTTAGAGTTGTTTGTTGTTAGGGTGTTAGTGTTGTTTGTTGTTAGGGGTTTAGGGTTGTTTGTTGTTAGGGGTTTAAGGTTGTTTCTTGTTGGGGTTTAGTGGTTTTTGTTCTTAGGGTGTTAGTGTTGTTTGTTGTTAGGGTGTTAGTGGTTTGTGTTGTTAGGGGGTTAGTGTTGTTTGATGTTAGGGGTTTAGGGTTGTTTGTTGTTAGGGGGTTAGAGTTGTTTGTTGTTAGGGTGTTAGTGTTGTTTGTTGTTAGGCGTTTAGGGTTGTTTGTTGTTAGGGGGTTAGGGTTGTTTGTTGTTAGGGTGTTAGTGTTCTTTGTTGTTAGGGGGTTAGGGTTGTTTCTTGTTACGGGGTTAGTGTTGTTTGTTGTTACGGGGTTAGGGTAGTTTCTTGTTAGGGGTTTAGTGTTGTTTTTTGTTAGGGGGTTAGTGTTTGTTGTTAGGGGTTTAGGGTTGTTTCTTGTTGGGGTTTAGTGGTTTTTGTTGTTAGGGTGTTAGTGTTGTTTGTTGTTAGGGTGTTAGTGGTTTGTGTTGTTAGGGGGTTAGTGTTGTTTGATGTTAGGGGTTTAGGGTTGTTTGTTGTTAGTGGGTTAGGGTTGTTTGTTGTTAGTGGGTTAGTGTTTTTGGTTTTCAGGGGTTAGGGTTGTTTGTTGTTAGGGTGTTAGTGTTCTTTGTTGTTAGGGGGTTAGTGTTGTTTGTTGTTACGGAGTTAGGGTAGTTTCTTGTTAGGGGTTTAGGGTTGTTTGTTGTTAGGGTGTTAGTGTTGTTTGTTGTTAGGGTGTTAGTGGTTTGTGTTGTTAGGGGGTTAGGATTGTTTGTTGTTAGGGTGTTAGTGTTCTTTGATGTTAGGGGTTTCGGGTTGTTTTTTGTTAGGGGGTTAGGGTTGTTTTTTGTTAGGGTGTTAGTGTTGTTTGTTGTTAGGGGTTTAGGGTTGTTTGTTGTTAGTGGGTTAATGTTGTTTGTTGTTAGTGGGTTAGTGTTTTTGGTTTTCAGGGGTTAGGGTTGTTTGTTGTTTGGGGGTAGTGTTTGTTGTTAGGGGGTTAGGGTTGTTTGTTGTTAGGGTGTTAGTGGTTTGTGTTGTTAGGGTGTTAGTGTTGTTTGATGTTAGGGGTTTAGGGTTGTTTGTTGTTAGGGGTTAGGGTTGTTTGTTGTTAGGGTGTTAGTGGTTTGTGTTGTTAGGGGGTTAGTGTTGTTTGATGTTAGGGGTTTAGGGTTGTTTGTTGTTAGGGGGTTAGAGTTGTTTGTTGATAGGGTGTTAGTGTTGTTTGTTGTTAGGGGTTTAGGGTTGTTTGTTGTTAGGGGTTTAAGGTTGTTTCTTGTTGGGGTTTAGTGGTTTTTGTTGTTAGGGTGTTAGTGTTGTTTGTTGTTAGGGTGTTAGTGGTTTGTGTTGTTAGGGGGTTAGTGTTGTTTGATGTTAGGGGTTTAGGGTTGTTTGTTGTTAGGGGGTTAGAGTTGTTTGTTGTTAGGGTGTTAGTGTTGTTTGTTGTTAGGGGTTTAGGGTTGTTTGTTGTTAGGGGTTTAGGGTTGTTTGTTGTTAGGGGTTTAAGGTTGTTTCTTTTTGGGGTTTAGTGGTTTTTGTTGTTAGGGTGTTAGTGTTGTTTGTTGTTAGGGTGTTAGTGGTTTGTGTTGTTAGGGGGTTAGTGTTGTTTGATTTTAGGGGTTTAGGGTTGTTTGTTGTTAGGGGGTTAGAGTTGTTTGTTGTTAGGGTGTTAGTGTTGTTTGTTGTTAGGGGTTTAGGGTTGTTTGTTGTTAGGGGTTTAAGGTTGTTTCTTGTTGGGGTTTAGTGGTTTTTGTTGTTAGGGTGTTAGTGTTGTTTGTTGTTAGGGTGTTAGTGGTTTGTGTTGTTAGGGGGTTAGTGTTGTTTGATGTTAGGGGTTTAGGGTTGTTTTTTGTTAGGGGGTTAGAGTTGTTTGTTGTTAGGGTGTTAGTGTTGTTTGTTGTTAGGGGTTTAGGGTTGTTTGTTGTTAGGGGTTTAAGGTTGTTTCTTGTGGGGGTGTAGTGGTTTTTGTTGTTAGGGTTTTAGTGTTGTTTGTTGTTAGGGTGTTAGTGGTTTGTGTTGTTAGGGGGTTAGTGTTGTTTGATGTTAGGGGTTTAGGGTTGTTTGTTGTTAGGGGGTTAGAGTTGTTTGTTGTTAGGGTGTTAGTGTTGTTTGTTGTTAGGGGTTTAGGCTTGTTTGTTGTTAGGGGGTTAGAGTTGTTTGTTGTTAGGGTGTTAGTGTTGTTTGATGTTAGGGGTTTAGGGTTGTTTGTTGTTAGTGGGTTACGGTTGTTTGTTGTTAGTGGGTTAGTGTTTTTGGTTTTCAGGGGTTAGGGTTGTTTGTTGTTTGGGGGTTAGTGTTTGTTGTTAGGGGGTTAGGGTTGTTTGTTGTTAGGGTTTTAGTGGTTTGTTTTGTTAGGGTGTTAGTGTTGTTTGATGTTAGGGGTTTAGGGTTGTTTGTTGATAGGGGGTTAGGGTTGTTTGTTGTTTGGGTGTTAGTGTTGTTTGTTGTTAGGGGTTTAGGGTTGTTTGTTGTTAGGGGTTTAAGGTTGTTTCTTGTTGGGGTTTAGTGGTTTTTGTTGTTAGGGTGTTAGTGTTGTTTGTTGTTAGAGTGTTAGTGGTTTGTGTTGTTAGGGGGTTAGTGTTGTTTGATGTTAGGGGTTTAGGGTTGTTTGTTGTTAGGGGGTTAGAGTTGTTTGTTGTTAGGGTGTTAGTGTTGTTTGTTGTTAGGGGTTTAGGGTTGTTTGTTTTTAGGGGTTTAAGGTTGTTTCTTGTGGGGGTGTAGTGGTTTTTGTTGTTAGGGTTTTAGTGTTGTTTGTTGTTAGGGTGTTAGTGGTTTGTGTTGTTAGGGGGTTAGTGTTGTTTGATGTTATGGGTTTAGGGTTGTTTGTTGTTAGGGGGTTAGAGTTGTTTGTTGTTAGGGTGTTAGGGTTGTTTGTTGTTAGGGGTTTAGGGTTGTTTGTTGTTAGGGGTTTAAGGTTGTTTCTTGTTGGGGTTTAGTGGTTTTTGTTGTTAGGGTGTTAGTGTTGTTTGTTGTTAGGGGTTTAGGGTTGTTTGTTGTTAGGGGGTTAGAGTTGTTTGTTGTTAGGGTATTAGTGTTGTTTGATGTTAGGGGTTTAGGGTTGTTTGTTGTTAGGGGTTTAAGGTTGTTTCTTGTTGGGGTTTAGTGGTTTTTGTTGTTAGGGTGTTAGTGTTGTTTGTTGTTAGGGTGTTAGTGGTTTGTGTTGTTAGGGGGTTAGTGTTGTTTGATGTTAGGGGTTTAGGGTTGTTTGTTGTTAGGGGGTTAGAGTTGTTTGTTGTTAGGGTGTGAGTGTTGTTTGTTGTTAGGGGTTTAGGGTTGTTTGTTGTTAGGGGTTTAAGGTTGTTTCTTGTTGGGGTTTAGTGGTTTTTGTTGTTAGGGTGTTAGTGTTGTTTGTTGTTAGGGTGTTAGTGGTTTGTGTTGTTAGGGGGTTAGTGTTGTTTGATGTTGGGGGTTAGGGTTGTTTGTTGTTAGGGTGTTAGTGTTCTTTGATGTTAGGGGTTTAGGGTTGTTTGTTGTTAGGGTGTTAGTGTTCTTTGTTGTTAGGGGGTTAGTGTTGTTTCTTGTTACGGGGTTAGTGTTGTTTGTTGTTACGGGGTTAGGGTAGTTTCTTGTTAGGGGTTTAGTGTTGTTTTTTGTTAGGGTGTTAGTGTTTGTTGTTACGGGTTTAGGGTTGTTTCTTGTTGGGGTTTAGTGGTTTTTGTTGTTAGGGTGTTAGTGTTGTTTGTTGTTAGGGTGTTAGTGGTTTGTGTTGTTAGGGGGTTAGTGTTGTTTGATGTTAGGGGTTTAGGGTTGTTTGTTGTTAGGGGGTTAGTGTTTGTTGTTAGGTTGTTAGTGTTGTTTGTTGTTAGGGGTTTAGGGTTGTTTGTTGTTAGGGGTTTAAGGTTGTTTCTTGTTGGGGTTTAGTGGTTTTTGTTGTTAGGGTGTTAGTGTTGTTTGTTGTTAGGGTGTTAGTGGTTTGTGTTGTTAGGGTGTTAGTGTTGTTTGTTGTTAGGGGTTTAGGGTTGTTTGTTGATAGGGGTTTAAGGTTGTTTCTTGTTGGGGTTTAGTGGTTTTTGTTGTTAGGGTGTTAGTGTTGTTTGTTGTTAGGGTGTTAGTGGTTTGTGTTGTTAAGGGGTTAGTGTTGTTTGATGTTAGGGGGTTAGGGTTGTTTCTTGTTACGGGGTTAGTGTTGTTTGCTGTTACGGGGTTAGGGTAGTTTCTTGTTAGGGGTTTAGTGTTGTTTTTTGTTAGGGGGTTAGTGTTTGTTGTTAGGGGGTTAGGGTTGTTTGTTGTTAGGGTGTTAGTGGTTTGTGTTGTTAGGGGGTTAGTGTTGTTTGATGTTAGGGGTTTAGGGTTGTTTGTTGTTAGGGGTTTAAGGTTGTTTCTTATTGGGGTTTAGTGGTTTTGTTGTTAGGGTGTTAGTGTTGTTTGATGTTACGGTGTTAGTGGTTTGTGTTGTTAGGGGGTTAGTGTTGTTTGATGTTAGGGGTTTAGGGTTGTTTGTTGTTAGGGGGTTAGAGTTGTTTGTTGTTAGGGTGTTAGTGTTGTTTGTTGTTAGGTGTTTAGGGTTGTTTGTTGTTAGGGGTTTAAGGTTGTTTCGGGTTGGGGTTTAGTGGTTTTTGTTGTTAGGGTGTTAGTGTTGTTTGTTGTTAGGGTGTTAGTGGTTTGTGTTGTTAGGGCGTTAGTGTTGTTTGATGTTAGGGGTTTAGGGTTGTTTGTTGTTAGGGGTTTAAGGTTGTTTCTTGTTGGGGTTTAGTGGTTTTTGTTGTTAGGGTGTT
This sequence comes from Elephas maximus indicus, assembly GCF_024166365.1. NCBI lineage: Eukaryota > Metazoa > Chordata > Mammalia > Proboscidea > Elephantidae > Elephas > Elephas maximus. Next base: position 935,769 of record NW_026060235.1, on the reverse strand, counting down.
AGTGTTGTTTGATGTTAGGGTGTTAGTGGTTTGTGTTGTTAGGGGGTTAGTGTTGTTTGATGTTAGGGGTTTAGGGTTGTTTGTTGTTAGGGGGTTAGAGTTGTTTGTTGTTAGGGTGTTAGTGTTGTTTGTTGTTAGGGGTTTAGGGTTGTTTGTTGTTAGGGGTTTAAGGTTGTTTCTTGTTGGGGTTTAGTGGTTTTTGTTCTTAGGGTGTTAGTGTTGTTTGTTGTTAGGGTGTTAGTGGTTTGTGTTGTTAGGGGGTTAGTGTTGTTTGATGTTAGGGGTTTAGGGTTGTTTGTTGTTAGGGGGTTAGAGTTGTTTGTTGTTAGGGTGTTAGTGTTGTTTGTTGTTAGGCGTTTAGGGTTGTTTGTTGTTAGGGGGTTAGGGTTGTTTGTTGTTAGGGTGTTAGTGTTCTTTGTTGTTAGGGGGTTAGGGTTGTTTCTTGTTACGGGGTTAGTGTTGTTTGTTGTTACGGGGTTAGGGTAGTTTCTTGTTAGGGGTTTAGTGTTGTTTTTTGTTAGGGGGTTAGTGTTTGTTGTTAGGGGTTTAGGGTTGTTTCTTGTTGCGGTTTAGTGGTTTTTGTTGTTAGGGTGTTAGTGTTGTTTGTTGTTAGGGTGTTAGTGGTTTGTGTTGTTAGGGGGTTAGTGTTGTTTGATGTTAGGGGTTTAGGGTTGTTTGTTGTTAGTGGGTTAGGGTTGTTTGTTGTTAGTGGGTTAGTGTTTTTGGTTTTCAGGGGTTAGGGTTGTTTGCTGTTAGGGTGTTAGTGTTCTTTGTTGTTAGGGGGTTAGTGTTGTTTGTTGTTACGGAGTTAGGGTAGTTTCTTGTTAGGGGTTTAGGGTTGTTTGTTGTTAGGGTGTTAGTGTTGTTTGTTTTTAGGGTGTTAGTGGTTTGTGTTGTTAGGGGGTTAGGATTGTTTGTTGTTAGGGTGTTAGTGTTGTTTGATGTTAGGGGTTTCGGGTTGTTTTTTGTTAGGGGGTTAGGGTTGTTTTTTGTTAGGGTGTTAGTGTTGTTTGTTGTTAGGGGTTTAGGGTTGTTTGTTGTTAGTGGGTTAATGTTGTTTGTTGTTAGTGGGTTAGTGTTTTTGGTTTTCAGGGGTTAGGGTTGTTTGTTGTTTGGGGGTAGTGTTTGTTGTTAGGGGGTTAGGGTTGTTTGTTGTTAGGGTGTTAGTGGTTTGTGTTGTTAGGGTGTTAGTGTTGTTTGATGTTAGGGGTTTAGGGTTGTTTGTTGTTAGGGGGTTAGGGTTGTTTGTTGTTAGGGTGTTAGTGGTTTGTGTTGTTAGGGGGTTAGTGTTGTTTGATGTTAGGGGTTTAGGGTTGTTTGTTGTTAGGGGGTTAGAGTTGTTTGTTGATAGGGTGTTAGTGTTGTTTGTTGTTAGGGGTTTAGGGTTGTTTGTTGTTAGGGGTTTAAGGTTGTTTCTTGTTGGGGTTTAGTGGTTTTTGTTGTTAGGGTGTTAGTGTTGTTTGTTGTTAGGGTGTTAGTGGTTTGTGTTGTTAGGGGGTTAGTGTTGTTTGATGTTAGGGGTTTAGGGTTGTTTGTTGTTAGGGGGTTAGAGTTGTTTGTTGTTAGGGTGTTAGTGTTGTTTGTTGTTAGGGGTTTAGGGTTGTTTGTTGTTAGGGGTTTAGGGTTGTTTGTTGTTAGGGGTTTAAGGTTGTTTCTTTTTGGGGTTTAGTGGTTTTTGTTGTTAGGGTGTTAGTGTTGTTTGTTGTTAGGGTGTTAGTGGTTTGTGTTGTTAGGGGGTTAGTGTTGTTTGATTTTAGGGGTTTAGGGTTGTTTGTTGTTAGGGGGTTAGAGTTGTTTGTTGTTAGGGTGTTAGTGTTGTTTGTTGTTAGGGGTTTAGGGTTGTTTGTTGTTAGGGGTTTAAGGTTGTTTCTTGTTGGGGTTTAGTGGTTTTTGTTGTTAGGGTGTTAGTGTTGTTTGTTGTTAGGGTGTTAGTGGTTTGTGTTGTTAGGGGGTTAGTGTTGTTTGATGTTAGGGGTTTAGGGTTGTTTTTTGTTAGGGGGTTAGAGTTGTTTGTTGTTAGGGTGTTAGTGTTGTTTGTTGTTAGGGGTTTAGGGTTGTTTGTTGTTAGGGGTTTAAGGTTGTTTCTTGTTCGGTTTTAGTGGTTTTTGTTGTTAGGGTGTTAGTGTTGTTTGTTGTTAGGGTGTTAGTGCTTTGTGTTGTTAGGGGGTTAGTGTTGTTTGATGTTAGGGGTTTAGGGTTGTTCGTTGTTAGGGGGTTAGAGTTGTTTGTTGTTAGGGTGGTAGTGTTGTTTGTTGTTAGGGGTTTAGGGTTGTTTGTTGTTAGGGGTTTAAGGTTGTTTCTTGTTGGGGTTTAGTGGTTTTTGTTGTTAGGGTGTTAGTGTTGTTTGTTGTTAGGGTGTTAGTGGTTTGTGTTGTTAGGGGGTTAGTGTTGTTTGATGTTAGGGGTTTAGGGTTGTTTGTTGTTAGGGGGTTAGAGTTGTTTGTTGTTAGGGTGTTAGTGTTGTTTGTTGTTAGGGGTTTAGGCTTGTTTGTTGTTAGGGGGTTAGAGTTGTTTGTTGTTAGGGTGTTAGTGTTGTTTGATGTTAGGGGTTTAGGGTTGTTTGTTGTTAGTGGGTTACGGTTGTTTGTTGTTAGTGGGTTAGTGTTTTTGGTTTTCAGGGGTTAGGGTTGTTTGTTGTTTGGGGGTTAGTGTTTGTTGTTAGGGGGTTAGGGTTGTTTGTTGTTAGGGTTTTAGTGGTTTGTTTTGTTAGGGTGTTAGTGTTGTTTGATGTTAGGGGTTTAGGGTTGTTTGTTGTTAGGGGGTTAGGGTTGTTTGTTGTTAGGGTGTTAGTGTTCTTTGTTGTTAGGGGGTTAGGGTTGTTTCTTGTTACGGGATTAGTGTTGTTTGTTGTTACGGGGTTTGGGTAGTTTCTTGTTAGGGGTTTAGGGTTGTTTGTTGTTAGGGTTTTAGGGTTGTTTCTTGTTGGGGTTTAGTGGTTTTTGTTGTTAGGGTGTTAGTGTTGTTTGTTGTTAGGGTGTTAGTGGTTTGTGTTGTTAGGGAGTTAGGATTGTTTGTTGTTAGGGTGTTAGTGTTGTTTGATGTTAGGGGTTTCGGGTTGTTTTTTGTTAGGGGGTTAGGGTTGTTTGTTGTTAGGGTGTTAGTGTTGTTTGTTGTTAGGGGTTTAGGGTTGTTTGTTGTTAGTGGGTTAATGTTGTTTGTTGTTAGTGGGTTAGTGTTTTCGGTTTTCAGGGATAAGGGTTGTTTGTTGTTTGGGGGTAGTGTTTGTTGTTAGGGGGTTAGGGTTGTTTGTTGTTAGGGTGTTAGTGGTTTGTGTTGTTAGGGTGTTAGTGTTGTTTGATGTTAGGGGTTTAGGGTTGTTTGTTGTTAGGGGGTTAGGGTTGTTTGTTGTTAGGGTGTTAGTGGTTTGTGTTGTTAGGGGGTTAGTGTTGTTTGATGTTAGGGGTTTAGGGTTGTTTTTTGTTAGGGGGTTAGGGTTGTTTGTTGTTAGGGTGTTAGTGTTGTTTGTTGTTAGGGGTTTAGGGTTGTTTGTTGTTAGGGGTTTAAGGTTGTTTCTTGTTGGGGTTTAGTGGTTTTTGTTGTTAGGGTGTTAGTGTTGTTTGTTGTTAGGGTGTTAGTGGTTTGTGTTGTTAGGGGGTTAGTGTTGTTTGATGTTAGGGGTTTAGGGTTGTTTGTTGTTAGGGGGTTAGAGTTGTTTGTTGTTAGGGTGTTAGTGTTGTTTGTTGTTAGCGGTTTAGGGTTGTTTGTTGTTAGGGGTTTAGGGTTGTTTGTTGTTAGGGGTTTAAGGTTGTTTCATTTGGGGTTTAGTGGTTTTTGTTGTTAGGGTGTTAGTGTTGTTTGTTGTTAGGGTGTTAGTGGTTTGTGTTGTTAGGGGGTTAGTGTTGTTTGATTTTAGGGGTTTAGGGTTGTTTGTTGTTAGGGGGTTAGAGTTGTTTGTTGTTAGGGTGTTAGTGTTGTTTGTTGTTAGGGGTTTAGGGTTGTTTGTTGTTAGGGGTTTAAGGTTGTTTCTTGTTGGGGTTTAGTGGTTTTTGTTGTTAGGGTGTTAGTGTTGTTTGTTGTTAGGGTGTTAGTGGTTTGTGTTGTTAGGGGGTTAGTGTTGTTTGATGTTAGGGGTTTAGGGTTGTTTGTTGTTAGGGGGTCAGAGTTGTTTGTTGTTAGGGTGTTAGTGTTGTTTGTTGTTAGGGGTTTAGGGTTGTTTGTTGTTAGGGGTTTAAGGTTGTTTCTTGTTGGGGTTTAGGGGTTTTTGTTGTTAGGGTGTTAGTGTTGTTTGTTGTTAGGGTGTCAGTGGTTTGTGTTGTTAGGGGGTTAGTGTTGTTTGATGTTAGGGGTTTAGGGTTGTTTGTTGTTAGGGGGTTACAGTTGTTTGTTGTTAGGGTGTTAGTGTTGTTTGTTGTTAGGGGTTTAGGGTTGTTTGTTGTTAGGGGTTTAAGGTTGTTTCTTGTTGGGGTTTAGTGGTTTTTGTTGTTAGGGTGTTAGTGTTGTTTGTTGTTAGGGTGTTAGTGGTTTGTCTTGTTAGGGGTTTAGTGTTGTTTGATGTTAGGGGTTTAGGGTTGTTTATTGTTAGGGGGTTAGAGTTGTTTGTTGTTAGGGTGTTAGTGTTGTTTGTTGTTAGGGGTTTAGGGTTGTTTGTTGTTAGTGGGTTAGTGTTTTTGGTTTTCAGGGGTTAGGGTTGTTTGTTGTTCGGGGGTAGTGTTTGTTGTTAGGGGGTTAGGGTTGTTTGTTGTTAGGGTGTTAGTGGTTTGTGTTGTTAGGGTGTTAGTGTTGTTTGATGTTTGGGACTTAGGGTTGTTTGTTGTTAGGGGGTTAGGGTTGTTTGTTGTTAGGGTGTTAGTGGTTTGTGTTGTTAGGGGGTTAGTGTTGTTTGATGTTAGGTTTTTAGGGTTGTTTGTTGTTAGGGGGTTAGAGTTGTTTGTTGTTAGGGTGTTAGTGTTGTTTGTTGTTAGGGGTTTAGGGTTGTTTGTTGTTAGGGGTTTAAGGTTGTTTCTTGTTGGGGTTTAGTGGTTTTTGTTGTTAGGGTGTTAGTGTTGTTTGTTGTTAGGGTGTTAGTGGTTTGTGTTGTTAGGGGGTTAGTGTTGTTTGATGTTAGAGGTTTAGGGTTGTTTGTTGTAAGTGGGTTAGGGTTGTTTGTTGTTAGTGGGTTAGTGTTTTTGGTTTTCAGGGGTTAGGGTTGTTTGTTGTTTGGGGGTAGTGTTTGTTGTTAGGGGGTTAGGGTTGTTTGTTGTTAGGGTGTTAGTGGTTTGTGTTGTTAGGGTGTTAGTGTTGTTTGATGTTAGCGGTTTAGGGTTGTTTGTTGTTAGCGGGTTAGGGTTGTTTGTTGTTAGGGTGTTAGTGGTTTGTGTTGTTAGGGGGTTAGTGTTGTTTGATGTTAGGGGTTTAGGGTTGTTTGTTGTTAGGAGGTTATATTTGTTTGTTGTTAGGGTGTTAGTGTTGTTTGTTGTTAGGGGTTTAGGGTTGTTTGTTGTTAGGGGTTTAAGGTTGTTTCTTGTTGGGGTTTAGTGGTTTTTGTTGTTAGGGTGTTAGTGTTGTTTGTTGTTAGGGTGTTGGTGGTTTGTGTTGTTAGGGGGTTAGTGTTGTTTGATGTTAGGGGTTTAGGGTTGTTTGTTGTTAGGGGGTTAGAGTTGTTTGTTGTTAGGGTGTTGGTGTTGTTTGTTGTTAGGGGTTTAGAGTTGTTTGTTGTTAGGGGGTTAGAGTTGTTTGTTGTTAGGGTGTTAGTGTTGTTTGATGTTAGGGGTTTAGGGTTGTTTGTTGTTAGTGGGTTAGGGTTGTTTGTTTTTAGTGGGTTAGTGTTTTTGGTTTTCAGGGGTTAGGGTTGTTTGTTGTTTGGGGGTTAGTGTTTGTTGTTAGGGGGTTAGGATTGTTTGTTGTTAGGGTGTTAGTGTTGTTTGATGTTAGGGGTTTAGGGTTGTATGTTGTTAGGGGTTTAAGGTTGTTTCTTGTTGGGGTTTAGTGGTTTTTGTTGTTAGGGTGTTAGTGTTGTTTGTTGTTAGGGTGTTAGTGGTTTGTGTTGTTAGGGGGTTAGTGTTGTTTGATGTTAGGGGTTTAGGGTTGTTTTTTGTTAGGGGGTTAGGGTTGTTTGTTGTTAGGGTGTTAGTGTTGTTTGTTGTTAGGGGTTTAGGGTTGTTTGTTGTTAGGGGGTTAGAGTTGTTTGTTGTTAGGGTGTTAGAGTTGTTTGATGTTAGGGGTTTAGGGTTGTTTGTTGTTAGTGGGTTAGGGTTGTTTGTTGTTAGTGGGTTCGTGTTTTTGGTTTTCAGGGGTTAGGGTTTTTTGTTGTTTGGGGGTTAGTGTTTGTTGTTAGGGGTTAGGGTTGTTTGTTGTTAGGGTGTTAGTGTTGTTTGATGTTCGGGGTTTAGGGTTGTTTGTTGTTAGGGGTTTAAGGTTGTTTCTTGTTGGGGTTTAGTGGTTTTTGTTGTTAGGGTGTTAGTGTTGTTTGTTGTTAGGGTGTTAGTGGTTTGTGTTGTTAGGGGGTTAGTGTTGTTTGATGTTAGGGGTTTAGGGTTGTTTTTTGTTAGGGGGTTAGAGTTGTTTGTTGTTAGGGTGTTAGTGTTGTTTGTTGTTAGGGGTTTAGGGTTGTTTGTTGTTAGGGGTTTAAGGTTGTTTCTTGTTGGGGTTTAGTGGTTTTTGTTGTTAGGGTGTTAGTGTTGTTTGTTGTTAGGGTGTTAGTGGTTTGTGTTGTTAGGGGGTTAGTGTTGTTTGATGTTAGGGGTTTAGGGTTGTTTGTTGTTAGGGGGTTAGAGTTGTTTGTTGTTAGGGTGTTAGTGTTGTTTGTTGTTAGGGGTTTAGGCTTGTTTGTTGTTAGGGGGTTAGAGTTGTTTGTTGTTAGGGTGTTAGTGTTGTTTGATGTTAGGGGTTTAGGGTTGTTTGTTGTTAGTGGGTTACGGTTGTTTGTTGTTAGTGGGTTAGTGTTTTTGGTTTTCAGGGGTTAGGGTTGTTTGTTGTTTGGGGGTTAGTGTTTGTTGTTAGGGGGTTAGGGTTGTTTGTTGTTAGGGTTTTACTGGTTTGTTTTGTTAGGGTGTTAGTGTTGTTTGATGTTAGGGGTTTAGGTTTGTTTGTTGTTAGGGGGTTAGGGTTGTTTGTTGTTAGGGTGTTAGTGTTCTTTGTTGTTAGGGGGTTAGGGTTGTTTCTTGTTACGGGGTTAGTGTTGTTTCTTGTTACGGGGTTTGGGTAGTTTCTTGTTAGGGGTTTAGGGTTGTTTGTTGTTAGGGTTTTAGGGTTGTTTCTTGTTGGGGTTTAGTGGTTTTTGTTGTTAGGGTGTTAGTGTTGTTTGTTGTTAGGGTGTTAGTGGTTTGTGTTGTTAGGGAGTTAGGATTGTTTGTTGTTAGGGTGTTAGTGTTGTTTGATGTTAGGGGTTTCGGGTTGTTTTTTGTTAGGGGGTTAGGGTTGTTTGTTGTTAGGGTGTTAGTGTTGTTTGTTGTTAGGGGTTTAGGGTTGTTTGTTGTTAGTGGGTTAATGTTGTTTGTTGTTAGTGGGTTAGTGTTTTCGGTTTTCAGGGATAAGGGTTGTTTGTTGTTTGGGGGTAGTGTTTGTTGTTAGGGGGTTAGGGTTGTTTGTTGTTAGGGTGTTAGTGGTTTGTGTTGTTAGGGTGTTAGTGTTGTTTGATGTTAGGGGTTTAGGGTTGTTTGTTGTTAGGGGGTTAGGGTTGTTTGTTGTTAGGGTGTTAGTGGTTTGTGTTGTTAGGGGGTTAGTGTTGTTTGATGTTAGGGGTTTAGGGTTGTTTTTTGTTAGGGGGTTAGGGTTGTTTGTTGTTAGGGTGTTAGTGTTGTTTGTTGTTAGGGGTTTAGGGTTGTTTGTTGTTAGGGGTTTAAGGTTGTTTCTTGTTGGGGTTTAGTGGTTTTTGTTGTTAGGGTGTTAGTGTTGTTTGTTGTTAGGGTGTTAGTGGTTTGTGTTGTTAGGGGGTTAGTGTTGTTTGATGTTAGGGGTTTAGGGTTGTTTGTTGTTAGGGGGTTAGAGTTGTTTGTTGTTAGGGTGTTAGTGTTGTTTGTTGTTAGCGGTTTAGGGTTGTTTGTTGTTAGGGGTTTAGGGTTGTTTGTTGTTAGGGGTTTAAGGTTGTTTCATTTGGGGTTTAGTGGTTTTTGTTGTTAGGGTGTTAGTGTTGTTTGTTGTTAGGGTGTTAGTGGTTTGTGTTGTTAGGGGGTTAGTGTTGTTTGATTTTAGGGGTTTAGGGTTGTTTGTTGTTAGGGGGTTAGAGTTGTTTGTTGTTAGGGTGTTAGTGTTGTTTGTTGTTAGGGGTTTAGGGTTGTTTGTTGTTAGGGGTTTAAGGTTGTTTCTTGTTGGGGTTTAGTGGTTTTTGTTGTTAGGGTGTTAGTGTTGTTTGTTGTTAGGGTGTTAGTGGTTTGTGTTGTTAGGGGGTTAGTGTTGTTTGATGTTAGGGGTTTAGGGTTGTTTGTTGTTAGGGGGTCAGAGTTGTTTGTTGTTAGGGTGTTAGTGTTGTTTGTTGTTAGGGGTTTAGGGTTGTTTGTTGTTAGGGGTTTAAGGTTGTTTCTTGTTGGGGTTTAGGGGTTTTTGTTGTTAGGGTGTTAGTGTTGTTTGTTGTTAGGGTGTCAGTGGTTTGTGTTGTTAGGGGGTTAGTGTTGTTTGATGTTAGGGGTTTAGGGTTGTTTGTTGTTAGGGGGTTACAGTTGTTTGTTGTTAGGGTGTTAGTGTTGTTTGTTGTTAGGGGTTTAGGGTTGTTTGTTGTTAGGGGTTTAAGGTTGTTTCTTGTTGGGGTTTAGTGGTTTTTGTTGTTAGGGTGTTAGTGTTGTTTGTTGTTAGGGTGTTAGTGGTTTGTCTTGTTAGGGGTTTAGTGTTGTTTGATGTTAGGGGTTTAGGGTTGTTTATTGTTAGGGGGTTAGAGTTGTTTGTTGTTAGGGTGTTAGTGTTGTTTGTTGTTAGGGGTTTAGGGTTGTTTGTTGTTAGTGGGTTAGTGTTTTTGGTTTTCAGGGGTTAGGGTTGTTTGTTGTTCGGGGGTAGTGTTTGTTGTTAGGGGGTTAGGGTTGTTTGTTGTTAGGGTGTTAGTGGTTTGTGTTGTTAGGGTGTTAGTGTTGTTTGATGTTTGGGACTTAGGGTTGTTTGTTGTTAGGGGGTTAGGGTTGTTTGTTGTTAGGGTGTTAGTGGTTTGTGTTGTTAGGGGGTTAGTGTTGTTTGATGTTAGGTTTTTAGGGTTGTTTGTTGTTAGGGGGTTAGAGTTGTTTGTTGTTAGGGTGTTAGTGTTGTTTGTTGTTAGGGGTTTAGGGTTGTTTGTTGTTAGGGGTTTAAGGTTGTTTCTTGTTGGGGTTTAGTGGTTTTTGTTGTTAGGGTGTTAGTGTTGTTTGTTGTTAGGGTGTTAGTGGTTTGTGTTGTTAGGGGGTTAGTGTTGTTTGATGTTAGAGGTTTAGGGTTGTTTGTTGTAAGTGGGTTAGGGTTGTTTGTTGTTAGTGGGTTAGTGTTTTTGGTTTTCAGGGGTTAGGGTTGTTTGTTGTTTGGGGGTAGTGTTTGTTGTTAGGGGGTTAGGGTTGTTTGTTGTTAGGGTGTTAGTGGTTTGTGTTGTTAGGGTGTTAGTGTTGTTTGATGTTAGCGGTTTAGGGTTGTTTGTTGTTAGCGGGTTAGGGTTGTTTGTTGTTAGGGTGTTAGTGGTTTGTGTTGTTAGGGGGTTAGTGTTGTTTGATGTTAGGGGTTTAGGGTTGTTTGTTGTTAGGAGGTTATATTTGTTTGTTGTTAGGGTGTTAGTGTTGTTTGTTGTTAGGGGTTTAGGGTTGTTTGTTGTTAGGGGTTTAAGGTTGTTTCTTGTTGGGGTTTAGTGGTTTTTGTTGTTAGGGTGTTAGTGTTGTTTGTTGTTAGGGTGTTGGTGGTTTGTGTTGTTAGGGGGTTAGTGTTGTTTGATGTTAGGGGTTTAGGGTTGTTTGTTGTTAGGGGGTTAGAGTTGTTTGTTGTTAGGGTGTTGGTGTTGTTTGTTGTTAGGGGTTTAGAGTTGTTTGTTGTTAGGGGGTTAGAGTTGTTTGTTGTTAGGGTGTTAGTGTTGTTTGATGTTAGGGGTTTAGGGTTGTTTGTTGTTAGTGGGTTAGGGTTGTTTGTTTTTAGTGGGTTAGTGTTTTTGGTTTTCAGGGGTTAGGGTTGTTTGTTGTTTGGGGGTTAGTGTTTGTTGTTAGGGGGTTAGGATTGTTTGTTGTTAGGGTGTTAGTGTTGTTTGATGTTAGGGGTTTAGGGTTGTATGTTGTTAGGGGTTTAAGGTTGTTTCTTGTTGGGGTTTAGTGGTTTTTGTTGTTAGGGTGTTAGTGTTGTTTGTTGTTAGGGTGTTAGTGGTTTGTGTTGTTAGGGGGTTAGTGTTGTTTGATGTTAGGGGTTTAGGGTTGTTTTTTGTTAGGGGGTTAGGGTTGTTTGTTGTTAGGGTGTTAGTGTTGTTTGTTGTTAGGGGTTTAGGGTTGTTTGTTGTTAGGGGGTTAGAGTTGTTTGTTGTTAGGGTGTTAGAGTTGTTTGATGTTAGGGGTTTAGGGTTGTTTGTTGTTAGTGGGTTAGGGTTGTTTGTTGTTAGTGGGTTCGTGTTTTTGGTTTTCAGGGGTTAGGGTTTTTTGTTGTTTGGGGGTTAGTGTTTGTTGTTAGGGGTTAGGGTTGTTTGTTGTTAGGGTGTTAGTGTTGTTTGATGTTCGGGGTTTAGGGTTGTTTGTTGTTAGGGGTTTAAGGTTGTTTCTTGTTGGGGTTTAGTGGTTTTTGTTGTTAGGGTGTTAGTGTTGTTTGTTGTTAGGGTGTTAGTGGTTTGTGTTGTTAGGGGGTTAGTGTTGTTTGATGTTAGGGGTTTAGGGTTGTTTTTTGTTAGGGGGTTAGAGTTGTTTGTTGTTAGGGTGTTAGTGTTGTTTGTTGTTAGGGGTTTAGGGTTGTTTGTTGTTAGGGGTTTAAGGTTGTTTCTTGTTGGGGTTTAGTGGTTTTTGTTGTTAGGGTGTTAGTGTTGTTTGTTGTTAGGGTGTTAGTGGTTTGTGTTGTTAGGGGGTTAGTGTTGTTTGATGTTAGGGGTTTAGGGTTGTTTGTTGTTAGGGGGTTAGAGTTGTTTGTTGTTAGGGTGTTAGTGTTGTTTGTTGTTAGGGGTTTAGGCTTGTTTGTTGTTAGGGGGTTAGAGTTGTTTGTTGTTAGGGTGTTAGTGTTGTTTGATGTTAGGGGTTTAGGGTTGTTTGTTGTTAGTGGGTTACGGTTGTTTGTTGTTAGTGGGTTAGTGTTTTTGGTTTTCAGGGGTTAGGGTTGTTTGTTGTTTGGGGGTTAGTGTTTGTTGTTAGGGGGTTAGGGTTGTTTGTTGTTAGGGTTTTACTGGTTTGTTTTGTTAGGGTGTTAGTGTTGTTTGATGTTAGGGGTTTAGGTTTGTTTGTTGTTAGGGGGTTAGGGTTGTTTGTTGTTAGGGTGTTAGTGTTCTTTGTTGTTAGGGGGTTAGGGTTGTTTCTTGTTACGGGGTTAGTGTTGTTTCTTGTTACGGGGTTTGGGTAGTTTCTTGTTAGGGGTTTAGGGTTGTTTGTTGTTAGGGTTTTAGGGTTGTTTCTTGTTGGGGTTTAGTGGTTTTTGTTGTTAGGGTGTTAGTGTTGTTTGTTGTTAGGGTGTTAGTGGTTTGTGTTGTTAGGGGGTTAGGATTGTTTGTTGTTAGGCTGTTAGTGTTGTTTGATGTTAGGGGTTTCGGGTTGTTTTTTGTTAGGGGGTTAGGGTTGTTTGTTGTTAGGGTGTTAGTGTTGTTTGTTGTTAGGGGTTTAGGGTTGTTTGTTGTTAGTGGGTTAATGTTGTTTGTTGTTAGTGGGTTAGTGTTTTTGGTTTTCAGGGGTTAGGGTTGTTTGTTGTTTGGGGGTAGTGTTTGTTGTTAGGGGGTTAGGGTTGTTTGTTGTTAGGGTTTTAGGGTTGTTTCTTGTTGGGGTTTAGTGGTTTTTGTTGTTAGGGTGTTAGTGTTGTTTGTTGTTAGGGTGTCAGTGGTTTGTGTTGTTAGGGGGTTAGTGTTGTTTGATGTTAGGGGTTTAGGGTTGTTTGTTGTTAGGGGGTTACAGTTGTTTGTTGTTAGGGTGTTAGTGTTGTTTGTTGTTAGGGGTTTAGGGTTGTTTGTTGTTAGGGGTTTAAGGTTGTTTCTTGTTGGGGTTTAGTGGTTTTTGTTGTTAGGGTGTTAGTGTTGTTTGTTGTTAGGGTGTTAGTGGTTTGTCTTGTTAGGGGTTTAGTGTTGTTTGATGTTAGGGGTTTAGGGTTGTTTTTTGTTAGGGGGTTAGAGTTGTTTGTTGTTAGGGTGTTAGTGTTGTTTGTTGTTAGGGGTTTAGGGTTGTTTGTTGTTAGTGGGTTAGTGTTTTTGGTTTTCAGGGGTTAGGGTTGTTTGTTGTTTGGGGGTAGTGTTTGTTGTTAGGGGGTTAGGGTTGTTTGTTGTTAGGGTGTTAGTGGTTTGTGTTGTTAGGGTGTTAGTGTTGTTTGATGTTTGGGATTTAGGGTTGTTTGTTGTTAGGGGGTTAGGGTTGTTTGTTGTTAGGGTGTTAGTGGTTTGTGTTGTTAGGGGGTTAGTGTTGTTTGATGTTAGGTTTTTAGGGTTGTTTGTTGTTAGGGGGTTAGAGTTGTTTGTTGTTAGGGTGTTAGTGTTGTTTGTTGTTAGGGGTTTAGGGTTGTTTGTTGTTAGGGGTTTAAGGTTGTTTCTTGTTGGGGTTTAGTGGTTTTTGTTGTTAGGGTGTTAGTGTTGTTTGTTGTTAGGGTGTTAGTGGTTTGTGTTGTTAGGGGGTTAGTGTTGTTTGATGTTAGGGGTTTAGGGTTGTTTGTTGTTAGGGGGTTAGAGTTGTTTGTTGTTAGGGTGTTAGTGTTGTTTGTTGTTAGGGGTTTAGGCTTGTTTGTTGTTAGTGGGTTAGTGTTTTTGGTTTTCAGGGGTTAGGGTTGTTTGTTGTTTGGGGGTAGTGTTTGTTGTTAGGGGGTTAGGGTTGTTTGTTGTTAGGGTGTTAGTGGTTTGTGTTGTTAGGGGGTTAGTGTTGTTTGATGTTAGGTTTTTAGGGTTGTTTGTTGTTAGGGGGTTAGGGTTGTTTGTTGTTAGGGTGTTAGTGTTGTTTGTTGTTAGGGGTTTAGGGTTGTTTGTTGTTAGGGGTTTAAGGTTGTTTCTTGTTGGGGTTTAGTGGTTTTTGTTGTTAGGGTGTTAGTGTTGTTTGTTGTTAGGGTGTTAGTGGTTTGTGTTGTTAGGGGGTTAGTGTTGTTTGATGTTAGGGGTTTAGGGTTGTTTGTTGTTAGTGGGTTAGGGTTGTTTGTTGTTAGTGGGTTAGTGTTTTTGGTTTTCAGGGGTTAGGGTTGTTTGTTGTTTGGGGGTAGTGTTTGTTGTTAGGGGGTTAGGGTTGTTTGTTGTTAGGGTGTTAGTGGTTTGTGTTGTTAGGGTGTTAGTGTTGTTTGATGTTAGCGGTTTAGGGTTGTTTGTTGTTAGCGGGTTAGGGTTGTTTGTTGTTAGGGTGTTAGTGGTTTGTGTTGTTAGGGGGTTAGTGTTGTTTGATGTTAGGGGTTTAGGGTTGTTTGTTGTTAGGGGGTTAGATTTGTTTGTTGTTAGGGTGTTAGTGTTGTTTGTTGTTAGGGGTTTAGGGTTGTTTGTTGTTAGGGGTTTAAGGTTGTTTCTTGTTGGGGTTTAGTGGTTTTTGTTGTTAGGGTGTTAGTGTTGTTTGTTGTTAGGGTGTTGGTGGTTTGTGTTGTTAGGGGGTTAGTGTTGTTTGATGTTAGGGGTTTAGGGTTGTTTGTTGTTAGGGGGTTAGAGTTGTTTGTTGTTAGGGTGTTAGTGTTGTTTGTTGTTAGGGGTTTAGAGTTGTTTGTTGTTAGGGGGTTAGAGTTGTTTGTTGTTAGGGTGTTAGTGTTGTTTGATGTTAGGGGTTTAGGGTTGTTTGTTGTTAGTGGGTTAGGGTTGTTTGTTGTTAGTGGGTTAGTGTTTTTGGTTTTCAGGGGTTAGGGTTGTTTGTTGTTTGGGGGTTAGTGTTTGTTGTTAGGGGGTTAGGATTGTTTGTTGTTAGGGTGTTAGTGTTGTTTGATGTTAGGGGTTTAGGGTTGTTTGTTGTTAGGGGTTTAAGGTTGTTTCTTGTTGGGGTTTAGTGGTTTTTGTTGTTAGGGTGTTAGTGTTGTTTGTTGTTAGGGTGTTAGTGGTTTGTGTTGTTAGGGGGTTAGTGTTGTTTGATGTTAGGGGTTTAGGGTTGTTTTTTGTTAGGGGGTTAGGGTTGTTTGTTGTTAGGGTGTTAGTGTTGTTTGTTGTTAGGGGTTTAGGGTTGTTTGTTGTTAGGGGTTTAAGGTTGTTTCTTGTTGGGGTTTAGTGGTTTTTGTTGTTAGGGTGTTAGTGTTGTTTGTTGTTAGGGTGTTAGTGGTTTGTGTTGTTAGGGGGTTAGTGTTGTTTGATGTTAGGGGTTTAGGGTTGTTTGTTGTTAGGGGGTTAGAGTTGTTTGTTGTTAGGGTGTTAGTGTTGTTTGTTGTTAGCGGTTTAGGGTTGTTTGTTGTTAGGGGTTTAGGGTTGTTTGTTGTTAGGGGTTTAAGGTTGTTTCATTTGGGGTTTAGTGGTTTTTGTTGTTAGGGTGTTAGTGTTGTTTGTTGTTAGGGTGTTAGTGGTTTGTGTTGTTAGGGGGTTAGTGTTGTTTGATTTTAGGGGTTTAGGGTTGTTTGTTGTTAGGGGGTTAGAGTTGTTTGTTGTTAGGGTGTTAGTGTTGTTTGTTGTAAGGGGTTTAGGGTTGTTTGTTGTTAGGGGTTTAAGGTTGTTTCTTGTTGGGGTTTAGTGGTTTTTGTTGTTAGGGTGTTAGTGTTGTTTGTTGTTAGGGTGTTAGTGGTTTGTGTTGTTAGGGGGTTAGTGTTGTTTGATGTTAGTGGTTTAGGGTTGTTTGTTGTTAGGGGGTCAGAGTTGTTTGTTGTTAGGGTGTTAGTGTTGTTTGTTGTTAGGGGTTTAGGGTTGTTTGTTGTTAGGGGTTTAAGGTTGTTTCTTGTTGGGGTTTAGTGGTTTTTGTTGTTAGGGTGTTAGTGTTGTTTGTTGTTAGGGTGTCAGTGGTTTGTGTTGTTAGGGGGTTAGTGTTGTTTGATGTTAGGGGTTTAGGGTTGTTTGTTGTTAGGGGGTTACAGTTGTTTGTTGTTAGGGTGTTAGTGTTGTTTGTTGTTAGGGGTTTAGGGTTGTTTGTTGTTAGGGGTTTAAGGTTGTTTCTTGTTGGGGTTTAGTGGTTTTTGTTGTTAGGGTGTTAGTGTTGTTTGTTGTTAGGGTGTTAGTGGTTTGTCTTGTTAGGGGTTTAGTGTTGTTTGATGTTAGGGGTTTAGGGTTGTTTTTTGTTAGGGGGTTAGAGTTGTTTGTTGTTAGGGTGTTAGTGTTGTTTGTTGTTAGGGGTTTAGGGTTGTTTGTTGTTAGTGGGTTAGTGTTTTTGGTTTTCAGGGGTTAGGGTTGTTTGTTGTTTGGGGGTAGTGTTTGTTGTTAGGGTGTTAGTGTTGTTTGTTGTTAGGGTGTTGGTGGTTTGTGTTGTTAGGGGGTTAGTGTTGTTTGATGTTAGGGGTTTAGGGTTGTTTGTTGTTAGGGGGTTAGAGTTGTTTGTTGTTAGGGTGTTAGTGTTGTTTGTTGTTAGGGGTTTAGGGTTGTTTGTTGTTAGGGGTTTAAGGTTGTTTCTTGTTGGGGTTTAGTGGTTTTTGTTGTTAGGGTGTTAGTGTTGTTTGTTGTTAGGGTGTTAGTGGTTTGTGTTGTTAGGGGGTTAGTGTTGTTTGATGTTAGGGGTTTAGGGTTGTTTGTTGTTAGGGGGTTAGAGTTGTTTGTTGTTAGGGTGTTAGTGTTGTTTGTTGTTAGGGGTTTAGGGTTGTTTGTTGTTAGGGGGTTAGAGTTGTTTGTTGTTAGGGTGTTAGAGTTGTTTGATGTTAGGGGTTTAGGGTTGTTTGTTGTTAGTGGGTTAGGGTTGTTTGTTGTTAGTGGGTTAGTGTTTTTGGTTTTCAGGGGTTAGGGTTGTTTGTTGTTTGGGGGTAGTGTTTGTTGTTAGGGGGTTAGGGTTGTTTGTTGTTAGGGTGTTAGTGGTTTGTGTTGTTAGGGTGTTAGTGTTGTTTGATGTTAGGGGTTTAGGGTTGTTTGTTGTTAGGGGGTTAGGGTTGTTTGTTGTTAGGGTGTTAGTGGTTTGTGTTGTTAGGGGGTTAGTGTTGTTTGATGTTAGGGGTTTAGGGTTGTTTGTTGTTAGGGGGTTAGAGTTGTTTGTTGTTAGGGTGTTAGTGTTGTTTGTTGTTAGGGGTTTAGGGTTGTTTGTTGTTAGGGGTTTAAGGTTGTTTCTTGTTGGGGTTTAGTGGTTTTTGTTGTCAGGGTGTTAGTGTTGTTTGTTGTTAGGGTGTTAGTGGTTTGTGTTGTTAGGGGGTTAGTGTTGTTTGTTGTTAGGGGTTTAGGGTTGTTTGTTGTTAGGGGGTTAGTGTTGTTTGTTGTTAGGGGTTTAGGGTTGTTTGTTGTTAGGGTGTTAGTGTTGTTTGTTGTTAGGGGTTTAGGGTTGTTTGTTGTTAGGGGTTTAAGGTTGTTTCTTGTTGGGGTTTAGTGGTTTTTGTTGTTAGGGTGTTAGTGTTGTGTGTTGTTAGGGTGTTAGTGGTTTGTGTTGTTAGGGGGTTAGTGTTGTTTGATGTTAGGGGTTTAGGGTTGTTTGTTGTTAGGGGGTTAGAGTTGTTTGTTGTTAGGGTGTTAGTGTTGTTTGTTGTTAGGGGTTTAGGGTTGTTTGTTGTTAGGGGGTTAGAGTTGTTTGATGTTAGGGGTTTAGGGTTGTTTGTTGTTAGTGGGTTAGGGTTGTTTGTTGTTAGTGGGTTAGTGTTTTTGGTTTTCAGGGGTTAGGGTTGTTTGTTGTTTGGGGGTAGTGTTTGTTGTTAGGGGGTTAGGGTTGTTTGTTGTTAGGGTGTTAGTGGTTTGTGTTGTTAGGGTGTTAGTGTTGTTTGATGTTAGGGGTTTAGGGTTGTTTGTTGTTAGGGGGTTAGGGTTGTTTGTTGTTAGGGTGTTAGTGGTTTGTGTTGTTAGGGGGTTAGTGTTGTTTGATGTTAGGGGTTTAGGGTTGTTTGTTGTTAGGGGGTTAGAGTTGTTTGTTGTTAGGGTGTTAGTGTTGTTTGTTGTTAGGGGTTTAGGGTTGTTTGTTGTTAGGGGTTTAAGGTTGTTTCTTGTTGGGGTTTAGTGGTTTTTGTTGTTAGGGTGTTAGTGTTGTTTGTTGTTAGGGTGTTAGTGGTTTGTGTTGTTAGGGGGTTAGTGTTGTTTGATGTTAGGGGTTTAGGGTTGTTTGTTGTTAGGGGGTTAGAGTTGTTTGTTGTTAGGGTGTTAGTGTTGTTTGTTGTTAGGGGTTTAGGGTTGTTTGTTGTTAGGGGTTTAAGGTTGTTTGTTTTTGGGGTTTAGTGGTTTTTGTTGTTAGGGTGTTAGTGTTGTTTGTTGTTAGGGTGTTAGTGGTTTGTGTTGCTAGGGGGTTAGTGTTGTTTGATGTTAGGGGTTTAGGGTTGTTTGTTGTTAGGGGGTTAGAGTTGTTTGTTGTTAGGGTGTTAGTGTTGTTTGTTGTTAGGGGTTTAGGGTTGTTTGTTGTTAGGGGTTTAAGGTTGTTTCTTGTTGGGGTTTAGTGGTTTTTGTTGTTAGGGTGTTAGTGTTGTTTGTTGTTAGGGTGTTAGTGGTTTGTGTTGTTAGGGGGTTAGTGTTGTTTGTTGTTAGGGGTTTAGGGTTGTTTGTTGTTAGGGGTTTAAAGTTGTTTCTTGTTGGGGTTTAGTGGTTTTTGTTGTTAGGGTGTTAGTGTTGTTTGTTGTTAGGGTGTTAGTGGTTTCTGTTGTTAAGGGGTTAGTGTTGTTTGATGTTAGGGGGTTAGGGTTGTTTCTTGTTACGGGGTTAGTGTTGTTTGCTGTTACGGGGTTAGGGTAGTTTCTTGTTAGGGGTTTAGTGTTGTTTTTTGTTAGGGGGTTAGTGTTTGTTGTTAGGGGGTTAGGGTTGTTTGTTGTTAGGGTTTTAGGGTTGTTTCTTGTTGGGGTTTAGTGGTTTTTGTTGTTAGGGTGTTAGTGTTGTTTGTTGTTAGGGTGTTAGTGGTTTGTGTTGTTGGGGGTTAGGATTGTTTGTTGTTAGGGTGTTAGTGTTGTTTGATGTTAGGGGTTTCGGGTTGTTTTTTGTTAGGGGGTTAGGGTTGTTTGTTGTTAGGGTCTTAGTGTTGTTTGTTGTTAGGGGTTTAGGGTTGTTTGTTGTTAGTGGGTTAATGTTGTTTGTTGTTAGTGGGTTAGTGTTTTTGGTTTTCAGGGGTTAGGGTTGTTTGTTGTTTGGGGGTAGTGTTTGTTGTTAGGGGGTTAGGGTTGTTTGTTGTTAGGGTGTTAGTGGTTTGTGTTGTTAGGGTGTTAGTGTTGTTTGATGTTAGGGGTTTAGGGTTGTTTGTTGTTAGGGGGTTAGGGTTGTTTGTTGTTAGGGTGTTAGTGGTTTGTGTTGTTAGGGGGTTAGTGTTGTTTGATGTTAGGGGTTTAGGGTTGTTTGTTGTTAGGGGGTTAGAGTTGTTTGTTGTTAGGGTGTTAGTGTTGTTTGTTGTTAGGGGTTTAGGGTTGTTTGTTGTTAGGGGTTTAAGGTTGTTTCTTGTTGGGGTTTAGTGGTTTTTGTTGTTAGGGTGTTAGTGTTGTTTGTTGTTAGGGTGTTAGTGGTTTGTGTTGTTAGGGGGTTAGTGTTGTTTGATGTTAGGGGTTTAGGGTTGTTTGTTGTTAGGGGGTCAGAGTTGTTTGTTGTTAGGGTGTTAGTGTTGTTTGTTGTTAGCGGTTTAGGGTTGTTTGTTGTTAGGGGTTTAGGGTTGTTTGTTGTTAGGGGTTTAAGGTTGTTTCTTTTTGGGGTTTAGTGGTTTTTGTTGTTAGGGTGTTAGTGTTGTTTGTTGTTAGGGTGTTAGTGGTTTGTGTTGTTAGGGGGTTAGTGTTGTTTGATTTTAGGGGTTTAGGGTTGTTTGTTGTTAGGGGGTTAGAGTTGTTTGTTGTTAGGGTGTTAGTGTTGTTTGTTGTTAGGGGTTTAGGGTTGTTTGTTGTTAGGGGTTTAAGGTTGTTTCTTGTTGGGGTTTAGTGGTTTTTGTTGTTAGGGTGTTAGTGTTGTTTGTTGTTAGGGTGTTAGTGGTTTGTGTTGTTAGGGGGTTAGTGTTGTTTGATGTTAGGGGTTTAGGGTTGTTTGTTGTTAGGGGGTCAGAGTTGTTTGTTGTTAGGGTGTTAGTGTTGTTTGTTGTTAGGGGTTTAGGGTTGTTTGTTGTTCGGGGTTTAAGGTTGTTTCTTGTTGGGGTTTAGTGGTTTTTGTTGTTAGGGTGTTAGTGTTGTTTGTTGTTAGGGTGTCAGTGGTTTGTGTTGTTAGGGGGTTAGTGTTGTTTGATGTTAGGGGTTTAGGGTTGTTTGTTGTTAGGGGGTTACAGTTGTTTGTTGTTAGGGTGTTAGTGTTGTTTGTTGTTAGGGGTTTAGGGTTGTTTGTTGTTAGGGGTTTAAGGTTGTTTCTTGTTGGGGTTTAGTGGTTTTTGTTGTTAGGGTGTTAGTGTTGTTTGTTGTTAGGGTGTTAGTGGTTTGTCTTGTTAGGGGTTTAGTGTTGTTTGATGTTAGGGGTTTAGGGTTGTTTTTTGTTAGGGGGTTAGAGTTGTTTGTTGTTAGGGTGTTAGTGTTGTTTGTTGTTAGGGGTTTAGGGTTGTTTGTTGTTAGTGGGTTAGTGTTTTTGGTTTTCAGGGGTTAGGGTTGTTTGTTGTTTGGGGGTAGTGTTTGTTGTTAGGGGGTTAGGGTTGTTTGTTGTTAGGGTGTTAGTGGTTTGTGTTGTTAGGGTGTTAGTGTTGTTTGATGTTTGGGATTTAGGGTTGTTTGTTGTTAGGGGGTTAGGGTTGTTTGTTGTTAGGGTGTTAGTGGTTTGTGTTGTTAGGGGGTTAGTGTTGTTTGATTTTAGGGGTTTAGGGTTGTTTGTTGTTAGGGGGTTAGAGTTGTTTGTTGTTAGGGTGTTAGTGTTGTTTGTTGTTAGGGGTTTAGGGTTGTTTGTTGTTAGGGGTTTAAGGTTGTTTCTTGTTGGGGTTTAGTGGTTTTTGTTGTTAGGGTGTTAGTGTTGTTTGTTGTTAGGGTGTTAGTGGTTTGTGTTGTTAGGGGGTTAGTGTTGTTTGATGTTAGGGGTTTAGGGTTGTTTGTTGTTAGTGGGTTAGGGTTGTTTGTTGTTAGTGGGTTAGTGTTTTTGGTTTTCAGGGGTTAGGGTTGTTTGTTGTTTGGGGGTAGTGTTTGTTGTTAGGGGGTTAGGGTTGTTTGTTGTTAGGGTGTAAGTGGTTTGTGTTGTTAGGGTGTTAGTGTTGTTTGATGTTAGCGGTTTAGGGTTGTTTGTTGTTAGCGGGTTAGGGTTGTTTGTTGTTAGGGTGTTAGTGGTTTGTGTTGTTAGGGGGTTAGTGTTGTTTGATGTTAGGGGTTTAGGGTTGTTTGTTGTTAGGGGGTTAGATTTGTTTGTTGTTAGGGTGTTAGTGTTGTTTGTTGTTAGGGGTTTAGGGTTGTTTGTTGTTAGGGGTTTAAGGTTGTTTCTTGTTGGGGTTTAGTGGTTTTTGTTGTTAGGGTGTTAGTGTTGTTTGTTGTTAGGGTGTTGGTGGTTTGTGTTGTTAGGGGGTTAGTGTTGTTTGATGTTAGGGGTTTAGGGTTGTTTGTTGTTAGGGGGTTAGAGTTGTTTGTTGTTAGGGTGTTAGTGTTGTTTGTTGTTAGGGGTTTAGAGTTGTTTGTTGTTAGGGGGTTAGAGTTGTTTGTTGTTAGTGTGTTAGTGTTGTTTGATGTTAGGGGTTTAGGGTTGTTTGTTGTTAGTGGGATAGGGTTGTTTGTTGTTAGTGGGTTAGTGTTTTTGGTTTTCAGGGGTTAGGGTTGTTTGTTGTTTGCGGGTTAGTGTTTGTTGTTAGGGGGTTAGGATTGTTTGTTGTTAGGGTGTTAGTGTTGTTTGATGTTAGGGGTTTAGGGTTGTTTGTTGTTAGGGGTTTAAGGTTGTTTCTTGTTGGGGTTTAGTGGTTTTTGTTGTTAGGGTGTTAGTGTTGTTTGTTGTTAGGGTGTTAGTGGTTTGTGTTGTTAGGGGGTTAGTGTTGTTTGATGTTAGGGGTTTAGGGTTGTTTTTTGTTAGGGGGTTAGAGTTGTTTGTTGTTAGGGTGTTAGTGTTGTTTGTTGTTAGGGGTTTAGGGTTGTTTGTTGTTAGGGGTTTAAGGTTGTTTCTTGTTGGGGTTTAGTTGTTTTTGTTGTTAGGGTGTTAGTGTTGTTTGTTGTTAGGGTGTTAGTGGTTTGTGTTGTTAGGGGGTTAGTGTTGTTTGATGTTAGGGGTTTAGGGTTGTTCGTTGTTAGGGGGTTAGAGTTGTTTGTTGTTAGGGTGTTAGTGTTGTTTGTTGTTAGGGGTTTAGGGTTGTTTGTTGTTAGGGGTTTAAGGTTGTTTCTTGTTGGGGTTTAGTGGTTTTTGTTGTTAGGGTGTTAGTGTTGTTTGTTGTTAGGGTGTTAGTGGTTTGTGTTGTTAGGGGGTTAGTGTTGTTTGATGTTAGGGGTTTAGGGTTGTTTGTTGTTAGGGGGTTAGAGTTGTTTGTTGTTAGGGTGTTAGTGTTGTTTGTTGTTAGGGGTTTAGGCTTGTTTGTTGTTAGTTGGTTAGAGTTGTTTGTTGTTAGGGTGTTAGTGTTGTTTGATGTTAGGGGTTTAGGGTTGTTTGTTGTTAGTGGGTTACGGTTGTTTGTTGTTAGTGGGTTAGTGTTTTTGGTTTTCAGGGGTTAGGGTTGTTTGTTGTTTGGGGGTTAGTGTTTGTTGTTAGGGGGTTAGGGTTGTTTGTTGTTAGGGTTTTAGTGGTTTGTTTTGTTAGGGTGTTAGTGTTGTTTGATGTTAGGGGTTTAGGGTTGTTTGTTGTTAGGGGGTTAGGGTTGTTTGTTGTTAGGGTGTTAGTGTTCTTTGTTGTTAGGGGGTTAGGGTTGTTTCTTGTTACGGGGTTAGTGTTGTTTGTTGTTACGGGGTTTGGGTAGTTTCTTGTTAGGGGTTTAGGGTTGTTTGTTGTTAGGGTTTTAGGGTTGTTTCTTGTTGGGGTTTAGTGGTTTTTGTTGTTAGGGTGTTAGTGTTGTTTGTTGTTAGGGTGTTAGTGGTTTGTGTTGTTAGGGGGTTAGGATTGTTTGTTGTTAGGGTGTTAGTGTTGTTTGATGTTAGGGGTTTCGGGTTGTTTTTTGTTAGGGGGTTAGGGTTGTTTGTGGTTAGGGTGTTAGTGTTGTTTGTTGTTAGGGGTTTAGGGTTGTTTGTTGTTAGTGGGTTAATGTTGTTTGTTGTTAGTGGGTTAGTGTTTTTGGTTTTCAGGGGTTAGGGTTGTTTGTTGTTTGGGGGTAGTGTTTGTTGTTAGGGGGTTAGGGTTGTTTGTTGTTAGGGTGTTAGTGGTTTGTATTGTTAGGGTGTTAGTGTTGTTTGATGTTAGGGGTTTAGGGTTGTTTGTTGTTGGGGGTTAGGGTTGTTTGTTGTTAGGGTGTTAGTGGTTTGTGTTGTTAGGGGGTTAGTGTTGTTTGATGTTAGGGGTTTAGGGTTGTTTGTTGTTAGGGGGTTAGAGTTGTTTGTTGTTAGGGTGTTAGTGTTGTTTGTTGTTAGGGGTTTAGGGTTGTTTGTTGTTAGGGGTTTAAGGTTGTTTCTTGTTGGGGTTTAGTGGTTTTTGTTGTTAGGGTGTTAGTGTTGTTTGTTGTTAGGGTGTTAGTGGTTTGTGTTGTTAGGGGGTTAGTGTTGTTTGATGTTAGGGGTTTAGGGTTGTTTGTTGTTAGGGGGTTAGAGTTGTTTGTTGTTAGGGTGTTAGTGTTGTTTGTTGTTAGCGGTTTAGGGTTGTTTGTTGTTAGGGGTTTAGGGTTGTTTGTTGTTAGGGGTTTAAGGTTGTTTCTTTTTGGGGTTTAGTGGTTTTTGTTGTTAGGGTGTTAGTGTTGTTTGTTGTTAGGGTGTTAGTGGTTTGTGTTGTTAGGGGGTTAGTGTTGTTTGATTTTAGGGGTTTAGGGTTGTTTGTTGTTAGGGGGTTAGAGTTGTTTGTTGTTAGGGTGTTAGTGTTGTTTGTTGTTAGGGGTTTAGGGTTGTTTGTTGTTAGGGGTTTAAGGTTGTTTCTTGTTGGGGTTTAGTGGTTTTTGTTGTTAGGGTGTTAGTGTTTGTTGTTAGGGTGTTAGTATTGTTTGTTGTTAGGGTGTCAGTGGTTTGTGTTGTTAGGGGGTTAGTGTTGTTTGATGTTAGGGGTTTAGGGTTGTTTGTTGTTAGGGGGTTACAGTTGTTTGTTGTTAGGGTGTTAGTGTTGTTTGTTGTTAGGGGTTTAGGGTTGTTTGTTGTTAGGGGTTTAAGGTTGTTTCTTGTTGGGGTTTAGTGGTTTTTGTTGTTAGGGTGTTAGTGTTGTTTGTTGTTAGGGTGTTAGTGGTTTGTCTTGTTAGGGGTTTAGTGTTGTTTGATGTTAGGGGTTTAGGGTTGTTTTTTGTTAGGGGGTTAGAGTTGTTTTTTGTTAGGTTGTTAGTGTTGTTTGTTGTTAGGGGTTTAGGGTTGTTTGTTGTTAGTGGGTTAGTGTTTTTGGTTTTCAGGGGTTAGGGTTGTTTGTTGTTTGGGGGTAGTGTTTGTTGTTAGGGAGTTAGGGTTGTTTGTTGTTAGGGTGTTAGTGGTTTGTGTTGTTAGGGTGTTAGTGTTGTTTGATGTTTGGGATTTAGGGTTGTTTGTTGTTAGGGGGTTAGGGTTGTTTGTTGTTAGGGTGTTAGTGGTTTGTGTTGTTAGGGGGTTAGTGTTGTTTGATGTTAGGTTTTTAGGGTTGTTTGTTGTTAGGGGGTTAGAGTTGTTTGTTGTTAGGGTGTTAGTGTTGTTTGTTGTTAGGGGTTTAGGGTTGTTTGTTGTTAGGGGTTTAAGGTTGTTTCTTGTTGGGGTTTAGTTGTTTTTGTTGTTAGGGTGTTAGTGTTGTTTGTTGTTAGGGTGTTAGTGGTTTGTGTTGTTAGGGGGTTAGTGTTGTTTGATGTTAGGGGTTTAGGGTTGTTCGTTGTTAGGGGGTTAGAGTTGTTTGTTGTTAGGGTGTTAGTGTTGTTTGTTGTTAGGGGTTTAGGGTTGTTTGTTGTTAGGGGTTTAAGGTTGTTTCTTGTTGGGGTTTAGTGGTTTTTGTTGTTAGGGTGTTAGTGTTGTTTGTTGTTAGGGTGTTAGTGGTTTGTGTTGTTAGGGGGTTAGTGTTGTTTGATGTTAGGGGTTTAGGGTTGTTTGTTGTTAGGGGGTTAGAGTTGTTTGTTGTTAGGGTGTTAGTGTTGTTTGTTGTTAGGGGTTTAGGCTTGTTTGTTGTTAGTTGGTTAGAGTTGTTTGTTGTTAGGGTGTTAGTGTTGTTTGATGTTAGGGGTTTAGGGTTGTTTGTTGTTAGTGGGTTACGGTTGTTTGTTGTTAGTGGGTTAGTGTTTTTGGTTTTCAGGGGTTAGGGTTGTTTGTTGTTTGGGGGTTAGTGTTTGTTGTTAGGGGGTTAGGGTTGTTTGTTGTTAGGGTTTTAGTGGTTTGTTTTGTTAGGGTGTTAGTGTTGTTTGATGTTAGGGGTTTAGGGTTGTTTGTTGTTAGGGGGTTAGGGTTGTTTGTTGTTAGGGTGTTAGTGTTCTTTGTTGTTAGGGGGTTAGGGTTGTTTCTTGTTACGGGGTTAGTGTTGTTTGTTGTTACGGGGTTTGGGTAGTTTCTTGTTAGGGGTTTAGGGTTGTTTGTTGTTAGGGTTTTAGGGTTGTTTCTTGTTGGGGTTTAGTGGTTTTTGTTGTTAGGGTGTTAGTGTTGTTTGTTGTTAGGGTGTTAGTGGTTTGTGTTGTTAGGGGGTTAGGATTGTTTGTTGTTAGGGTGTTAGTGTTGTTTGATGTTAGGGGTTTCGGGTTGTTTTTTGTTAGGGGGTTAGGGTTGTTTGTTGTTAGGGTGTTAGTGTTGTTTGTTGTTAGGGGTTTAGGGTTGTTTGTTGTTAGTGGGTTAATGTTGTTTGTTGTTAGTGGGTTAGTGTTTTTGGTTTTCAGGGGTTAGGGTTGTTTGTTGTTTGGGGGTAGTGTTTGTTGTTAGGGGGTTAGGGTTGTTTGTTGTTAGGGTGTTAGTGGTTTGTGTTGTTAGGGGGTTAGTGTTGTTTGATGTTAGGGGTTTAGGGTTGTTTGTTGTTAGGGGGTTAGGGTTCTTTGTTGTTAGGGTGTTAGTGGTTTGTGTTGTTAGGGGGTTAGTGTTGTTTGATGTTAGGGGTTTAGGGTTGTTTGTTGTTAGGGGGTTAGAGTTGTTTGTTGTTAGGGTGTTAGTGTTGTTTGTTGTTAGGGGTTTAGGGTTGTTTGTTGTTAGGGGTTTAAGGTTGTTTCTTGTTGGGATTTAGTGGTTTTTGTTGTTAGGGTGTTAGTGTTGTTTGTTGTTAGGGTGTTAGTGGTTTGTGTTGTTAGGGGGTTAGTGTTGTTTGATGTTAGGGGTTTAGGGTTGTTTGTTGTTAGGGGGTTAGAGTTGTTTGTTGTTAGGGTGTTAGTGTTGTTTGTTGTTAGCGGTTTAGGGTTGTTTGTTGTTAGGGGTTTAGGGTTGTTTGTTGTTAGGGGTTTAAGGTTGTTTCTTTTTGGGGTTTAGTGGTTTTTGTTGTTAGGGTGTTAGTGTTGTTTGTTGTTAGGGTGTTAGTGGTTTGTGTTGTTAGGGGGTTAGTGTTGTTTGATTTTAGGGGTTTAGGGTTGTTTGTTGTTAGGGGGTTAGAGTTGTTTGTTGTTAGGGTGTTAGTGTTGTTTGTTGTTAGGGGTTTAGGGTTGTTTGTTGTTAGGGGTTTAAGGTTGTTTCTTGTTGGGGTTTAGTGGTTTTTGTTGTTAGGGTGTTAGTGTTTGTTGTTAGGGTGTTAGTATTGTTTGTTGTTAGGGTGTCAGTGGTTTGTGTTGTTAGGGGGTTAGTGTTGTTTGATGTTAGGGGTTTAGGGTTGTTTGTTGTTAGGGGGTTACAGTTGTTTGTTGTTAGGGTGTTAGTGTTGTTTGTTGTTAGGGGTTTAGGGTTGTTTGTTGTTAGGGGTTTAAGGTTGTTTCTTGTTGGGGTTTAGTGGTTTTTGTTGTTAGGGTGTTAGTGTTGTTTGTTGTTAGGGTGTTAGTGGTTTGTCTTGTTAGGGGTTTAGTGTTGTTTGATGTTAGGGGTTTAGGGTTGTTTTTTGTTAGGGGGTTAGAGTTGTTTTTTGTTAGGTTGTTAGTGTTGTTTGTTGTTAGGGGTTTAGGGTTGTTTGTTGTTAGTGGGTTAGTGTTTTTGGTTTTCAGGGGTTAGGGTTGTTTGTTGTTTGGGGGTAGTGTTTGTTGTTAGGGAGTTAGGGTTGTTTGTTGTTAGGGTGTTAGTGGTTTGTGTTGTTAGGGTGTTAGTGTTGTTTGATGTTTGGGATTTAGGGTTGTTTGTTGTTAGGGGGTTAGGGTTGTTTGTTGTTAGGGTGTTAGTGGTTTGTGTTGTTAGGGGGTTAGTGTTGTTTGATGTTAGGTTTTTAGGGTTGTTTGTTGTTAGGGGGTTAGAGTTGTTTGTTGTTAGGGTGTTAGTGTTGTTTGTTGTTAGGGGTTTAGGGTTGTTTGTTGTTAGGGGTTTAAGGTTGTTTCTTGTTGGGGTTTAGTTGTTTTTGTTGTTAGGGTGTTAGTGTTGTTTGTTGTTAGGGTGTTAGTGGTTTGTGTTGTTAGGGGGTTAGTGTTGTTTGATGTTAGGGGTTTAGGGTTGTTCGTTGTTAGGGGGTTAGAGTTGTTTGTTGTTAGGGTGTTAGTGTTGTTTGTTGTTAGGGGTTTAGGGTTGTTTGTTGTTAGGGGTTTAAGGTTGTTTCTTGTTGGGGTTTAGTGGTTTTTGTTGTTAGGGTGTTAGTGTTGTTTGTTGTTAGGGTGTTAGTGGTTTGTGTTGTTAGGGGGTTAGTGTTGTTTGATGTTAGGGGTTTAGGGTTGTTTGTTGTTAGGGGGTTAGAGTTGTTTGTTGTTAGGGTGTTAGTGTTGTTTGTTGTTAGGGGTTTAGGCTTGTTTGTTGTTAGTTGGTTAGAGTTGTTTGTTGTTAGGGTGTTAGTGTTGTTTGATGTTAGGGGTTTAGGGTTGTTTGTTGTTAGTGGGTTACGGTTGTTTGTTGTTAGTGGGTTAGTGTTTTTGGTTTTCAGGGGTTAGGGTTGTTTGTTGTTTGGGGGTTAGTGTTTGTTGTTAGGGGGTTAGGGTTGTTTGTTGTTAGGGTTTTAGTGGTTTGTTTTGTTAGGGTGTTAGTGTTGTTTGATGTTAGGGGTTTAGGGTTGTTTGTTGTTAGGGGGTTAGGGTTGTTTGTTGTTAGGGTGTTAGTGTTCTTTGTTGTTAGGGGGTTAGGGTTGTTTCTTGTTACGGGGTTAGTGTTGTTTGTTGTTACGGGGTTTGGGTAGTTTCTTGTTAGGGGTTTAGGGTTGTTTGTTGTTAGGGTTTTAGGGTTGTTTCTTGTTGGGGTTTAGTGGTTTTTGTTGTTAGGGTGTTAGTGTTGTTTGTTGTTAGGGTGTTAGTGGTTTGTGTTGTTAGGGGGTTAGGATTGTTTGTTGTTAGGGTGTTAGTGTTGTTTGATGTTAGGGGTTTCGGGTTGTTTTTTGTTAGGGGGTTAGGGTTGTTTGTTGTTAGGGTGTTAGTGTTGTTTGTTGTTAGGGGTTTAGGGTTGTTTGTTGTTAGTGGGTTAATGTTGTTTGTTGTTAGTGGGTTAGTGTTTTTGGTTTTCAGGGGTTAGGGTTGTTTGTTGTTTGGGGGTAGTGTTTGTTGTTAGGGGGTTAGGGTTGTTTGTTGTTAGGGTGTTAGTGGTTTGTGTTGTTAGGGGGTTAGTGTTGTTTGATGTTAGGGGTTTAGGGTTGTTTGTTGTTAGGGGGTTAGGGTTCTTTGTTGTTAGGGTGTTAGTGGTTTGTGTTGTTAGGGGGTTAGTGTTGTTTGATGTTAGGGGTTTAGGGTTGTTTGTTGTTAGGGGGTTAGAGTTGTTTGTTGTTAGGGTGTTAGTGTTGTTTGTTGTTAGGGGTTTAGGGTTGTTTGTTGTTAGGGGTTTAAGGTTGTTTCTTGTTGGGATTTAGTGGTTTTTGTTGTTAGGGTGTTAGTGTTGTTTGTTGTTAGGGTGTTAGTGGTTTGTGTTGTTAGGGGGTTAGTGTTGTTTGATGTTAGGGGTTTAGGGTTGTTTGTTGTTAGGGGGTTAGAGTTGTTTGTTGTTAGGGTGTTAGTGTTGTTTGTTGTTAGCGGTTTAGGGTTGTTTGTTGTTAGGGGTTTAGGGTTGTTTGTTGATAGGGGTTTAAGGTTGTTTCTTTTTGGGGTTTAGTGGTTTTTGTTGTTAGGGTGTTAGTGTTGTTTCTTGTTAGGGTGTTAGTGGTTTGTGTTGTTAGGGGGTTAGTGTTGTTTGATTTTAGGGGTTTAGGGTTGTTTGTTGTTAGGGGGTTAGAGTTGTTTGTTGTTAGGGTGTTAGTGTTGTTTGTTGTTAGGGGTTTAGGGTTGTTTGTTGTTAGGGGTTTAAGGTTGTTTCTTGTTGGGGTTTAGTGGTTTTTGTTGTTAGGGTGTTAGGGTTGTTTGTTGTTAGGGTGTTAGTGGTTTGTGTTGTTAGGGGGTTAGTGTTGTTTGATGTTAGGGGTTTAGGGTTGTTTGTTGTTAGGGGGTCAGAGTTGTTTGTTGTTAGGGTGTTAGTGTTGTTTGTTGTTAGGGGTTTAGGGTTGTTTGTTGTTAGGGGTTTAAGGTTGTTTCTTGTTGGGGTTTAGTGGTTTTTGTTGTTAGGGTGTTAGTGTTGTTTGTTGTTAGGGTGTCAGTGGTTTGTGTTGTTAGGGGGTTAGTGTTGTTTGATGTTAGGGGTTTAGGGTTGTTTGTTGTTAGGGGGTTACAGTTGTTTGTTGTTAGGGTGTTAGTGTTGTTTGTTGTTAGGGGTTTAGGGTTGTTTGTTGTTAGGGGTTTAAGGTTGTTTCTTGTTGGGGTTTAGTGGTTTTTGTTGTTAGGGTGTTAGTGTTGTTTGTTGTTAGGGTGTTAGTGGTTTGTCTTGTTAGGGGTTTAGTGTTGTTTGATGTTAGGGGTTTAGGGTTGTTTTTTGTTAGGGGGTTAGAGTTGTTTGTTGTTAGGGTGTTAGTGTTGTTTGTTGTTAGGGGTTTAGGGTTGTTTGTTGTTAGTGGGTTAGTGTTTTTGGTTTTCAGGGGTTAGGGTTGTTTGTTGTTTGGGGGTAGTGTTTGTTGTTAGGGGGTTAGGGTTGTTTGTTGTTAGGGTGTTAGTGGTTTGTGTTGTTAGGGTGTAAGTGTTGTTTGATGTTTGGGATTTAGGGTTGTTTGTTGTTAGGGGGTTAGGGTTGTTTGTTGTTAGGGTGTTAGTGGTTTGTGTTGTTAGGGGGTTAGTGTTGTTTGATGTTAGGTTTTTAGGGTTGTTTGTTGTTAGGGGGTTAGAGTTGTTTGTTGTTAGGGTGTTAGTGTTGTTTGTTGTTAGGGGTTTAGGGTTGTTTGTTATTAGGGGTTTAAGGTTGTTTCTTGTTGGGGTTTAGTGGTTTTTGTTGTTAGGGTGTTAGTGTTGTTTGTTGTTAGGGTGTTAGTGGTTTGTGTTGTTAGGGGGTTAGTGTTGTTTGATGTTAGGGGTTTAGGGTTGTTTGTTGTTAGTGGGTTAGGGTTGTTTGTTGTTAGTGGGTTAGTGTTTTTGGTTTTCAGGGGTTAGGGTTGTTTGTTGTTTGGGGGTAGTGTTTGTTGTTAGGGGGTTAGGGTTGTTTGTTGTTAGGGTGTTAGTGGTTTGTGTTGTTAGGGTTTTAGTGTTGTTTGATGTTAGCGGTTTAGGGTTGTTTGTTGTTAGCGGGTTAGTGTTGTTTGTTGTTAGGGTGTTAGTGGTTTGTGTTGTTAGGGGGTTAGTGTTGTTTGATGTTAGGGGTTTAGGGTTGTTTGTTGTTAGGGGGTTAGATTTGTTTGTTGTTAGGGTGTTAGTGTTGTTTGTTGTTAGGGGTTTAGGGTTGTTTGTTGTTAGGGGTTTAAGGTTGTTTCTTGTTGGGGTTTAGTGGTTTTTGTTGTTAGGGTGTTAGTGTTGTTTGTTGTTAGGGTGTTGGTGGTTTGTGTTGTTAGGGGGTTAGTGTTGTTTGATGTTAGGGGTTTAGGGTTGTTTGTTGTTAGGGGGTTAGAGTTGTTTGTTGTTAGGGTGTTAGTGTTGTTTGTTGTTAGGGGTTTAGAGTTGTTTGTTGTTAGGGGGTTAGAGTTGTTTGTTGTTAGGGTGTTAGTGTTGTTTGATGTTAGGGGTTTAGGGTTGTTTGTTGTTAGTGGGATAGGGTTGTTTGTTGTTAGTGGGTTAGTGTTTTTGGTTTTCAGGGGTTAGGGTTGTTTGTTGTTTGGGGGTTAGTGTTTGTTGTTAGGGGGTTAGGATTGTTTGTTGTTAGGGTGTTAGTGTTGTTTGATGTTAGGGGTTTAGGGTTGTTTCTTGTTAGGGGTTTAAGGTTGTTTCTTGTTGGGGTTTAGTGGTTTTTGTTGTTAGGGTGTTAGTGTTGTTTGTTGTTAGGGTGTTAGTGGTTTGTGTTGTTAGGGGGTTAGTGTTGTTTGATGTTAGGGGTCTAGGGTTGTTTTTTGTTAGGGGGTTAGGGTTGTTTGTTGTTAGGGTGTTAGTGTTGTTTGTTGTTAGGGGTTTAGGGTTGTTTGTTGTTAGGGGGTTAGAGTTGTTTGTTGTTAGGGTGTTAGAGTTGTTTGATGTTAGGGGTTTAGGGTTGTTTGTTGTTAGTGGGTTAGGGTTGTTTGTTGTTAGTGGGTTAGTGTTTTTGGTTTTCAGGGGTTAGGGTTGTTTGTTGTTTGGCGGTTAGTGTTTGTTGTTAGGGGTTAGGGTTGTTTGTTGTTAGGGTGTTAGTGTTGTTTGATGTTCGGGGTTTAGGGTTGTTTGTTGTTAGGGGTTTAAGGTTGTTTCTTGTTGGGGTTTAGTGGTTTTTGTTGTTAGGGTGTTAGTGTTGTTTGCTGTTAGGATGTTAGTGGTTTGTGTTGTTAGGGGGTTAGTGTTGTTTGATGTTAGGGGTTTAGGGTTGTTTTTTGTTAGGGGGTTAGAGTTGTTTGTTGTTAGGGTGTTAGTGTTGTTTGTTGTTAGGGGTTTAGGGTTGTTTGTTGTTAGGGGTTTAAGGTTGTTTCTTGTTGGGGTTTAGTGGTTTTTGTTGTTAGGGTGTTAGTGTTGTTTGTTGTTAGGGTGTTAGTGGTTTGTGTTGTTAGGGGGTTAGTGTTGTTTGATGTTAGGGGTTTAGGGTTGTTCGTTGTTAGGGGGTTAGAGTTGTTTGTTGTTAGGGTGTTAGTGTTGTTTGTTGTTAGGGGTTTAGGGTTGTTTGTTGTTAGGGGTTTAAGGTTGTTTCTTGTTGGGGTTTAGTGGTTTTTGTTGTTAGGGTGTTAGTGTTGTTTGTTGTTAGGGTGTTAGTGGTTTGTGTTGTTAGGGGGTTAGTGTTGTTTGATGTTAGGGGTTTAGGGTTGTTTGTTGTTAGGGGGTTAGAGTTGTTTGTTGTTAGGGTGTTAGTGTTGTTTGTTGTTAGGGGTTTAGGCTTGTTTGTTGTTAGTTGGTTAGAGTTGTTTGTTGTTAGGGTGTTAGTGTTGTTTGATGTTAGGGGTTTAGGGTTGTTTGTTGTTAGTGGGTTACGGTTGTTTGTTGTTAGTGGGTTAGTGTTTTTGGTTTTCAGGGGTTAGGGTTGTTTGTTGTTTGGGGGTTAGTGTTTGTTGTTAGGGGGTTAGGGTTGTTTGTTGTTAGGGTTTTAGTGGTTTGTTTTGTTAGGGTGTTAGTGTTGTTTGATGTTAGGGGTTTAGGGTTGTTTGTTGTTAGGGGGTTAGGGTTGTTTGTTGTTAGGGTGTTAGTGTTCTTTGTTGTTAGGGGGTTAGGGTTGTTTCTTGTTACGGGGTTAGTGTTGTTTGTTGTTAGGGGGTTTGGGTAGTTTCTTGTTAGGGGTTTAGGGTTGTTTGTTGTTAGGGTTTTAGGGTTGTTTCTTGTTGGGGTTTAGTGGTTTTTGTTGTTAGGGTGTTAGTGTTGTTTGTTGTTAGGGTGTTAGTGGTTTGTGTTGTTAGGGGGTTAGGATTGTTTGTTGTTAGGGTGTTAGTGTTGTTTGATGTTAGGGGTTTCGGGTTGTTTTTTGTTAGGGGGTTAGGGTTGTTTGTTGTTAGGGTGTTAGTGTTGTTTGTTGTTAGGGGTTTAGGGTTGTTTGTTGTTAGTGGGTTAATGTTGTTTGTTGTTAGTGGGTTAGTGTTTTTGGTTTTCAGGGGTTAGGGTTGTTTGTTGTCTGGGGGTAGTGTTTGTTGTTAGGGGGTTAGGGTTGTTTGTTGTTAGGGTGTTAGTGGTTTGTATTGTTAGGGTGTTAGTGTTGTTTGATGTTAGGGGTTTAGGGTTGTTTGTTGTTGGGGGTTAGGGTTGTTTGTTGTTAGGGTGTTAGTGGTTTGTGTTGTTAGGGGGTTAGTGTTGTTTGATGTTAGGGGTTTAGGGTTGTTTGTTGTTAGGGGGTTAGAGTTGTTTGTTGTTAGGGTGTTAGTGTTGTTTGTTGTTAGGGGTTTAGGGTTGTTTGTTGTTAGGGGTTTAAGGTTGTTTCTTGTTGGGGTTTAGTGGTTTTTGTTGTTAGGGTGTTAGTGTTGTTTGTTGTTAGGGTGTTAGTGGTTTGTGTTGTTAGGGGGTTAGTGTTGTTTGATGTTAGGGGTTTAGGGTTGTTTGTTGTTAGGGGGTTAGAGTTGTTTGTTGTTAGGGTGTTAGTGTTGTTTGTTGTTAGCGGTTTAGGGTTGTTTGTTGTTAGGGGTTTAGGGTTGTTTGTTGTTAGGGGTTTAAGGTTGTTTCTTTTTGGGGTTTAGTGGTTTTTGTTGTTAGGGTGTTAGTGTTGTTTGTTGTTAGGGTGTTAGTGGTTTGTGTTGTTAGGGGGTTAGTGTTGTTTGATTTTAGGGGTTTAGGGTTGTTTGTTGTTAGGGGGTTAGAGTTGTTTGTTGTTAGGGTGTTAGTGTTGTTTGTTGTTAGGGGTTTAGGGTTGTTTGTTGTTAGGGGTTTAAGGTTGTTTCTTGTTGGGGTTTAGTGGTTTTTGTTGTTAGGGTGTTAGTGTTGTTTGTTGTTAGGGTGTGAGTATTGTTTGTTGTTAGGGTGTCAGTGGTTTGTGTTGTTAGGGGGTTAGTGTTGTTTGATGTTAGGGGTTTAGGGTTGTTTGTTGTTAGGGGGTTACAGTTGTTTGTTGTTAGGGTGTTAGTGTTGTTTGTTGTTAGGGGTTTAGGGTTGTTTGTTGTTAGGGGTTTAAGGTTGTTTCTTGTTGGGGTTTAGTGGTTTTTGTTGTTAGGGTGTTAGTGTTGTTTGTTGTTAGGGTGTTAGTGGTTTGTCTTGTTAGGGGTTTAGTGTTGTTTGATG
Organism: Elephas maximus indicus; assembly: GCF_024166365.1. Classification (NCBI taxonomy): domain Eukaryota; kingdom Metazoa; phylum Chordata; class Mammalia; order Proboscidea; family Elephantidae; genus Elephas; species Elephas maximus. Next base: position 902,740 of record NW_026060235.1, on the reverse strand, counting down.
TTAGGGGTTTAGGGTTGTTTTTTGTTAGGGGGTTAGAGTTGTTTGTTGTTAGGTTGTTAGTGTTGTTTGTTGTTAGGGGTTTAGGGTTGTTTGTTGTTAGTGGGTTAGTGTTTTTGGTTTTCAGGGGTTAGGTTTGTTTGTTGTTTGGGGGTAGTGTTTGTTGTTAGGGGGTTAGGGTTGTTTGTTGTTAGGGTGTTAGTGGTTTGTGTTGTTAGGGTGTTAGTGTTGTTTGATGTTTGGGATTTAGGGTTGTTTGTTGTTAGGGGGTTAGGGTTGTTTGTTGTTAGGGTGTTAGTGGTTTGTGTTGTTAGGGGGTTAGTGTTGTTTGATGTTAGGTTTTTAGGGTTGTTTGTTGTTAGGGGGTTAGGGTTGTTTGTTGTTAGTGGGTTAGTGTTTTTGGTTTTCAGGGGTTAGGGTTGTTTGTTGTTTCGGGGTAGTGTTTGTTGTTAGGGGGTTAGGGTTGTTTGTTGTTAGGGTGTTAGTGGTTTGTGTTGTTAGGGTTTTAGTGTTGTTTGATGTTAGCGGTTTAGGGTTGTTTGTTGTTAGCGGGTTAGGGTTGTTTGTTGTTAGGGTGTTAGTGGTTTGTATTGTTAGGGGGTTAGTGTTGTTTGATGTTAGGGGTTTAGGGTTGTTTGTTGTTAGGGGGTTAGATTTGTTTGTTGTTAGGGTGTTAGTGTTGTTTGTTGTTAGGGGTTTAGGGTTGTTTGTTGTTAGGGGTTTAAGGTTGTTTCTTGTTGGGGTTTAGTGGTTTTTGTTGTTAGGGTGTTAGTGTTGTTTGTTGTTAGGGTGTTGGTGGTTTGTGTTGTTAGGGGGTTAGTGTTGTTTGATGTTAGGGGTTTAGGGTTGTTTGTTGTTAGGGGGTTAGAGTTGTTTGTTGTTAGGGTGTTAGTGTTGTTTGTTGTTAGGGGTTTAGAGTTGTTTGTTGTTAGGGGGTTAGAGTTGTTTGTTGTTAGGGTGTTAGTGTTGTTTGATGTTAGGGGTTTAGGGTTGTTTGTTGTTAGTGGGATAGGGTTGTTTGTTGTTAGTGGGTTAGTGTTTTTGGTTTTCAGGGGTTAGGGTTGTTTGTTGTTTGGGGGTTAGTGTTTGTTGTTAGGGGGTTAGGATTGTTTGTTGTTAGGGTGTTAGTGTTGTTTGATGTTAGGGGTTTAGGGTTGTTTGTTGTTAGGGGTTTAAGGTTGTTTCTTGTTGGGGTTTAGTGGTTTTTGTTGTTAGGGTGTTAGTGTTGTTTGTTGTTAGGGTGTTAGTGGTTTGCGTTGTTAGGGGGTTAGTGTTGTTTGATGTTAGGGGTCTAGGGTTGTTTTTTGTTAGGGGGTTAGGGTTGTTTGTTGTTAGGGTGTTAGTGTTGTTTGTTGTTAGGGGTTTAGGGTTTTTTGTTGTTAGGGGGTTAGAGTTGTTTGTTGTTAGGGTGTTAGAGTTGTTTGATGTTAGGGGTTTAGGGTTGTTTGTTGTTAGTGGGTTAGGGTTGTTTGTTGTTAGTGGGTTAGTGTTTTTGGTTTTCAGGGGTTAGGGTTGTTTGTTGTTTGGCGGTTAGTGTTTGTTGTTAGGGGTTAGGGTTGTTTGTTGTTAGGGTGTTAGTGTTGTTTGATGTTCGGGGTTTAGGGTTGTTTGTTGTTAGGGGTTTAAGGTTGTTTCTTGTTGGGGTTTAGTGGTTTTTGTTGTTAGGGTGTTAGTGTTGTTTGCTGTTAGGGTGTTAGTGGTTTGTGTTGTTAGGGGGTTAGTGTTGTTTGATGTTAGGGGTTTAGGGTTGTTTTTTGTTAGGGGGTTAGAGTTGTTTGTTGTTAGGGTGTTAGTGTTGTTTGTTGTTAGGGGTTTAGGGTTGTTTGTTGTTAGGGGTTTAAGGTTGTTTCTTGTTGGGGTTTAGTGGTTTTTGTTGTTAGGGTGTTAGTGTTGTTTGTTGTTAGGGTGTTAGTGGTTTGTGTTGTTAGGGTGTTAGTGTTGTTTGATGTTTGGGATTTAGGGTTGTTTGTTGTTAGGGGGTTAGGGTTGTTTGTTGTTAGGGTGTTAGTGGTTTGTGTTGTTAGGGGGTTAGTGTTGTTTGATGTTAGGTTTTTAGGGTTGTTTGTTGTTAGGGGGTTAGGGTTGTTTGTTGTTAGTGGGTTAGTGTTTTTGGTTTTCAGGGGTTAGGGTTGTTTGTTGTTTCGGGGTAGTGTTTGTTGTTAGGGGGTTAGGGTTGTTTGTTGTTAGGGTGTTAGTGGTTTGTGTTGTTAGGGTTTTAGTGTTGTTTGATGTTAGCGGTTTAGGGTTGTTTGTTGTTAGCGGGTTAGGGTTGTTTGTTGTTAGGGTGTTAGTGGTTTGTGTTGTTAGGGGGTTAGTGTTGTTTGATGTTAGGGGTTTAGGGTTGTTTGTTGTTAGGGGGTTAGATTTGTTTGTTGTTAGGGTGTTAGTGTTGTTTGTTGTTAGGGGTTTAGGGTTGTTTGTTGTTAGGGGTTTAAGGTTGTTTCTTGTTGGGGTTTAGTGGTTTTTGTTGTTAGGGTGTTAGTGTTGTTTGTTGTTAGGGTGTTGGTGGTTTGTGTTGTTAGGGGGTTAGTGTTGTTTGATGTTAGGGGTTTAGGGTTGTTTGTTGTTAGGGGGTTAGAGTTGTTTGTTGTTAGGGTGTTAGTGTTGTTTGTTGTTAGGGGTTTAGAGTTGTTTGTTGTTAGGGGGTTAGAGTTGTTTGTTGTTAGGGTGTTAGTGTTGTTTGATGTTAGGGGTTTAGGGTTGTTTGTTGTTAGTGGGATAGGGTTGTTTGTTGTTAGTGGGTTAGTGTTTTTGGTTTTCAGGGGTTAGGGTTGTTTGTTGTTTGGGGGTTAGTGTTTGTTGTTAGGGGGTTAGGATTGTTTGTTGTTAGGGTGTTAGTGTTGTTTGATGTTAGGGGTTTAGGGTTGTTTGTTGTTAGGGGTTTAAGGTTGTTTCTTGTTGGGGTTTAGTGGTTTTTGTTGTTAGGGTGTTAGTGTTGTTTGTTGTTAGGGTGTTAGTGGTTTGCGTTGTTAGGGGGTTAGTGTTGTTTGATGTTAGGGGTCTAGGGTTGTTTTTTGTTAGGGGGTTAGGGTTGTTTGTTGTTAGGGTGTTAGTGTTGTTTGTTGTTAGGGGTTTAGGGTTGTTTGTTGTTAGGGGGTTAGAGTTGTTTGTTGTTAGGGTGTTAGAGTTGTTTGATGTTAGGGGTTTAGGGTTGTTTGTTGTTAGTGGGTTAGGGTTGTTTGTTGTTAGTGGGTTAGTGTTTTTGGTTTTCAGGGGTTAGGGTTGTTTGTTGTTTGGCGGTTAGTGTTTGTTGTTAGGGGTTAGGGTTGTTTGTTGTTAGGGTGTTAGTGTTGTTTGATGTTCGGGGTTTAGGGTTGTTTGTTGTTAGGGGTTTAAGGTTGTTTCTTGTTGGGGTTTAGTGGTTTTTGTTGTTAGGGTGTTAGTGTTGTTTGCTGTTAGGGTGTTAGTGGTTTGTGTTGTTAGGGGGTTAGTGTTGTTTGATGTTAGGGGTTTAGGGTTGTTTTTTGTTAGGGGGTTAGAGTTGTTTGTTGTTAGGGTGTTAGTGTTGTTTGTTGTTAGGGGTTTAGGGTTGTTTGTTGTTAGGGGTTTAAGGTTGTTTCTTGTTGGGGTTTAGTGGTTTTTGTTGTTAGGGTGTTAGTGTTGTTTGTTGTTAGGGTGTTAGTGGTTTGTGTTGTTAGGGGGTTAGTGTTGTTTGATGTTAGGGGTTTAGGGTTGTTCGTTGTTAGGGGGTTAGAGTTGTTTGTTGTTAGGGTGTTAGTGTTGTTTGTTGTTAGGGGTTTAGGGTTGTTTGTTGTTAGGGGTTTAAGGTTGTTTCTTGTTGGGGTTTAGTGGTTTTTGTTGTTAGGGTGTTAGTGTTGTTTGTTGTTAGGGTGTTAGTGGTTTGTGTTGTTAGGGGGTTAGTGTTGTTTGATGTTAGGGGTTTAGGGTTGTTTGTTGTTAGGGGGTTAGAGTTGTTTGTTGTTAGGGTGTTAGTGTTGTTTGTTGTTAGGGGTTTAGGCTTGTTTGTTGTTAGTTGGTTAGAGTTGTTTGTTGTTAGGGTGTTAGTGTTGTTTGATGTTAGGGGTTTAGGGTTGTTTGTTGTTAGTGGGTTACGGTTGTTTGTTGTTAGTGGGTTAGTGTTTTTGGTTTTCAGGGGTTAGGGTTGTTTGTTGTTTGGGGGTTAGTGTTTGTTGTTAGGGGGTTAGGGTTGTTTGTTGTTAGGGTTTTAGTGGTTTGTTTTGTTAGGGTGTTAGTGTTGTTTGATGTTAGGGGTTTAGGGTTGTTTGTTGTTAGGGGGTTAGGGTTGTTTGTTGTTAGGGTGTTAGTGTTCTTTGTTGTTAGGGGGTTAGGGTTGTTTCTTGTTACGGGGTTAGTGTTGTTTGTTGTTACGGGGTTTGGGTAGTTTCTTGTTAGGGGTTTAGGGTTGTTTGTTGTTAGGGTTTTAGGGTTGTTTCTTGTTGGGGTTTAGTGGTTTTTGTTGTTAGGGTGTTAGTGTTGTTTGTTGTTAGGGTGTTAGTGGTTTGTGTTGTTAGGGGGTTAGGATTGTTTGTTGTTAGGGTGTTAGTGTTGTTTGATGTTAGGGGTTTCGGGTTGTTTTTTGTTAGGGGGTTAGGGTTGTTTGTTGTTAGGGTGTTAGTGTTGTTTGTTGTTAGGGGTTTAGGGTTGTTTGTTGTTAGTGGGTTAATGTTGTTTGTTGTTAGTGGGTTAGTGTCTTTGGTTTTCAGGGGTTAGGGTTGTTTGTTGTCTGGGGGTAGTGTTTGTTGTTAGGGGGTTAGGGTTGTTTGTTGTTAGGGTGTTAGTGGTTTGTATTGTTAGGGTGTTAGTGTTGTTTGATGTTAGGGGTTTAGGGTTGTTTGTTGTTGGGGGTTAGGGTTGTTTGTTGTTAGGGTGTTAGTGGTTTGTGTTGTTAGGGGGTTAGTGTTGTTTGATGTTAGGGGTTTAGGGTTGTTTGTTGTTAGGGGGTTAGAGTTGTTTGTTGTTAGGGTGTTAGTGTTGTTTGTTGTTAGGGGTTTAGGGTTGTTTGTTGTTAGGGGTTTAAGGTTGTTTCTTGTTGGGGTTTAGTGGTTTTTGTTGTTAGGGTGTTAGTGTTGTTTGTTGTTAGGGTGTTAGTGGTTTGTGTTGTTAGGGGGTTAGTGTTGTTTGATGTTAGGGGTTTAGGGTTGTTTGTTGTTAGGGGGTTAGAGTTGTTTGTTGTTAGGGTGTTAGTGTTGTTTGTTGTTAGCGGTTTAGGGTTGTTTGTTGTTAGGGGTTTAGGGTTGTTTGTTGTTAGGGGTTTAAGGTTGTTTCTTTTTGGGGTTTAGTGGTTTTTGTTGTTAGGGTGTTAGTGTTGTTTGTTGTTAGGGTGTTAGTGGTTTGTGTTGTTAGGGGGTTAGTGTTGTTTGATTTTAGGGGTTTAGGGTTGTTTGTTGTTAGGGGGTTAGAGTTGTTTGTTGTTAGGGTGTTAGTGTTGTTTGTTGTTAGGGGTTTAGGGTTGTTTGTTGTTAGGGGTTTAAGGTTGTTTCTTGTTGGGGTTTAGTGGTTTTTGTTGTTAGGGTGTTAGTGTTGTTTGTTGTTAGGGTGTGAGTATTGTTTGTTGTTAGGGTGACAGTGGTTTGTGTTGTTAGGGGGTTAGTGTTGTTTGATGTTAGGGGTTTAGGGTTGTTTGTTGTTAGGGGGTTACAGTTGTTTGTTGTTAGGGTGTTAGTGTTGTTTGTTGTTAGGGGTTTAGGGTTGTTTGTTGTTAGGGGTTTAAGGTTGTTTCTTGTTGGGGTTTAGTGGTTTTTGTTGTTAGGGTGTTAGTGTTGTTTGTTGTTAGGGTGTTAGTGGTTTGTCTTGTTAGGGGTTTAGTGTTGTTTGATGTTAGGGGTTTAGGGTTGTTTTTTGTTAGGGGGTTAGAGTTGTTTGTTGTTAGGTTGTTAGTGTTGTTTGTTGTTAGGGGTTTAGGGTTGTTTGTTGTTAGTGGGTTAGTGTTTTTGGTTTTCAGGGGTTAGGTTTGTTTGTTGTTTGGGGGTAGTGTTTGTTGTTAGGGGGTTAGGGTTGTTTGTTGTTAGGGTGTTAGTGGTTTGTGTTGTTAGGGTGTTAGTGTTGTTTGATGTTTGGGATTTAGGGTTGTTTGTTGTTAGGGGGTTAGGGTTGTTTGTTGTTAGGGTGTTAGTGGTTTGTGTTGTTAGGGGGTTAGTGTTGTTTGATGTTAGGTTTTTAGGGTTGTTTGTTGTTAGGGGGTTAGGGTTGTTTGTTGTTAGTGGGTTAGTGTTTTTGGTTTTCAGGGGTTAGGGTTGTTTGTTGTTTCGGGGTAGTGTTTGTTGTTAGGGGGTTAGGGTTGTTTGTTGTTAGGGTGTTAGTGGTTTGTGTTGTTAGGGTTTTAGTGTTGTTTGATGTTAGCGGTTTAGGGTTGTTTGTTGTTAGCGGGTTAGGGTTGTTTGTTGTTAGGGTGTTAGTGGTTTGTGTTGTTAGGGGGTTAGTGTTGTTTGATGTTAGGGGTTTAGGGTTGTTTGTTGTTAGGGGGTTAGATTTGTTTGTTGTTAGGGTGTTAGTGTTGTTTGTTGTTAGGGGTTTAGGGTTGTTTGTTGTTAGGGGTTTAAGGTTGTTTCTTGTTGGGGTTTAGTGGTTTTTGTTGTTAGGGTGTTAGTGTTGTTTGTTGTTAGGGTGTTGGTGGTTTGTGTTGTTAGGGGGTTAGTGTTGTTTGATGTTAGGGGTTTAGGGTTGTTTGTTGTTAGGGGGTTAGAGTTGTTTGTTGTTAGGGTGTTAGTGTTGTTTGTTGTTAGGGGTTTAGAGTTGTTTGTTGTTAGGGGGTTAGAGTTGTTTGTTGTTAGGGTGTTAGTGTTGTTTGATGTTAGGGGTTTAGGGTTGTTTGTTGTTAGTGGGATAGGGTTGTTTGTTGTTAGTGGGTTAGTGTTTTTGGTTTTCAGGGGTTAGGGTTGTTTGTTGTTTGGGGGTTAGTGTTTGTTGTTAGGGGGTTAGGATTGTTTGTTGTTAGGGTGTTAGTGTTGTTTGATGTTAGGGGTTTAGGGTTGTTTGTTGTTAGGGGTTTAAGGTTGTTTCTTGTTGGGGTTTAGTGGTTTTTGTTGTTAGGGTGTTAGTGTTGTTTGTTGTTAGGGTGTTAGTGGTTTGCGTTGTTAGGGGGTTAGTGTTGTTTGATGTTAGGGGTCTAGGGTTGTTTTTTGTTAGGGGGTTAGGGTTGTTTGTTGTTAGGGTGTTAGTGTTGTTTGTTGTTAGGGGTTTAGGGTTGTTTGTTGTTAGGGGGTTAGAGTTGTTTGTTGTTAGGGTGTTAGAGTTGTTTGATGTTAGGGGTTTAGGGTTGTTTGTTGTTAGTGGGTTAGGGTTGTTTGTTGTTAGTGGGTTAGTGTTTTTGGTTTTCAGGGGTTAGGGTTGTTTGTTGTTTGGCGGTTAGTGTTTGTTGTTAGGGGTTAGGGTTGTTTGTTGTTAGGGTGTTAGTGTTGTTTGATGTTCGGGGTTTAGGGTTGTTTGTTGTTAGGGGTTTAAGGTTGTTTCTTGTTGGGGTTTAGTGGTTTTTGTTGTTAGGGTGTTAGTGTTGTTTGCTGTTAGGGTGTTAGTGGTTTGTGTTGTTAGGGGGTTAGTGTTGTTTGATGTTAGGGGTTTAGGGTTGTTTTTTGTTAGGGGGTTAGAGTTGTTTGTTGTTAGGGTGTTAGTGTTGTTTGTTGTTAGGGGTTTAGGGTTGTTTGTTGTTAGGGGTTTAAGGTTGTTTCTTGTTGGGGTTTAGTGGTTTTTGTTGTTAGGGTGTTAGTGTTGTTTGTTGTTAGGGTGTTAGTGGTTTGTGTTGTTAGGGGGTTAGTGTTGTTTGATGTTAGGGGTTTAGGGTTGTTCGTTGTTAGGGGGTTAGAGTTGTTTGTTGTTAGGGTGTTAGTGTTGTTTGTTGTTAGGGGTTTAGGGTTGTTTGTTGTTAGGGGTTTAAGGTTGTTTCTTGTTGGGGTTTAGTGGTTTTTGTTGTTAGGGTGTTAGTGTTGTTTGTTGTTAGGGTGTTAGTGGTTTGTGTTGTTAGGGGGTTAGTGTTGTTTGATGTTAGGGGTTTAGGGTTGTTTGTTGTTAGGGGGTTAGAGTTGTTTGTTGTTAGGGTGTTAGTGTTGTTTGTTGTTAGGGGTTTAGGCTTGTTTGTTGTTAGTTGGTTAGAGTTGTTTGTTGTTAGGGTGTTAGTGTTGTTTGATGTTAGGGGTTTAGGGTTGTTTGTTGTTAGTGGGTTACGGTTGTTTGTTGTTAGTGGGTTAGTGTTTTTGGTTTTCAGGGGTTAGGGTTGTTTGTTGTTTGGGGGTTAGTGTTTGTTGTTAGGGGGTTAGGGTTGTTTGTTGTTAGGGTTTTAGTGGTTTGTTTTGTTAGGGTGTTAGTGTTGTTTGATGTTAGGGGTTTAGGGTTGTTTGTTGTTAGGGGGTTAGGGTTGTTTGTTGTTAGGGTGTTAGTGTTCTTTGTTGTTAGGGGGTTAGGGTTGTTTCTTGTTACGGGGTTAGTGTTGTTTGTTGTTACGGGGTTTGGGTAGTTTCTTGTTAGGGGTTTAGGGTTGTTTGTTGTTAGGGTTTTAGGGTTGTTTCTTGTTGGGGTTTAGTGGTTTTTGTTGTTAGGGTGTTAGTGTTGTTTGTTGTTAGGGTGTTAGTGGTTTGTGTTGTTAGGGGGTTAGGATTGTTTGTTGTTAGGGTGTTAGTGTTGTTTGATGTTAGGGGTTTCGGGTTGTTTTTTGTTAGGGGGTTAGGGTTGTTTGTTGTTAGGGTGTTAGTGTTGTTTGTTGTTAGGGGTTTAGGGTTGTTTGTTGTTAGTGGGTTAATGTTGTTTGTTGTTAGTGGGTTAGTGTTTTTTTTTTCAGGGGTTAGGGTTGTTTGTTGTCTGGGGGTAGTGTTTGTTGTTAGGGGGTTAGGGTTGTTTGTTGTTAGGGTGTTAGTGGTTTGTATTGTTAGGGTGTTAGTGTTGTTTGATGTTAGGGGTTTAGGGTTGTTTGTTGTTGGGGGTTAGGGTTGTTTGTTGTTAGGGTGTTAGTGGTTTGTGTTGTTAGGGGTTTAGTGTTGTTTGATGTTAGGGGTTTAGGGTTGTTTGTTGTTAGGGGGTTAGAGTTGTTTGTTGTTAGGGTGTTAGTGTTGTTTGTTGTTAGGGGTTTAGGGTTGTTTGTTGTTAGGGGTTTAAGGTTGTTTCTTGTTGGGGTTTAGTGGTTTTTGTTGTTAGGGTGTTAGTGTTGTTTGTTGTTAGGGTGTTAGTGGTTTGTGTTGTTAGGGGGTTAGTGTTGTTTGATGTTAGGGGTTTAGGGTTGTTTGTTGTTAGGGGGTTAGAGTTGTTTGTTGTTAGGGTGTTAGTGTTGTTTGTTGTTAGGGGGTTAGGGTTGTTTGTTGTTAGGGGGTTAGAGTTGTTTGTTGTTAGGGTGTTAGTGTTGTTTGATGTTAGGGGTTTAGGGTTGTTTGTTGTTAGTGGGTTAGGGTTGTTTGTTGTTAGTGGGTTAGTGTTTTTGGTTTTCAGGGGTTAGGGTTGTTTGTTGTTTGGGGGTTAGTGTTTGTTGTTAGGGGGTTAGGATTGTTTGTTGTTAGGGTGTTAGTGTTGTTTGATGTTAGGGGTTTAGCGTTGTTTGTTGTTAGGGGTTTAAGGTTGTTTCTTGTTGGGGTTTAGTGGTTTTTGTTGTTAGGGTGTTAGTGTTGTTTGTTGTTAGGGTGTTAGTGGTTTGTGTTGTTAGGGGGTTAGTGTTGTTTGATGTTAGGGGTTTAGGGTTGTTTTTTGTTAGGGGGTTAGGGTTGTTTGTTGTTAGGGTGTTAGTGTTGTTTGTTGTTAGGGGTTTAGGGTTGTTTGTTGTTAGGGGGTTAGAGTTGTTTGTTGTTAGGGTGTTAGAGTTGTTTGATGTTAGGGGTTTAGGGTTGTTTGTTGTTAGTGGGTTAGGGTTGTTTGTTGTTAGTGGGTTAGTGTTTTTGGTTTTCAGGGGTTAGGGTTGTTTGTTGTTTGGGGGTTAGTGTTTGTTGTTAGGGGTTAGGGTTGTTTGTTGTTAGGGTGTTAGTGTTGTTTGATGTTCGGGGTTCAGGGTTGTTTGTTGTTAGGGGTTTAAGGTTGTTTCTTGTTGGGGTTTAGTGGTTTTTGTTGTTAGGGTGTTAGTGTTGTTTGTTGTTAGGGTGTTAGTGGTTTGTGTTGTTAGGGGGTTAGTGTTGTTTGATGTTAGGGGTTTAGGGTTGTTTTTTGTTAGGGGGTTAGAGTTGTTTGTTGTTAGGGTGTTAGTGTTGTTTGTTGTTAGGGGTTTAGGGTTGTTCGTTGTTAGGGGGTTAGAGTTGTTTGTTGTTAGGGTGTTAGTGTTGTTTGTTGTTAGGGGTTTAGGGTTGTTTGTTGTTAGGGGTTTAAGGTTGTTTCTTGTTGGGGTTTAGTGGTTTTTGTTGTTAGGGTGTTAATGTTGTTTGTTGTTAGGGTGTTAGTGGTTTGTGTTGTTAGGGGGTTAGTGTTGTTTGATGTTAGGGGTTTAGGGTTGTTTGTTGTTAGGGGGTTAGAGTTGTTTGTTGTTAGGGTGTTAGTGTTGTTTGTTGTTAGGGGTTTAGGCTTGTTTGTTGTTAGGGGGTTAGAGTTGTTTGTTGTTAGGGTGTTAGTGTTGTTTGATGTTAGGGGTTTAGGGTTGTTTGTTGTTAGTGGGTTAGTGTTTTTGGTTTTCAGGGGTTAGGGTTGTTTGTTGTTTGGGGGTTAGTGTTTGTTGTTAGGGGGTTAGGGTTGTTTGTTGTTAGGGTTTTAGTGGTTTGTTTTGTTAGGGTGTTAGTGTTGTTTGATGTTAGGGGTTTAGGTTTGTTTGTTGTTAGGGGGTTAGGGTTGTTTGTTGTTAGGGTGTTAGTGTTCTTTGTTGTTAGGGGGTTAGGGTTGTTTCTTGTTACGGGGTTAGTGTTGTTTCTTGTTACGGGGTTTGGGTAGTTTCTTGTTAGGGGTTTAGGGTTGTTTGTTGTTAGGGTTTTAGGGTTGTTTCTTGTTGGGGTTTAGTGGTTTTTGTTGTTAGGGTGTTAGTGTTGTTTGTTGTTAGGGTGTTAGTGGTTTGTGTTGTTAGGGGGTTAGGATTGTTTGTTGTTAGGGTGTTAGTGTTGTTTGATGTTAGGGGTTTCGGGTTGTTTTTTGTTAGGGGGTTAGGGTTGTTTGTTGTTAGGGTGTTAGTGTTGTTTGTTGTTAGGGGTTTAGGGTTGTTTGTTGTTAGTGGGTTAATGTTGTTTGTTGTTAGTGGGTTAGTGTTTTTGGTTTTCAGGGGTTAGGGTTGTTTGTTGTTTGGGGGTAGTGTTTGTTGTTAGGGGGTTAGGGTTGTTTGTTGTTAGGGTGTTAGTGGTTTGTGTTGTTAGGGTGTTAGTGTTGTTTGATGTTAGGGGTTTAGGGTTGTTTGTTGTTAGGGGGTTAGGGTTGTTTGTTGTTAGGGTGTTAGTGGTTTGTGTTGTTAGGGGGTTAGTGTTGTTTGATGTTAGGGGTTTAGGGTTGTTTGTTGTTAGGGGGTTAGAGTTGTTTGTTGTTAGGGTGTTAGTGTTGTTTGTTGTTAGGGGTTTAGGGTTGTTTGTTGTTAGGGGTTTAAGGTTGTTTCTTGTTGGGGTTTAGTGGTTTTTGTTGTTAGGGTGTTAGTGTTGTTTGTTGTTAGGGTGTTAGTGGTTTGTGTTGTTAGGGGGTTAGTGTTGTTTGATGTTAGGGGTTTAGGGTTGTTTGTTGTTAGGGGGTTAGAGTTGTTTGTTGTTAGGGTGTTAGTGTTGTTTGTTGTTAGCGGTTTAGGGTTGTTTGTTGTTAGGGGTTTAGGGTTGTTTGTTGTTAGGGGTTTAAGGTTGTTTCTTTTTGGGGTTTAGTGGTTTTTGTTGTTAGGGTGTTAGTGTTGTTTGTTGTTAGGGTGTTAGTGGTTTGTGTTGTTAGGGGGTTAGTGTTGTTTGATTTTAGGGGTTTAGGGTTGTTTGTTGTTAGGGGGTTAGAGTTGTTTGTTGTTAGGGTGTTAGTGTTGTTTGTTGTTAGGGGTTTAGGGTTGTTTGTTGTTAGGGGTTTAAGGTTGTTTCTTGTTGGGGTTTAGTGGTTTTTGTTGTTAGGGTGTTAGTGTTGTTTGTTGTTAGGGTGTTAGTATTGTTTGTTGTTAGGGTGTCAGTGGTTTGTGTTGTTAGGGGGTTAGTGTTGTTTGATGTTAGGGGTTTAGGGTTGTTTGTTGTTAGGGGGTTACAGTTGTTTGTTGTTAGGGTGTTAGTGTTGTTTGTTGTTAGGGGTTTAGGGTTGTTTGTTGTTAGGGGTTTAAGGTTGTTTCTTGTTGGGGTTTAGTGGTTTTTGTTGTTAGGGTGTTAGTGTTGTTTGTTGTTAGGGTGTTAGTGGTTTGTCTTGTTAGGGGTTTAGTGTTGTTTGATGTTAGGGGTTTAGGGTTGTTTTTTGTTAGTGGGTTAGTGTTTTTGGTTTTCAGGGGTTAGGGTTGTTTGTTGTTTGGGGGTAGTGTTTGTTGTTAGGGGGTTAGGGTTGTTTGTTGTTAGGGTGTTAGTGGTTTGTGTTGTTAGGGTGTTAGTGTTGTTTGATGTTTGGGATTTAGGGTTGTTTGTTGTTAGGGGGTTAGGGTTGTTTGTTGTCAGGGTGTTAGTGGTTTGTGTTGTTAGGGGGTTAGTGTTGTTTGATGTTAGGTTTTTAGGGTTGTTTGTTGTTAGGGGGTTAGAGTTGTTTGTTGTTAGGGTGTTAGTGTTGTTTGTTGTTAGGGGTTTAGGGTTGTTTGTTGTTAGGGGTTTAAGGTTGTTTCTTGTTGGGGTTTAGTGGTTTTTGTTGTTAGGGTGTTAGTGTTGTTTGTTGTTAGGGTGTTAGTGGTTTGTCTTGTTAGGGGTTTAGTGTTGTTTGATGTTAGGGGTTTAGGGTTGTTTTTTGTTAGGGGGTTAGAGTTGTTTGTTGTTAGGGTGTTAGTGTTGTTTGTTGTTAGGGGTTTAGGGTTGTTTGTTGTTAGTGGGTTAGTGTTTTTGGTTTTCAGGGGTTAGGGTTGTTTGTTGTTTGGGGGTAGTGTTTGTTGTTAGGGGGTTAGGGTTGTTTGTTGTTAGGGTGTTAGTTGTTTGTGTTGTTAGGGTGTTAGTGTTGTTTGATGTTTGGGATTTAGGGTTGTTTGTTGTTAGGGGGTTAGGGTTGTTTGTTGTCAGGGTGTTAGTGGTTTGTGTTGTTAGGGGGTTAGTGTTGTTTGATGTTAGGTTTTTAGGGTTGTTTGTTGTTAGGGGGTTAGAGTTGTTTGTTGTTAGGGTGTTAGTGTTGTTTGTTGTTAGGGGTTTAGGGTTGTTTGTTGTTAGGGGTTTAAGGTTGTTTCTTGTTGGGGTTTAGTGGTTTTTGTTGTTAGGGTGTTAGTGTTGTTTGTTGTTAGGGTGTTAGTGGTTTGTGTTGTTAGGGGGTTAGTGTTGTTTGATGTTAGGGGTTTAGCGTTGTTTGTTGTTAGTGGGTTAGGGTTGTTTGTTGTTAGTGGGTTAGTGTTTTTGGTTTTCAGGGGTTAGGGTTGTTTGTTGTTTGGGGGTAGTGTTTGTTGTTAGGGGGTTAGGGTTGTTTGTTGTTAGGGTGTTAGTGGTTTGTGTTGTTAGGGTGTTAGTGTTGTTTGATGTTAGCGGTTTAGGGTTGTTTGTTGTTAGCGGGTTAGGGTTGTTTGTTGTTAGGGTGTTAGTGGTTTGTGTTGTTAGGGGGTTAGTGTTGTTTGATGTTAGGGGTTTAGGGTTGTTTGTTGTTAGGGGGTTAGATTTGTTTGTTGTTAGGGTGTTAGTGTTGTTTGTTGTTAGGGGTTTAGGGTTGTTTGTTGTTAGGGGTTTAAGGTTGTTTCTTGTTGGGGTTTAGTGGTTTTTGTTGTTAGGGTGTTAGTGTTGTTTGTTGTTAGGGTGTTGGTGGTTTGTGTTGTTAGGGGGTTAGTGTTGTTTGATGTTAGGGGTTTAGGGTTGTTTGTTGTTAGGGGGTTAGAGTTGTTTGTTGTTAGGGTGTTAGTGTTGTTTGTTGTTAGGGGTTTAGAGTTGTTTGTTGTTAGGGGGTTAGAGTTGTTTGTTGTTAGGGTGTTAGTGTTGTTTGATGTTAGGGGTTTAGGGTTGTTTGTTGTTAGTGGGTTAGGGTTGTTTGTTGTTAGTGGGTTAGTGTTTTTGGTTTTCAGGGGTTAGGGTTGTTTGTTGTTTGGGGGTTAGTGTTTGTTGTTAGGGGGTTAGGATTGTTTGTTGTTAGGGTGTTAGTGTTGTTTGATGTTAGGGGTTTAGGGTTGTTTGTTGTTAGGGGTTTAAGGTTGTTTCTTGTTGGGGTTTAGTGGTTTTTGTTGTTAGGGTGTTAGTGTTGTTTGTTGTTAGGGTGTTAGTGGTTTGTGTTGTTAGGGGGTTAGTGTTGTTTGATGTTAGGGGTTTAGGGTTGTTTTTTGTTAGGGGGTTAGGGTTGTTTGTTGTTAGGGTGTTAGTGTTGTTTGTTGTTAGGGGTTTAGGGTTGTTTGTTGTTAGTGGGTTAATGTTGTTTGTTGTTAGTGGGTTAGTGTTTTTGGTTTTCAGGGGTTAGGGTTGTTTGTTGTTTGGGGGTAGTGTTTGTTGTTAGGGGGTTAGGGTTGTTTGTTGTTAGGGTGTTAGTGGTTTGTGTTGTTAGGGGGTTAGTGTTGTTTGATGTTAGGGGTTTAGGGTTGTTTGTTGTTAGGGTGTTAGTGTTGTTTGTTGTTAGGGGTTTAGGGTTGTTTGTTGTTAGGGGTTTAAGGTTGTTTCTTGTTGGGGTTTAGTGGTTTTTGTTGTTAGGGTGTTAGTGTTGTTTGTTGTTAGGGTGTTAGTGGTTTGTGTTGTTAGGGGGTTAGTGTTGTTTGATGTTAGGGGTTTAGGGTTGTTTGTTGTTAGTGGGTTAGGGTTGTTTGTTGTTAGTCGGTTAGTGTTTTTGGTTTTCAGGGGTTACGGTTGTTTGTTGTTTGGGGGTAGTGTTTGCTGTTAGGGGGTTAGGGTTGTTTGTTGTTAGGGTGTTAGTGGTTTGTGTTGTTAGGGTGTTAGTGTTGTTTGATGTTAGGGGTTTAGGGTTGTTTGTTGTTAGGGGGTTAGGGTTGTTTGTTGTTAGGGTGTTAGTGGTTTGTGTTGTTAGGGGGTTAGTGTTGTTTGATGTTAGGGGTTTAGGGTTGTTTGTTGTTAGGGGGTTAGAGTTGTTTGTTGTTAGGGTGTTAGTGTTGTTTGTTGTTAGGGGTTTAGGGTTGTTTGTTGTTAGGGGTTTAAGGTTGTTTCTTGTTGGGGTTTAGTGGTTTTTGTTGTTAGGGTGTTAGTGTTGTTTGTTGTTAGGGTGTTAGTGGTTTGTGTTGTTAGGGGGTTAGTGTTGTTTGATGTTAGGGGTTTAGGGTTGTTTGTTGTTAGGGGGTTAGAGTTGTTTGTTGTTAGGGTGTTAGTGTTGTTTGTTGTTAGGGGTTTAGGGTTGTTTGTTGTTAGGGGTTTAAGGTTGTTTCTTTTTGGGGTTTAGTGGTTTTTGTTGTTAGGGTGTTAGTGTTGTTTGTTGTTAGGGTGTTAGTGGTTTGTGTTGCTAGGGGGTTAGTGTTGTTTGATGTTAGGGGTTTAGGGTTGTTTGTTGTTAGGGGATTAGAGTTGTTTGTTGTTAGGGTGTTAGTGTTGTTTGTTGTTAGGGGTTTAGGGTTGTTTGTTGTTAGGGGTTTAAGGTTGTTTCTTGTTGGGGTTTAGTGGTTTTTGTTGTTAGGGTGTTAGTGTTGTTTGTTGTTAGGGTGTTAGTGGTTTGTGTTGTTAGGAGGTTAGTGTTGTTTGTTGTTAGGGGTTTAGGGTTGTTTGTTGTTAGGGGTTTAAGGTTGTTTCTTGTTGGGGTTTAGTGGTTTTTGTTGTTAGGGTGTTAGTGTTGTTTGTTGTTAGGGTGTTAGTGGTTTGTGTTGTTAAGGGGTTAGTGTTGTTTGATGTTAGGGGGTTAGGGTTGTTTCTTGTTACGGGGTTAGTGTTGTTTGCTGTTACGTGGTTAGGGTAGTTTCTTGTTAGGGGTTTAGTGTTGTTTTTTGTTAGGGGGTTAGTGTTTGTTGTTAGGGGGTTAGGGTTGTTTGTTGTTAGGGTTTTAGGGTTGTTTCTTTTTGGGGTTTAGTGGTTTTTGTTGTTAGGGTGTTAGTGTTGTTTGTTGTTAGGGTGTTAGTGGTTTGTGTTGTTAGGGGGTTAGTGTTGTTTGATGTTAGGGGTTTAGGGTTGTTTGTTGTTAGGGGGTTACAGTTGTTTGTTGTTAGGGTGTTAGTGTTGTTTGTTGTTAGGGGTTTAGGGTTGTTTGTTGTTAGGGGTTTAAGGTTGTTTCTTGTTGGGGTTTAGTGGTTTTTGTTGTTAGGGTGTTAGTGTTGTTTGTTGTTAGGGTGTTAGTGGTTTGTCTTGTTAGGGGTTTAGTGTTGTTTGATGTTAGGGGTTTAGGGTTGCTTTTTGTTAGGGGGTTAGAGTTGTTTGTTGTTAGGGTGTTAGTGTTGTTTGTTGTTAGGGGTTTAGGGTTGTTTGTTGTTAGTGGGTTAGTGTTTTTGGTTTTCAGGGGTTAGGGTTGTTTGTTGTTTGGGGGTAGTGTTTGTTGTTAGGGGGTTAGGGTTGTTTGTTGTTAGGGTGTTAGTGGTTTGTGTTGTTAGGGTGTTAGTGTTGTTTGATGTTTGGGATTTAGGGTTGTTTGTTGTTAGGGGGTTAGGGTTGTTTGTTGTTAGGGTGTTAGTGGTTTGTGTTGTTAGGGGGTTAGTGTTGTTTGATGTTAGGTTTTTAGGGTTGTTTGTTGTTAGGGGGTTAGAGTTGTTTGTTGTTAGGGTGTTAGTGTTGTTTGTTGTTAGGGGTTTAGGGTTGTTTGTTGTTAGGGGTTTAAGGTTGTTTCTTGTTGGGGTTTAGTGGTTTTTGTTGTTAGGGTGTTAGTGTTGTTTGTTGTTAGGGTGTTAGTGGTTTGTGTTGTTAGGGGGTTAGTGTTGTTTGATGTTAGGGGTTTAGGGTTGTTTGTTGTTAGTGGGTTAGGGTTGTTTGTTGTTAGTGGGTTAGTGTTTTTGGTTTTCAGGGGTTAGGGTTGTTTGTTGTTTGGGGGTAGTGTTTGTTGTTAGGGGGTTAGGGTTGTTTGTTGTTAGGGTGTTAGTGGTTTGTGTTGTTAGGGTGTTAGTGTTGTTTGATGTTAGCGGTTTAGGGTTGTTTGTTGTTAGCGGGTTAGGGTTGTTTGTTGTTAGGGTGTTAGTGGTTTGTGTTGTTAGGGGGTTAGTGTTGTTTGATGTTAGGGGTTTAGGGTTGTTTGTTGTTAGGGGGTTAGATTTGTTTGTTGTTAGGGTGTTAGTGTTGTTTGTTGTTAGGGGTTTAGGGTTGTTTGTTGTTAGGGGTTTAAGGTTGTTTCTTGTTGGGGTTTAGTGGTTTTTGTTGTTAGGGTGTTAGTGTTGTTTGTTGTTAGGGTGTTGGTGGTTTGTGTTGTTAGGGGGTTAGTGTTGTTTGATGTTAGGGGTTTAGGGTTGTTTGTTGTTAGGGGGTTAGAGTTGTTTGTTGTTAGGGTGTTAGTGTTGTTTGTTGTTAGGGGTTTAGAGTTGTTTGTTGTTAGGGGGTTAGAGTTGTTTGTTGTTAGGGTGTTAGTGTTGTTTGATGTTAGGGGTTTAGGGTTGTTTGTTGTTAGTGGGTTAGGGTTGTTTGTTGTTAGTGGGTTAGTGTTTTTGGTTTTCAGGGGTTAGGGTTGTTTGTTGTTTGGGGGTTAGTGTTTGTTGTTAGGGGGTTAGGATTGTTTGTTGTTAGGGTGTTAGTGTTGTTTGATGTTAGGGGTTTAGGGTTGTTTGTTGTTAGGGGTTTAAGGTTGTTTCTTGTTGGGGTTTAGTGGTTTTTGTTGTTAGGGTGTTAGTGTTGTTTGTTGTTAGGGTGTTAGTGGTTTGTGTTGTTAGGGGGTTAGTGTTGTTTGATGTTAGGGGTTTAGGGTTGTTTTTTGTTAGGGGGTTAGGGTTGTTTGTTGTTAGGGTGTTAGTGTTGTTTGTTGTTAGGGGTTTAGGGTTGTTTGTTGTTAGTGGGTTAATGTTGTTTGTTGTTAGTGGGTTAGTGTTTTTGGTTTTCAGGGGTTAGGGTTGTTTGTTGTTTGGGGGTAGTGTTTGTTGTTAGGGGGTTAGGGTTGTTTGTTGTTAGGGTGTTAGTGGTTTGTGTTGTTAGGGGGTTAGTGTTGTTTGATGTTAGGGGTTTAGGGTTGTTTGTTGTTAGGGTGTTAGTGTTGTTTGTTGTTAGGGGTTTAGGGTTGTTTGTTGTTAGGGGTTTAAGGTTGTTTCTTGTTGGGGTTTAGTGGTTTTTGTTGTTAGGGTGTTAGTGTTGTTTGTTGTTAGGGTGTTAGTGGTTTGTGTTGTTAGGGGGTTAGTGTTGTTTGATGTTAGGGGTTTAGGGTTGTTTGTTGTTAGTGGGTTAGGGTTGTTTGTTGTTAGTCGGTTAGTGTTTTTGGTTTTCAGGGGTTACGGTTGTTTGTTGTTTGGGGGTAGTGTTTGCTGTTAGGGGGTTAGGGTTGTTTGTTGTTAGGGTGTTAGTGGTTTGTGTTGTTAGGGTGTTAGTGTTGTTTGATGTTAGGGGTTTAGGGTTGTTTGTTGTTAGGGGGTTAGGGTTGTTTGTTGTTAGGGTGTTAGTGGTTTGTGTTGTTAGGGGGTTAGTGTTGTTTGATGTTAGGGGTTTAGGGTTGTTTGTTGTTAGGGGGTTAGAGTTGTTTGTTGTTAGGGTGTTAGTGTTGTTTGTTGTTAGGGGTTTAGGGTTGTTTGTTGTTAGGGGTTTAAGGTTGTTTCTTGTTGGGGTTTAGTGGTTTTTGTTGTTAGGGTGTTAGTGTTGTTTGTTGTTAGGGTGTTAGTGGTTTGTGTTGTTAGGGGGTTAGTGTTGTTTGATGTTAGGGGTTTAGGGTTGTTTGTTGTTAGGGGGTTAGAGTTGTTTGTTGTTAGGGTGTTAGTGTTGTTTGTTGTTAGGGGTTTAGGGTTGTTTGTTGTTAGGGGTTTAAGGTTGTTTCTTTTTGGGGTTTAGTGGTTTTTGTTGTTAGGGTGTTAGTGTTGTTTGTTGTTAGGGTGTTAGTGGTTTGTGTTGCTAGGGGGTTAGTGTTGTTTGATGTTAGGGGTTTAGGGTTGTTTGTTGTTAGGGGATTAGAGTTGTTTGTTGTTAGGGTGTTAGTGTTGTTTGTTGTTAGGGGTTTAGGGTTGTTTGTTGTTAGTGGTTTAAGGTTGTTTCTTGTTGGGGTTTAGTGGTTTTTGTTGTTAGGGTGTTAGTGTTGTTTGTTGTTAGGGTGTTAGTGGTTTGTGTTGTTAGGAGGTTAGTGTTGTTTGTTGTTAGGGGTTTAGGGTTGTTTGTTGTTAGGGGTTTAAGGTTGTTTCTTGTTGGGGTTTAGTGGTTTTTGTTGTTAGGGTGTTAGTGTTGTTTGTTGTTAGGGTGTTAGTGGTTTGTGTTGTTAAGGGGTTAGTGTTGTTTGATGTTAGGGGGTTAGGGTTGTTTCTTGTTACGGGGTTAGTGTTGTTTGCTGTTACGTGGTTAGGGTAGTTTCTTGTTAGGGGTTTAGTGTTGTTTTTTGTTAGGGGGTTAGTGTTTGTTGTTAGGGGGTTAGGGTTGTTTGTTGTTAGGGTTTTAGGGTTGTTTCTTTTTGGGGTTTAGTGGTTTTTGTTGTTAGGGTGTTAGTGTTGTTTGTTGTTAGGGTGTTAGTGGTTTGTGTTGTTAGGGGGTTAGTGTTGTTTGATGTTAGGGGTTTAGGGTTGTTTGTTGTTAGGGGGTTACAGTTGTTTGTTGTTAGGGTGTTAGTGTTGTTTGTTGTTAGGGGTTTAGGGTTGTTTGTTGTTAGGGGTTTAAGGTTGTTTCTTGTTGGGGTTTAGTGGTTTTTGTTGTTAGGGTGTTAGTGTTGTTTGTTGTTAGGGTGTTAGTGGTTTGTCTTGTTAGGGGTTTAGTGTTGTTTGATGTTAGGGGTTTAGGGTTGCTTTTTGTTAGGGGGTTAGAGTTGTTTGTTGTTAGGGTGTTAGTGTTGTTTGTTGTTAGGGGTTTAGGGTTGTTTGTTGTTAGTGGGTTAGTGTTTTTGGTTTTCAGGGGTTAGGGTTGTTTGTTGTTTGGGGGTAGTGTTTGTTGTTAGGGGGTTAGGGTTGTTTGTTGTTAGGGTGTTAGTGGTTTGTGTTGTTAGGGTGTTAGTGTTGTTTGATGTTTGGGATTTAGGGTTGTTTGTTGTTAGGGGGTTAGGGTTGTTTGTTGTTAGGGTGTTAGTGGTTTGTGTTGTTAGGGGGTTAGTGTTGTTTGATGTTAGGTTTTTAGGGTTGTTTGTTGTTAGGGGGTTAGAGTTGTTTGTTGTTAGGGTGTTAGTGTTGTTTGTTGTTAGGGGTTTAGGGTTGTTTGTTGTTAGGGGTTTAAGGTTGTTTCTTGTTGGGGTTTAGTGGTTTTTGTTGTTAGGGTGTTAGTGTTGTTTGTTGTTAGGGTGTTAGTGGTTTGTGTTGTTAGGGGGTTAGTGTTGTTTGATGTTAGGGGTTTAGGGTTGTTTGTTGTTAGTGGGTTAGGGTTGTTTGTTGTTAGTGGGTTAGTGTTTTTGGTTTTCAGGGGTTAGGGTTGTTTGTTGTTTGGGGGTAGTGTTTGTTGTTAGGGGGTTAGGGTTGTTTGTTGTTAGGGTGTAAGTGGTTTGTGTTGTTAGGGTGTTAGTGTTGTTTGATGTTAGCGGTTTAGGGTTGTTTGTTGTTAGCGGGTTAGGGTTGTTTGTTGTTAGGGTGTTAGTGGTTTGTGTTGTTAGGGGGTTAGTGTTGTTTGATGTTAGGGGTTTAGGGTTGTTTGTTGTTAGGGGGTTAGATTTGTTTGTTGTTAGGGTGTTAGTGTTGTTTGTTGTTAGGGGTTTAGGGTTGTTTGTTGTTAGGGGTTTAAGGTTGTTTCTTGTTGGGGTTTAGTGGTTTTTGTTGTTAGGGTGTTAGTGTTGTTTGTTGTTAGGGTGTTGGTGGTTTGTGTTGTTAGGGGGTTAGTGTTGTTTGATGTTAGGGGTTTAGGGTTGTTTGTTGTTAGGGGGTTAGAGTTGTTTGTTGTTAGGGTGTTAGTGTTGTTTGTTGTTAGGGGTTTAGAGTTGTTTGTTGTTAGGGGGTTAGAGTTGTTTGTTGTTAGTGTGTTAGTGTTGTTTGATGTTAGGGGTTTAGGGTTGTTTGTTGTTAGTGGGATAGGGTTGTTTGTTGTTAGTGGGTTAGTGTTTTTGGTTTTCAGGGGTTAGGGTTGTTTGTTGTTTGGGGGTTAGTGTTTGTTGTTAGGGGGTTAGGATTGTTTGTTGTTAGGGTGTTAGTGTTGTTTGATGTTAGGGGTTTAGGGTTGTTTGTTGTTAGGGGTTTAAGGTTGTTTCTTGTTGGGGTTTAGTGGTTTTTGTTGTTAGGGTGTTAGTGTTTTTTGTTGTTAGGGTGTTAGTGGTTTGTGTTGTTAGGGGGTTACTGTTGTTTGATGTTAGGGGTCTAGGGTTGTTTTTTGTTAGGGGGTTAGGGTTGTTTGTTGTTAGGGTGTTAGTGTTGTTTGTTGTTAGGGGTTTAGGGTTGTTTGTTGTTAGGGGGTTAGAGTTGTTTGTTGTTAGGGTGTTAGAGTTGTTTGATGTTAGGGGTTTAGGGTTGTTTGTTGTTAGTGGGTTAGGGTTGTTTGTTGTTAGTGGGTTAGTGTTTTTGGTTTTCAGGGGTTAGGGTTGTTTGTTGTTTGGGGGTTAGTGTTTGTTGTTAGGGGTTAGGGTTGTTTGTTGTTAGGGTGTTAGTGTTGTTTGATGTTCGGGGTTTAGGGTTGTTTGTTGTTAGGGGTTTAAGGTTGTTTCTTGTTGGGGTTTAGTGGTTTTTGTTGTTAGGGTGTTAGTGTTGTTTGTTGTTAGGGTGTTAGTGGTTTGTGTTGTTAGGGGGTTAGTGTTGTTTGATGTTAGGGGTTTAGGGTTGTTTTTTGTTAGGGGGTTAGAGTTGTTTGTTGTTAGGGTGTTAGTGTTGTTTGTTGTTAGGGGTTTAGGGTTGTTTGTTGTTAGGGGTTTAAGGTTGTTTCTTGTTGGGGTTTAGTTGTTTTTGTTGTTAGGGTGTTAGTGTTGTTTGTTGTTAGGGTGTTAGTGGTTTGTGTTGTTAGGGGGTTAGTGTTGTTTGATGTTAGGGGTTTAGGGTTGTTCGTTGTTAGGGGGTTAGAGTTGTTTGTTGTTAGGGTGTTAGTGTTGTTTGTTGTTAGGGGTTTAGGGTTGTTTGTTGTTAGGGGTTTAAGGTTGTTTCTTGTTGGGGTTTAGTGGTTTTTGTTGTTAGGGTGTTAGTGTTGTTTGTTGTTAGGGTGTTAGTGGTTTGTGTTGTTAGGGGGTTAGTGTTGTTTGATGTTAGGGGTTTAGGGTTGTTTGTTGTTAGGGGGTTAGAGTTGTTTGTTGTTAGGGTGTTAGTGTTGTTTGTTGTTAGGGGTTTAGGCTTGTTTGTTGTTAGTTGGTTAGAGTTGTTTGTTGTTAGGGTGTTAGTGTTGTTTGATGTTAGGGGTTTAGGGTTGTTTGTTGTTAGTG
This sequence comes from Elephas maximus indicus, assembly GCF_024166365.1. Classification (NCBI taxonomy): domain Eukaryota; kingdom Metazoa; phylum Chordata; class Mammalia; order Proboscidea; family Elephantidae; genus Elephas; species Elephas maximus. The sequence goes on along the minus strand of NW_026060235.1, from coordinate 880,519 downwards.
GGTTACGGTTGTTTGTTGTTAGTGGGTTAGTGTTTTTGGTTTTCAGGGGTTAGGGTTGTTTGTTGTTTGGGGGTTAGTGTTTGTTGTTAGGGGGTTAGGGTTGTTTGTTGTTAGGGTTTTAGTGGTTTGTTTTGTTAGGGTGTTAGTGTTGTTTGATGTTAGGGGTTTAGGGTTGTTTGTTGTTAGGGGGTTAGGGTTGTTTGTTGTTAGGGTGTTAGTGTTCTTTGTTGTTAGGGGGTTAGGGTTGTTTCTTGTTACGGGGTTAGTGTTGTTTGTTGTTACGGGGTTTGGGTAGTTTCTTGTTAGGGGTTTAGGGTTGTTTGTTGTTAGGGTTTTAGGGTTGTTTCTTGTTGGGGTTTAGTGGTTTTTGTTGTTAGGGTGTTAGTGTTGTTTGTTGTTAGGGTGTTAGTGGTTTGTGTTGTTAGGGGGTTAGGATTGTTTGTTGTTAGGGTGTTAGTGTTGTTTGATGTTAGGGGTTTCGGGTTGTTTTTTGTTAGGGGGTTAGGGTTGTTTGTTGTTAGGGTGTTAGTGTTGTTTGTTGTTAGGGGTTTAGGGTTGTTTGTTGTTAGTGGGTTAATGTTGTTTGTTGTTAGTGGGTTAGTGTTTTTGGTTTTCAGGGGTTAGGGTTGTTTGTTGTTTGGGGGTAGTGTTTGTTGTTAGGGGGTTAGGGTTGTTTGTTGTTAGGGTGTTAGTGGTTTGTATTGTTAGGGTGTTAGTGTTGTTTGATGTTAGGGGTTTAGGGTTGTTTGTTGTTGGGGGTTAGGGTTGTTTGTTGTTAGGGTGTTAGTGGTTTGTGTTGTTAGGGGGTTAGTGTTGTTTGATGTTAGGGGTTTAGGGTTGTTTGTTGTTAGGGGGTTAGAGTTGTTTGTTGTTAGGGTGTTAGTGTTGTTTGTTGTTAGGGGTTTAGGGTTGTTTGTTGTTAGGGGTTTAAGGTTGTTTCTTGTTGGGGTTTAGTGGTTTTTGTTGTTAGGGTGTTAGTGTTGTTTGTTGTTAGGGTGTTAGTGGTTTGTGTTGTTAGGGGGTTAGTGTTGTTTGATGTTAGGGGTTTAGGGTTGTTTGTTGTTAGGGGGTTAGAGTTGTTTGTTGTTAGGGTGTTAGTGTTGTTTGTTGTTAGCGGTTTAGGGTTGTTTGTTGTTAGGGGTTTAGGGTTGTTTGTTGTTAGGGGTTTAAGGTTGTTTCTTTTTGGGGTTTAGTGGTTTTTGTTGTTAGGGTGTTAGTGTTGTTTGTTGTTAGGGTGTTAGTGGTTTGTGTTGTTAGGGGGTTAGTGTTGTTTGATTTTAGGGGTTTAGGGTTGTTTGTTGTTAGGGGGTTAGAGTTGTTTGTTGTTAGGGTGTTAGTGTTGTTTGTTGTTAGGGGTTTAGGGTTGTTTGTTGTTAGGGGTTTAAGGTTGTTTCTTGTTGGGGTTTAGTGGTTTTTGTTGTTAGGGTGTTAGTGTTTGTTGTTAGGGTGTTAGTATTGTTTGTTGTTAGGGTGTCAGTGGTTTGTGTTGTTAGGGGGTTAGTGTTGTTTGATGTTAGGGGTTTAGGGTTGTTTGTTGTTAGGGGGTTACAGTTGTTTGTTGTTAGGGTGTTAGTGTTGTTTGTTGTTAGGGGTTTAGGGTTGTTTGTTGTTAGGGGTTTAAGGTTGTTTCTTGTTGGGGTTTAGTGGTTTTTGTTGTTAGGGTGTTAGTGTTGTTTGTTGTTAGGGTGTTAGTGGTTTGTCTTGTTAGGGGTTTAGTGTTGTTTGATGTTAGGGGTTTAGGGTTGTTTTTTGTTAGGGGGTTAGAGTTGTTTTTTGTTAGGTTGTTAGTGTTGTTTGTTGTTAGGGGTTTAGGGTTGTTTGTTGTTAGTGGGTTAGTGTTTTTGGTTTTCAGGGGTTAGGGTTGTTTGTTGTTTGGGGGTAGTGTTTGTTGTTAGGGAGTTAGGGTTGTTTGTTGTTAGGGTGTTAGTGGTTTGTGTTGTTAGGGTGTTAGTGTTGTTTGATGTTTGGGATTTAGGGTTGTTTGTTGTTAGGGGGTTAGGGTTGTTTGTTGTTAGGGTGTTAGTGGTTTGTGTTGTTAGGGGGTTAGTGTTGTTTGATGTTAGGTTTTTAGGGTTGTTTGTTGTTAGGGGGTTAGAGTTGTTTGTTGTTAGGGTGTTAGTGTTGTTTGTTGTTAGGGGTTTAGGGTTGTTTGTTGTTAGGGGTTTAAGGTTGTTTCTTGTTGGGGTTTAGTTGTTTTTGTTGTTAGGGTGTTAGTGTTGTTTGTTGGTAGGGTGTTAGTGGTTTGTGTTGTTAGGGGGTTAGTGTTGTTTGATGTTAGGGGTTTAGGGTTGTTCGTTGTTAGGGGGTTAGAGTTGTTTGTTGTTAGGGTGTTAGTGTTGTTTGTTGTTAGGGGTTTAGGGTTGTTTGTTGTTAGGGGTTTAAGGTTGTTTCTTGTTGGGGTTTAGTGGTTTTTGTTGTTAGGGTGTTAGTGTTGTTTGTTGTTAGGGTGTTAGTGGTTTGTGTTGTTAGGGGGTTAGTGTTGTTTGATGTTAGGGGTTTAGGGTTGTTTGTTGTTAGGGGGTTAGAGTTGTTTGTTGTTAGGGTGTTAGTGTTGTTTGTTGTTAGGGGTTTAGGCTTGTTTGTTGTTAGTTGGTTAGAGTTGTTTGTTGTTAGGGTGTTAGTGTTGTTTGATGTTAGGGGTTTAGGGTTGTTTGTTGTTAGTGGGTTACGGTTGTTTGTTGTTAGTGGGTTAGTGTTTTTGGTTTTCAGGGGTTAGGGTTGTTTGTTGTTTGGGGGTTAGTGTTTGTTGTTAGGGGGTTAGGGTTGTTTGTTGTTAGGGTTTTAGTGGTTTGTTTTGTTAGGGTGTTAGTGTTGTTTGATGTTAGGGGTTTAGGGTTGTTTGTTGTTAGGGGGTTAGGGTTGTTTGTTGTTAGGGTGTTAGTGTTCTTTGTTGTTAGGGGGTTAGGGTTGTTTCTTGTTACGGGGTTAGTGTTGTTTGTTGTTACGGGGTTTGGGTAGTTTCTTGTTAGGGGTTTAGGGTTGTTTGTTGTTAGGGTTTTAGGGTTGTTTCTTGTTGGGGTTTAGTGGTTTTTGTTGTTAGGGTGTTAGTGTTGTTTGTTGTTAGGGTGTTAGTGGTTTGTGTTGTTAGGGGGTTAGGATTGTTTGTTGTTAGGGTGTTAGTGTTGTTTGATGTTAGGGGTTTCGGGTTGTTTTTTGTTAGGGGGTTAGGGTTGTTTGTTGTTAGGGTGTTAGTGTTGTTTGTTGTTAGGGGTTTAGGGTTGTTTGTTGTTAGTGGGTTAATGTTGTTTGTTGTTAGTGGGTTAGTGTTTTTGGTTTTCAGGGGTTAGGGTTGTTTGTTGTTTGGGGGTAGTGTTTGTTGTTAGGGGGTTAGGGTTGTTTGTTGTTAGGGTGTTAGTGGTTTGTGTTGTTAGGGGGTTAGTGTTGTTTGATGTTAGGGGTTTAGGGTTGTTTGTTGTTAGGGGGTTAGGGTTCTTTGTTGTTAGGGTGTTAGTGGTTTGTGTTGTTAGGGGGTTAGTGTTGTTTGATGTTAGGGGTTTAGGGTTGTTTGTTGTTAGGGGGTTAGAGTTGTTTGTTGTTAGGGTGTTAGTGTTGTTTGTTGTTAGGGGTTTAGGGTTGTTTGTTGTTAGGGGTTTAAGGTTGTTTCTTGTTGGGATTTAGTGGTTTTTGTTGTTAGGGTGTTAGTGTTGTTTGTTGTTAGGGTGTTAGTGGTTTGTGTTGTTAGGGGGTTAGTGTTGTTTGATGTTAGGGGTTTAGGGTTGTTTGTTGTTAGGGGGTTAGAGTTGTTTGTTGTTAGGGTGTTAGTGTTGTTTGTTGTTAGCGGTTTAGGGTTGTTTGTTGTTAGGGGTTTAGGGTTGTTTGTTGTTAGGGGTTTAAGGTTGTTTCTTTTTGGGGTTTAGTGGTTTTTGTTGTTAGGGTGTTAGTGTTGTTTCTTGTTAGGGTGTTAGTGGTTTGTGTTGTTAGGGGGTTAGTGTTGTTTGATTTTAGGGGTTTAGGGTTGTTTGTTGTTAGGGGGTTAGAGTTGTTTGTTGTTAGGGTGTTAGTGTTGTTTGTTGTTAGGGGTTTAGGGTTGTTTGTTGTTAGGGGTTTAAGGTTGTTTCTTGTTGGGGTTTAGTGGTTTTTGTTGTTAGGGTGTTAGGGTTGTTTGTTGTTAGGGTGTTAGTGGTTTGTGTTGTTAGGGGGTTAGTGTTGTTTGATGTTAGGGGTTTAGGGTTGTTTGTTGTTAGGGGGTCAGAGTTGTTTGTTGTTAGGGTGTTAGTGTTGTTTGTTGTTAGGGGTTTAGGGTTGTTTGTTGTTAGGGGTTTAAGGTTGTTTCTTGTTGGGGTTTAGTGGTTTTTGTTGTTAGGGTGTTAGTGTTGTTTGTTGTTAGGGTGTCAGTGGTTTGTGTTGTTAGGGGGTTAGTGTTGTTTGATGTTAGGGGTTTAGGGTTGTTTGTTGTTAGGGGGTTACAGTTGTTTGTTGTTAGGGTGTTAGTGTTGTTTGTTGTTAGGGGTTTAGGGTTGTTTGTTGTTAGGGGTTTAAGGTTGTTTCTTGTTGGGGTTTAGTGGTTTTTGTTGTTAGGGTGTTAGTGTTGTTTGTTGTTAGGGTGTTAGTGGTTTGTCTTGTTAGGGGTTTAGTGTTGTTTGATGTTAGGGGTTTAGGGTTGTTTTTTGTTAGGGGGTTAGAGTTGTTTGTTGTTAGGGTGTTAGTGTTGTTTGTTGTTAGGGGTTTAGGGTTGTTTGTTGTTAGTGGGTTAGTGTTTTTGGTTTTCAGGGGTTAGGGTTGTTTGTTGTTTGGGGGTAGTGTTTGTTGTTAGGGGGTTAGGGTTGTTTGTTGTTAGGGTGTTAGTGGTTTGTGTTGTTAGGGTGTAAGTGTTGTTTGATGTTTGGGATTTAGGGTTGTTTGTTGTTAGGGGGTTAGGGTTGTTTTTTGTTAGGGTGTTAGTGGTTTGTGTTGTTAGGGGGTTAGTGTTGTTTGATGTTAGGTTTTTAGGGTTGTTTGTTGTTAGGGGGTTAGAGTTGTTTGTTGTTAGGGTGTTAGTGTTGTTTGTTGTTAGGGGTTTAGGGTTGTTTGTTGTTAGGGGTTTAAGGTTGTTTCTTGTTGGGGTTTAGTGGTTTTTGTTGTTAGGGTGTTAGTGTTGTTTGTTGTTAGGGTGTTAGTGGTTTGTGTTGTTAGGGGGTTAGTGTTGTTTGATGTTAGGGGTTTAGGGTTGTTTGTTGTTAGTGGGTTAGGGTTGTTTGTTGTTAGTGGGTTAGTGTTTTTGGTTTTCAGGGGTTAGGGTTGTTTGTTGTTTGGGGGTAGTGTTTGTTGTTAGGGGGTTAGGGTTGTTTGTTGTTAGGGTGTTAGTGGTTTGTGTTGTTAGGGTTTTAGTGTTGTTTGATGTTAGCGGTTTAGGGTTGTTTGTTGTTAGCGGGTTAGTGTTGTTTGTTGTTAGGGTGTTAGTGGTTTGTGTTGTTAGGGGGTTAGTGTTGTTTGATGTTAGGGGTTTAGGGTTGTTTGTTGTTAGGGGGTTAGATTTGTTTGTTGTTAGGGTGTTAGTGTTGTTTGTTGTTAGGGGTTTAGGGTTGTTTGTTGTTAGGGGTTTAAGGTTGTTTCTTGTTGGGGTTTAGTGGTTTTTGTTGTTAGGGTGTTAGTGTTGTTTGTTGTTAGGGTGTTGGTGGTTTGTGTTGTTAGGGGGTTAGTGTTGTTTGATGTTAGGGGTTTAGGGTTGTTTGTTGTTAGGGGGTTAGAGTTGTTTGTTGTTAGGGTGTTAGTGTTGTTTGTTGTTAGGGGTTTAGAGTTGTTTGTTGTTAGGGGGTTAGAGTTGTTTGTTGTTAGGGTGTTAGTGTTGTTTGATGTTAGGGGTTTAGGGTTGTTTGTTGTTAGTGGGATAGGGTTGTTTGTTGTTAGTGGGTTAGTGTTTTTGGTTTTCAGGGGTTAGGGTTGTTTGTTGTTTGGGGGTTAGTGTTTGTTGTTAGGGGGTTAGGATTGTTTGTTGTTAGGGTGTTAGTGTTGTTTGATGTTAGGGGTTTAGGGTTGTTTCTTGTTAGGGGTTTAAGGTTGTTTCTTGTTGGGGTTTAGTGGTTTTTGTTGTTAGGGTGTTAGTGTTGTTTGTTGTTAGGGTGTTAGTGGTTTGTGTTGTTAGGGGGTTAGTGTTGTTTGATGTTAGGGGTCTAGGGTTGTTTTTTGTTAGGGGGTTAGGGTTGTTTGTTGTTAGGGTGTTAGTGTTGTTTGTTGTTAGGGGTTTAGGGTTGTTTGTTGTTAGGGGGTTAGAGTTGTTTGTTGTTAGGGTGTTAGAGTTGTTTGATGTTAGGGGTTTAGGGTTGTTTGTTGTTAGTGGGTTAGGGTTGTTTGTTGTTAGTGGGTTAGTGTTTTTGGTTTTCAGGGGTTAGGGTTGTTTGTTGTTTGGCGGTTAGTGTTTGTTGTTAGGGGTTAGGGTTGTTTGTTGTTAGGGTGTTAGTGTTGTTTGATGTTCGGGGTTTAGGGTTGTTTGTTGTTAGGGGTTTAAGGTTGTTTCTTGTTGGGGTTTAGTGGTTTTTGTTGTTAGGGTGTTAGTGTTGTTTGCTGTTAGGATGTTAGTGGTTTGTGTTGTTAGGGGGTTAGTGTTGTTTGATGTTAGGGGTTTAGGGTTGTTTTTTGTTAGGGGGTTAGAGTTGTTTGTTGTTAGGGTGTTAGTGTTGTTTGTTGTTAGGGGTTTAGGGTTGTTTGTTGTTAGGGGTTTAAGGTTGTTTCTTGTTGGGGTTTAGTGGTTTTTGTTGTTAGGGTGTTAGTGTTGTTTGTTGTTAGGGTGTTAGTGGTTTGTGTTGTTAGGGGGTTAGTGTTGTTTGATGTTAGGGGTTTAGGGTTGTTCGTTGTTAGGGGGTTAGAGTTGTTTGTTGTTAGGGTGTTAGTGTTGTTTGTTGTTAGGGGTTTAGGGTTGTTTGTTGTTAGGGGTTTAAGGTTGTTTCTTGTTGGGGTTTAGTGGTTTTTGTTGTTAGGGTGTTAGTGTTGTTTGTTGTTAGGGTGTTAGTGGTTTGTGTTGTTAGGGGGTTAGTGTTGTTTGATGTTAGGGGTTTAGGGTTGTTTGTTGTTAGGGGGTTAGAGTTGTTTGTTGTTAGGGTGTTAGTGTTGTTTGTTGTTAGGGGTTTAGGCTTGTTTGTTGTTAGTTGGTTAGAGTTGTTTGTTGTTAGGGTGTTAGTGTTGTTTGATGTTAGGGGTTTAGGGTTGTTTGTTGTTAGTGGGTTACGGTTGTTTGTTGTTAGTGGGTTAGTGTTTTTGGTTTTCAGGGGTTAGGGTTGTTTGTTGTTTGGGGGTTAGTGTTTGTTGTTAGGGGGTTAGGGTTGTTTGTTGTTAGGGTTTTAGTGGTTTGTTTTGTTAGGGTGTTAGTGTTGTTTGATGTTAGGGGTTTAGGGTTGTTTGTTGTTAGGGGGTTAGGGTTGTTTGTTGTTAGGGTGTTAGTGTTCTTTGTTGTTAGGGGGTTAGGGTTGTTTCTTGTTACGGGGTTAGTGTTGTTTGTTGTTACGGGGTTTGGGTAGTTTCTTGTTAGGGGTTTAGGGTTGTTTGTTGTTAGGGTTTTAGGGTTGTTTCTTGTTGGGGTTTAGTGGTTTTTGTTGTTAGGGTGTTAGTGTTGTTTGTTGTTAGGGTGTTAGTGGTTTGTGTTGTTAGGGGGTTAGGATTGTTTGTTGTTAGGGTGTTAGTGTTGTTTGATGTTAGGGGTTTCGGGTTGTTTTTTGTTAGGGGGTTAGGGTTGTTTGTTGTTAGGGTGTTAGTGTTGTTTGTTGTTAGGGGTTTAGGGTTGTTTGTTGTTAGTGGGTTAATGTTGTTTGTTGTTAGTGGGTTAGTGTTTTTGGTTTTCAGGGGTTAGGGTTGTTTGTTGTCTGGGGGTAGTGTTTGTTGTTAGGGGGTTAGGGTTGTTTGTTGTTAGGGTGTTAGTGGTTTGTATTGTTAGGGTGTTAGTGTTGTTTGATGTTAGGGGTTTAGGGTTGTTTGTTGTTGGGGGTTAGGGTTGTTTGTTGTTAGGGTGTTAGTGGTTTGTGTTGTTAGGGGGTTAGTGTTGTTTGATGTTAGGGGTTTAGGGTTGTTTGTTGTTAGGGGGTTAGAGTTGTTTGTTGTTAGGGTGTTAGTGTTGTTTGTTGTTAGGGGTTTAGGGTTGTTTGTTGTTAGGGGTTTAAGGTTGTTTCTTGTTGGGGTTTAGTGGTTTTTGTTGTTAGGGTGTTAGTGTTGTTTGTTGTTAGGGTGTTAGTGGTTTGTGTTGTTAGGGGGTTAGTGTTGTTTGATGTTAGGGGTTTAGGGTTGTTTGTTGTTAGGGGGTTAGAGTTGTTTGTTGTTAGGGTGTTAGTGTTGTTTGTTGTTAGCGGTTTAGGGTTGTTTGTTGTTAGGGGTTTAGGGTTGTTTGTTGTTAGGGGTTTAAGGTTGTTTCTTTTTGGGGTTTAGTGGTTTTTGTTGTTAGGGTGTTAGTGTTGTTTGTTGTTAGGGTGTTAGTGGTTTGTGTTGTTAGGGGGTTAGTGTTGTTTGATTTTAGGGGTTTAGGGTTGTTTGTTGTTAGGGGGTTAGAGTTGTTTGTTGTTAGGGTGTTAGTGTTGTTTGTTGTTAGGGGTTTAGGGTTGTTTGTTGTTAGGGGTTTAAGGTTGTTTCTTGTTGGGGTTTAGTGGTTTTTGTTGTTAGGGTGTTAGTGTTGTTTGTTGTTAGGGTGTGAGTATTGTTTGTTGTTAGGGTGTCAGTGGTTTGTGTTGTTAGGGGGTTAGTGTTGTTTGATGTTAGGGGTTTAGGGTTGTTTGTTGTTAGGGGGTTACAGTTGTTTGTTGTTAGGGTGTTAGTGTTGTTTGTTGTTAGGGGTTTAGGGTTGTTTGTTGTTAGGGGTTTAAGGTTGTTTCTTGTTGGGGTTTAGTGGTTTTTGTTGTTAGGGTGTTAGTGTTGTTTGTTGTTAGGGTGTTAGTGGTTTGTCTTGTTAGGGGTTTAGTGTTGTTTGATGTTAGGGGTTTAGGGTTGTTTTTTGTTAGGGGGTTAGAGTTGTTTGTTGTTAGGTTGTTAGTGTTGTTTGTTGTTAGGGGTTTAGGGTTGTTTGTTGTTAGTGGGTTAGTGTTTTTGGTTTTCAGGGGTTAGGTTTGTTTGTTGTTTGGGGGTAGTGTTTGTTGTTAGGGGGTTAGGGTTGTTTGTTGTTAGGGTGTTAGTGGTTTGTGTTGTTAGGGTGTTAGTGTTGTTTGATGTTTGGGATTTAGGGTTGTTTGTTGTTAGGGGGTTAGGGTTGTTTGTTGTTAGGGTGTTAGTGGTTTGTGTTGTTAGGGGGTTAGTGTTGTTTGATGTTAGGTTTTTAGGGTTGTTTGTTGTTAGGGGGTTAGGGTTGTTTGTTGTTAGTGGGTTAGTGTTTTTGGTTTTCAGGGGTTAGGGTTGTTTGTTGTTTCGGGGTAGTGTTTGTTGTTAGGGGGTTAGGGTTGTTTGTTGTTAGGGTGTTAGTGGTTTGTGTTGTTAGGGTTTTAGTGTTGTTTGATGTTAGCGGTTTAGGGTTGTTTGTTGTTAGCGGGTTAGGGTTGTTTGTTGTTAGGGTGTTAGTGGTTTGTGTTGTTAGGGGGTTAGTGTTGTTTGATGTTAGGGGTTTAGGGTTGTTTGTTGTTAGGGGGTTAGATTTGTTTGTTGTTAGGGTGTTAGTGTTGTTTGTTGTTAGGGGTTTAGGGTTGTTTGTTGTTAGGGGTTTAAGGTTGTTTCTTGTTGGGGTTTAGTGGTTTTTGTTGTTAGGGTGTTAGTGTTGTTTGTTGTTAGGGTGTTGGTGGTTTGTGTTGTTAGGGGGTTAGTGTTGTTTGATGTTAGGGGTTTAGGGTTCTTTGTTGTTAGGGGGTTAGAGTTGTTTGTTGTTAGGGTGTTAGTGTTGTTTGTTGTTAGGGGTTTAGAGTTGTTTGTTGTTAGGGGGTTAGAGTTGTTTGTTGTTAGGGTGTTAGTGTTGTTTGATGTTAGGGGTTTAGGGTTGTTTGTTGTTAGTGGGATAGGGTTGTTTGTTGTTAGTGGGTTAGTGTTTTTGGTTTTCAGGGGTTAGGGTTGTTTGTTGTTTGGGGGTTAGTGTTTGTTGTTAGGGGGTTAGGATTGTTTGTTGTTAGGGTGTTAGTGTTGTTTGATGTTAGGGGTTTAGGGTTGTTTGTTGTTAGGGGTTTAAGGTTGTTTCTTGTTGGGGTTTAGTGGTTTTTGTTGTTAGGGTGTTAGTGTTGTTTGTTGTTAGGGTGTTAGTGGTTTGCGTTGTTAGGGGGTTAGTGTTGTTTGATGTTAGGGGTCTAGGGTTGTTTTTTGTTAGGGGGTTAGGGTTGTTTGTTGTTAGGGTGTTAGTGTTGTTTGTTGTTAGGGGTTTAGGGTTGTTTGTTGTTAGGGGGTTAGAGTTGTTTGTTGTTAGGGTGTTAGAGTTGTTTGATGTTAGGGGTTTAGGGTTGTTTGTTGTTAGTGGGTTAGGGTTGTTTGTTGTTAGTGGGTTAGTGTTTTTGGTTTTCAGGGGTTAGGGTTGTTTGTTGTTTGGCGGTTAGTGTTTGTTGTTAGGGGTTAGGGTTGTTTGTTGTTAGGGTGTTAGTGTTGTTTGATGTTCGGGGTTTAGGGTTGTTTGTTGTTAGGGGTTTAAGGTTGTTTCTTGTTGGGGTTTAGTGGTTTTTGTTGTTAGGGTGTTAGTGTTGTTTGCTGTTAGGGTGTTAGTGGTTTGTGTTGTTAGGGGGTTAGTGTTGTTTGATGTTAGGGGTTTAGGGTTGTTTTTTGTTAGGGGGTTAGAGTTGTTTGTTGTTAGGGTGTTAGTGTTGTTTGTTGTTAGGGGTTTAGGGTTGTTTGTTGTTAGGGGTTTAAGGTTGTTTCTTGTTGGGGTTTAGTGGTTTTTGTTGTTAGGGTGTTAGTGTTGTTTGTTGTTAGGGTGTTAGTGGTTTGTGTTGTTAGGGGGTTAGTGTTGTTTGATGTTAGGGGTTTAGGGTTGTTCGTTGTTAGGGGGTTAGAGTTGTTTGTTGTTAGGGTGTTAGTGTTGTTTGTTGTTAGGGGTTTAGGGTTGTTTGTTGTTAGGGGTTTAAGGTTGTTTCTTGTTGGGGTTTAGTGGTTTTTGTTGTTAGGGTGTTAGTGTTGTTTGTTGTTAGGGTGTTAGTGGTTTGTGTTGTTAGGGGGTTAGTGTTGTTTGATGTTAGGGGTTTAGGGTTGTTTGTTGTTAGGGGGTTAGAGTTGTTTGTTGTTAGGGTGTTAGTGTTGTTTGTTGTTAGGGGTTTAGGCTTGTTTGTTGTTAGTTGGTTAGAGTTGTTTGTTGTTAGGGTGTTAGTGTTGTTTGATGTTAGGGGTTTAGGGTTGTTTGTTGTTAGTGGGTTACGGTTGTTTGTTGTTAGTGGGTTAGTGTTTTTGGTTTTCAGGGGTTAGGGTTGTTTGTTGTTTGGGGGTTAGTGTTTGTTGTTAGGGGGTTAGGGTTGTTTGTTGTTAGGGTTTTAGTGGTTTGTTTTGTTAGGGTGTTAGTGTTGTTTGATGTTAGGGGTTTAGGGTTGTTTGTTGTTAGGGGGTTAGGGTTGTTTGTTGTTAGGGTGTTAGTGTTCTTTGTTGTTAGGGGGTTAGGGTTGTTTCTTGTTACGGGGTTAGTGTTGTTTGTTGTTACGGGGTTTGGGTAGTTTCTTGTTAGGGGTTTAGGGTTGTTTGTTGTTAGGGTTTTAGGGTTGTTTCTTGTTGGGGTTTAGTGGTTTTTGTTGTTAGGGTGTTAGTGTTGTTTGTTGTTAGGGTGTTAGTGGTTTGTGTTGTTAGGGGGTTAGGATTGTTTGTTGTTAGGGTGTTAGTGTTGTTTGATGTTAGGGGTTTCGGGTTGTTTTTTGTTAGGGGGTTAGGGTTGTTTGTTGTTAGGGTGTTAGTGTTGTTTGTTGTTAGGGGTTTAGGGTTGTTTGTTGTTAGTGGGTTAATGTTGTTTGTTGTTAGTGGGTTAGTGTTTTTTTTTTCAGGGGTTAGGGTTGTTTGTTGTCTGGGGGTAGTGTTTGTTGTTAGGGGGTTAGGGTTGTTTGTTGTTAGGGTGTTAGTGGTTTGTATTGTTAGGGTGTTAGTGTTGTTTGATGTTAGGGGTTTAGGGTTGTTTGTTGTTGGGGGTTAGGGTTGTTTGTTGTTAGGGTGTTAGTGGTTTGTGTTGTTAGGGGTTTAGTGTTGTTTGATGTTAGGGGTTTAGGGTTGTTTGTTGTTAGGGGGTTAGAGTTGTTTGTTGTTAGGGTGTTAGTGTTGTTTGTTGTTAGGGGTTTAGGGTTGTTTGTTGTTAGGGGTTTAAGGTTGTTTCTTGTTGGGGTTTAGTGGTTTTTGTTGTTAGGGTGTTAGTGTTGTTTGTTGTTAGGGTGTTAGTGGTTTGTGTTGTTAGGGGGTTAGTGTTGTTTGATGTTAGGGGTTTAGGGTTGTTTGTTGTTAGGGGGTTAGAGTTGTTTGTTGTTAGGGTGTTAGTGTTGTTTGTTGTTAGGGGGTTAGGGTTGTTTGTTGTTAGGGGGTTAGAGTTGTTTGTTGTTAGGGTGTTAGTGTTGTTTGATGTTAGGGGTTTAGGGTTGTTTGTTGTTAGTGGGTTAGGGTTGTTTGTTGTTAGTGGGTTAGTGTTTTTGGTTTTCAGGGGTTAGGGTTGTTTGTTGTTTGGGGGTTAGTGTTTGTTGTTAGGGGGTTAGGATTGTTTGTTGTTAGGGTGTTAGTGTTGTTTGATGTTAGGGGTTTAGCGTTGTTTGTTGTTAGGGGTTTAAGGTTGTTTCTTGTTGGGGTTTAGTGGTTTTTGTTGTTAGGGTGTTAGTGTTGTTTGTTGTTAGGGTGTTAGTGGTTTGTGTTGTTAGGGGGTTAGTGTTGTTTGATGTTAGGGGTTTAGGGTTGTTTTTTGTTAGGGGGTTAGGGTTGTTTGTTGTTAGGGTGTTAGTGTTGTTTGTTGTTAGGGGTTTAGGGTTGTTTGTTGTTAGGGGGTTAGAGTTGTTTGTTGTTAGGGTGTTAGAGTTGTTTGATGTTAGGGGTTTAGGGTTGTTTGTTGTTAGTGGGTTAGGGTTGTTTGTTGTTAGTGGGTTAGTGTTTTTGGTTTTCAGGGGTTAGGGTTGTTTGTTGTTTGGGGGTTAGTGTTTGTTGTTAGGGGTTAGGGTTGTTTGTTGTTAGGGTGTTAGTGTTGTTTGATGTTCGGGGTTCAGGGTTGTTTGTTGTTAGGGGTTTAAGGTTGTTTCTTGTTGGGGTTTAGTGGTTTTTGTTGTTAGGGTGTTAGTGTTGTTTGTTGTTAGGGTGTTAGTGGTTTGTGTTGTTAGGGGGTTAGTGTTGTTTGATGTTAGGGGTTTAGGGTTGTTTTTTGTTAGGGGGTTAGAGTTGTTTGTTGTTAGGGTGTTAGTGTTGTTTGTTGTTAGGGGTTTAGGGTTGTTCGTTGTTAGGGGGTTAGAGTTGTTTGTTGTTAGGGTGTTAGTGTTGTTTGTTGTTAGGGGTTTAGGGTTGTTTGTTGTTAGGGGTTTAAGGTTGTTTCTTGTTGGGGTTTAGTGGTTTTTGTTGTTAGGGTGTTAATGTTGTTTGTTGTTAGGGTGTTAGTGGTTTGTGTTGTTAGGGGGTTAGTGTTGTTTGATGTTAGGGGTTTAGGGTTGTTTGTTGTTAGGGGGTTAGAGTTGTTTGTTGTTAGGGTGTTAGTGTTGTTTGTTGTTAGGGGTTTAGGCTTGTTTGTTGTTAGGGGGTTAGAGTTGTTTGTTGTTAGGGTGTTAGTGTTGTTTGATGTTAGGGGTTTAGGGTTGTTTGTTGTTAGTGGGTTAGTGTTTTTGGTTTTCAGGGGTTAGGGTTGTTTGTTGTTTGGGGGTTAGTGTTTGTTGTTAGGGGGTTAGGGTTGTTTGTTGTTAGGGTTTTAGTGGTTTGTTTTGTTAGGGTGTTAGTGTTGTTTGATGTTAGGGGTTTAGGTTTGTTTGTTGTTAGGGGGTTAGGGTTGTTTGTTGTTAGGGTGTTAGTGTTCTTTGTTGTTAGGGGGTTAGGGTTGTTTCTTGTTACGGGGTTAGTGTTGTTTCTTGTTACGGGGTTTGGGTAGTTTCTTGTTAGGGGTTTAGGGTTGTTTGTTGTTAGGGTTTTAGGGTTGTTTCTTGTTGGGGTTTAGTGGTTTTTGTTGTTAGGGTGTTAGTGTTGTTTGTTGTTAGGGTGTTAGTGGTTTGTGTTGTTAGGGGGTTAGGATTGTTTGTTGTTAGGGTGTTAGTGTTGTTTGATGTTAGGGGTTTCGGGTTGTTTTTTGTTAGGGGGTTAGGGTTGTTTGTTGTTAGGGTGTTAGTGTTGTTTGTTGTTAGGGGTTTAGGGTTGTTTGTTGTTAGTGGGTTAATGTTGTTTGTTGTTAGTGGGTTAGTGTTTTTGGTTTTCAGGGGTTAGGGTTGTTTGTTGTTTGGGGGTAGTGTTTGTTGTTAGGGGGTTAGGGTTGTTTGTTGTTAGGGTGTTAGTGGTTTGTGTTGTTAGGGTGTTAGTGTTGTTTGATGTTAGGGGTTTAGGGTTGTTTGTTGTTAGGGGGTTAGGGTTGTTTGTTGTTAGGGTGTTAGTGGTTTGTGTTGTTAGGGGGTTAGTGTTGTTTGATGTTAGGGGTTTAGGGTTGTTTGTTGTTAGGGGGTTAGAGTTGTTTGTTGTTAGGGTGTTAGTGTTGTTTGTTGTTAGGGGTTTAGGGTTGTTTGTTGTTAGGGGTTTAAGGTTGTTTCTTGTTGGGGTTTAGTGGTTTTTGTTGTTAGGGTGTTAGTGTTGTTTGTTGTTAGGGTGTTAGTGGTTTGTGTTGTTAGGGGGTTAGTGTTGTTTGATGTTAGGGGTTTAGGGTTGTTTGTTGTTAGGGGGTTAGAGTTGTTTGTTGTTAGGGTGTTAGTGTTGTTTGTTGTTAGCGGTTTAGGGTTGTTTGTTGTTAGGGGTTTAGGGTTGTTTGTTGTTAGGGGTTTAAGGTTGTTTCTTTTTGGGGTTTAGTGGTTTTTGTTGTTAGGGTGTTAGTGTTGTTTGTTGTTAGGGTGTTAGTGGTTTGTGTTGTTAGGGGGTTAGTGTTGTTTGATTTTAGGGGTTTAGGGTTGTTTGTTGTTAGGGGGTTAGAGTTGTTTGTTGTTAGGGTGTTAGTGTTGTTTGTTGTTAGGGGTTTAGGGTTGTTTGTTGTTAGGGGTTTAAGGTTGTTTCTTGTTGGGGTTTAGTGGTTTTTGTTGTTAGGGTGTTAGTGTTGTTTGTTGTTAGGGTGTTAGTATTGTTTGTTGTTAGGGTGTCAGTGGTTTGTGTTGTTAGGGGGTTAGTGTTGTTTGATGTTAGGGGTTTAGGGTTGTTTGTTGTTAGGGGGTTACAGTTGTTTGTTGTTAGGGTGTTAGTGTTGTTTGTTGTTAGGGGTTTAGGGTTGTTTGTTGTTAGGGGTTTAAGGTTGTTTCTTGTTGGGGTTTAGTGGTTTTTGTTGTTAGGGTGTTAGTGTTGTTTGTTGTTAGGGTGTTAGTGGTTTGTCTTGTTAGGGGTTTAGTGTTGTTTGATGTTAGGGGTTTAGGGTTGTTTTTTGTTAGGGGGTTAGAGTTGTTTGTTGTTAGGGTGTTAGTGTTGTTTGTTGTTAGGGGTTTAGGGTTGTTTGTTGTTAGTGGGTTAGTGTTTTTGGTTTTCAGGGGTTAGGGTTGTTTGTTGTTTGGGGGTAGTGTTTGTTGTTAGGGGGTTAGGGTTGTTTGTTGTTAGGGTGTTAGTGGTTTGTGTTGTTAGGGTGTTAGTGTTGTTTGATGTTTGGGATTTAGGGTTGTTTGTTGTTAGGGGGTTAGGGTTGTTTGTTGTCAGGGTGTTAGTGGTTTGTGTTGTTAGGGGGTTAGTGTTGTTTGATGTTAGGTTTTTAGGGTTGTTTGTTGTTAGGGGGTTAGAGTTGTTTGTTGTTAGGGTGTTAGTGTTGTTTGTTGTTAGGGGTTTAGGGTTGTTTGTTGTTAGGGGTTTAAGGTTGTTTCTTGTTGGGGTTTAGTGGTTTTTGTTGTTAGGGTGTAAGTGTTGTTTGTTGTTAGGGTGTTAGTGGTTTGTGTTGTTAGGGGGTTAGTGTTGTTTGATGTTAGGGGTTTAGGGTTGTTTGTTGTTAGTGGGTTAGGGTTGTTTGTTGTTAGTGGGTTAGTGTTTTTGGTTTTCAGGGGTTAGGGTTGTTTGTTGTTTGGGGGTAGTGTTTGTTGTTAGGGGGTTAGGGTTGTTTGTTGTTAGGGTGTTAGTGGTTTGTGTTGTTAGGGTGTTAGTGTTGTTTGATGTTAGCGGTTTAGGGTTGTTTGTTGTTAGCGGGTTAGGGTTGTTTGTTGTTAGGGTGTTAGTGGTTTGTGTTGTTAGGGGGTTAGTGTTGTTTGATGTTAGGGGTTTAGGGTTGTTTGTTGTTAGGGGGTTAGATTTGTTTGTTGTTAGGGTGTTAGTGTTGTTTGTTGTTAGGGGTTTAGGGTTGTTTGTTGTTAGGGGTTTAAGGTTGTTTCTTGTTGGGGTTTAGTGGTTTTTGTTGTTAGGGTGTTAGTGTTGTTTGTTGTTAGGGTGTTGGTGGTTTGTGTTGTTAGGGGGTTAGTGTTGTTTGATGTTAGGGGTTTAGGGTTGTTTGTTGTTAGGGGGTTAGAGTTGTTTGTTGTTAGGGTGTTAGTGTTGTTTGTTGTTAGGGGTTTAGAGTTGTTTGTTGTTAGGGGGTTAGAGTTGTTTGTTGTTAGGGTGTTAGTGTTGTTTGATGTTAGGGGTTTAGGGTTGTTTGTTGTTAGTGGGTTAGGGTTGTTTGTTGTTAGTGGGTTAGTGTTTTTGGTTTTCAGGGGTTAGGGTTGTTTGTTGTTTGGGGGTTAGTGTTTGTTGTTAGGGGGTTAGGATTGTTTGTTGTTAGGGTGTTAGTGTTGTTTGATGTTAGGGGTTTAGGGTTGTTTGTTGTTAGGGGTTTAAGGTTGTTTCTTGTTGGGGTTTAGTGGTTTTTGTTGTTAGGGTGTTAGTGTTGTTTGTTGTTAGGGTGTTAGTGGTTTGTGTTGTTAGGGGGTTAGTGTTGTTTGATGTTAGGGGTTTAGGGTTGTTTTTTGTTAGGGGGTTAGGGTTGTTTGTTGTTAGGGTGTTAGTGTTGTTTGTTGTTAGGGGTTTAGGGTTGTTTGTTGTTAGTGGGTTAATGTTGTTTGTTGTTAGTGGGTTAGTGTTTTTGGTTTTCAGGGGTTAGGGTTGTTTGTTGTTTGGGGGTAGTGTTTGTTGTTAGGGGGTTAGGGTTGTTTGTTGTTAGGGTGTTAGTGGTTTGTGTTGTTAGGGGGTTAGTGTTGTTTGATGTTAGGGGTTTAGGGTTGTTTGTTGTTAGGGTGTTAGTGTTGTTTGTTGTTAGGGGTTTAGGGTTGTTTGTTGTTAGGGGTTTAAGGTTGTTTCTTGTTGGGGTTTAGTGGTTTTTGTTGTTAGGGTGTTAGTGTTGTTTGTTGTTAGGGTGTTAGTGGTTTGTGTTGTTAGGGGGTTAGTGTTGTTTGATGTTAGGGGTTTAGGGTTGTTTGTTGTTAGTGGGTTAGGGTTGTTTGTTGTTAGTCGGTTAGTGTTTTTGGTTTTCAGGGGTTACGGTTGTTTGTTGTTTGGGGGTAGTGTTTGCTGTTAGGGGGTTAGGGTTGTTTGTTGTTAGGGTGTTAGTGGTTTGTGTTGTTAGGGTGTTAGTGTTGTTTGATGTTAGGGGTTTAGGGTTGTTTGTTGTTAGGGGGTTAGGGTTGTTTGTTGTTAGGGTGTTAGTGGTTTGTGTTGTTAGGGGGTTAGTGTTGTTTGATGTTAGGGGTTTAGGGTTGTTTGTTGTTAGGGGGTTAGAGTTGTTTGTTGTTAGGGTGTTAGTGTTGTTTGTTGTTAGGGGTTTAGGGTTGTTTGTTGTTAGGGGTTTAAGGTTGTTTCTTGTTGGGGTTTAGTGGTTTTTGTTGTTAGGGTGTTAGTGTTGTTTGTTGTTAGGGTGTTAGTGGTTTGTGTTGTTAGGGGGTTAGTGTTGTTTGATGTTAGGGGTTTAGGGTTGTTTGTTGTTAGGGGGTTAGAGTTGTTTGTTGTTAGGGTGTTAGTGTTGTTTGTTGTTAGGGGTTTAGGGTTGTTTGTTGTTAGGGGTTTAAGGTTGTTTCTTTTTGGGGTTTAGTGGTTTTTGTTGTTAGGGTGTTAGTGTTGTTTGTTGTTAGGGTGTTAGTGGTTTGTGTTGCTAGGGGGTTAGTGTTGTTTGATGTTAGGGGTTTAGGGTTGTTTGTTGTTAGGGGATTAGAGTTGTTTGTTGTTAGGGTGTTAGTGTTGTTTGTTGTTAGGGGTTTAGGGTTGTTTGTTGTTAGGGGTTTAAGGTTGTTTCTTGTTGGGGTTTAGTGGTTTTTGTTGTTAGGGTGTTAGTGTTGTTTGTTGTTAGGGTGTTAGTGGTTTGTGTTGTTAGGAGGTTAGTGTTGTTTGTTGTTAGGGGTTTAGGGTTGTTTGTTGTTAGGGGTTTAAGGTTGTTTCTTGTTGGGGTTTAGTGGTTTTTGTTGTTAGGGTGTTAGTGTTGTTTGTTGTTAGGGTGTTAGTGGTTTGTGTTGTTAAGGGGTTAGTGTTGTTTGATGTTAGGGGGTTAGGGTTGTTTCTTGTTACGGGGTTAGTGTTGTTTGCTGTTACATGGTTAGGGTAGTTTCTTGTTAGGGGTTTAGTGTTGTTTTTTGTTAGGGGGTTAGTGTTTGTTGTTAGGGGGTTAGGGTTGTTTGTTGTTAGGGTTTTAGGGTTGTTTCTTTTTGGGGTTTAGTGGTTTTTGTTGTTAGGGTGTTAGTGTTGTTTGTTGTTAGGGTGTTAGTGGTTTGTGTTGTTAGGGGGTTAGTGTTGTTTGATGTTAGGGGTTTAGGGTTGTTTGTTGTTAGGGGGTTACAGTTGTTTGTTGTTAGGGTGTTAGTGTTGTTTGTTGTTAGGGGTTTAGGGTTGTTTGTTGTTAGGGGTTTAAGGTTGTTTCTTGTTGGGGTTTAGTGGTTTTTGTTGTTAGGGTGTTAGTGTTGTTTGTTGTTAGGGTGTTAGTGGTTTGTCTTGTTAGGGGTTTAGTGTTGTTTGATGTTAGGGGTTTAGGGTTGTTTTTTGTTAGGGGGTTAGAGTTGTTTGTTGTTAGGGTGTTAGTGTTGTTTGTTGTTAGGGGTTTAGGGTTGTTTGTTGTTAGTGGGTTAGTGTTTTTGGTTTTCAGGGGTTAGGGTTGTTTGTTGTTTGGGGGTAGTGTTTGTTGTTAGGGGGTTAGGGTTGTTTGTTGTTAGGGTGTTAGTGGTTTGTGTTGTTAGGGTGTTAGTGTTGTTTGATGTTTGGGATTTAGGGTTGTTTGTTGTTAGGGGGTTAGGGTTGTTTGTTGTTAGGGTGTTAGTGGTTTGTGTTGTTAGGGGGTTAGTGTTGTTTGATGTTAGGTTTTTAGGGTTGTTTGTTGTTAGGGGGTTAGAGTTGTTTGTTGTTAGGGTGTTAGTGTTGTTTGTTGTTAGGGGTTTAGGGTTGTTTGTTGTTAGGGGTTTAAGGTTGTTTCTTGTTGGGGTTTAGTGGTTTTTGTTGTTAGGGTGTTAGTGTTGTTTGTTGTTAGGGTGTTAGTGGTTTGTGTTGTTAGGGGGTTAGTGTTGTTTGATGTTAGGGGTTTAGGGTTGTTTGTTGTTAGTGGGTTAGGGTTGTTTGTTGTTAGTGGGTTAGTGTTTTTGGTTTTCAGGGGTTAGGGTTGTTTGTTGTTTGGGGGTAGTGTTTGTTGTTAGGGGGTTAGGGTTGTTTGTTGTTAGGGTGTAAGTGGTTTGTGTTGTTAGGGTGTTAGTGTTGTTTGATGTTAGCGGTTTAGGGTTGTTTGTTGTTAGCGGGTTAGGGTTGTTTGTTGTTAGGGTGTTAGTGGTTTGTGTTGTTAGGGGGTTAGTGTTGTTTGATGTTAGGGGTTTAGGGTTGTTTGTTGTTAGGGGGTTAGATTTGTTTGTTGTTAGGGTGTTAGTGTTGTTTGTTGTTAGGGGTTTAGGGTTGTTTGTTGTTAGGGGTTTAAGGTTGTTTCTTGTTGGGGTTTAGTGGTTTTTGTTGTTAGGGTGTTAGTGTTGTTTGTTGTTAGGGTGTTGGTGGTTTGTGTTGTTAGGGGGTTAGTGTTGTTTGATGTTAGGGGTTTAGGGTTGTTTGTTGTTAGGGGGTTAGAGTTGTTTGTTGTTAGGGTGTTAGTGTTGTTTGTTGTTAGGGGTTTAGAGTTGTTTGTTGTTAGGGGGTTAGAGTTGTTTGTTGTTAGTGTGTTAGTGTTGTTTGATGTTAGGGGTTTAGGGTTGTTTGTTGTTAGTGGGATAGGGTTGTTTGTTGTTAGTGGGTTAGTGTTTTTGGTTTTCAGGGGTTAGGGTTGTTTGTTGTTTGGGGGTTAGTGTTTGTTGTTAGGGGGTTAGGATTGTTTGTTGTTAGGGTGTTAGTGTTGTTTGATGTTAGGGGTTTAGGGTTGTTTGTTGTTAGGGGTTTAAGGTTGTTTCTTGTTGGGGTTTAGTGGTTTTTGTTGTTAGGGTGTTCGTGTTTTTTGTTGTTAGGGTGTTAGTGGTTTGTGTTGTTAGGGGGTTACTGTTGTTTGATGTTAGGGGTCTAGGGTTGTTTTTTGTTAGGGGGTTAGGGTTGTTTGTTGTTAGGGTGTTAGTGTTGTTTGTTGTTAGGGGTTTAGGGTTGTTTGTTGTTAGGGGGTTAGAGTTGTTTGTTGTTAGGGTGTTAGAGTTGTTTGATGTTAGGGGTTTAGGGTTGTTTGTTGTTAGTGGGTTAGGGTTGTTTGTTGTTAGTGGGTTAGTGTTTTTGGTTTTCAGGGGTTAGGGTTGTTTGTTGTTTGGGGGTTAGTGTTTGTTGTTAGGGGTTAGGGTTGTTTGTTGTTAGGGTGTTAGTGTTGTTTGATGTTCGGGGTTTAGGGTTGTTTGTTGTTAGGGGTTTAAGGTTGTTTCTTGTTGGGGTTTAGTGGTTTTTGTTGTTAGGGTGTTAGTGTTGTTTGTTGTTAGGGTGTTAGTGGTTTGTGTTGTTAGGGGGTTAGTGTTGTTTGATGTTAGGGGTTTAGGGTTGTTTTTTGTTAGGGGGTTAGAGTTGTTTGTTGTTAGGGTGTTAGTGTTGTTTGTTGTTAGGGGTTTAGGGTTGTTTGTTGTTAGGGGTTTAAGGTTGTTTCTTGTTGGGGTTTAGTTGTTTTTGTTGTTAGGGTGTTAGTGTTGTTTGTTGGTAGGGTGTTAGTGGTTTGTGTTGTTAGGGGGTTAGTGTTGTTTGATGTTAGGGGTTTAGGGTTGTTCGTTGTTAGGGGGTTAGAGTTGTTTGTTGTTAGGGTGTTAGTGTTGTTTGTTGTTAGGGGTTTAGGGTTGTTTGTTGTTAGGGGTTTAAGGTTGTTTCTTGTTGGGGTTTAGTGGTTTTTGTTGTTAGGGTGTTAGTGTTGTTTGTTGTTAGGGTGTTAGTGGTTTGTGTTGTTAGGGGGTTAGTGTTGTTTGATGTTAGGGGTTTAGGGTTGTTTGTTGTTAGGGGGTTAGAGTTGTTTGTTGTTAGGGTGTTAGTGTTGTTTGTTGTTAGGGGTTTAGGCTTGTTTGTTGTTAGTTGGTTAGAGTTGTTTGTTGTTAGGGTGTTAGTGTTGTTTGATGTTAGGGGTTTAGGGTTGTTTGTTGTTAGTGGGTTACGGTTGTTTGTTGTTAGTGGGTTAGTGTTTTTGGTTTTCAGGGGTTAGGGTTGTTTGTTGTTTGGGGGTTAGTGTTTGTTGTTAGGGGGTTAGGGTTGTTTGTTGTTAGGGTTTTAGTGGTTTGTTTTGTTAGGGTGTTAGTGTTGTTTGATGTTAGGGGTTTAGGGTTGTTTGTTGTTAGGGGGTTAGGGTTGTTTGTTGTTAGGGTGTTAGTGTTCTTTGTTGTTAGGGGGTTAGGGTTGTTTCTTGTTACGGGGTTAGTGTTGTTTGTTGTTACGGGGTTTGGGTAGTTTCTTGTTAGGGGTTTAGGGTTGTTTGTTGTTAGGGTTTTAGGGTTGTTTCTTGTTGGGGTTTAGTGGTTTTTGTTGTTAGGGTGTTAGTGTTGTTTGTTGTTAGGGTGTTAGTGGTTTGTGTTGTTAGGGGGTTAGGATTGTTTGTTGTTAGGGTGTTAGTGTTGTTTGATGTTAGGGGTTTCGGGTTGTTTTTTGTTAGGGGGTTAGGGTTGTTTGTTGTTAGGGTGTTAGTGTTGTTTGTTGTTAGGGGTTTAGGGTTGTTTGTTGTTAGTGGGTTAATGTTGTTTGTTGTTAGTGGGTTAGTGTTTTTGGTTTTCAGGGGTTAGGGTTGTTTGTTGTTTGGGGGTAGTGTTTGTTGTTAGGGGGTTAGGGTTGTTTGTTGTTAGGGTGTTAGTGGTTTGTATTGTTAGGGTGTTAGTGTTGTTTGATGTTAGGGGTTTAGGGTTGTTTGTTGTTGGGGGTTAGGGTTGTTTGTTGTTAGGGTGTTAGTGGTTTGTGTTGTTAGGGGGTTAGTGTTGTTTGATGTTAGGGGTTTAGGGTTGTTTGTTGTTAGGGGGTTAGAGTTGTTTGTTGTTAGGGTGTTAGTGTTGTTTGTTGTTAGGGGTTTAGGGTTGTTTGTTGTTAGGGGTTTAAGGTTGTTTCTTGTTGGGGTTTAGTGGTTTTTGTTGTTAGGGTGTTAGTGTTGTTTGTTGTTAGGGTGTTAGTGGTTTGTGTTGTTAGGGGGTTAGTGTTGTTTGATGTTAGGGGTTTAGGGTTGTTTGTTGTTAGGGGGTTAGAGTTGTTTGTTGTTAGGGTGTTAGTGTTGTTTGTTGTTAGCGGTTTAGGGTTGTTTGTTGTTAGGGGTTTAGGGTTGTTTGTTGTTAGGGGTTTAAGGTTGTTTCTTTTTGGGGTTTAGTGGTTTTTGTTGTTAGGGTGTTAGTGTTGTTTGTTGTTAGGGTGTTAGTGGTTTGTGTTGTTAGGGGGTTAGTGTTGTTTGATTTTAGGGGTTTAGGGTTGTTTGTTGTTAGGGGGTTAGAGTTGTTTGTTGTTAGGGTGTTAGTGTTGTTTGTTGTTAGGGGTTTAGGGTTGTTTGTTGTTAGGGGTTTAAGGTTGTTTCTTGTTGGGGTTTAGTGGTTTTTGTTGTTAGGGTGTTAGTGTTTGTTGTTAGGGTGTTAGTATTGTTTGTTGTTAGGGTGTCAGTGGTTTGTGTTGTTAGGGGGTTAGTGTTGTTTGATGTTAGGGGTTTAGGGTTGTTTGTTGTTAGGGGGTTACAGTTGTTTGTTGTTAGGGTGTTAGTGTTGTTTGTTGTTAGGGGTTTAGGGTTGTTTGTTGTTAGGGGTTTAAGGTTGTTTCTTGTTGGGGTTTAGTGGTTTTTGTTGTTAGGGTGTTAGTGTTGTTTGTTGTTAGGGTGTTAGTGGTTTGTCTTGTTAGGGGTTTAGTGTTGTTTGATGTTAGGGGTTTAGGGTTGTTTTTTGTTAGGGGGTTAGAGTTGTTTTTTGTTAGGTTGTTAGTGTTGTTTGTTGTTAGGGGTTTAGGGTTGTTTGTTGTTAGTGGGTTAGTGTTTTTGGTTTTCAGGGGTTAGGGTTGTTTGTTGTTTGGGGGTAGTGTTTGTTGTTAGGGAGTTAGGGTTGTTTGTTGTTAGGGTGTTAGTGGTTTGTGTTGTTAGGGTGTTAGTGTTGTTTGATGTTTGGGATTTAGGGTTGTTTGTTGTTAGGGGGTTAGGGTTGTTTGTTGTTAGGGTGTTAGTGGTTTGTGTTGTTAGGGGGTTAGTGTTGTTTGATGTTAGGTTTTTAGGGTTGTTTGTTGTTAGGGGGTTAGAGTTGTTTGTTGTTAGGGTGTTAGTGTTGTTTGTTGTTAGGGGTTTAGGGTTGTTTGTTGTTAGGGGTTTAAGGTTGTTTCTTGTTGGGGTTTAGTTGTTTTTGTTGTTAGGGTGTTAGTGTTGTTTGTTGTTAGGGTGTTAGTGGTTTGTGTTGTTAGGGGGTTAGTGTTGTTTGATGTTAGGGGTTTAGGGTTGTTCGTTGTTAGGGGGTTAGAGTTGTTTGTTGTTAGGGTGTTAGTGTTGTTTGTTGTTAGGGGTTTAGGGTTGTTTGTTGTTAGGGGTTTAAGGTTGTTTCTTGTTGGGGTTTAGTGGTTTTTGTTGTTAGGGTGTTAGTGTTGTTTGTTGTTAGGGTGTTAGTGGTTTGTGTTGTTAGGGGGTTAGTGTTGTTTGATGTTAGGGGTTTAGGGTTGTTTGTTGTTAGGGGGTTAGAGTTGTTTGTTGTTAGGGTGTTAGTGTTGTTTGTTGTTAGGGGTTTAGGCTTGTTTGTTGTTAGTTGGTTAGAGTTGTTTGTTGTTAGGGTGTTAGTGTTGTTTGATGTTAGGGGTTTAGGGTTGTTTGTTGTTAGTGGGTTACGGTTGTTTGTTGTTAGTGGGTTAGTGTTTTTGGTTTTCAGGGGTTAGGGTTGTTTGTTGTTTGGGGGTTAGTGTTTGTTGTTAGGGGGTTAGGGTTGTTTGTTGTTAGGGTTTTAGTGGTTTGTTTTGTTAGGGTGTTAGTGTTGTTTGATGTTAGGGGTTTAGGGTTGTTTGTTGTTAGGGGGTTAGGGTTGTTTGTTGTTAGGGTGTTAGTGTTCTTTGTTGTTAGGGGGTTAGGGTTGTTTCTTGTTACGGGGTTAGTGTTGTTTGTTGTTACGGGGTTTGGGTAGTTTCTTGTTAGGGGTTTAGGGTTGTTTGTTGTTAGGGTTTTAGGGTTGTTTCTTGTTGGGGTTTAGTGGTTTTTGTTGTTAGGGTGTTAGTGTTGTTTGTTGTTAGGGTGTTAGTGGTTTGTGTTGTTAGGGGGTTAGGATTGTTTGTTGTTAGGGTGTTAGTGTTGTTTGATGTTAGGGGTTTCGGGTTGTTTTTTGTTAGGGGGTTAGGGTTGTTTGTTGTTAGGGTGTTAGTATTGTTTGTTGTTAGGGGTTTAGGGTTGTTTGTTGTTAGTGGGTTAATGTTGTTTGTTGTTAGTGGGTTAGTGTTTTTGGTTTTCAGGGGTTAGGGTTGTTTGTTGTTTGGGGGTAGTGTTTGTTGTTAGGGGGTTAGGGTTGTTTGTTGTTAGGGTGTTAGTGGTTTGTATTGTTAGGGTGTTAGTGTTGTTTGATGTTAGGGGTTTAGGGTTGTTTGTTGTTGGGGGTTAGGGTTGTTTGTTGTTAGGGTGTTAGTGGTTTGTGTTGTTAGGGGGTTAGTGTTGTTTGATGTTAGGGGTTTAGGGTTGTTTGTTGTTAGGGGGTTAGAGTTGTTTGTTGTTAGGGTGTTAGTGTTGTTTGTTGTTAGGGGTTTAGGGTTGTTTGTTGTTAGGGGTTTAAGGTTGTTTCTTGTTGGGGTTTAGTGGTTTTTGTTGTTAGGGTGTTAGTGTTGTTTGTTGTTAGGGTGTTAGTGGTTTGTGTTGTTAGGGGGTTAGTGTTGTTTGATGTTAGGGGTTTAGGGTTGTTTGTTGTTAGGGGGTTAGAGTTGTTTGTTGTTAGGGTGTTAGTGTTGTTTGTTGTTAGCGGTTTAGGGTTGTTTGTTGTTAGGGGTTTAGGGTTGTTTGTTGTTAGGGGTTTAAGGTTGTTTCTTTTTGGGGTTTAGTGGTTTTTGTTGTTAGGGTGTTAGTGTTGTTTGTTGTTAGGGTGTTAGTGGTTTGTGTTGTTAGGGGGTTAGTGTTGTTTGATTTTAGGGGTTTAGGGTTGTTTGTTGTTAGGGGGTTAGAGTTGTTTGTTGTTAGGGTGTTAGTGTTGTTTGTTGTTAGGGGTTTAGGGTTGTTTGTTGTTAGGGGTTTAAGGTTGTTTCTTGTTGGGGTTTAGTGGTTTTTGTTGTTAGGGTGTTAGTGTTTGTTGTTAGGGTGTTAGTATTGTTTGTTGTTAGGGTGTCAGTGGTTTGTGTTGTTAGGGGGTTAGTGTTGTTTGATGTTAGGGGTTTAGGGTTGTTTGTTGTTTGGGGGTTACAGTTGTTTGTTGTTAGGGTGTTAGTGTTGTTTGTTGTTAGGGGTTTAGGGTTGTTTGTTGTTAGGGGTTTAAGGTTGTTTCTTGTTGGGGTTTAGTGGTTTTTGTTCTTAGGGTGTTAGTGTTGTTTGTTGTTAGGGTGTTAGTGGTTTGTCTTGTTAGGGGTTTAGTGTTGTTTGATGTTAGGGGTTTAGGGTTGTTTTTTGTTAGGGGGTTAGAGTTGTTTTTTGTTAGGTTGTTAGTGTTGTTTGTTGTTAGGGGTTTAGGGTTGTTTGTTGTTAGTGGGTTAGTGTTTTTGGTTTTCAGGGGTTAGGGTTGTTTGTTGTTTGGGGGTAGTGTTTGTTGTTAGGGGGTTAGGGTTGTTTGTTGTTAGGGTGTTAGTGGTTTGTGTTGTTAGGGTGTTAGTGTTGTTTGATGTTTGGGATTTAGGGTTGTTTGTTGTTAGGGGGTTAGGGTTGTTTGTTGTTAGGGTGTTAGTGGTTTGTGTTGTTAGGGGGTTAGTGTTGTTTGATGTTAGGTTTTTAGGGTTGTTTGTTGTTAGGGGGTTAGAGTTGTTTGTTGTTAGGGTGTTAGTGTTGTTTGTTGTTAGGGGTTTAGGGTTGTTTGTTGTTAGGGGTTTAAGGTTGTTTCTTGTTGGGGTTTAGTGGTTTTTGCTGTTAGGGTGTTAGTGTTGTTTGTTGTTAGGGTGTTAGTGGTTTGTGTTGTTAGGGGGTTAGTGTTGTTTGATGTTAGGGGTTTAGGGTTGTTTGTTGTTAGTGGGTTAGGGTTGTTTGTTGTTAGTGGGTTAGTGTTTTTGGTTTTCAGGGGTTAGGGTTGTTTGTTGTTAGGGTGTTAGTGGTTTGTGTTGTTAGGGTGTTAGTGTTGTTTGATGTTAGCGGTTTAGGGTTGTTTGTTGTTAGCGGGTTAGGGTTGTTTGTTGTTAGGGTGTTAGTGGTTTGTGTTGTTAGGGGGTTAGTGTTGTTTGATGTTAGGGGTTTAGGGTTGTTTGTTGTTAGGGGGTTAGATTTGTTTGTCGTTAGGGTGTTAGTGTTGTTTGTTGTTAGGGGTTTAGGGTTGTTTGTTGTTAGGGGTTTAAGGTTGTTTCTTGTTGGGGTTTAGTGGTTTTTGTTGTTAGGGTGTTAGTGTTGTTTGTTGTTAGGGTGTTGGTGGTTTGTGTTGTTAGGGGGTTAGTGTTGTTTGATGTTAGGGGTTTAGGGTTGTTTGTTGTTAGGGGGTTAGAGTTGTTTGTTGTTAGGGTGTTAGTGTTGTTTGTTGTTAGGGGGTTAGAGTTGTTTGTTGTAAGGGGGTTAGAGTTGTTTGTTGTTAGGGTGTTAGTGTTGTTTGATGTTAGGGGTTTAGGGTTGTTTGTTGTTAGTGGGTTAGGGTTGTTTGTTGTTAGTGGGTTAGTGTTTTTGGTTTTCAGGGGTTAGAGTTGTTTGTTGTTTGGGGGTTAGTGTTTGTTGTTAGGGGGTTAGGATTGTTTGTTGTTAGGGTGTTAGTGTTGTTTGATGTTAGGGGTTTAGGGTTGTTTGTTGTTAGGGGTTTAAGGTTGTTTCTTGTTGGGGTTTAGTGGTTTTTGTTGTTAGGGTGTTAGTGTTGTTTGTTGTTAGGGTGTTAGTGGTTTGTGTTGTTAGGGGGTTAGTGTTGTTTGATGTTAGGGGTTTAGGGTTGTTTTTTGTTAGGGGGTTAGGGTTGTTTGTTGTTAGATTGTTAGTGTTGTTTGTTGTTAGGGGTTTAGGGTTGTTTGTTGTTAGGGGGTTAGAGTTGTTTGTTGTTAGGGTGTTAGAGTTGTTTGATGTTAGGGGTTTAGGGTTGTTTGTTGTTAGTGGGTTAGGGTTGTTTGTTGTTAGTGGGTTAGTGTTTTTGGTTTTCAGGGGTTAGGGTTGTTTGTTGTTTGGGGGTTAGTGTTTGTTGTTAGGGGTTAGGGTTGTTTGTTGTTAGGGTGTTAGTGTTGTTTGATGTTCGGGGTTTAGGGTTGTTTGTTGTTAGGGGTTTAAGGTTGTTTCTTGTTGGGGTTTAGTGGTTTTTGTTGTTAGGGTGTTAGTGTTGTTTGTTGTTAGGGTGTTAGTGGTTTGTGTTGTTAGGGGGTTAGTGTTGTTTGATGTTAGGGGTTTAGGGTTGTTTTTTGTTAGGGGGTTAGAGTTGTTTGTTGTTAGGGTGTTAGTGTTGTTTGTTGTTAGGGGTTTAGGGTTGTTCGTTGTTAGGGGGTTAGAGTTGTTTGTTGTTAGGGTGTTAGTGTTGTTTGTTGTTAGGGGTTTAGGGTTGTTTGTTGTTAGGGGTTTAAGGTTGTTTCTTGTTGGGGTTTAGTGGTTTTTGTTGTTAGGGTGTTAATGTTGTTTGTTGTTAGGGTGTTAGTGGTTTGTGTTGTTAGGGGGTTAGTGTTGTTTGATGTTAGGGGTTTAGGGTTGTTTGTTGTTAGGGGGTTAGAGTTGTTTGTTGTTAGGGTGTTAGTGTTGTTTGTTGTTAGGGGTTTAGGCTTGTTTGTTGTTAGGGGGTTAGAGTTGTTTGTTGTTAGGGTGTTAGTGTTGTTTGATATTAGGGGTTTAGGGTTGTTTGTTGTTAGTGGGTTACGGTTGTTTGTTGTTAGTGGGTTAGTGTTTTTGGTTTTCAGGGGTTAGGGTTGCTTGTTGTTTGGGGGTTAGTGTTTGTTGTTAGGGGGTTAGGGTTGTTTGTTGTTAGGGTTTTAGTGGTTTGTTTTGTTAGGGTGTTAGTGTTGTTTGATGTTAGGGGTTTAGGTTTGTTTGTTGTTAGGGGGTTAGGGTTGTTTGTTGTTAGGGTGTTAGTGTTCTTTGTTGTTAGGGGGTTAGGGTTGTTTCTTGTTACGGGGTTAGTGTTGTTTCTTGTTACGGGGTTTGGGTAGTTTCTTGTTAGGGGTTTAGGGTTGTTTGTTGTTAGGGTTTTAGGGTTGTTTCTTGTTGGGGTTTAGTGGTTTTTGTTGTTAGGGTGTTAGTGTTGTTTGTTGTTAGGGTGTTAGTGGTTTGTGTTGTTAGGGGGTTAGGATTGTTTGTTGTTAGGGTGTTAGTGTTGTTTGATGTTAGGGGTTTCGGGTTGTTTTTTGTTAGGGGGTTAGGGTTGTTTGTTGTTAGGGTGTTAGTGTTGTTTGTTGTTAGGGGTTTAGGGTTGTTTGTTGTTAGTGGGTTAATGTTGTTTGTTGTTAGTGGGTTAGTGTTTTTGGTTTTCAGGGGTTAGGGTTGTTTGTTGTTTGGGGGTAGTGTTTGTTGTTAGGGGGTTAGGGTTGTTTGTTGTTAGGGTGTTAGTGGTTTGTGTTGTTAGGGTGTTAGTGTTGTTTGATGTTAGGGGTTTAGGGTTGTTTGTTGTTAGGGGGTTAGGGTTGTTTGTTGTTAGGGTGTTAGTGGTTTGTGTTGTTAGGGGGTTAGTGTTGTTTGATGTTAGGGGTTTAGGGTTGTTTGTTGTTAGGGGGTTAGAGTTGTTTGTTGTTAGGGTGTTAGTGTTGTTTGTTGTTAGGGGTTTAGGGTTGTTTGTTGTTAGGGGTTTAAGGTTGTTTCTTGTTGGGGTTTAGTGGTTTTTGTTGTTAGGGTGTTAGTGTTGTTTGTTGTTAGGGTGTTAGTGGTTTGTGTTGTTAGGGGGTTAGTGTTGTTTGATGTTAGGGGTTTAGGGTTGTTTGTTGTTAGGGGGTTAGAGTTGTTTGTTGTTAGGGTGTTAGTGTTGTTTGTTGTTAGCGGTTTAGGGTTGTTTGTTGTTAGGGGTTTAGGGTTGTTTGTTGTTAGGGGTTTAAGGTTGTTTCTTTTTGGGGTTTAGTGGTTTTTGTTGTTAGGGTGTTAGTGTTGTTTGTTGTTAGGGTGTTAGTGGTTTGTGTTGTTAGGGGGTTAGTGTTGTTTGATTTTAGGGGTTTAGGGTTGTTTGTTGTTAGGGGGTTAGAGTTGTTTGTTGTTAGGGTGTTAGTGTTGTTTGTTGTTAGGGGTTTAGGGTTGTTTGTTGTTAGGGGTTTAAGGTTGTTTCTTGTTGGGGTTTAGTGGTTTTTGTTTTTAGGGTGTTAGTGTTGTTTGTTGTTAGGGTGTTAGTATTGTTTGTTGTTAGGGTGTCAGTTGTTTGTGTTGTTAGGGGGTTAGTGTTGTTTGATGTTAGGGGTTTAGGGTTGTTTGTTGTTAGGGGGTTACAGTTGTTTGTTGTTAGGGTGTTAGTGTTGTTTGTTGTTAGGGGTTTAGGGTTGTTTGTTCTTAGGGGTTTAAGGTTGTTTCTTGTTGGGGTTTAGTGGTTTTTGTTGTTAGGGTGTTAGTGTTGTTTGTTGTTAGGGTGTTAGTGGTTTGTCTTGTTAGGGGTTTAGTGTTGTTTGATGTTAGGGGTTTAGGGTTGTTTTTTGTTAGGGGGTTAGAGTTGTTTGTTGTTAGGGTGTTAGTGTTGTTTGTTGTTAGGGGTTTAGGGTTGTTTGTTGTTAGTGGGTTAGTGTTTTTGGTTTTCAGGGGTTAGGGTTGTTTGTTGTTTGGGGGTAGTGTTTGTTGTTAGGGGGTTAGGGTTGTTTGTTGTTAGGGTGTTAGTGGTTTGTGTTGTTAGGGTGTTAGTGTTGTTTGATGTTTGGGATTTAGGGTTGTTTGTTGTTAGGGGGTTAGGGTTGTTTGTTGTTAGGGTGTTAGTGGTTTGTGTTGTTAGGGGGTTAGTGTTGTTTGATGTTAGGTTTTTAGGGTTGTTTGTTGTTAGGGGGTTAGAGTTGTTTGTTGTTAGGGTGTTAGTGTTGTTTGTTGTTAGGGGTTTAGGGTTGTTTGTTGTTAGGGGTTTAAGGTTGTTTCTTGTTGGGGTTTAGTGGTTTTTGTTGTTAGGGTGTTAGTGTTGTTTGTTGTTAGGGTGTTAGTGGTTTGTGTTGTTAGGGGGTTAGTGTTGTTTGATGTTAGGGGTTTAGGGTTGTTTGTTGTTAGTGGGTTAGGGTTGTTTGTTGTTAGTGGGTTAGTGTTTTTGGTTTTCAGGGGTTAGGGTTGTTTGTTGTTTGGGGGTAGTGTTTGTTGTTAGGGGGTTAGGGTTGTTTGTTGTTAGGGTGTTAGTGGTTTGTGTTGTTAGGGTGTTAGTGTTGTTTGATGTTAGCGGTTTAGGGTTGTTTGTTGTTAGCGGGTTAGGGTTGTTTGTTGTTAGGGTGTTAGTGGTTTGTGTTGTTAGGGGGTTAGTGTTGTTTGATGTTAGGGGTTTAGGGTTGTTTGTTGTTAGGGGGTTAGATTTGTTTGTTGTTAGGGTGTTAGTGTTGTTTCTTGTTAGGGGTTTAGGGTTGTTTGTTGTTAGGGGTTTAAGGTTGTTTCTTGTTGGGGTTTAGTGGTTTTTGTTGTTAGGGTGTTAGTGTTGTTTGTTGTTAGGGTGTTGGTGGTTTGTGTTGTTAGGGGGTTAGTGTTGTTTGATGTTAGGGGTTTAGGGTTGTTTGTTGTTAGGGGGTTAGAGTTGTTTGTTGTTAGGGTGTTAGTGTTGTTTGTTGTTAGGGGTTTAGAGTTGTTTGTTGTTAGGGGGTTAGAGTTGTTTGTTGTTAGGGTGTTAGTGTTGTTTGATGTTAGGGGTTTAGGGTTGTTTGTTGTTAGTGGGTTAGGGTTGTTTGTTGTTAGTGGGCTAGTGTTTTTGGTTTTCAGGGGTTAGGGTTGTTTGTTGTTTGGGGGTTAGTGTTTGTTGTTAGGGGGTTAGGATTGTTTGTTGTTAGGGTGTTAGTGTTGTTTGATGTTAGGGGTTTAGGGTTGTTTGTTGTTAGGGGTTTAAGGTTGTTTCTTGTTGGGGTTTAGTGGTTTTTGTTGTTAGGGTGTTAGTGTTGTTTGTTGTTAGGGTGTTAGTGGTTTGTGTTGTTAGGGGGTTAGTGTTGTTTGATGTTAGGGGTTTAGGGTTGTTTTTTGTTAGGGGGTTAGGGCTGTTTGTTGTTAGGGTGTTAGTGTTGTTTGTTGTTAGGGGTTTAGGGTTGTTTGTTGTTAGTGGGTTAATGTTGTTTGTTGTTAGTGGGTTAGTGTTTTTGGTTTTCAGGGGTTAGGGTTGTTTGTTGTTTGGGGGTAGTGTTTGTTGTTAGGGGGTTAGGGTTGTTTGTTGTTAGGGTGTTAGTGGTTTGTGTTGTTAGGGGGTTAGTGTTGTTTGATGTTAGGGGTTTAGGGTTGTTTGTTGTTAGGGTGTTAGTGTTGTTTGTTGTTAGGGGTTTAGGGTTGTTTGTTGTTAGGGGTTTAAGGTTGTTTCTTGTTGGGGTTTAGTGGTTTTTGTTGTTAGGGTGTTAGTGTTGTTTGTTGTTAGGGTGTTAGTGGTTTGTGTTGTTAGGGGGTTAGTGTTGTTTGATGTTAGGGGTTTAGGGTTGTTTGTTGTTAGTGGGTTAGGGTTGTTTGTTGTTAGTCGGTTAGTGTTTTTGGTTTTCAGGGGTTAGGGTTGTTTGTTGTTTGGGGGTAGTGTTTGCTGTTAGGGGGTTAGGGTTGTTTGTTGTTAGGGTGTTAGTGGTTTGTGTTGTTAGGGTGTTAGTGTTGTTTGATGTTAGGGGTTTAGGGTTGTTTGTTGTTAGGGGGTTAGGGTTGTTTGTTGTTAGGGTGTTAGTGGTTTGTGTTGTTAGGGGGTTAGTGTTGTTTGATGTTAGGGGTTTAGGGTTGTTTGTTGTTAGGGGGTTAGAGTTGTTTGTTGTTAGGGTGTTAGTGTTGTTTGTTGTTAGGGGTTTAGGGTTGTTTGTTGTTAGGGGTTTAAGGTTGTTTCTTGTTGGGGTTTAGTGGTTTTTGTTGTTAGGGTGTTAGTGTTGTTTGTTGTTAGGGTGTTAGTGGTTTGTGTTGTTAGGGGGTTAGTGTTGTTTGATGTTAGGGATTTAGGGTTGTTTGTTGTTAGGGGGTTAGAGTTGTTTGTTGTTAGGGTGTTAGTGTTGTTTGTTGTTAGGGGTTTAGGGTTGTTTGTTGTTAGGGGTTTAAGGTTGTTTCTTTTTGGGGTTTAGTGGTTTTTGTTGTTAGGGTGTTAGTGTTGTTTGTTGTTAGGGTGTTAGTGGTTTGTGTTGCTAGGGGGTTAGTGTTGTTTGATGTTAGGGGTTTAGGGTTGTTTGTTGTTAGGGGATTAGAGTTGTTTGTTGTTAGGGTGTTAGTGTTGTTTGTTGTTAGGGTGTTAGTGGTTTGTGTTGTTAGGAGGTTAGTGTTGTTTGTTGTTAGGGGTTTAGGGTTGTTTGTTCTTAGGGGTTTAAGGTTGTTTCTTGTTGGGGTTTAGTGGTTTTTGTTGTTAGGGTGTTAGTGTTGTTTGTTGTTAGGGTGTTAGTGGTTTGTCTTGTTAGGGGTTTAGTGTTGTTTGATGTTAGGGGTTTAGGGTTGTTTTTTGTTAGGGGGTTAGAGTTGTTTGTTGTTAGGGTGTTAGTGTTGTTTGTTGTTAGGGGTTTAGGGTTGTTTGTTGTTAGTGGGTTAGTGTTTTTGGTTTTCAGGGGTTAGGGTTGTTTGTTGTTTGGGGGTAGTGTTTGTTGTTAGGGGGTTAGGGTTTTTTGTTGTTAGGGTGTTAGTGGTTTGTGTTGTTAGGGTGTTAGTGTTGTTTGATGTTTGGGATTTAGGGTTGTTTGTTGTTAGGGGGTTAGGGTTGTTTGTTGTTAGGGTGTTAGTGGTTTATGTTGTTAGGGGGTTAGTGTTGTTTGATGTTAGGTTTTCAGGGTTGTTTGTTGTTAGGGGGTTAGAGTTGTTTGTTGTTAGGGTGTTAGTGTTGTTTGTTGTTAGGGGTTTAGGGTTGTTTGTTGTTAGGGGTTTAAGGTTGTTTCTTGTTGGGGTTTAGTGGTTTTTGTTGTTAGGGTGTTAGTGTTGTTTGTTGTTAGGGTGTTAGTGGTTTGTGTTGTTAGGGGGTTAGTGTTGTTTGATGTTAGGGGTTTAGGGTTGTTTGTTGTTAGTGGGTTAGGGTTGTTTGTTGTTAGTGGGTTAGTGTTTTTGGTTTTCAGGGGTTAGGGTTGTTTGTTGTTTGGGGGTAGTGTTTGTTGTTAGGGGGTTAGGGTTGTTTGTTGTTAGGGTGTTAGTGGTTTGTGTTGTTAGGGTGTTAGTGTTGTTTGATGTTAGCGGTTTAGGGTTGTTTGTTGTTAGCGGGTTAGGGTTGTTTGTTGTTAGGGTGTTAGTGGTTTGTGTTGTTAGGGGGTTAGTGTTGTTTGATGTTAGGGGTTTAGGGTTGTTTGTTGTTAGGGGGATAGATTTGTTTGTTGTTAGGGTGTTAGTGTTGTTTGTTGTTAGGGGTTTAGGGTTGTTTGTTGTTAGGGGTTTAAGGTTGTTTCTTGTTGGGGTTTAGTGGTTTTTGTTGTTAGGGTGTTAGTGTTGTTTGTTGTTAGGGTGTTGGTGGTTTGTGTTGTTAGGGGGTTAGTGTTGTTTGATGTTAGGGGTTTAGGGTTGTTTGTTGTTAGGGGGTTAGAGTTGTTTGTTGTTAGGGTGTTAGTGTTGTTTGTTGTTAGGGGTTTAGAGTTGTTTGTTGTTAGGGGGTTAGAGTTGTTTGTTGTTAGGGTGTTAGTGTTGTTTGATGTTAGGGGTTTAGGGTTGTTTGTTGTTAGTGGGTTAGGGTTGTTTGTTGTTAGTGGGTTAGTGTTTTTGGTTTTCAGGGGTTAGGGTTGTTTGTTGTTTGGGGGTTAGTGTTTGTTGTTAGGGGGTTAGGATTGTTTGTTGTTAGGGTGTTAGTGTTGTTTGATGTTAGGGGTTTAGGGTTGTTTGTTGTTAGGGGTTTAAGGTTGTTTCTTGTTGGGGTTTAGTGGTTTTTGTTGTTAGGGTGTTAGTGTTGTTTGTTGTTAGGGTGTTAGTGGTTTGTGTTGTTAGGGGGTTAGTGTTGTTTGATGTTAGGGGTTTAGGGTTGTTTTTTGTTAGGGGGTTAGGGCTGTTTGTTGTTAGGGTGTTAGTGTTGTTTGTTGTTAGGGGTTTAGGGTTGTTTGTTGTTAGTGGGTTAATGTTGTTTGTTGTTAGTGGGTTAGTGTTTTTGGTTTTCAGGGGTTAGGGTTGTTTGTTGTTTGGGGGTAGTGTTTGTTGTTAGGGGGTTAGGGTTGTTTGTTGTTAGGGTGTTAGTGGTTTGTGTTGTTAGGGGGTTAGTGTTGTTTGATGTTAGGGGTTTAGGGTTGTTTGTTGTTAGGGTGTTAGTGTTGTTTGTTGTTAGGGGTTTAGGGTTGTTTGTTGTTAGGGGTTTAAGGTTGTTTCTTGTTGGGGTTTAGTGGTTTTTGTTGTTAGGGTGTTAGTGTTGTTTGTTGTTAGGGTGTTAGTGGTTTGTGTTGTTAGGGGGTTAGTGTTGTTTGATGTTAGGGGTTTAGGGTTGTTTGTTGTTAGTGGGTTAGGGTTGTTTGTTGTTAGTCGGTTAGTGTTTTTGGTTTTCAGGGGTTAGGGTTGTTTGTTGTTTGGGGGTAGTGTTTGCTGTTAGGGGGTTAGGGTTGTTTGTTGTTAGGGTGTTAGTGGTTTGTGTTGTTAGGGTGTTAGTGTTGTTTGATGTTAGGGGTTTAGGGTTGTTTGTTGTTAGGGGGTTAGGGTTGTTTGTTGTTAGGGTGTTAGTGGTTTGTGTTGTTAGGGGGTTAGTGTTGTTTGATGTTAGGGGTTTAGGGTTGTTTGTTGTTAGGGGGTTAGAGTTGTTTGTTGTTAGGGTGTTAGTGTTGTTTGTTGTTAGGGGTTTAGGGTTGTTTGTTGTTAGGGGTTTAAGGTTGTTTCTTGTTGGGGTTTAGTGGTTTTTGTTGTTAGGGTGTTAGTGTTGTTTGTTGTTAGGGTGTTAGTGGTTTGTGTTGTTAGGGGGTTAGTGTTGTTTGATGTTAGGGATTTAGGGTTGTTTGTTGTTAGGGGGTTAGAGTTGTTTGTTGTTAGGGTGTTAGTGTTGTTTGTTGTTAGGGGTTTAGGGTTGTTTGTTGTTAGGGGTTTAAGGTTGTTTCTTTTTGGGGTTTAGTGGTTTTTGTTGTTAGGGTGTTAGTGTTGTTTGTTGTTAGGGTGTTAGTGGTTTGTGTTGCTAGGGGGTTAGTGTTGTTTGATGTTAGGGGTTTAGGGTTGTTTGTTGTTAGGGGATTAGAGTTGTTTGTTGTTAGGGTGTTAGTGTTGTTTGTTGTTAGGGGTTTAGGGTTGTTTGTTGTTAGGGGTTTAAGGTTGTTTCTTGTTGGGGTTTAGTGGTTTTTGTTGTTAGGGTGTTAGTGTTGTTTGTTGTTAGGGTGTTAGTGGTTTGTGTTGTTAGGAGGTTAGTGTTGTTTGTTGTTAGGGGTTTAGGGTTGTTTGTTCTTAGGGGTTTAAGGTTGTTTCTTGTTGGGGTTTAGTGGTTTTTGTTGTTAGGGTGTTAGTGTTGTTTGTTGTTAGGGTGTTAGTGGTTTGTCTTGTTAGGGGTTTAGTGTTGTTTGATGTTAGGGGTTTAGGGTTGTTTTTTGTTAGGGGGTTAGAGTTGTTTGTTGTTAGGGTGTTAGTGTTGTTTGTTGTTAGGGGTTTAGGGTTGTTTGTTGTTAGTGGGTTAGTGTTTTTGGTTTTCAGGGGTTAGGGTTGTTTGTTGTTTGGGGGTAGTGTTTGTTGTTAGGGGGTTAGGGTTGTTTGTTGTTAGGGTGTTAGTGGTTTGTGTTGTTAGGGTGTTAGTGTTGTTTGATGTTTGGGATTTAGGGTTGTTTGTTGTTAGGGGGTTAGGGTTGTTTGTTGTTAGGGTGTTAGTGGTTTGTGTTGTTAGGGGGTTAGTGTTGTTTGATGTTAGGTTTTCAGGGTTGTTTGTTGTTAGGGGGTTAGAGTTGTTTGTTGTTAGGGTGTTAGTGTTGTTTGTTGTTAGGGGTTTAGGGTTGTTTGTTGTTAGGGGTTTAAGGTTGTTTCTTGTTGGGGTTTAGTGGTTTTTGTTGTTAGGGTGTTAGTGTTGTTTGTTGTTAGGGTGTTAGTGGTTTGTGTTGTTAGGGGGTTAGTGTTGTTTGATGTTAGGGGTTTAGGGTTGTTTGTTGTTAGTGGGTTAGGGTTGTTTGTTGTTAGTGGGTTAGTGTTTTTGGTTTTCAGGGGTTAGGGTTGTTTGTTGTTTGGGGGTAGTGTTTGTTGTTAGGGGGTTAGGGTTGTTTGTTGTTAGGGTGTTAGTGGTTTGTGTTGTTAGGGTGTTAGTGTTGTTTGATGTTAGCGGTTTAGGGTTGTTTGTTGTTAGCGGGTTAGGGTTGTTTGTTGTTAGGGTGTTAGTGGTTTGTGTTGTTAGGGGGTTAGTGTTGTTTGATGTTAGGGGTTTAGGGTTGTTTGTTGTTAGGGGGATAGATTTGTTTGTTGTTAGGGTGTTAGTGTTGTTTGTTGTTAGGGGTTTAGGGTTGTTTGTTGTTAGGGGTTTAAGGTTGTTTCTTGTTGGGGTTTAGTGGTTTTTGTTGTTAGGGTGTTAGTGTTGTTTGTTGTTAGGGTGTTGGTGGTTTGTGTTGTTAGGGGGTTAGTGTTGTTTGATGTTAGGGGTTTAGGGTTGTTTGTTGTTAGGGGGTTAGAGTTGTTTGTTGTTAGGGTGTTAGTGTTGTTTGTTGTTAGGGGTTTAGAGTTGTTTGTTGTTAGGGGGTTAGAGTTGTTTGTTGTTAGGGTGTTAGTGTTGTTTGATGTTAGGGGTTTAGGGTTGTTTGTTGTTAGTGGGTTAGGGTTGTTTGTTGTTAGTGGGTTAGTGTTTTTGGTTTTCAGGGGTTAGGGTTGTTTGTTGTTTGGGGGTTAGTGTTTGTTGTTAGGGGGTTAGGATTGTTTGTTGTTAGGGTGTTAGTGTTGTTTGATGTTAGGGGTTTAGGGTTGTTTGTTGTTAGGGGTTTAAGGTTGTTTCTTGTTGGGGTTTAGTGGTTTTTGTTGTTAGGGTGTTAGTGTTGTTTGTTGTTAGGGTGTTAGTGGTTTGTGTTGTTAGGGGGTTAGTGTTGTTTGATGTTAGGGGTTTAGGGTTGTTTTTTGTTAGGGGGTTAGGGTTGTTTGTTGTTAGGGTGTTAGTGTTGTTTGTTGTTAGGGGTTTAGGGTTGTTTGTTGTTAGTGGGTTAATGTTGTTTGTTGTTAGTGGGTTAGTGTTTTTGGTTTTCAGGGGTTAGGGTTGTTTGTTGTTTGGGGGTAGTGTTTGTTGTTAGGGGGTTAGGGTTGTTTGTTGTTAGGGTGTTAGTGGTTTGTGTTGTTAGGGGGTTAGTGTTGTTTGATGTTAGGGGTTTAGGGTTGTTTGTTGTTAGGGTGTTAGTGTTGTTTGTTGTTAGGGGTTTAGGGTTGTTTGTTGTTAGGGGTTTAAGGTTGTTTCTTGTTGGGGTTTAGTGGTTTTTGTTGTTAGGGTGTTAGTGTTGTTTGTTGTTAGGGTGTTAGTGGTTTGTGTTGTTAGGGGGTTAGTGTTGTTTGATGTTAGGGGTTTAGGGTTGTTTGTTGTTAGTGGGTTAGGGTTGTTTGTTGTTAGTCGGTTAGTGTTTTTGGTTTTCAGGGGTTAGGGTTGTTTGTTGTTTGGGGGTAGTGTTTGCTGTTAGGGGGTTAGGGTTGTTTGTTGTTAGGGTGTTAGTGGTTTGTGTTGTTAGGGTGTTAGTGTTGTTTGATGTTAGGGGTTTAGGGTTGTTTGTTGTTAGGGTGTTAGTGTTGTTTGTTGTTAGGGGTTTAGGGTTGTTTGCTGTTAGGGGTTTAAGGTTGTTTCTTGTTGGGGTTTAGTGGTTTTTGTTGTTAGGGTGTTAGTGTTGTTTGTTGTTAGGGTGTTAGTGGTTTGTGTTGTTAGGGGGTTAGTGTTGTTTGATGTTAGGGGTTTAGGGTTGTTTGTTGTTAGTGGGTTAGGGTTGTTTGTTGTTAGTCGGTTAGTGTTTTTGGTTTTCAGGGGTTAGGGTTGTTTGTTGTTTGGGGGTAGTGTTTGTGTTAGGGGGTTAGGGTTGTTTGTTGTTAGGGTGTTAGTGGTTTGTGTTGTTAGGGGGTTAGTGTTGTTTGATGTTAGGGGTTTAGGGTTGTTTGTTGTTAGGGGGTTAGAGTTGTTTGTTGTTAGGGTGTTAGTGTTGTTTGTTGTTAGGGGTTTAGGGTTGTTTGTTGTTAGGGGTTTAAGGTTGTTTCTTGTTGGGGTTTAGTGGTTTTTGTTGTTAGGGTGTTAGTGTTGTTTGTTGTTAGGGTGTTAGTGGTTTGTGTTGTTAGGGGGTTAGTGTTGTTTGATGTTAGGGGTTTAGGGTTGTTTGTTGTTAGGGGGTTAGAGTTGTTTGTTGTTAGGGTGTTAGTGTTGTTTGTTGTTAGGGGTTTAGGGTTGTTTGTTGTTAGGGGTTTAAGGTTGTTTCTTTTTGGGGTTTAGTGGTTTTTGTTGTTAGGGTGTTAGTGTTGTT
The DNA here is from genome assembly GCF_024166365.1 of Elephas maximus indicus. NCBI lineage: Eukaryota > Metazoa > Chordata > Mammalia > Proboscidea > Elephantidae > Elephas > Elephas maximus. The sequence continues at coordinate 841,864 of NW_026060235.1, read as the reverse complement.
TGTTGTTAGGGTGTTAGTGGTTTGTGTTGCTAGGGGGTTAGTGTTGTTTGATGTTAGGGGTTTAGGGTTGTTTGTTGTTAGGGGATTAGAGTTGTTTGTTGTTAGGGTGTTAGTGTTGTTTGTTGTTAGGGGTTTAGGGTTGTTTGTTGTTAGGGGTTTAAGGTTGTTTCTTGTTGGGGTTTAGTGGTTTTTGTTGTTAGGGTGTTAGTGTTGTTTGTTGTTAGGGTGTTAGTGGTTTGTGTTGTTAGGAGGTTAGTGTTGTTTGTTGTTAGGGGTTTAGGGTTGTTTGTTGTTAGGGGTTTAAGGTTGTTTCTTGTTGGGGTTTAGTGGTTTTTGTTGTTAGGGTGTTAGTGTTGTTTGTTGTTAGGGTGTTAGTGGTTTGTGTTGTTAAGGGGTTAGTGTTGTTTGATGTTAGGGGGTTAGGGTTGTTTCTTGTTACGGGGTTAGTGTTGTTTGCTGTTACGTGGTTAGGGTAGTTTCTTGTTAGGGGTTTAGTGTTGTTTTTTGTTAGGGGGTTAGTGTTTGTTGTTAGGGGGTTAGGGTTGTTTGTTGTTAGGGTTTTAGGGTTGTTTCTTTTTGGGGTTTAGTGGTTTTTGTTGTTAGGGTGTTAGTGTTGTTTGTTGTTAGGGTGTTAGTGGTTTGTGTTGTTAGGGGGTTAGTGTTCTTTGATTTTAGGGGTTTAGGGTTGTTTGTTGTTAGGTTGTTAGAGTTGTTTGTTGTTAGGGTGTTAGTGTTGTTTGTTGTTAGGGGTTTAGGGTTGTTTGTTGTTAGGGGTTTAAGGTTGTTTCTTGTTGGGGTTTAGTGGTTTTTGTTGTTAGGGTGTTAGTGTTGTTTGTTGTTCGGGTGTTAGTGGTTTGTGTTGTTAGGGGGTTAGTGTTGTTTGATGTTAGGGGTTTAGGGTTGTTTGTTGTTAGGGGGTCAGAGTTGTTTGTTGTTAGGGTGTTAGTGTTGTTTGTTGTTAGGGGTTTAGGGTTGTTTGTTGTTAGGGGTTTAAGGTTGTTTCTTGTTGGGGTTTAGTGGTTTTTGTTGTTAGGGTGTTAGTGTTGTTTGTTGTTAGGGTGTCAGTGGTTTGTGTTGTTAGGGGGTTAGTGTTGTTTGATGTTAGGGGTTTAGGGTTGTTTGTTGTTAGGGGGTTAGAGTTGTTTGTTGTTAGGGTGTTAGTGTTGTTTGTTGTTAGGGGTTTAGGGTTGTTTGTTGTTAGGGGTTTAAGGTTGTTTCTTGTTGGGGTTTAGTGGTTTTTGTTGTTAGGGTGTTAGTGTTGTTTGTTGTTAGGGTGTTAGTGGTTTGTGTTGTTAGGGGGTTAGTGTTGTTTGATGTTAGGGGTTTAGGGTTGTTTGTTGTTAGGGGGTTAGAGTTGTTTGTTGTTAGGGTGTTAGTGTTGTTTGTTGTTAGGGGTTTAGGGTTGTTTGTTGTTAGGGGTTTAAGGTTGTTTCTTGTTGGGGTTTAGTGGTTTTTGTTGTTAGGGTGTTAGTGTTGTTTGTTGTTAGGGTGTTAGTGGTTTGTGTTGTTAGGGGGTTAGTGTTGTTTGATGTTAGGGGTTTAGGGTTGTTTGTTGTTAGGGGGTTAGAGTTGTTTGTTGTTAGGGTGTTAGTGTTGTTTGTTGTTAGGGGTTTAGGGTTGTTTGTTGTTAGGGGTTTAAGGTTGTTTCTTTTTGGGGTTTAGTGGTTTTTGTTGTTAGGGTGTTAGTGTTGTTTGTTGTTAGGGTGTTAGTGGTTTGTGTTGCTAGGGGGTTAGTGTTGTTTGATGTTAGGGGTTTAGGGTTGTTTGTTGTTAGGGGATTAGAGTTGTTTGTTGTTAGGGTGTTAGTGTTGTTTGTTGTTAGGGGTTTAGGGTTGTTTGTTGTTAGGGGTTTAAGGTTGTTTCTTGTTGGGGTTTAGTGGTTTTTGTTGTTAGGGTGTTAGTGTTGTTTGTTGTTAGGGTGTTAGTGGTTTGTGTTGTTAGGAGGTTAGTGTTGTTTGTTGTTAGGGGTTTAGGGTTGTTTGTTGTTAGGGGTTTAAGGTTGTTTCTTGTTGGGGTTTAGTGGTTTTTGTTGTTAGGGTGTTAGTGTTGTTTGTTGTTAGGGTGTTAGTGGTTTGTGTTGTTAAGGGGTTAGTGTTGTTTGATGTTAGGGGGTTAGGGTTGTTTCTTGTTACGGGGTTAGTGTTGTTTGCTGTTACGTGGTTAGGGTAGTTTCTTGTTAGGGGTTTAGTGTTGTTTTTTGTTAGGGGGTTAGTGTTTGTTGTTAGGGGGTTAGGGTTGTTTGTTGTTAGGGTTTTAGGGTTGTTTCTTTTTGGGGTTTAGTGGTTTTTGTTGTTAGGGTGTTAGTGTTGTTTGTTGTTAGGGTGTTAGTGGTTTGTGTTGTTAGGGGGTTAGTGTTCTTTGATTTTAGGGGTTTAGGGTTGTTTGTTGTTAGGTTGTTAGAGTTGTTTGTTGTTAGGGTGTTAGTGTTGTTTGTTGTTAGGGGTTTAGGGTTGTTTGTTGTTAGGGGTTTAAGGTTGTTTCTTGTTGGGGTTTAGTGGTTTTTGTTGTTAGGGTGTTAGTGTTGTTTGTTGTTCGGGTGTTAGTGGTTTGTGTTGTTAGGGGGTTAGTGTTGTTTGATGTTAGGGGTTTAGGGTTGTTTGTTGTTAGGGGGTCAGAGTTGTTTGTTGTTAGGGTGTTAGTGTTGTTTGTTGTTAGGGGTTTAGGGTTGTTTGTTGTTAGGGGTTTAAGGTTGTTTCTTGTTGGGGTTTAGTGGTTTTTGTTGTTAGGGTGTTAGTGTTGTTTGTTGTTAGGGTGTCAGTGGTTTGTGTTGTTAGGGGGTTAGTGTTGTTTGATGTTAGGGGTTTAGGGTTGTTTGTTGTTAGGGGGTTAGAGTTGTTTGTTGTTAGGGTGTTAGTGTTGTTTGTTGTTAGGGGTTTAGGGTTGTTTGTTGTTAGGGGTTTAAGGTTGTTTCTTGTTGGGGTTTAGTGGTTTTTGTTGTTAGGGTGTTAGTGTTGTTTGTTGTTAGGGTGTTAGTGGTTTGTCTTGTTAGGGGTTTAGTGTTGTTTGATGTTAGGGGTTTAGGGTTGTTTTTTGTTAGGGGGTTATAGTTGTTTGTTGTTAGGGTGTTAGTGTTGTTTGTTGTTAGGGGTTTAGGGTTGTTTGTTGTTAGTGGGTTAGTGTTTTTGGTTTTCAGGGTTTAGGGTTGTTTGTTGTTTGGGAGTAGTGTTTGTTGTTAGGGGGTTAGGGTTGTTTGTTGTTAGGGTGTTAGTGGTTTGTGTTGTTAGGGTGTTAGTGTTGTTTGATGTTTGGGATTTAGGGTTGTTTGTTGTTAGGGGGTTAGGGTTGTTTGTTGTTAGGGTGTTAGTGGTTTGTGTTGTTAGGGGGTTAGTGTTGTTTGATGTTAGGGGTTTAGGGTTGTTTGTTGTTAGGGGGTTAGATTTGTTTGTTGTTAGGGTGTTAGTGTTGTTTGTTGTTAGGGGTTTAGGGTTGTTTGTTGTTAGGGGTTTAAGGTTGTTTCTTGTTGGGGTTTAGTGGTTTTTGTTGTTAGGGTGTTAGTGTTGTTTGTTGTTAGGGTGTTGGTGGTTTGTGTTGTTAGGGGGTTAGTGTTGTTTGATGTTAGGGGTTTAGGGTTGTTTGTTGTTAGGGGGTTAGAGTTGTTTGCTGTTAGGGTGTTAGTGTTGTTTGTTGTTAGGGGTTTAGAGTTGTTTGTTGTTAGGGGGTTAGAGTTGTTTGTTGTTAGGGTGTTAGTGTTGTTTGATGTTAGGGGTTTAGGGTTGTTTGTTGTTAGTGGGTTAGGGTTGTTTGTTGTTAGTGGGTTAGTGTTTTTGGTTTTCAGGGGTTAGGGTTGTTTGTTGTTTGGGGGTTAGTGTTTGTTGTTAGGGGGTTAGGATTGTTTGTTGTTAGGGTGTTAGTGTTGTTTGATGTTAGGGGTTTAGGGTTGTTTGTTGTTAGGGGTTTAAGGTTGTTTCTTGTTGGGGTTTAGTGGTTTTTGTTGTTAGGGTGTTAGTGTTGTTTGTTGTTAGGGTGTTAGTGGTTTGTGTTGTTAGGGGGTTAGTGTTGTTTGATGTTAGGGGTTTAGGGTTGTTTTTTGTTAGGGGGTTAGGGTTGTTTGTTGTTAGGGTGTTAGTGTTGTTTGTTGTTAGGGGTTTAGGGTTGTTTGTTGTTAGGGGGTTAGAGTTGTTTGTTGTTAGGGTGTTAGAGTTGTTTGATGTTAGGGGTTTAGGGTTGTTTGTTGTTAGTGGGTTATGGTTGTTTGTTGTTAGTGGGTTAGTGTTTTTGGTTTTCAGGGGTTAGGGTTGTTTGTTGTTTGGGGGTTAGTGTTTGTTGTTAGGGGTTAGGGTTGTTTGTTGTTAGGGTGTTAGTGTTGTTTGATGTTCGGGCTTTAGGGTTGTTTGTTGTTAGGGGTTTAAGGTTGTTTCTTGTTGGGGTTTAGTGGTTTTTGTTGTTAGGGTGTTAGTGTTGTTTGTTGTTAGGGTGTTAGTGGTTTGTGTTGTTAGGGGGTTAGTGTTGTTTGATGTTAGGGGTTTAGGGTTGTTTGTTGTTAGGGGGTTAGAGTTGTTTGTTGTTAGGGTGTTAGTGTTGTTTGTTGTTAGGGGTTTAAGGTTGTTTCTTGTTGGGTTTTAGTGGTTTTTGTTGTTAGGGTGTTAGTGTTGTTTGTTGTTAGGGTGTTAGTGGTTTGTGTTGTTAGGGGGTTAGTGTTGTTTGATGTTAGGAGTTTAGGGTTGTTCGTTGTTAGGGGGTTAGAGTTGTTTGTTGTTAGGGTGTTAGTGTTGTTTGTTGTTAGGGGTTTAGGGTTGTTTGTTGTTAGGGGTTTAAGGTTGTTTCTTGTTGGGGTTTAGTGGTTTTTGTTGTTAGGGTGTTAGTGTTGTTTGTTGTTAGGGTGTTAGTGGTTTGTGTTGTTAGGGGGTTAGTGTTGTTTGATGTTAGGGGTTTAGGGTTGTTTGTTGTTAGGGGGTTAGAGTTGTTTGTTGTTAGGGTGTTAGTGTTGTTTGTTGTTAGGGGTTTAGGCTTGTTTGTTGTTAGGGGGTTAGAGTTGTTTGTTGTTAGGGTGTTAGTGTTGTTTGATGTTAGGGGTTTAGGGTTGTTTGTTGTTAGTGGGTTACGGTTGTTTGTTGTTAGTGGGTTAGTGTTTTTGGTTTCAGGGGTTAGGGTTGTTTGTTGTTTGGGGGTTAGTGTTTGTTGTTAGGGGGTTAGGGTTGTTTGTTGTTAGGGTTTTAGTGGTGTGTTTTGTTAGGGTGTTAGTGTTGTTTGATGTTAGGGGTTTAGGGTTGTTTGTTGTTAGGGGGTTAGGGTTGTTTGTTGTTAGGGTGTTAGTGTTCTTTGTTGTTAGGGGGTTAGGGTTGTTTCTTGTTACAGGGTTAGTGTTGTTTGTTGTTACGGGGTTTGGGTAGTTTCTTGTTAGGGGTTTAGGTTTGTTTGTTGTTAGGGTTTTAGGGTTGTTTCCTGTTGGGGTTTAGTGGTTTTTGTTGTTAGGGTGTTAGTGTTGTTTGTTGTTAGGGTGTTAGTGGTTTGTGTTGTTAGGGGGTTAGGATTGTTTGTTGTTAGGGTGTTAGTGTTGTTTGATGTTAGGGGTTTCGGGTTGTTTTTTGTTAGGGGGTTAGTGTTGTTTGTTGTTAGGGTGTTAGTGTTGTTTGTTGTTAGGGGTTTAGGGTTCTTTGTTGTTAGTGGGTTAATGTTGTTTGTTGATAGTGGGTTAGTGTTTTTGGTTTTCAGGGGTTAGGGTTGTTTGTTGTTTGGGGGTAGTGTTTGTTGTTAGGGGGTTAGGGTTGTTTGTTGTTAGGGTGTTAGTGGTTTGTATTGTTAGGGTGTTAGTGTTGTTTGATGTTAGGGGTTTAGGGTTGTTTGTTGTTAGGGGGTTAGGGTTGTTTGTTGTTAGGGTGTTAGTGGTTTGTGTTGTTAGGGGGTTAGTGTTGTTTGATGTTAGGGGTTTAGGGTTGTTTGTTTTTAGGGGGTTAGAGTTGTTTGTTGTTGGGGTGTTAGTGTTGTTTGTTGTTAGGGGTTTAGGGTTGTTTGTTGTTAGGGGTTTAAGGTTGTTTCTTGTTGGGGTTTAGTGGTTTTTGTTGTTAGGGTGTTAGTGTTGTTTGTTGTTAGGGTGTTAGTGGTTTGTGTTGTTAGGGGGTTAGTGTTGTTTGATGTTAGGGGTTTAGGGTTGTTTGTTGTTAGGGGGTTAGAGTTGTTTGTTGTTAGGGTGTTAGTGTTGTTTGTTGTTAGCGGTTTAGGGTTGTTTGTTGTTAGGGGTTTAGGGTTGTTTGTTGTTAGGGGTTTAAGGTTGTTTCTTTTTGGGGTTTAGTGGTTTTTGTTGTTAGGGTGTTAGTGTTGTTTGTTGTTAGGGTGTTAGTGGTTTGTGTTGTTAGGGGGTTAGTGTTGTTTGATTTTAGGGGTTTAGGGTTGTTTGTTGTTAGGGGGTTAGAGTTGTTTGTTGTTAGGGTGTTAGTGTTGTTTGTTGTTAGGGGTTTAGGGTTGTTTGTTGTTAGGGGTTTAAGGTTGTTTCTTGTTGGGGTTTAGTGGTTTTTGTTGTTAGGGTGTTAGTGTTGTTTGTTGTTAGGGTGTTAGTGGTTTGTGTTGTTAGGGGGTTAGTGTTGTTTGATGTTAGGGGGTTAGGGTTGTTTGTTGTTAGGGTGTTAGTGTTCTTTGATGTTAGGGGTTTAGGGTTGTTTCTTGTTAGGGGTTTAGTGTTGTTTTTTGTTAGGGTGTTAGTGTTTGTTGTTACGGGTTTAGGGTTGTTTCTTGTTGGGGTTTAGTGGTTTTTGTTGTTAGGGTGTTAGTGTTGTTTGTTGTTAGGGTGTTAGTGGTTTGTGTTGTTAGGGGGTTTGTGTTGTTTGATGTTAGGGGTTTAGGGTTGTTTGTTGTTAGGGGGTTAGTGTTTGTTGTTAGGGTGATAGTGTTGTTTGTTGTTAGGGGTTTAGGGTTGTTTGTTGTTAGGGGTTTAAGGTTGTTTCTTGTTGGGGTTTAGTGGTTTTTGTTGTTAGGGTGTTAGTGTTGTTTGTTGTTAGGGTGTTAGTGGTTTGTGTTGTTAGGGGATTAGTGTTGTTTGATGTTAGGGGGTTAGGGTTGTTTCTTGTTACGGGGTTAGTGTTGTTTGCTGTTACGGGGTTAGGGTAGTTTCTTGTTAGGGGTTTAGTGTTGTTTTTTGTTAGGGAGTTAGTGTTTGTTGTTAGGGGGTTAGGGTTGTTTGTTGTTAGGGTGTTACTGGTTTGTGTTGTTAGGGGGTTAGTGTTGTTTGATGTTAGGGGTTTAGGGTTGTTTGTTGTTAGGGGTTTAAGGTTGTTTCTTGTTGGGGTTTAGTGGTTTTTGTTGTTAGGGTGTTAGTGTTGTTTGATGTTAGGGTGTTAGTGGTTTGTGTTGTTAGGGGGTTAGTGTTGTTTGATGTTAGGGGTTTAGGGTTGTTTGTTGTTAGGGGGTTAGAGTTGTTTGTTGTTAGGGTGTTAGTGTTGTTTGTTGTTAGGTGTTTAGGGTTGTTTGTTGTTACGGGTTTAAGGTTGTTTCGGGTTGGGGTTTAGTGGTTTTTGTTGTTAGGGTGTTAGTGTTGTTTGTTGTTAGGGTGTTAGTGGTTTGTGTTGTTAGGGCGTTAGTGTTGTTTGATGTTAGGGGTTTAGGGTTGTTTGTTGTTAGGGGTTTAAGGTTGTTTCTTGTTGGGGTTTAGTGGTTTTTGTTGTTAGGGTGTTAGTGTTGTTTGATGTTAGGGTGTTAGTGGTTTGTGTTGTTAGGGGGTTAGTGTTGTTTGATGTTAGGGGTTTAGGGTTGTTTGTTGTTAGGGGGTTAGAGTTGTTTGTTGTTAGGGTGTTAGTGTTGTTTGTTGTTAGGGGTTTAGGGTTGTTTGTTGTTAGGGGTTTAAGGTTGTTTCGGGTTGGGGTTTAGTGGTTTTTGTTCTTAGGGTGTTAGTGTTGTTTGTTGTTAGGGTGTTAGTGGTTTGTGTTGTTAGGGCGTTAGTGTTGTTTGATGTTAGGGGTTTAGGGTTGTTTGTTGTTAGGGGTTTAGGGTTGTTTCTTGTTGGGGTTTAGTGGTTTTTGTTGTTAGGGTGTTAGTGTTGTTTGTTGTTAGGGTGTTAGTGGTTTGTGTTGTTAGGGGATTAGTGTTGTTTGATGTTAGGGGGTTAGGGTTGTTTCTTGTTACGGGGTTAGTGTTGTTTGCTGTTACGGGGTTAGGGTAGTTTCTTGTTAGGGGTTTAGTGTTGTTTTTTGTTAGGGAGTTAGTGTTTGTTGTTAGGGGGTTACGGTTGTTTGTTGTTAGGGTGTTAGTGGTTTGTGTTGTTAGGGGGTTAGTGTTGTTTGATGTTAGGGGTTTAGGGTTGTTTGTTGTTAGGGGTTTAAGGTTGTTTCTTGTTGGGGTTTAGTGGTTTTTGTTGTTAGGGTGTTAGTGTTGTTTGTTGTTAGGGGTTTAGGGTTGTTTGTTGTTAGGGGGTTAGAGTTGTTTGTTGTTAGGGTGTTAGTGTTGTTTGATGTTAGGGGTTTAGGGTTGTTTGTTGTTAGGGGTTTAAGGTTGTTTCTTGTTGGGGTTTAGTGGTTTTTGTTGTTAGGGTGTTAGTGTTGTTTGTTGTTAGGGTGTTAGTGGTTTGTGTTGTTAGGGGGTTAGTGTTGTTTGATGTTAGGGGTTTAGGGTTGTTTGTTGTTAGGGGGTTAGAGTTGTTTGTTGTTAGGGTGTTAGTGTTGTTTGTTGTTAGGGGTTTAGGGTTGTTTGTTGTTAGGGGTTTAAGGTTGTTTCTTGTTGGGGTTTAGTGGTTTTTGTTGTTAGGGTGTTAGTGTTGTTGTTGTTAGGGTGTTAGTGGTTTGTGTTGTTAGGGGGTTAGTGTTGTTTGATGTTAGGGGGTTAGGGTTGTTTGTTGTTAGGGTGTTAGTGTTCTTTGATGTTAGGGGTTTAGGGTTGTTTGTTGTTAGGGTGTTAGTGTTCTTTGTTGTTAGGGGGTTAGTGTTGTTTCTTGTTACGGGGTTAGTGTTGTTTGTTGTTACGGGGTTAGGGTAGTTTCTTGTTAGGGGTTTAGTGTTGTTTTTTGTTAGGGTGTTAGTGTTTGTTGTTACGGGTTTAGGGTTGTTTCTTGTTGGGGTTTAGTGGTTTTTGTTGTTAGGGTGTTAGTGTTGTTTGTTGTTAGGGTGTTAGTGGTTTGTGTTGTTAGGGGGTTAGTGTTGTTTGATGTTAGGGGTTTAGGGTTGTTTGTTGTTAGGGGGTTAGTGTTTGTTGTTAGGGTGATAGTGTTGTTTGTTGTTAGGGGTTTAGGGTTGTTTGTTGTTAGGGGTTTAAGGTTGTTTCTTGTTGGGGTTTAGTGGTTTTTGTTGTTAGGGTGTTAGTGTTGTTTGTTGTTAGGGTGTTAGTGGTTTGTGTTGTTAGGGGATTAGTGTTGTTTGATGTTAGGGGGTTAGGGTTGTTTCTTGTTACGGGGTTAGTGTTGTTTGCTGTTACGGGGTTAGGGTAGATTCTTGTTAGGGGTTTAGTGTTGTTTTTTGTTAGGGAGTTAGTGTTTGTTGTTAGGGGGTTAGGGTTGTTTGTTGTTAGGGTGTTAGTGGTTTGTGTTGTTAGGGGGTTAGTGTTGTTTGATGTTAGGGGTTTAGGGTTGTTTGTTGTTAGGGGTTTAAGGTTGTTTCTTGTTGGGGTTTAGTGGTTTTTGTTGTTAGGGTGTTAGTGTTGTTTGATGTTAGGGTGTTAGTGGTTTGTGTTGTTAGGGGGTTAGTGTTGTTTGATGTTAGGGGTTTAGGGTTGTTTGTTGTTAGGGGGTTAGAGTTGTTTGTTGTTAGGGTGTTAGTGTTGTTTGTTGTTAGGTGTTTAGGGTTGTTTGTTGTTAGGGGTTTAAGGTTGTTTCGGGTTGGGGTTTAGTGGTTTTTGTTGTTAGGGTGTTAGTGTTGTTTGTTGTTAGGGTGTTAGTGGTTTGTGTTGTTAGGGCGTTAGTGTTGTTTGATGTTAGGGGTTTAGGGTTGTTTGTTGTTAGGGGTTTAAGGTTGTTTCTTGTTGGGGTTTAGTGGTTTTTGTTGTTAGGGTGTTAGTGTTGTTTGATGTTAGGGTGTTAGTGGTTTGTGTTGTTAGGGGGTTAGTGTTGTTTGATGTTAGGGGTTTAGGGTTGTTTGTTGTTAGGGGGTTAGAGTTGTTTGTTGTTAGGGTGTTAGGGTTGTTTGTTGTTAGGGGTTTAGGGTTGTTTGTTGTTAGGGGTTTAAGGTTGTTTCTTGTTGGGGTTTAGTGGTTTTTGTTGTTAGGGTGTTAGTGTTGTTTGTTGTTAGGGGTTTAGGGTTGTTTGTTGTTAGGGGTTTAAGGTTGTTTCTTGTTGGGGTTTAGTGGTTTTTGTTGTTAGGGTGTTAGTGTTGTTTGTTGTTAGGGTGTTAGTGGTTTGTGTTGTTAAGGGGTTAGTGTTGTTTGATGTTAGGGGGTTAGGGTTGTTTCTTGTTACGGGGTTAGTGTTGTTTGCTGTTACGGGGTTAGGGTAGTTTCTTGTTAGGGGTTTAGTGTTGTTTTTTGTTAGGGGGTTAGTGTTTGTTGTTAGGGGGTTAGGGTTGTTTGTTGTTAGGGTGTTAGTGGTTTGTGTTGTTAGGGGGTTAGTGTTGTTTGATGTTAGGGGTTTAGGGTTGTTTGTTGTTAGGGGTTTAAGGTTGTTTCTTGTTGGGGTTTAGTGGTTTTTGTTGTTAGGGTGTTAGTGTTGTTTGATGTTAGGGTGTTAGTGGTTTGTGTTGTTAGGGGGTTAGTGTTGTTTGATGTTAGGGGTTTAGGGTTGTTTGTTGTTAGGGGGTTAGAGTTGTTTGTTGTTAGGGTGTTAGTGTTGTTTGTTGTTAGGTGTTTAGGGTTGTTTGTTGTTAGGGGTTTAAGGTTGTTTCGGGTTGGGGTTTAGTGGTTTTTGTTGTTAGGGTGTTAGTGTTGTTTGTTGTTAGGGTGTTAGTGGTTTGTGTTGTTAGGGCGTTAGTGTTGTTTGATGTTAGGGGTTTAGGGTTGTTTGTTGTTAGGGGTTTAAGGTTGTTTCTTGTTGGGGTTTAGTGGTTTTTGTTGTTAGGGTGTTAGTGTTGTTTGATGTTAGGGTGTTAGTGGTTTGTGTTGTTAGGGGGTTAGTGTTGTTTGATGTTAGGGGTTTAGGGTTGTTTGTTGTTAGGGGGTTAGAGTTGTTTGTTGTTAGGGTGTTAGTGTTGTTTGTTGTTAGGGGTTTAGGGTTGTTTGTTGTTAGGGGTTTAAGGTTGTTTCTTGTTGGGGTTTAGTGGTTTTTGTTCTTAGGGTGTTAGTGTTGTTTGTTGTTAGGGTGTTAGTGGTTTGTGTTGTTAGGGGGTTAGTGTTGTTTGATGTTAGGGGTTTAGGGTTGTTTGTTGTTAGGGGGTTAGAGTTGTTTGTTGTTAGGGTGTTAGTGTTGTTTGTTGTTAGGCGTTTAGGGTTGTTTGTTGTTACGGGGTTAGGGTTGTTTGTTGTTAGGGTGTTAGTGTTCTTTGTTGTTAGGGGGTTAGGGTTGTTTCTTGTTACGGGGTTAGTGTTGTTTGTTGTTACGGGGTTAGGGTAGTTTCTTGTTAGGGGTTTAGTGTTGTTTTTTGTTAGGGGGTTAGTGTTTGTTGTTAGGGGTTTAGGGTTGTTTCTTGTTGGGGTTTAGTGGTTTTTGTTGTTAGGGTGTTAGTGTTGTTTGTTGTTAGGGTGTTAGTGGTTTGTGTTGTTAGGGGGTTAGTGTTGTTTGATGTTAGGGGTTTAGGGTTGTTTGTTGTTAGTGGGTTAGGGTTGTTTGTTGTTAGTGGGTTAGTGTTTTTGGTTTTCAGGGGTTACGGTTGTTTGTTGTTAGGGTGTTAGTGTTCTTTGTTGTTAGGGGGTTAGTGTTGTTTGTTGTTACGGAGTTAGGGTAGTTTCTTGTTAGGGGTTTAGGGTTGTTTGTTGTTAGGGTGTTAGTGTTGTTTGTTGTTAGGGTGTTAGTGGTTTGTGTTGTTAGGGGGTTAGGATTGTTTGTTGTTAGGGTGTTAGTGTTGTTTGATGTTAGGGGTTTCGGGTTGTTTTTTGTTAGGGGGTTAGGGTTGTTTTTTGTTAGGGTGTTAGTGTTGTTTGTTGTTAGGGGTTTAGGGTTGTTTGTTGTTAGTGGGTTAATGTTGTTTGTTGTTAGTGGGTTAGTGTTTTTGGTTTTCAGGGGTTAGGGTTGTTTGCTGTTTGGGGGTAGTGTTTGTTGTTAGGGGGTTAGGGTTGTTTGTTGTTAGGGTGTTAGTGGTTTGTGTTGTTAGGGCGTTAGTGTTGTTTGATGTTAGGGGTTTAGGGTTGTTTGTTGTTAGGGGTTTAAGGTTGTTTCTTGTTGGGGTTTAGTGGTTTTTGTTGTTAGGGTGTTAGTGTTGTTTGATGTTAGGGTGTTAGTGGTTTGTGTTGTTAGGGGGTTAGTGTTGTTTGATGTTAGGGGTTTAGGGTTGTTTGTTGTTAGGGGGTTAGAGTTGTTTGTTCTTAGGGTGTTAGTGTTGTTTGTTGTTAGGGGTTTAGGGTTGTTTGTTGTTAGGGGTTTAAGGTTGTTTCTTGTTGGGGTTTAGTGGTTTTTGTTCTTAGGGTGTTAGTGTTGTTTGTTGTTAGGGTGTTAGTGGTTTGTGTTGTTAGGGCGTTAGTGTTGTTTGATGTTAGGGGTTTAGGGTTGTTTGTTGTTAGGGGGTTAGAGTTGTTTGTTGTTAGGGTGTTAGTGTTGTTTGTTGTTAGGGGTTTAGGGTTGTTTGTTGTTAGGGGTTTAAGGTTGTTTCTTGTTGGGGTTTAGTGGTTTTTGTTGTTAGGGTGTTAGTGTTGTTTGTTGTTAGAGTGTTAGTGGTTTGTGTTGTTAGGGGGTTAGTGTTGTTTGATGTTAGGGGTTTAGGGTTGTTTGTTGTTAGGGGGTTAGAGTTGTTTGTTGTTAGGGTGTTAGTGTTGTTTGTTGTTAGGGGTTTAGGGTTGTTTGTTGTTAGGGGTTTAAGGTTGTTTCTTGTGGGGGTGTAGTGGTTTTTGTTGTTAGGGTTTTAGTGTTGTTTGTTGTTAGGGTGTTAGTGGTTTGTGTTGTTAGGGGGTTAGTGTTGTTTGATGTTATGGGTTTAGGGTTGTTTGTTGTTAGGGGGTTAGAGTTGTTTGTTGTTAGGGTGTTAGGGTTGTTTGTTGTTAGGGGTTTAGGGTTGTTTGTTGTTAGGGGTTTAAGGTTGTTTCTTGTTGGGGTTTAGTGGTTTTTGTTGTTAGGGTGTTAGTGTTGTTTGTTGTTAGGGGTTTAGGGTTGTTTGTTGTTAGGGGGTTAGAGTTGTTTGTTGTTAGGGTGTTAGTGTTGTTTGATGTTAGGGGTTTAGGGTTGTTTGTTGTTAGGGGTTTAAGGTTGTTTCTTGTTGGGGTTTAGTGGTTTTTGTTGTTAGGGTGTTAGTGTTGTTTGTTGTTAGGGTGTTAGTGGTTTGTGTTGTTAGGGGGTTAGTGTTGTTTGATGTTAGGGGTTTAGGGTTGTTTGTTGTTAGGGGGTTAGAGTTGTTTGTTGTTAGGGTGTGAGTGTTGTTTGTTGTTAGGGGTTTAGGGTTGTTTGTTGTTAGGGGTTTAAGGTTGTTTCTTGTTGGGGTTTAGTGGTTTTTGTTGTTAGGGTGTTAGTGTTGTTTGTTGTTAGGGTGTTAGTGGTTTGTGTTGTTAGGGGGTTAGTGTTGTTTGGTGTTAGGGGGTTAGGGTTGTTTGTTGTTAGGGTGTTAGTGTTCTTTGATGTTAGGGGTTTAGGGTTGTTTGTTGTTAGGGTGTTAGTGTTCTTTGTTGTTAGGGGGTTAGTGTTGTTTCTTGTTACGGGGTTAGTGTTGTTTGTTGTTACGGGGTTAGGGTAGTTTCTTGTTAGGGGTTTAGTGTTGTTTTTTGTTAGGGTGTTAGTGTTTGTTGTTACGGGTTTAGGGTTGTTTCTTGTTGGGGTTTAGTGGTTTTTGTTGTTAGGGTGTTAGTGTTGTTTGTTGTTAGGGTGTTAGTGGTTTGTGTTGTTAGGGGGTTAGTGTTGTTTGATGTTAGGGGTTTAGGGTTGTTTGTTGTTAGGGGGTTAGTGTTTGTTGTTAGGTTGTTAGTGTTGTTTGTTGTTAGGGGTTTAGGGTTGTTTGTTGTTAGGGGTTTAAGGTTGTTTCTTGTTGGGGTTTAGTGGTTTTTGTTGTTAGGGTGTTAGTGTTGTTTGTTGTTAGGGTGTTAGTGGTTTGTGTTGTTAGGGTGTTAGTGTTGTTTGTTGTTAGGGGTTTAGGGTTGTTTGTTGTTAGGGGTTTAAGGTTGTTTCTTGTTGGGGTTTAGTGGTTCTTGTTGTTAGGGTGTTAGTGTTGTTTGTTGTTAGGGTGTTAGTGGTTTGTGTTGTTAAGGGGTTAGTGTTGTTTGATGTTAGGGGGTTAGGGTTGTTTCTTGTTACGGGGTTAGTGTTGTTTGCTGTTACGGGGTTAGGGTAGTTTCTTGTTAGGGGTTTAGTGTTGTTTTTTGTTAGGGGGTTAGTGTTTGTTGTTAGGGGGTTAGGGTTGTTTGTTGTTAGGGTGTTAGTGGTTTGTGTTGTTAGGGGGTTAGTGTTGTTTGATGTTAGGGGTTTAGGGTTGTTTATTGTTAGGGGTTTAAGGTTGTTTCTTGTTGGGGTTTAGTGGTTTTTGTTGTTAGGGTGTTAGTGTTGTTTGATGTTAGGGTGTTAGTGGTTTGTGTTGTTAGGGGGTTAGTGTTGTTTGATGTTAGGGGTTTAGGGTTGTTTGTTGTTAGGGGGTTAGAGTTGTTTGTTGTTAGGGTGTTAGTGTTGTTTGTTGTTAGGTGTTTAGAGTTGTTTGTTGTTAGGGGTTTAAGGTTGTTTCGGGTTGGGGTTTAGTGGTTTTTGTTGTTAGGGTGTTAGTGTTGTTTGTTGTTAGGGTGTTAGTGGTTTGTGTTGTTAGGGCGTTAGTGTTGTTTGATGTTAGGGGTTTAGGGTTGTTTGTTGTTAGGGGTTTAAGGTTGTTTCTTGTTGGGGTTTAGTGGTTTTTGTTGTTAGGGTGTTAGTGTTGTTTGATGTTAGGGTGTTAGTGGTTTGTGTTGTTAGGGGGTTAGTGTTGTTTGATGTTAGGGGTTTAGGGTTGTTTGTTGTTAGGGGGTTAGAGTTGTTTGTTGTTAGGGTGTTAGTGTTGTTTGTTGTTAGGGGTTTAGGGTTGTTTGTTGTTAGGGGTTTAAGGTTGTTTCTTGTTGGGGTTTAGGGGTTTTTGTTCTTAGGGTGTTAGTGTTGTTTGTTGTTAGGGTGTTAGTGGTTTGTGTTGTTAGGGGGTTAGTGTTGTTTGATGTTAGGGGTTTAGGGTTGTTTGTTGTTAGGGGGTTAGAGTTGTTTGTTGTTAGGGTGTTAGTGTTGTTTGTTGTTAGGCGTTTAGGGTTGTTTGTTGTTAGGGGGTTAGGGTTGTTTGTTGTTAGGGTGTTAGTGTTCTTTGTTGTTAGAGGGTTAGGGTTGTTTCTTGTTACGGGGTTAGTGTTGTTTGTTGTTACGGGGTTAGGGTAGTTTCTTGTTAGGGGTTTAGTGTTGTTTTTTGTTAGGGGGTTAGTGTTTGTTGTTAGGGGTTTAGGGTTGTTTCTTGTTGGGGTTTAGTGGTTTTTGTTGTTAGGGTGTTAGTGTTGTTTGTTGTTAGGGTGTTAGTGGTTTGTGTTGTTAGGGGGTTAGTGTTGTTTGATGTTAGGGGTTTAGGGTTGTTTGTTGTTAGTGGGTTAGGGTTGTTTGTTGTTAGTGGGTTAGTGTTTTTGGTTTTCAGGGGTTAGGGTTGTTTGTTGTTAGGGTGTTAGTGTTCTTTGTTGTTAGGGGGTTAGTGTTGTTTGTTGTTACGGAGTTAGGGTAGTTTCTTGTTAGGGGTTTAGGGTTGTTTGTTGTTAGGGTGTTAGTGTTGTTTGTTGTTAGGGTGTTAGTGGTTTGTGTTGTTAGGGGGTTAGGATTGTTTGTTGTTAGGGTGTTAGTGTTGTTTGATGTTAGGGGTTTCGGGTTGTTTTTTGTTAGGGGGTTAGGGTTGTTTTTTGTTAGGGTGTTAGTGTTGTTTGTTGTTAGGGGTTTAGGGTTGTTTGTTGTTAGTGGGTTAATGTTGTTTGTTGTTAGTGGGTTAGTGTTTTTGGTTTTCAGGGGTTAGGGTTGTTTGTTGTTTGGGGGTAGTGTTTGTTGTTAGGGGGGTTAGGGTTGTTTGTTGTTAGGGTGTTAGTGGTTTGTGTTGTTAGGGCGTTAGTGTTGTTTGATGTTAGGGGTTTAGGGTTGTTTGTTGTTAGGGGTTTAAGGTTGTTTCTTGTTGGGGTTTAGTGGTTTTTGTTGTTAGGGTGTTAGTGTTGTTTGATGTTAGGGTGTTAGTGGTTTGTGTTGTTAGGGGGTTAGTGTTGTTTGATGTTAGGGGTTTAGGGTTGTTTGTTGTTAGGGGGTTAGAGTTGTTTGTTGTTAGGGTGTTAGTGTTGTTTGTTGTTAGGGGTTTAGGGTTGTTTGTTGTTAGGGGTTTAAGGTTGTTTCTTGTTGGGGTTTAGTGGTTTTTGTTGTTAGGGTGTTAGTGTTGTTTGTTGTTAGAGTGTTAGTGGTTTGTGTTGTTAGGGGGTTAGTGTTGTTTGATGTTAGGGGTTTAGGGTTGTTTGTTGTTAGGGGGTTAGAGTTGTTTGTTGTTAGGGTGTTAGTGTTGTTTGTTGTTAGGGGTTTAGGGTTGTTTGTTGTTAGGGGTTTAAGGTTGTTTCTTGTGGGGGTGTAGTGGTTTTTGTTGTTAGGGTTTTAGTGTTGTTTGTTGTTAGGGTGTTAGTGGTTTGTGTTGTTAGGGGGTTAGTGTTGTTTGATGTTATGGGTTTAGGGTTGTTTGTTGTTAGGGGGTTAGAGTTGTTTGTTGTTAGGGTGTTAGGGTTGTTTGTTGTTAGGGGTTTAGGGTTGTTTGTTGTTAGGGGTTTAAGGTTGTTTCTTGTTGGGGTTTAGTGGTTTTTGTTGTTAGGGTGTTAGTGTTGTTTGTTGTTAGGGGTTTAGGGTTGTTTGTTGTTAGGGGGTTAGAGTTGTTTGTTGTTAGGGTGTTAGTGTTGTTTGATGTTAGGGGTTTAGGGTTGTTTGTTGTTAGGGGTTTAAGGTTGTTTCTTGTTGGGGTTTAGTGGTTTTTGTTGTTAGGGTGTTAGTGTTGTTTGTTGTTAGGGTGTTAGTGGTTTGTGTTGTTAGGGGGTTAGTGTTGTTTGATGTTAGGGGTTTAGGGTTGTTTGTTGTTAGGGGGTTAGAGTTGTTTGTTGTTAGGGTGTGAGTGTTGTTTGTTGTTAGGGGTTTAGGGTTGTTTGTTGTTAGGGGTTTAAGGTTGTTTCGGGTTGGGGTTTAGTGGTTTTTGTTGTTAGGGTGTTAGTGTTGTTTGTTGTTAGGGTGTTAGTGGTTTGTGTTGTTAGGGCGTTAGTGTTGTTTGATGTTAGGGGTTTAGGGTTGTTTGTTGTTAGGGGTTTAAGGTTGTTTCTTGTTGGGGTTTAGTGGTTTTTGTTGTTAGGGTGTTAGTGTTGTTTGATGTTAGGGTGTTAGTGGTTTGTGTTGTTAGGGGGTTAGTGTTGTTTGATGTTAGGGGTTTAGGGTTGTTTGTTGTTAGGGGGTTAGAGTTGTTTGTTGTTAGGGTGTTAGTGTTGTTTGTTGTTAGGGGTTTAGGGTTGTTTGTTGTTAGGGGTTTAAGGTTGTTTCTTGTTGGGGTTTAGTGGTTTTTGTTCTTAGGGTGTTAGTGTTGTTTGTTGTTAGGGTGTTAGTGGTTTGTGTTGTTAGGGGGTTAGTGTTGTTTGATGTTAGGGGTTTAGGGTTGTTTGTTGTTAGGGGGTTAGAGTTGTTTGTTGTTAGGGTGTTAGTGTTGTTTGTTGTTAGGCGTTTAGGGTTGTTTGTTGTTAGGGGGTTAGGGTTGTTTGTTGTTAGGGTGTTAGTGTTCTTTGTTGTTAGGGGGTTAGGGTTGTTTCTTGTTACGGGGTTAGTGTTGTTTGTTGTTACGGGGTTAGGGTAGTTTCTTGTTAGGGGTTTAGTGTTGTTTTTTGTTAGGGGGTTAGTGTTTGTTGTTAGGGGTTTAGGGTTGTTTCTTGTTGGGGTTTAGTGGTTTTTGTTGTTAGGGTGTTAGTGTTGTTTGTTGTTAGGGTGTTAGTGGTTTGTGTTGTTAGGGGGTTAGTGTTGTTTGATGTTAGGGGTTTAGGGTTGTTTGTTGTTAGTGGGTTAGGGTTGTTTGTTGTTAGTGGGTTAGTGTTTTTGGTTTTCAGGGGTTAGGGTTGTTTGTTGTTAGGGTGTTAGTGTTCTTTGTTGTTAGGGGGTTAGTGTTGTTTGTTGTTACGGAGTTAGGGTAGTTTCTTGTTAGGGGTTTAGGGTTGTTTGTTGTTAGGGTGTTAGTGTTGTTTGTTGTTAGGGTGTTAGTGGTTTGTGTTGTTAGGGGGTTAGGATTGTTTGTTGTTAGGGTGTTAGTGTTGTTTGATGTTAGGGGTTTCGGGTTGTTTTTTGTTAGGGGGTTAGGGTTGTTTTTTGTTAGGGTGTTAGTGTTGTTTGTTGTTAGGGGTTTAGGGTTGTTTGTTGTTAGTGGGTTAATGTTGTTTGTTGTTAGTGGGTTAGTGTTTTTGGTTTTCAGGGGTTAGGGTTGTTTGTTGTTTGGGGGTAGTGTTTGTTGTTAGGGGGTTAGGGTTGTTTGTTGTTAGGGTGTTAGTGGTTTGTGTTGTTAGGGCGTTAGTGTTGTTTGATGTTAGGGGTTTAGGGTTGTTTGTTGTTAGGGGTTTAAGGTTGTTTCTTGTTGGGGTTTAGTGGTTTTTGTTGTTAGGGTGTTAGTGTTGTTTGATGTTAGGGTGTTAGTGGTTTGTGTTGTTAGGGGGTTAGTGTTGTTTGATGTTAGGGGTTTAGGGTTGTTTGTTGTTAGGGGGTTAGAGTTGTTTGTTGTTAGGGTGTTAGTGTTGTTTGTTGTTAGGGGTTTAGGGTTGTTTGTTGTTAGGGGTTTAAGGTTGTTTCTTGTTGGGGTTTAGTGGTTTTTGTTGTTAGGGTGTTAGTGTTGTTTGTTGTTAGAGTGTTAGTGGTTTGTGTTGTTAGGGGGTTAGTGTTGTTTGATGTTAGGGGTTTAGGGTTGTTTGTTGTTAGGGGGTTAGAGTTGTTTGTTGTTAGGGTGTTAGTGTTGTTTGTTGTTAGGGGTTTAGGGTTGTTTGTTGTTAGGGGTTTAAGGTTGTTTCTTGTGGGGCTGTAGTGGTTTTTGTTGTTAGGGTTTTAGTGTTGTTTGTTGTTAGGGTGTTAGTGGTTTGTGTTGTTAGGGGGTTAGTGTTGTTTGATGTTATGGGTTTAGGGTTGTTTGTTGTTAGGGGGTTAGAGTTGTTTGTTGTTAGGGTGTTAGGGTTGTTTGTTGTTAGGGGTTTAGGGTTGTTTGTTGTTAGGGGTTTAAGGTTTTTTCTTGTTGGGGTTTAGTGGTTTTTGTTGTTAGGGTGTTAGTGTTGTTTGTTGTTAGGGTGTTAGTGGTTTGTGTTGTTAGGGGGTTAGTGTTGTTTGATGTTAGGGGGTTAGGGTTGTTTGTTGTTAGGGTGTTAGTGTTCTTTGATGTTAGGGGTTTAGGGTTGTTTGTTGTTAGGGTGTTAGTGTTCTTTGTTGTTAGGGGGTTAGTGTTGTTTCTTGTTACGGGGTTAGTGTTGTTTGTTGTTACGGGGTTAGGGTAGTTTCTTGTTAGGGGTTTAGTGTTGTTTTTTGTTAGGGTGTTAGTGTTTGTTGTTACGGGTTTAGGGTTGTTTCTTGTTGGGGTTTAGTGGTTTTTGTTGTTAGGGTGTTAGTGTTGTTTGTTGTTAGGGTGTTAGTGGTTTGTGTTGTTAGGGGGTTAGTGTTGTTTGATGTTAGGGGTTTAGGGTTGTTTGTTGTTAGGGGGTTAGTGTTTGTTGTTAGGTTGTTAGTGTTGTTTGTTGTTAGGGGTTTAGGGTTGTTTGTTGTTAGGGGTTTAAGGTTGTTTCTTGTTGGGGTTTAGTGGTTTTTGTTGTTAGGGTGTTAGTGTTGTTTGTTGTTAGGGTGTTAGTGGTTTGTGTTGTTAGGGTGTTAGTGTTGTTTGTTGTTAGGGGTTTAGGGTTGTTTGTTGATAGGGGTTTAAGGTTGTTTCTTGTTGGGGTTTAGTGGTTTTTGTTGTTAGGGTGTTAGTGTTGTTTGTTGTTAGGGGTTTAGGGTTGTTTGTTGTTAGGGGGTTAGAGTTGTTTGTTGTTAGGGTGTTAGTGTTGTTTGATGTTAGGGGTCTAGGGTTGTTTGTTGTTAGGGGTTTAAGGTTGTTTCTTGTTGGGGTTTAGTGGTTTTTGTTGTTAGGGTGTTAGTGTTGTTTGTTGTTAGGGTGTTAGTGGTTTGTGTTGTTAGGGGGTTAGTGTTGTTTGATGTTAGGGGTTTAGGGTTGTTTGTTGTTAGGGGGTTAGAGTTGTTTGTTGTTAGGGTGTTAGTGTTGTTTGTTGTTAGGGGTTTAGGGTTGTTTGTTGTTAGGGGTTTAAGGTTGTTTCTTGTTGGGGTTTAGTGGTTTTTGTTGTTAGGGTGTTAGTGTTGTTGTTGTTAGGGTGTTAGTGGTTTGTGTTGTTAGGGGGTTAGTGTTGTTTGATGTTAGGGGGTTAGGGTTGTTTGTTGTTAGGGTGTTAGTGTTCTTTGATGTTAGGGGTTTAGGGTTGTTTGTTGTTAGGGTGTTAGTGTTCTTTGTTGTTAGGGGGTTAGTGTTGTTTCTTGTTACGGGGTTAGTGTTGTTTGTTGTTACGGGGTTAGGGTAGTTTCTTTTTAGGGGTTTAGTGTTGTTTTTTGTTAGGGTGTTAGTGTTTGTTGTTACGGGTTTAGGGTTGTTTCTTGTTGGGGTTTAGTGGTTTTTGTTGTTAGGGTGTTAGTGTTGTTTGTTGTTAGGGTGTTAGTGGTTTGTGTTGTTAGGGGGTTAGTGTTGTTTGATGTTAGGGGTTTAGGGTTGTTTGTTGTTAGGGGGTTAGTGTTTGTTGTTAGGGTGATAGTGTTGTTTGTTGTTAGGGGTTTAGGGTTGTTTGTTGTTAGGGGTTTAAGGTTGTTTCTTGTTGGGGTTTAGTGGTTTTTGTTGTTAGGGTGTTAGTGTTGTTTGTTGTTAGGGTGTTAGTGGTTTGTGTTGTTAGGGGATTAGTGTTGTTTGATGTTAGGGGGTTAGGGTTGTTTCTTGTTACGGGGTTAGTGTTGTTTGCTGTTACGGGGTTAGGGTAGTTTCTTGTTAGGGGTTTAGTGTTGTTTTTTGTTAGGGAGTTAGTGTTTGTTGTTAGGGGGTTAGGGTTGTTTGTTGTTAGGGTGTTAGTGGTTTGTGTTGTTAGGGGGTTAGTGTTGTTTGATGTTAGGGGTTTAGGGTTGTTTGTTGTTAGGGGTTTAAGGTTGTTTCTTGTTGGGGTTTAGTGGTTTTTGTTGTTAGGGTGTTAGTGTTGTTTGATGTTAGGGTGTTAGTGGTTTGTGTTGTTAGGGGGTTAGTGTTGTTTGATGTTAGGGGTTTAGGGTTGTTTGTTGTTAGGGGGTTAGAGTTGTTTGTTGTTAGGGTGTTAGTGTTGTTTGTTGTTAGGTGTTTAGGGTTGTTTGTTGTTAGGGGTTTAAGGTTGTTTCGGGTTGGGGTTTAGTGGTTTTTGTTGTTAGGGTGTTAGTGTTGTTTGTTGTTAGGGTGTTAGTGGTTTGTGTTGTTAGGGCGTTAGTGTTGTTTGATGTTAGGGGTTTAGGGTTGTTTGTTGTTAGGGGTTTAAGGTTGTTTCTTGTTGGGGTTTAGTGGTTTTTGTTGTTAGGGTGTTAGTGTTGTTTGATGTTAGGGTGTTAGTGGCTTGTGTTGTTAGGGGGTTAGTGTTGTTTGATGTTAGGGGTTTAGGGTTGTTTGTTGTTAGGGGGTTAGAGTTGTTTGTTGTTAGGGTGTTAGTGTTGTTTGTTGTTAGGGGTTTAGGGTTGTTTGTTGTTAGGGGTTTAAGGTTGTTTCTTGTTGGGGTTTAGTGGTTTTTGTTCTTAGGGTGTTAGTGTTGTTTGTTGTTAGGGTGTTAGTGGTTTGTGTTGTTAGGGCGTTAGTGTTGTTTGATGTTAGGGGTTTAGGGTTGTTTGTTGTTAGGGGGTTAGAGTTGTTTGTTGTTAGGGTGTTAGTGTTGTTTGTTGTTAGGGGTTTAGGGTTGTTTGTTGTTAGGGGTTTAAGGTTGTTTCTTGTTGGGGTTTAGTGGTTTTTGTTCTTAGGGTGTTAGTGTTGTTTGTTGTTAGAGTGTTAGTGGTTTGTGTTGTTAGGGGGTTAGTGTTGTTTGATGTTAGGGGTTTAGGGTTGTTTGTTGTTAGGGGGTTAGAGTTGTTTGTTGTTAGGGTGTTAGTGTTGTTTGTTGTTAGGGGTTTAGGGTTGTTTGTTGTTAGGGGTTTAAGGTTGTTTCTTGTGGGGGTGTAGTGGTTTTTGTTGTTAGGGTTTTAGTGTTGTTTGTTGTTAGGGTGTTAGTGGTTTGTGTTGTTAGGGGGTTAGTGTTGTTTGATGTTATGGGTTTAGGGTTGTTTGTTAGGGGGTTAGAGTTTTTTGTTGTTAGGGTGTTAGGGTTGTTTGTTGTTAGGGGTTTAGGGTTGTTTGTTGTTAGGGGTTTAAGGTTGTTTCTTGTTGGGGTTTAGTGGTTTTTGTTGTTAGTGTGTTAGTGTTGTTTGTTGTTAGGGGTTTAGGGTTGTTTGTTGTTAGGGGGTTAGAGTTGTTTGTTGTTAGGGTGTTAGTGTTGTTTGATGTTAGGGGTTTAGGGTTGTTTGTTGTTAGGGGTTTAAGGTTGTTTCTTGTTGGGGTTTAGTGGTTTTTGTTGTTAGGGTGTTAGTGTTGTTTGTTGTTAGGGTGTTAGTGGTTTGTGTTGTTAGGGGGTTAGTGTTGTTTGATGTTAGGGGTTTAGGGTTGTTTGTTGTTAGGGGGTTAGAGTTGTTTGTTGTTAGGGTGTGAGTGTTGTTTGTTGTTAGGGGTTTAGGGTTGTTTGTTGTTAGGGGTTTAAGGTTGTTTCTTGTTGGGGTTTAGTGGTTTTTGTTGTTAGGGTGTTAGTGTTGTTTGTTGTTAGGGTGTTAGTGGTTTGTGTTGTTAGGGGGTTAGTGTTGTTTGATGTTAGGGGGTTAGGGTTGTTTGTTGTTAGGGTGTTAGTGTTCTTTGATGTTAGGGGTTTAGGGTTGTTTGTTGTTAGGGTGTTAGTGTTCTTTGTTGTTAGGGGGTTAGTGTTGTTTCTTGTTACGGGGTTAGTGTTGTTTGTTGTTACGGGGTTAGGGTAGTTTCTTGTTAGGGGTTTAGTGTTGTTTTTTGTTAGGGTGTTAGTGTTTGTTGTTACGGGTTTAGGGTTGTTTCTTGTTGGGGTTTAGTGGTTTTTGTTGTTAGGGTGTTAGTGTTGTTTGTTGTTAGGGTGTTAGTGGTTTGTGTTGTTAGGGGGTTAGTGTTGTTTGATGTTAGGGGTTTAGGGTTGTTTGTTGTTAGGGGGTTAGTGTTTGTTGTTAGGTTGTTAGTGTTGTTTGTTGTTAGGGGTTTAGGGTTGTTTGTTGTTAGGGGTTTAAGGTTGTTTCTTGTTGGGGTTTAGTGGTTTTTGTTGTTAGGGTGTTAGTGTTGTTTGTTGTTAGGGTGTTAGTGGTTTGTGTTGTTAGGGTGTTAGTGTTGTTTGTTGTTAGGGGTTTAGGGTTGTTTGTTGTTAGGGGTTTAAGGTTGTTTCTTGTTGGGGTTTAGTGGTTTTTGTTGTTAGGGTGTTAGTGTTGTTTGTTGTTAGGGTGTTAGTGGTTTGTGTTGTTAAGGGGTTAGTGTTGTTTGATGTTAGGGCGTTAGGGTTGTTTCTTGTTACGGGGTTAGTGTTGTTTGCTGTTACGGGGTTAGGGTAGTTTCTTGTTAGGGGTTTAGTGTTGTTTTTTGTTAGGGGGTTAGTGTTTGTTGTTAGGGGGTTAGGGTTGTTTGTTGTTAGGGTGTTAGTGGTTTGTGTTATTAGGGGGTTAGTGTTGTTTGATGTTAGGGGTTTAGGGTTGTTTGTTGTTAGGGGTTTAAGGTTGTTTCTTGTTGGGGTTTAGTGGTTTTTGTTGTTAGGGTGTTAGTGTTGTTTGATGTTAGGGTGTTAGTGGTTTGTGTTGTTAGGGGGTTAGTGTTGTTTGATGTTAGGGGTTTAGGGTTGTTTGTTGTTAGGGGGTTAGAGTTGTTTGTTGTTAGGGTGTTAGTGTTGTTTGTTGTTAGGTGTTTAGGGTTGTTTGTTGTTAGGGGTTTAAGGTTGTTTCGGGTTGGGGTTTAGTGGTTTTTGTTGTTAGGGTGTTAGTGTTGTTTGTTGTTAGGGTGTTAGTGGTTTGTGTTGTTAGGGCGTTAGTGTTGTTTGATGTTAGGGGTTTAGGGTTGTTTGTTGTTAGGGGTTTAAGGTTGTTTCTTGTTGGGGTTTAGTGGTTTTTGTTGTTAGGGTGTTAGTGTTGTTTGATGTTAGGGTGTTAGTGGTTTGTGTTGTTAGGGGGTTAGTGTTGTTTGATGTTAGGGATTTAGGGTTGTTTGTTGTTAGGGGGTTAGAGTTGTTTGTTGTTAGGGTGTTAGTGTTGTTTGTTGTTAGGGGTTTAGGGTTGTTTGTTGTTAGGGGTTTAAGGTTGTTTCTTGTTGGGGTTTAGTGGTTTTTGTTCTTAGGGTGTTAGTGTTGTTTGTTGTTAGGGTGTTAGTGGTTTGTGTTGTTAGGGGGTTAGTGTTGTTTGATGTTAGGGGTTTAGGGTTGTTTGTTGTTAGGGGGTTAGAGTTGTTTGTTGTTAGGGTGTTAGTGTTGTTTGTTGTTAGGCGTTTAGGGTTGTTTGTTGTTAGGGGGTTAGGGTTGTTTGTTGTTAGGGTGTTAGTGTTCTTTGTTGTTAGGGGGTTAGGGTTGTTTCTTGTTACGGGGTTAGTGTTGTTTGTTGTTACGGGGTTAGGGTAGTTTCTTGTTAGGGGTTTAGTGTTGTTTTTTGTTAGGGGGTTAGTGTTTGTTGTTAGGGGTTTAGGGTTGTTTCTTGTTGGGGTTTAGTGGTTTTTGTTGTTAGGGTGTTAGTGTTGTTTGTTGTTAGGGTGTTAGTGGTTTGTGTTGTTAGGGGGTTAGTGTTGTTTGATGTTAGGGGTTTAGGGTTGTTTGTTGTTAGTGGGTTAGGGTTGTTTGTTGTTAGTGGGTTAGTGTTTTTGGTTTTCAGGGGTTAGGGTTGTTTGTTGTTAGGGTGTTAGTGTTCTTTGTTGTTAGGGTGTTAGTGTTGTTTGTTGTTAGGGTGTTAGTGGTTTGTGTTGTTAGGGGGTTAGGATTGTTTGTTGTTAGGGTGTTAGTGTTGTTTGATGTTAGGGGTTTCGGGTTGTTTTTTGTTAGGGGGTTAGGGTTGTTTTTTGTTAGGGTGTTAGTGTTGTTTGTTGTTAGGGGTTTAGGGTTGTTTGTTGTTAGTGGGTTAATGTTGTTTGTTGTTAGTGGGTTAGTGTTTTTGGTTTTCAGGGGTTAGGGTTGTTTGTTGTTTGGGGGTAGTGTTTGTTGTTAGGGGGTTAGGGTTGTTTGTTGTTAGGGTGTTAGTGGTTTGTGTTGTTAGGGCGTTAGTGTTGTTTGATGTTAGGGGTTTAGGGTTGTTTGTTGTTAGGGGTTTAAGGTTGTTTCTTGTTGGGGTTTAGTGGTTTTTGTTGTTAGGGTGTTAGTGTTGTTTGATGTTAGGGTGTTAGTGGTTTGTGTTGTTAGGGGGTTAGTGTTGTTTGATGTTAGGGGTTTAGGGTTGTTTGTTGTTAGGGGGTTAGAGTTGTTTGTTGTTAGGGTGTTAGTGTTGTTTGTTGTTAGGGGTTTAGGGTTGTTTGTTGTTAGGGGTTTAAGGTTGTTTCTTGTTGGGGTTTAGTGGTTTTTGTTGTTAGGGTGTTAGTGTTGTTTGTTGTTAGAGTGTTAGTGGTTTGTGTTGTTAGGGGGTTAGTGTTGTTTGATGTTAGGGGTTTAGGGTTGTTTGTTGTTAGGGGGTTAGAGTTGTTTGTTGTTAGGGTGTTAGTGTTGTTTGTTGTTAGGGGTTTAGGGTTGTTTGTTGTTAGGGGTTTAAGGTTGTTTCTTGTGGGGGTGTAGTGGTTTTTGTTGTTAGGGTTTTAGTGTTGTTTGTTGTTAGGGTGTTAGTGGTTTGTGTTGTTAGGGGGTTAGTGTTGTTTGATGTTATGGGTTTAGGGTTGTTTGTTGTTAGGGGGTTAGAGTTGTTTGTTGTTAGGGTGTTAGGGTTGTTTGTTGTTAGGGGTTTAGGGTTGTTTGTTGTTAGGGGTTTAAGGTTGTTTCTTGTTGGGGTTTAGTGGTTTTTGTTGTTAGGGTGTTAGTGTTGTTTGTTGTTAGGGGTTTAGGGTTGTTTGTTGTTAGGGGGTTAGAGTTGTTTGTTGTTAGGGTGTTAGTGTTGTTTGATGTTAGGGGTTTAGGGTTGTTTGTTGTTAGGGGTTTAAGGTTGTTTCTTGTTGGGGTTTAGTGGTTTTTGTTGTTAGGGTGTTAGTGTTGTTTGTTGTTAGGGTGTTAGTGGTTTGTGTTGTTAGGGGGTTAGTGTTGTTTGATGTTAGGGGTTTAGGGTTGTTTGTTGTTAGGGGGTTAGAGTTGTTTGTTGTTAGGGTGTGAGTGTTGTTTGTTGTTAGGGGTTTAGGGTTGTTTGTTGTTAGGGGTTTAAGGTTGTTTCTTGTTGGGGTTTAGTGGTTTTTGTTCTTAGGGTGTTAGTGTTGTTTGTTGTTAGGGTGTTAGTGGTTTGTGTTGTTAGGGGGTTAGTGTTGTTTGATGTTAGGGGGTTAGGGTTGTTTGTTGTTAGGGTGTTAGTGTTCTTTGATGTTAGGGGTTTAGGGTTGTTTGTTGTTAGGGTGTTAGTGTTCTTTGTTGTTAGGGGGTTAGTGTTGTTTCTTGTTACGGGGTTAGTGTTGTTTGTTGTTACGGGGTTAGGGTAGTTTCTTGTTAGGGGTTTAGTGTTGTTTTTTGTTAGGGTGTTAGTGTTTGTTGTTACGGGTTTAGGGTTGTTTCTTGTTGGGGTTTAGTGGTTTTTGTTGTTAGGGTGTTAGTGTTGTTTGTTGTTAGGGTGTTAGTGGTTTGTGTTGTTAGGGGGTTAGTGTTGTTTGATGTTAGGGGTTTAGGGTTGTTTGTTGTTAGGGGGTTAGTGTTTGTTGTTAGGTTGTTAGTGTTGTTTGTTGTTAGGGGTTTAGGGTTGCTTCTTGTTAGGGGTTTAAGGTTGTTTCTTGTTGGGGTTTAGTGGTTTTTGTTGTTAGGGTGTTAGTGTTGTTTGTTGTTAGGGTGTTAGTGGTTTGTGTTGTTAGGGTGTTAGTGTTGTTTGTTGTTAGGGGTTTAGGGTTGTTTGTTGATAGGGGTTTAAGGTTGTTTCTTGTTGGGGTTTAGTGGTTTTTGTTGTTAGGGTGTTAGTGTTGTTTGTTGTTAGGGGTTTAGGGTTGTTTGTTGTTAGGGGGTTAGAGTTGTTTGTTGTTAGGGTGTTAGTGTTGTTTGATGTTAGGGGTTTAGGGTTGTTTGTTTTTAGGGGTTTAAGGTTGTTTCTTGTTGGGGTTTAGTGGTTTTTGTTGTTAGGGTGTTAGTGTTGTTTGTTGTTAGGGTGTTAGTGGTTTGTGTTGTTAGGGGGTTAGTGTTGTTTGATGTTAGGGGTTTAGGGTTGTTTGTTGTTAGGGGGTTAGAGTTGTTTGTTGTTAGGGTGTTAGTGTTGTTTGTTGTTAGGTGTTTAGGGTTGTTTGTTGTTAGGGGTTTAAGGTTGTTTCGGGTTGGGGTTTAGTGGTTTTTGTTGTTAGGGTGTTAGTGTTGTTTGTTGTTAGGGTGTTAGTGGTTTGTGTTGTTAGGGCGTTAGTGTTGTTTGATGTTAGGGGTTTAGGGTTGTTTGTTGTTAGGGGTTTAAGGTTGTTTCTTGTTGGGGTTTAGTGGTTTTTGTTGTTAGGGTGTTAGTGTTGTTTGATGTTAGGGTGTTAGTGGTTTGTGTTGTTAGGGGGTTAGTGTTGTTTGATGTTAGGGGTTTAGGGTTGTTTGTTGTTAGGGGGTTAGAGTTGTTTGTTGTTAGGGTGTTAGTGTTGTTTGTTGTTAGGGGTTTAGGGTTGTTTGTTGTTAGGGGTTTAAGGTTGTTTCTTGTTGGGGTTTAGTGGTTTTTGTTCTTAGGGTGTTAGTGTTGTTTGTTGTTAGGGTGTTAGTGGTTTGTGTTGTTAGGGCGTTAGTGTTGTTTGATGTTAGGGGTTTAGGGTTGTTTGTTGTTAGGGGGTTAGAGTTGTTTGTTGTTAGGGTGTTAGTGTTGTTTGTTGTTAGGGGTTTAGGGTTGTTTGTTGTTAGGGGTTTAAGGTTGTTTCTTGTTGGGGTTTAGTGGTTTTTGTTCTTAGGGTGTTAGTGTTGTTTGTTGTTAGGGTGTTAGTGGTTTGTGTTGTTAGGGGGTTAGTGTTGTTTGATGTTAGGGGTTTAGGGTTGTTTGTTGTTAGGGGGTTAGAGTTGTTTGTTGTTAGGGTGTTAGTGTTGTTTGTTGTTAGGCGTTTAGGGTTGTTTGTTGTTAGGGGGTTAGGGTTGTTTGTTGTTAGGGTGTTAGTGTTCTTTGTTGTTAGGGGGTTAGGGTTGTTTCTTGTTACGGGGTTAGTGTTGTTTGTTGTTACGGGGTTAGGGTAGTTTCTTGTTAGGGGTTTAGTGTTGTTTTTTGTTAGGGGGTTAGTGTTTGTTGTTAGGGGTTTAGGGTTGTTTCTTGTTGGGGTTTAGTGGTTTTTGTTGTTAGGGTGTTAGTGTTGTTTGTTGTTAGGGTGTTAGTGGTTTGTGTTGTTAGGGGGTTAGTGTTGTTTGATGTTAGGGGTTTAGGGTTGTTTGTTGTTAGTGGGTTAGGGTTGTTTGTTGTTAGTGGGTTAGTGTTTTTGGTTTTCAGGGGTTAGGGTTGTTTGTTGTTAGGGTGTTAGTGTTCTTTGTTGTTAGGGTGTTAGTGTTGTTTGTTGTTAGGGTGTTAGTGGTTTGTGTTGTTAGGGGGTTAGGATTGTTTGTTGTTAGGGTGTTAGTGTTGTTTGATGTTAGGGGTTTCGGGTTGTTTTTTGTTAGGGGGTTAGGGTTGTTTTTTGTTAGGGTGTTAGTGTTGTTTGTTGTTAGGGGTTTAGGGTTGTTTGTTGTTAGTGGGTTAATGTTGTTTGTTGTTAGTGGGTTAGTGTTTTTGGTTTTCAGGGGTTAGGGTTGTTTGTTGTTTGGGGGTAGTGTTTGTTGTTAGGGGGTTAGGGTTGTTTGTTGTTAGGGTGTTAGTGGTTTGTGTTGTTAGGGCGTTAGTGTTGTTTGATGTTAGGGGTTTAGGGTTGTTTGTTGTTAGGGGTTTAAGGTTGTTTCTTGTTGGGGTTTAGTGGTTTTTGTTGTTAGGGTGTTAGTGTTGTTTGATGTTAGGGTGTTAGTGGTTTGTGTTGTTAGGGGGTTAGTGTTGTTTGATGTTAGGGGTTTAGGGTTGTTTGTTGTTAGGGGGTTAGAGTTGTTTGTTGTTAGGGTGTTAGTGTTGTTTGTTGTTAGGGGTTTAGGGTTGTTTGTTGTTAGGGGTTTAAGGTTGTTTCTTGTTGGGGTTTAGTGGTTTTTGTTGTTAGGGTGTTAGTGTTGTTTGTTGTTAGAGTGTTAGTGGTTTGTGTTGTTAGGGGGTTAGTGTTGTTTGATGTTAGGGGTTTAGGGTTGTTTGTTGTTAGGGGGTTAGAGTTGTTTGTTGTTAGGGTGTTAGTGTTGTTTGTTGTTAGGGGTTTAGGGTTGTTTGTTGTTAGGGGTTTAAGGTTGTTTCTTGTGGGGGTGTAGTGGTTTTTGTTGTTAGGGTTTTAGTGTTGTTTGTTGTTAGGGTGTTAGTGGTTTGTGTTGTTAGGGGGTTAGTGTTGTTTGATGTTATGGGTTTAGGGTTGTTTGTTGTTAGGGGGTTAGAGTTGTTTGTTGTTAGGGTGTTAGGGTTGTTTGTTGTTAGGGGTTTAGGGTTGTTTGTTGTTAGGGGTTTAAGGTTGTTTCTTGTTGGGGTTTAGTGGTTTTTGTTGTTAGGGTGTTAGTGTTGTTTGTTGTTAGGGGTTTAGGGTTGTTTGTTGTTAGGGGGTTAGAGTTGTTTGTTGTTAGGGTGTTAGTGTTGTTTGATGTTAGGGGTTTAGGGTTGTTTGTTGTTAGGGGTTTAAGGTTGTTTCTTGTTGGGGTTTAGTGGTTTTTGTTGTTAGGGTGTTAGTGTTGTTTGTTGTTAGGGTGTTAGTGGTTTGTGTTGTTAGGGGGTTAGTGTTGTTTGATGTTAGGGGTTTAGGGTTGTTTGTTGTTAGGGGGTTAGAGTTGTTTGTTGTTAGGGTGTGAGTGTTGTTTGTTGTTAGGGGTTTAGGGTTGTTTGTTGTTAGGGGTTTAAGGTTGTTTCTTGTTGGGGTTTAGTGGTTTTTGTTCTTAGGGTGTTAGTGTTGTTTGTTGTTAGGGTGTTAGTGGTTTGTGTTGTTAGGGGGTTAGTGTTGTTTGATGTTAGGGGGTTAGGGTTGTTTGTTGTTAGGGTGTTAGTGTTCTTTGATGTTAGGGGTTTAGGGTTGTTTGTTGTTAGGGTGTTAGTGTTCTTTGTTGTTAGGGGGTTAGTGTTGTTTCTTGTTACGGGGTTAGTGTTGTTTGTTGTTACGGGGTTAGGGTAGTTTCTTGTTAGGGGTTTAGTGTTGTTTTTTGTTAGGGTGTTAGTGTTTGTTGTTACGGGTTTAGGGTTGTTTCTTGTTGGGGTTTAGTGGTTTTTGTTGTTAGGGTGTTAGTGTTGTTTGTTGTTAGGGTGTTAGTGGTTTGTGTTGTTAGGGGGTTAGTGTTGTTTGATGTTAGGGGTTTAGGGTTGTTTGTTGTTAGGGGGTTAGTGTTTGTTGTTAGGTTGTTAGTGTTGTTTGTTGTTAGGGGTTTAGGGTTGCTTCTTGTTAGGGGTTTAAGGTTGTTTCTTGTTGGGGTTTAGTGGTTTTTGTTGTTAGGGTGTTAGTGTTGTTTGTTGTTAGGGTGTTAGTGGTTTGTGTTGTTAGGGTGTTAGTGTTGTTTGTTGTTAGGGGTTTAGGGTTGTTTGTTGATAGGGGTTTAAGGTTGTTTCTTGTTGGGGTTTAGTGGTTTTTGTTGTTAGGGTGTTAGTGTTGTTTGTTGTTAGGGGTTTAGGGTTGTTTGTTGTTAGGGGGTTAGAGTTGTTTGTTGTTAGGGTGTTAGTGTTGTTTGATGTTAGGGGTTTAGGGTTGTTTGTTTTTAGGGGTTTAAGGTTGTTTCTTGTTGGGGTTTAGTGGTTTTTGTTGTTAGGGTGTTAGTGTTGTTTGTTGTTAGGGTGTTAGTGGTTTGTGTTGTTAGGGGGTTAGTGTTGTTTGATGTTAGGGGTTTAGGGTTGTTTGTTGTTAGGGGGTTAGAGTTGTTTGTTGTTAGGGTGTTAGTGTTGTTTGTTGTTAGGTGTTTAGGGTTGTTTGTTGTTAGGGGTTTAAGGTTGTTTCGGGTTGGGGTTTAGTGGTTTTTGTTGTTAGGGTGTTAGTGTTGTTTGTTGTTAGGGTGTTAGTGGTTTGTGTTGTTAGGGCGTTAGTGTTGTTTGATGTTAGGGGTTTAGGGTTGTTTGTTGTTAGGGGTTTAAGGTTGTTTCTTGTTGGGGTTTAGTGGTTTTTGTTGTTAGGGTGTTAGTGTTGTTTGATGTTAGGGTGTTAGTGGTTTGTGTTGTTAGGGGGTTAGTGTTGTTTGATGTTAGGGGTTTAGGGTTGTTTGTTGTTAGGGGGTTAGAGTTGTTTGTTGTTAGGGTGTTAGTGTTGTTTGTTGTTAGGGGTTTAGGGTTGTTTGTTGTTAGGGGTTTAAGGTTGTTTCTTGTTGGGGTTTAGTGGTTTTTGTTCTTAGGGTGTTAGTGTTGTTTGTTGTTAGGGTGTTAGTGGTTTGTGTTGTTAGGGCGTTAGTGTTGTTTGATGTTAGGGGT
This sequence comes from Elephas maximus indicus, assembly GCF_024166365.1. NCBI lineage: Eukaryota > Metazoa > Chordata > Mammalia > Proboscidea > Elephantidae > Elephas > Elephas maximus. The sequence goes on along the minus strand of NW_026060235.1, from coordinate 810,348 downwards.
TTAGGGTTGTTTGTTGTTAGGGGGTTAGAGTTGTTTGTTGTTAGGGTGTTAGTGTTGTTTGTTGTTAGGGGTTTAGGGTTGTTTGTTGTTAGGGGTTTAAGGTTGTTTCTTGTTGGGGTTTAGTGGTTTTTGTTCTTAGGGTGTTAGTGTTGTTTGTTGTTAGAGTGTTAGTGGTTTGTGTTGTTAGGGGGTTAGTGTTGTTTGATGTTATGGGTTTAGGGTTGTTTGTTGTTAGGGGGTTAGAGTTGTTTGTTGTTAGGGTGTTAGGGTTGTTTGTTGTTAGGGGTTTAGGGTTGTTTGTTGTTAGGGGTTTAAGGTTGTTTCTTGTTGGGGTTTAGTGGTTTTTGTTGTTAGGGTGTTAGTGTTGTTTGTTGTTAGGGGTTTAGGGTTGTTTGTTGTTAGGGGGTTAGAGTTGTTTGTTGTTAGGGTGTTAGTGTTGTTTGATGTTAGGGGTTTAGGGTTGTTTGTTGTTAGGGGTTTAAGGTTGTTTCTTGTTGGGGTTTAGTGGTTTTTGTTGTTAGGGTGTTAGTGTTGTTTGTTGTTAGGGTGTTAGTGGTTTGTGTTGTTAGGGGGTTAGTGTTGTTTGATGTTAGGGGTTTAGGGTTGTTTGTTGTTAGGGGGTTAGAGTTGTTTGTTGTTAGGGTGTGAGTGTTGTTTGTTGTTAGGGGTTTAGGGTTGTTTGTTGTTAGGGGTTTAAGGTTGTTTCTTGTTGGGGTTTAGTGGTTTTTGTTGTTAGGGTGTTAGTGTTGTTTGTTGTTAGGGTGTTAGTGGTTTGTGTTGTTAGGGGGTTAGTGTTGTTTGATGTTAGGGGGTTAGGGTTGTTTGTTGTTAGGGTGTTAGTGTTCTTTGATGTTAGGGGTTTAGGGTTGTTTGTTGTTAGGGTGTTAGTGTTCTTTGTTGTTAGGGGGTTAGTGTTGTTTCTTGTTACGGGGTTAGTGTTGTTTGTTGTTACGGGGTTAGGGTAGTTTCTTGTTAGGGGTTTAGTGTTGTTTTTTGTTAGGGTGTTAGTGTTTGTTGTTACGGGTTTAGGGTTGTTTCTTGTTGGGGTTTAGTGGTTTTTGTTGTTAGGGTGTTAGTGTTGTTTGTTGTTAGGGTGTTAGTGGTTTGTGTTGTTAGGGGGTTAGTGTTGTTTGATGTTAGGGGTTTAGGGTTGTTTGTTGTTAGGGGGTTAGTGTTTGTTGTTAGGTTGTTAGTGTTGTTTGTTGTTAGGGGTTTAGGGTTGTTTGTTGTTAGGGGTTTAAGGTTGTTTCTTGTTGGGGTTTAGTGGTTTTTGTTGTTAGGGTGTTAGTGTTGTTTGTTGTTAGGGTGTTAGTGGTTTGTGTTGTTAGGGTGTTAGTGTTGTTTGTTGTTAGGGGTTTAGGGTTGTTTGTTGTTAGGGGTTTAAGGTTGTTTCTTGTTGGGGTTTAGTGGTTTTTGTTGTTAGGGTGTTAGTGTTGTTTGTTGTTAGGGTGTTAGTGGTTTGTGTTGTTAAGGGGTTAGTGTTGTTTGATGTTAGGGGGTTAGGGTTGTTTCTTGTTACGGGGTTAGTGTTGTTTGCTGTTACGGGGTTAGGGTAGTTTCTTGTTAGGGGTTTAGTGTTGTTTTTTGTTAGGGGGTTAGTGTTTGTTGTTAGGGGGTTAGGGTTGTTTGTTGTTAGGGTGTTAGTGGTTTGTGTTGTTAGGGGGTTAGTGTTGTTTGATGTTAGGGGTTTAGGGTTGTTTGTTGTTAGGGGTTTAAGGTTGTTTCTTGTTGGGGTTTAGTGGTTTTTGTTGTTAGGGTGTTAGTGTTGTTTGATGTTAGGGTGTTAGTGGTTTGTGTTGTTAGGGGGTTAGTGTTGTTTGATGTTAGGGGTTTAGGGTTGTTTGTTGTTAGGGGGTTAGAGTTGTTTGTTGTTAGGGTGTTAGTGTTGTTTGTTGTTAGGTGTTTAGGGTTGTTTGTTGTTAGGGGTTTAAGGTTGTTTCGGGTTGGGGTTTAGTGGTTTTTGTTGTTAGGGTGTTAGTGTTGTTTGTTGTTAGGGTGTTAGTGGTTTGTGTTGTTAGGGCGTTAGTGTTGTTTGATGTTAGGGGTTTAGGGTTGTTTGTTGTTAGGGGTTTAAGGTTGTTTCTTGTTGGGGTTTAGTGGTTTTTGTTGTTAGGGTGTTAGTGTTGTTTGATGTTAGGGTGTTAGTGGTTTGTGTTGTTAGGGGGTTAGTGTTGTTTGATGTTAGGGGTTTAGGGTTGTTTGTTGTTAGGGGGTTAGAGTTGTTTGTTGTTAGGGTGTTAGTGTTGTTTGTTGTTAGGGGTTTAGGGTTGTTTGTTGTTAGGGGTTTAAGGTTGTTTCTTGTTGGGGTTTAGTGGTTTTTGTTCTTAGGGTGTTAGTGTTGTTTGTTGTTAGGGTGTTAGTGGTTTGTGTTGTTAGGGGGTTAGTGTTGTTTGATGTTAGGGGTTTAGGGTTGTTTGTTGTTAGGGGGTTAGAGTTGTTTGTTGTTAGGGTGTTAGTGTTGTTTGTTGTTAGGCGTTTAGGGTTGTTTGTTTTTAGGGGGTTAGGGTTGTTTGTTGTTAGGGTGTTAGTGTTCTTTGTTGTTAGGGGGTTAGGGTTGTTTCTTGTTACGGGGTTAGTGTTGTTTGTTGTTACGGGGTTAGGGTAGTTTCTTGTTAGGGGTTTAGTGTTGTTTTTTGTTAGGGGGTTAGTGTTTGTTGTTAGGGGTTTAGGGTTGTTTCTTGTTGGGGTTTAGTGGTTTTTGTTGTTAGGGTGTTAGTGTTGTTTGTTGTTAGGGTGTTAGTGGTTTGTGTTGTTAGGGGGTTAGTGTTGTTTGATGTTAGGGGTTTAGGGTTGTTTGTTGTTAGTGGGTTAGGGTTGTTTGTTGTTAGTGGGTTAGTGTTTTTGGTTTTCAGGGGTTAGGGTTGTTTGTTGTTAGGGTGTTAGTGTTCTTTGTTGTTAGGGGGTTAGTGTTGTTTGTTGTTACGGAGTTAGGGTAGTTTCTTGTTAGGGGTTTAGGGTTGTTTGTTGTTAGGGTGTTAGTGTTGTTTGTTGTTAGGGTGTTAGTGGTTTGTGTTGTTAGGGGGTTAGGATTGTTTGTTGTTAGGGTGTTAGTGTTGTTTGATGTTAGGGGTTTCGGGTTGTTTTTTGTTAGGGGGTTAGGGTTGTTTTTTGTTAGGGTGTTAGTGTTGTTTGTTGTTAGGGGTTTAGGGTTGTTTGTTGTTAGTGGGTTAATGTTGTTTGTTGTTAGTGGGTTAGTGTTTTTGGTTTTCAGGGGTTAGGGTTGTTTGTTGTTTGGGGGTAGTGTTTGTTGTTAGGGGGTTAGGGTTGTTTGTTGTTAGGGTGTTAGTGGTTTGTGTTGTTAGGGCGTTAGTGTTGTTTGATGATAGGGGTTTAGGGTTGTTTGTTGTTAGGGGTTTAGGTTGTTTCTTGTTGGGGTTTAGTGGTTTTTGTTGTTAGGGTGTTAGTGTTGTTTGATGTTAGGGTGTTAGTGGTTTGTGTTGTTAGGGGGTTAGTGTTGTTTGATGTTAGAGGTTTAGGGTTGTTTGTTGTTAGGGGGTTAGAGTTGTTTGTTGTTAGGGTGTTAGTGTTGTTTGTTGTTAGGGGTTTAGGGTTGTTTGTTGTTAGGGGTTTAAGGTTGTTTCTTGTTGGGGTTTAGTGGTTTTTGTTGTTAGGGTGTTAGTGTTGTTTGTTGTTAGGGTGTTAGTGGTTTGTGTTGTTAGGGGGTTAGTGTTGTTTGATGTTAGGAGGTTAGGGTTGTTTGTTGTTAGGGTGTTAGTGTTCTTTGATGTTAGGGGTTTAGGGTTGTTTGTTGTTAGGGTGTTAGTGTTCTTTGTTGTTAGGGGGTTAGTGTTGTTTCTTGTTACGGGGTTAGTGTTGTTTGTTGTTACGGGGTTAGGGTAGTTTCTTGTTAGGGGTTTAGTGTTGTTTTTTGTTAGGGTGTTAGTGTTTGTTGTTACGGGTTTAGGGTTGTTTCTTGTTGGGGTTTAGTGGTTTTTGTTGTTAGGGTGTTAGTGTTGTTTGTTGTTAGGGTGTTAGTGGTTTGTGTTGTTAGGGGGTTAGTGTTGTTTGATGTTAGGGGTTTAGGGTTGTTTGTTGTTAGGGGGTTAGTGTTTGTTGTTAGGTTGTTAGTGTTGTTTGTTGTTAGGGGTTTAGGGTTGTTTGTTGGTAGGGGTTTAAGGTTGTTTCTTGTTGGGGTTTAGTGGTTTTTGTTGTTAGGGTGTTAGTGTTGTTTGTTGTTAGGGTGTTAGTGGTTTGTGTTGTTAGGGTGTTAGTGTTGTTTGTTGTTAGGGGTTTAGGGTTGTTTGTTGTTAGGGGTTTAAGGTTTTTTCTTGTTGGGGTTTAGTGGTTTTTGATGTTAGGGTGTTAGTGTTGTTTGTTGTTAGGGTGTTAGTGGTTTGTGTTGTTAAGGGGTTAGTGTTGTTTGATGTTAGGGGGTTAGGGTTGTTTCTTGTTACGGGGTTAGTGTTGTTTGCTGTTACGGGGTTAGGGTAGTTTCTTGTTAGGGGTTTAGTGTTGTTTTTTGTTAGGGGGTTAGTGTTTGTTGTTAGGGGGTTAGGGTTGTTTGTTGTTAGGGTGTTAGTGGTTTGTGTTGTTAGGGGGTTAGTGTTGTTTGATGTTAGGGGTTTAGGGTTGTTTGTTGTTAGGGGTTTAAGGTTGTTTCTTGTTGGGGTTTAGTGGTTTTTGTTGTTAGGGTGTTAGTGTTGTTTGATGTTAGGGTGTTAGTGGTTTGTGTTGTTAGGGGGTTAGTGTTGTTTGATGTTAGGGGTTTAGGGTTGTTTGTTGTTAGGGGGTTAGAGTTGTTTGTTGTTAGGGTGTTAGTGTTGTTTGTTGTTAGGTGTTTAGGGTTGTTTGTTGTTAGGGGTTTAAGGTTGTTTCGGGTTGGGGTTTAGTGGTTTTTGTTGTTAGGGTGTTAGTGTTGTTTGTTGTTAGGGTGTTAGTGGTTTGTGTTGTTAGGGCGTTAGTGTTGTTTGATGTTAGGGGTTTAGGGTTGTTTGTTGTTAGGGGTTTAAGGTTGTTTCTTGTTGGGGTTTAGTGGTTTTTGTTGTTAGGGTGTTAGTGTTGTTTGATGTTAGGGTGTTAGTGGTTTGTGTTGTTAGGGGGTTAGTGTTGTTTGATGTTAGGGGTTTAGGGTTGTTTGTTGTTAGGGGGTTAGAGTTGTTTGTTGTTAGGGTGTTAGTGTTGTTTGTTGTTAGGGGTTTAGGGTTGTTTGTTGTTAGGGGTTTAAGGTTGTTTCTTGTTGGGGTTTAGTGGTTTTTGTTGTTAGGGTGTTAGTGTTGTTTGTTGTTAGGGTGTTAGTGGTTTGTGTTGTTAGGGGGTTAGTGTTGTTTGATGTTAGGGGTTTAGGGTTGTTTGTTGTTAGGGGGTTAGAGTTGTTTGTTGTTAGGGTGTTAGTGTTGTTTGTTGTTAGGCGTTTAGGGTTGTTTGTTGTTAGGGGGTTAGGGTTGTTTGTTGTTAGGGTGTTAGTGTTCTTTGTTGTTAGGGGGTTAGGGTTGTTTCTTGTTACGGGGTTAGTGTTGTTTGTTGTTACGGGGTTAGGGTAGTTTCTTGTTAGGGGTTTAGTGTTGTTTTTTGTTAGGGGGTTAGTGTTTGTTGTTAGGGGTTTAGGGTTGTTTCTTGTTGGGGTTTAGTGGTTTTTGTTGTTAGGGTGTTAGTGTTGTTTGTTGTTAGGGTGTTAGTGGTTTGTGTTGTTAGGGGGTTAGTGTTGTTTGATGTTAGGGGTTTAGGGTTGTTTGTTGTTAGTGGGTTAGGGTTGTTTGTTGTTAGTGGGTTAGTGTTTTTGGTTTTCAGGGGTTAGGGTTGTTTGTTGTTAGGGTGTTAGTGTTCTTTGTTGTTAGGGGGTTAGTGTTGTTTGTTGTTACGGAGTTAGGGTAGTTTCTTGTTAGGGGTTTAGGGTTGTTTGTTGTTAGGGTGTTAGTGTTGTTTGTTGTTAGGGTGTTAGTGGTTTGTGTTGTTAGGGGGTTAGGATTGTTTGTTGTTAGGGTGTTAGTGTTGTTTGATGTTAGGGGTTTCGGGTTGTTTTTTGTTAGGGGGTTAGGGTTGTTTTTTGTTAGGGTGTTAGTGTTGTTTGTTGTTAGGGGTTTAGGGTTGTTTGTTGTTAGTGGGTTAATGTTGTTTGTTGTTAGTGGGTTAGTGTTTTTGGTTTTCAGGGGTTAGGGTTGTTTGTTGTTTGGGGGTAGTGTTTGTTGTTAGGGGGTTAGGGTTGTTTGTTGTTAGGGTGTTAGTGGTTTGTGTTGTTAGGGCGTTAGTGTTGTTTGATGTTAGGGGTTTAGGGTTGTTTGTTGTTAGGGGTTTAAGGTTGTTTCTTGTTGGGGTTTAGTGGTTTTTGTTGTTAGGGTGTTAGTGTTGTTTGATGTTAGGGTGTTAGTGGTTTGTGTTGTTAGGGGGTTAGTGTTGTTTGATGTTAGAGGTTTAGGGTTGTTTGTTGTTAGGGGGTTAGAGTTGTTTGTTGTTAGGGTGTTAGTGGTGTTTGTTGTTAGGGGTTTAGGGTTGTTTGTTGTTAGGGGTTTAAGGTTGTTTCTTGTTGGGGTTTAGTGGTTTTTGTTCTTAGGGTGTTAGTGTTGTTTGTTGTTAGGGTGTTAGTGGTTTGTGTTGTTAGGGCGTTAGTGTTGTTTGATGTTAGGGGTTTAGGGTTGTTTGTTGTTAGGGGGTTAGAGTTGTTTGTTGTTAGGGTGTTAGTGTTGTTTGTTGTTAGGGGTTTAGGGTTGTTTGTTGTTAGGGGTTTAAGGTTGTTTCTTGTTGGGGTTTAGTGGTTTTTGTTGTTAGGGTGTTAGTGTTGTTTGTTGTTAGAGTGTTAGTGGTTTGTGTTGTTAGGGGGTTAGTGTTGTTTGATGTTAGGGGTTTAGGGTTGTTTGTTGTTAGGGGGTTAGAGTTGTTTGTTGTTAGGGTGTTAGTGTTGTTTGTTGTTAGGGGTTTAGGGTTGTTTGTTGTTAGGGGTTTAAGGTTGTTTCTTGTGGGGGTGTAGTGGTTTTTGTTGTTAGGGTTTTAGTGTTGTTTGTTGTTAGGGTGTTAGTGGTTTGTGTTGTTAGGGGGTTAGTGTTGTTTGATGTTATGGGTTTAGGGTTGTTTGTTGTTAGGGGGTTAGAGTTGTTTGTTGTTAGGGTGTTAGGGTTGTTTGTTGTTAGGGGTTTAGGGTTGTTTGTTGTTAGGGGTTTAAGGTTGTTTCTTGTTGGGGTTTAGTGGTTTTTGTTGTTAGGGTGTTAGTGTTGTTTGTTGTTAGGGGTTTAGGGTTGTTTGTTGTTAGGGGGTTAGAGTTGTTTGTTGTTAGGGTGTTAGTGTTGTTTGATGTTAGGGGTTTAGGGTTGTTTGTTGTTAGGGGTTTAAGGTTGTTTCTTGTTGGGGTTTAGTGGTTTTTGTTGTTAGGGTGTTAGTGTTGTTTGTTGTTAGGGTGTTAGTGGTTTGTGTTGTTAGGGGGTTAGTGTTGTTTGATGTTAGGGGTTTAGGGTTGTTTGTTGTTAGGGGGTTAGAGTTGTTTGTTGTTAGGGTGTGAGTGTTGTTTGTTGTTAGGGGTTTAGGGTTGTTTGTTGTTAGGGGTTTAAGGTTGTTTCTTGTTGGGGTTTAGTGGTTTTTGTTGTTAGGGTGTTAGTGTTGTTTGTTGTTAGGGTGTTAGTGGTTTGTGTTGTTAGGGGGTTAGTGTTGTTTGATGTTAGGGGGTTAGGGTTGTTTGTTGTTAGGGTGTTAGTGTTCTTTGATGTTAGGGGTTTAGGGTTGTTTGTTGTTAGGGTGTTAGTGTTCTTTGTTGTTAGGGGGTTAGTGTTGTTTCTTGTTACGGGGTTAGTGTTGTTTGTTGTTACGGGGTTAGGGTAGTTTCTTGTTAGGGGTTTAGTGTTGTTTTTTGTTAGGGTGTTAGTGTTTGTTGTTACGGGTTTAGGGTTGTTTCTTGTTGGGGTTTAGTGGTTTTTGTTGTTAGGGTGTTAGTGTTGTTTGTTGTTAGGGTGTTAGTGGTTTGTGTTGTTAGGGGGTTAGTGTTGTTTGATGTTAGGGGTTTAGGGTTGTTTGTTGTTAGGGGGTTAGTGTTTGTTGTTAGGTTGTTAGTGTTGTTTGTTGTTAGGGGTTTAGGGTTGTTTGTTGTTAGGGGTTTAAGGTTGTTTCTTGTTGGGGTTTAGTGGTTTTTGTTGTTAGGGTGTTAGTGTTGTTTGTTGTTAGGGTGTTAGTGGTTTGTGTTGTTAGGGTGTTAGTGTTGTTTGTTGTTAGGGGTTTAGGGTTGTTTGTTGATAGGGGTTTAAGGTTGTTTCTTGTTGGGGTTTAGTGGTTTTTGTTGTTAGGGTGTTAGTGTTGTTTGTTGTTAGGGTGTTAGTGGTTTGTGTTGTTAAGGGGTTAGTGTTGTTTGATGTTAGGGGGTTAGGGTTGTTTCTTGTTACGGGGTTAGTGTTGTTTGCTGTTACGGGGTTAGGGTAGTTTCTTGTTAGGGGTTTAGTGTTGTTTTTTGTTAGGGGGTTAGTGTTTGTTGTTAGGGGGTTAGGGTTGTTTGTTGTTAGGGTGTTAGTGGTTTGTGTTGTTAGGGGGTTAGTGTTGTTTGATGTTAGGGGTTTAGGGTTGTTTGTTGTTAGGGGTTTAAGGTTGTTTCTTGTTGGGGTTTAGTGGTTTTTGTTGTTAGGGTGTTAGTGTTGTTTGATGTTAGGGTGTTAGTGGTTTGTGTTTTTAGGGGGTTAGTGTTGTTTGATGTTAGGGGTTTAGGGTTGTTTGTTGTTAGGGGGTTAGAGTTGTTTGTTGTTAGGGTGTTAGTGTTGTTTGTTGTTAGGTGTTTAGGGTTGTTTGTTGTTAGGGGTTTAAGGTTGTTTCGGGTTGGGGTTTAGTGGTTTTTGTTGTTAGGGTGTTAGTGTTGTTTGTTGTTAGGGTGTTAGTGGTTTGTGTTGTTAGGGCGTTAGTGTTGTTTGATGTTAGGGGTTTAGGGTTGTTTGTTGTTAGGGGTTTAAGGTTGTTTCTTGTTGGGGTTTAGTGGTTTTTGTTGTTAGGGTGTTAGTGTTGTTTGTTGTTAGGGTGTTAGTGGTTTGTGTTGTTAGGGGGTTAGTGTTGTTTGATGTTAGGGGGTTAGGGTTGTTTGTTGTTAGGGTGTTAGTGTTCTTTGATGTTAGGGGTTTAGGGTTGTTTGTTGTTAGGGTGTTAGTGTTCTTTGTTGTTAGGGGGTTAGTGTTGTTTCTTGTTACGGGGTTAGTGTTGTTTGTTGTTACGGGGTTAGGGTAGTTTCTTGTTAGGGGTTTAGTGTTGTTTTTTGTTAGGGTGTTAGTGTTTGTTGTTACGGGTTTAGGGTTGTTTCTTGTTGGGGTTTAGTGGTTTTTGTTGTTAGGGTGTTAGTGTTGTTTGTTGTTAGGGTGTTAGTGGTTTGTGTTGTTAGGGGGTTAGTGTTGTTTGATGTTAGGGGTTTAGGGTTGTTTGTTGTTAGGGGGTTAGTGTTTGTTGTTAGGTTGTTAGTGTTGTTTGTTGTTAGGGGTTTAGGGTTGTTTGTTGTTAGGGGTTTAAGGTTGTTTCTTGTTGGGGTTTAGTGGTTTTTGTTGTTAGGGTGTTAGTGTTGTTTGTTGTTAGGGTGTTAGTGGTTTGTGTTGTTAGGGTGTTAGTGTTGTTTGTTGTTAGGGGTTTAGGGTTGTTTGTTGATAGGGGTTTAAGGTTGTTTCTTGTTGGGGTTTAGTGGTTTTTGTTGTTAGGGTGTTAGTGTTGTTTGTTGTTAGGGGTTTAGGGTTGTTTGTTGTTAGGGGGTTAGAGTTGTTTGTTGTTAGGGTGTTAGTGTTGTTTGATGTTAGGGGTTTAGGGTTGTTTGTTGTTAGGGGTTTAAGGTTGTTTCTTGTTGGGGTTTAGTGGTTTTTGTTGTTAGGGTGTTAGTGTTGTTTGTTGTTAGGGTGTTAGTGGTTTGTGTTGTTAGGGGGTTAGTGTTGTTTGATGTTAGGGGTTTAGGGTTGTTTGTTGTTAGGGGGTTAGAGTTGTTTGTTGTTAGGGTGTTAGTGTTGTTTGTTGTTAGGGGTTTAGGGTTGTTTGTTGTTAGGGGTTTAAGGTTGTTTCTTGTTGGGGTTTAGTGGTTTTTGTTGTTAGGGTGTTAGTGTTGTTTGTTGTTAGGGTGTTAGTGGTTTGTGTTGTTAGGGGGTTAGTGTTGTTTGATGTTAGGGGGTTAGGGTTGTTTGTTGTTAGGGTGTTAGTGTTCTTTGATGTTAGGGGTTTAGGGTTGTTTGTTGTTAGGGTGTTAGTGTTCTTTGTTGTTAGGGGGTTAGTGTTGTTTCTTGTTACGGGGTTAGTGTTGTTTGTTGTTACGGGGTTAGGGTAGTTTCTTGTTAGGGGTTTAGTGTTGTTTTTTGTTAGGGTGTTAGTGTTTGTTGTTACGGGTTTAGGGTTGTTTCTTGTTGGGGTTTAGTGGTTTTTGTTGTTAGGGTGTTAGTGTTGTTTGTTGTTAGGGTGTTAGTGGTTTGTGTTGTTAGGGGGTTAGTGTTGTTTGATGTTAGGGGTTTAGGGTTGTTTGTTGTTAGGGGGTTAGTGTTTGTTGTTAGGGTGATAGTGTTGTTTGTTGTTAGGGGTTTAGGGTTGTTTGTTGTTAGGGGTTTAAGGTTGTTTCTTGTTGGGGTTTAGTGGTTTTTGTTGTTAGGGTGTTAGTGTTGTTTGTTGTTAGGGTGTTAGTGGTTTGTGTTGTTAGGGGATTAGTGTTGTTTGATGTTAGGGGGTTAGGGTTGTTTCTTGTTACGGGGTTAGTGTTGTTTGCTGTTACGGGGTTAGGGTAGTTTCTTGTTAGGGGTTTAGTGTTGTTTTTTGTTAGGGAGTTAGTGTTTGTTGTTAGGGGGTTAGGGTTGTTTGTTGTTAGGGTGTTAGTGGTTTGTGTTGTTAGGGGGTTAGTGTTGTTTGATGTTAGGGGTTTAGGGTTGTTTGTTGTTAGGGTGTTAGTGTTGTTTGTTGTTAGGTGTTTAGGGTTGTTTGTTGTTAGGGGTTTAAGGTTGTTTCGGGTTGGGGTTTAGTGGTTTTTGTTGTTAGGGTGTTAGTGTTGTTTGTTGTTAGGGTGTTAGTGGTTTGTGTTGTTAGGGCGTTAGTGTTGTTTGATGTTAGGGGTTTAGGGTTGTTTGTTGTTAGGGGTTTAAGGTTGTTTCTTGTTGGGGTTTAGTGGTTTTTGTTGTTAGGGTGTTAGTGTTGTTTGATGTTAGGGTGTTAGTGGTTTGTGTTGTTAGGGGGTTAGTGTTGTTTGATGTTAGGGGTTTAGGGTTGTTTGTTGTTAGGGGGTTAGAGTTGTTTGTTGTTAGGGTGTTAGTGTTGTTTGTTGTTAGGGGTTTAGGGTTGTTTGTTGTTAGGGGTTTAAGGTTGTTTCTTGTTGGGGTTTAGTGGTTTTTGTTCTTAGGGTGTTAGTGTTGTTTGTTGTTAGGGTGTTAGTGGTTTGTGTTGTTAGGGCGTTAGTGTTGTTTGATGTTAGGGGTTTAGGGTTGTTTGTTGTTAGGGGGTTAGAGTTGTTTGTTGTTAGGGTGTTAGTGTTGTTTGTTGTTAGGGGTTTAGGGTTGTTTGTTGTTAGGGGTTTAAGGTTGTTTCTTGTTGGGGTTTAGTGGTTTTTGTTCTTAGGGTGTTAGTGTTGTTTGTTGTTAGAGTGTTAGTGGTTTGTGTTGTTAGGGGGTTAGTGTTGTTTGATGTTAGGGGTTTAGGGTTGTTTGTTGTTAGGGGGTTAGAGTTGTTTGTTGTTAGGGTGTTAGTGTTGTTTGTTGTTAGGGGTTTAGGGTTGTTTGTTGTTAGGGGTTTAAGGTTGTTTCTTGTGGGGGTGTAGTGGTTTTTGTTGTTAGGGTTTTAGTGTTGTTTGTTGTTAGGGTGTTAGTGGTTTGTGTTGTTAGGGGGTTAGTGTTGTTTGATGTTATGGGTTTAGGGTTGTTTGTTGTTAGGGGGTTAGAGTTGTTTGTTGTTAGGGTGTTAGGGTTGTTTGTTGTTAGGGGTTTAGGGTTGTTTGTTGTTAGGGGTTTAAGGTTGTTTCTTGTTGGGGTTTAGTGGTTTTTGTTGTTAGTGTGTTAGTGTTGTTTGTTGTTAGGGGTTTAGGGTTGTTTGTTGTTAGGGGGTTAGAGTTGTTTGTTGTTAGGGTGTTAGTGTTGTTTGTTGTTAGGTGTTTAGGGTTGTTTGTTGTTAGGGGTTTAAGGTTGTTTCGGGTTGGGGTTTAGTGGTTTTTGTTGTTAGGGTGTTAGTGTTGTTTGTTGTTAGGGTGTTAGTGGTTTGTGTTGTTAGGGCGTTAGTGTTGTTTGATGTTAGGGGTTTAGGGTTGTTTGTTGTTAGGGGTTTAAGGTTGTTTCTTGTTGGGGTTTAGTGGTTTTTGTTGTTAGGGTGTTAGTGTTGTTTGATGTTAGGGTGTTAGTGGTTTGTGTTGTTAGGGGGTTAGTGTTGTTTGATGTTAGGGGTTTAGGGTTGTTTGTTGTTAGGGGGTTAGAGTTGTTTGTTGTTAGGGTGTTAGTGTTGTTTGTTGTTAGGGGTTTAGGGTTGTTTGTTGTTAGGGGTTTAAGGTTGTTTCTTGTTGGGGTTTAGTGGTTTTTGTTCTTAGGGTGTTAGTGTTGTTTGTTGTTAGGGTGTTAGTGGTTTGTGTTGTTAGGGCGTTAGTGTTGTTTGATGTTAGGGGTTTAGGGTTGTTTGTTGTTAGGGGGTTAGAGTTGTTTGTTGTTAGGGTGTTAGTGTTGTTTGTTGTTAGGGGTTTAGGGTTGTTTGTTGTTAGGGGTTTAAGGTTGTTTCTTGTTGGGGTTTAGTGGTTTTTGTTCTTAGGGTGTTAGTGTTGTTTGTTGTTAGAGTGTTAGTGGTTTGTGTTGTTAGGGGGTTAGTGTTGTTTGATGTTATGGGTTTAGGGTTGTTTGTTGTTAGGGGGTTAGAGTTGTTTGTTGTTAGGGTGTTAGTGTTGTTTGTTGTTAGGCGTTTAGGGTTGTTTGTTGTTAGGGGGTTAGGGTTGTTTGTTGTTAGGGTGTTAGTGTTCTTTGTTGTTAGGGGGTTAGGGTTGTTTCTTGTTACGGGGTTAGTGTTGTTTGTTGTTACGGGGTTAGGGTAGTTTCTTGTTAGGGGTTTAGTGTTGTTTTTTGTTAGGGGGTTAGTGTTTGTTGTTAGGGGTTTAGGGTTGTTTCTTGTTGGGGTTTAGTGGTTTTTGTTGTTAGGGTGTTAGTGTTGTTTGTTGTTAGGGTGTTAGTGGTTTGTGTTGTTAGGGGGTTAGTGTTGTTTGATGTTAGGGGTTTAGGGTTGTTTGTTGTTAGTGGGTTAGGGTTGTTTGTTGTTAGTGGGTTAGTGTTTTTGGTTTTCAGGGGTTAGGGTTGTTTGTTGTTAGGGTGTTAGTGTTCTTTGTTGTTAGGGTGTTAGTGTTGTTTGTTGTTAGGGTGTTAGTGGTTTGTGTTGTTAGGGGGTTAGGATTGTTTGTTGTTAGGGTGTTAGTGTTGTTTGATGTTAGGGGTTTCGGGTTGTTTTTTGTTAGGGGGTTAGGGTTGTTTTTTGTTAGGGTGTTAGTGTTGTTTGTTGTTAGGGGTTTAGGGTTGTTTGTTGTTAGTGGGTTAATGTTGTTTGTTGTTAGTGGGTTAGTGTTTTTGGTTTTCAGGGGTTAGGGTTGTTTGTTGTTTGGGGGTAGTGTTTGTTGTTAGGGGGTTAGGGTTGTTTGTTGTTAGGGTGTTAGTGGTTTGTGTTGTTAGGGCGTTAGTGTTGTTTGATGTTAGGGGTTTAGGGTTGTTTGTTGTTAGGGGTTTAAGGTTGTTTCTTGTTGGGGTTTAGTGGTTTTTGTTGTTAGGGTGTTAGTGTTGTTTGATGTTAGGGTGTTAGTGGTTTGTGTTGTTAGGGGGTTAGTGTTGTTTGATGTTAGGGGTTTAGGGTTGTTTGTTGTTAGGGGGTTAGAGTTGTTTGTTGTTAGGGTGTTAGTGTTGTTTGTTGTTAGGGGTTTAGGGTTGTTTGTTGTTAGGGGTTTAAGGTTGTTTCTTGTTGGGGTTTAGTGGTTTTTGTTGTTAGGGTGTTAGTGTTGTTTGTTGTTAGAGTGTTAGTGGTTTGTGTTGTTAGGGGGTTAGTGTTGTTTGATGTTAGGGGTTTAGGGTTGTTTGTTGTTAGGGGGTTAGAGTTGTTTGTTGTTAGGGTGTTAGTGTTGTTTGTTGTTAGGGGTTTAGGGTTGTTTGTTGTTAGGGGTTTAAGGTTGTTTCTTGTGGGGGTGTAGTGGTTTTTGTTGTTAGGGTTTTAGTGTTGTTTGTTGTTAGGGTGTTAGTGGTTTGTGTTGTTAGGGGGTTAGTGTTGTTTGATGTTATGGGTTTAGGGTTGTTTGTTGTTAGGGGGTTAGAGTTGTTTGTTGTTAGGGTGTTAGGGTTGTTTGTTGTTAGGGGTTTAGGGTTGTTTGTTGTTAGGGGTTTAAGGTTGTTTCTTGTTGGGGTTTAGTGGTTTTTGTTGTTAGGGTGTTAGTGTTGTTTGTTGTTAGGGGTTTAGGGTTGTTTGTTGTTAGGGGGTTAGAGTTGTTTGTTGTTAGGGTGTTAGTGTTGTTTGATGTTAGGGGTTTAGGGTTGTTTGTTGTTAGGGGTTTAAGGTTGTTTCTTGTTGGGGTTTAGTGGTTTTTGTTGTTAGGGTGTTAGTGTTGTTTGTTGTTAGGGTGTTAGTGGTTTGTGTTGTTAGGGGGTTAGTGTTGTTTGATGTTAGGGGTTTAGGGTTGTTTGTTGTTAGGGGGTTAGAGTTGTTTGTTGTTAGGGTGTGAGTGTTGTTTGTTGTTAGGGGTTTAGGGTTGTTTGTTGTTAGGGGTTTAAGGTTGTTTCTTGTTGGGGTTTAGTGGTTTTTGTTGTTAGGGTGTTAGTGTTGTTTGTTGTTAGGGTGTTAGTGGTTTGTGTTGTTAGGGGGTTAGTGTTGTTTGATGTTAGGGGGTTAGGGTTGTTTGTTGTTAGGGTGTTAGTGTTCTTTGATGTTAGGGGTTTAGGGTTGTTTGTTGTTAGGGTGTTAGTGTTCTTTGTTGTTAGGGGGTTAGTGTTGTTTCTTGTTACGGGGTTAGTGTTGTTTGTTGTTACGGGGTTAGGGTAGTTTCTTGTTAGGGGTTTAGTGTTGTTTTTTGTTAGGGTGTTAGTGTTTGTTGTTACGGGTTTAGGGTTGTTTCTTGTTGGGGTTTAGTGGTTTTTGTTGTTAGGGTGTTAGTGTTGTTTGTTGTTAGGGTGTTAGTGGTTTGTGTTGTTAGGGGGTTAGTGTTGTTTGATGTTAGGGGTTTAGGGTTGTTTGTTGTTAGGGGGTTAGTGTTTGTTGTTAGGTTGTTAGTGTTGTTTGTTGTTAGGGGTTTAGGGTTGCTTCTTGTTAGGGGTTTAAGGTTGTTTCTTGTTGGGGTTTAGTGGTTTTTGTTGTTAGGGTGTTAGTGTTGTTTGTTGTTAGGGTGTTAGTGGTTTGTGTTGTTAGGGTGTTAGTGTTGTTTGTTGTTAGGGGTTTAGGGTTGTTTGTTGATAGGGGTTTAAGGTTGTTTCTTGTTGGGGTTTAGTGGTTTTTGTTGTTAGGGTGTTAGTGTTGTTTGTTGTTAGGGGTTTAGGGTTGTTTGTTGTTAGGGGGTTAGAGTTGTTTGTTGTTAGGGTGTTAGTGTTGTTTGATGTTAGGGGTTTAGGGTTGTTTGTTTTTAGGGGTTTAAGGTTGTTTCTTGTTGGGGTTTAGTGGTTTTTGTTGTTAGGGTGTTAGTGTTGTTTGATGTTAGGGTGTTAGTGGTTTGTGTTGTTAGGGGGTTAGTGTTGTTTGATGTTAGGGGTTTAGGGTTGTTTGTTGTTAGGGGGTTAGAGTTGTTTGTTGTTAGGGTGTTAGTGTTGTTTGTTGTTAGGTGTTTAGGGTTGTTTGTTGTTAGGGGTTTAAGGTTGTTTCGGGTTGGGGTTTAGTGGTTTTTGTTGTTAGGGTGTTAGTGTTGTTTGTTGTTAGGGTGTTAGTGGTTTGTGTTGTTAGGGCGTTAGTGTTGTTTGATGTTAGGGGTTTAGGGTTGTTTGTTGTTAGGGGTTTAAGGTTGTTTCTTGTTGGGGTTTAGTGGTTTTTGTTGTTAGGGTGTTAGTGTTGTTTGATGTTAGGGTGTTAGTGGTTTGTGTTGTTAGGGGGTTAGTGTTGTTTGATGTTAGGGGTTTAGGGTTGTTTGTTGTTAGGGGGTTAGAGTTGTTTGTTGTTAGGGTGTTAGTGTTGTTTGTTGTTAGGGGTTTAGGGTTGTTTGTTGTTAGGGGTTTAAGGTTGTTTCTTGTTGGGGTTTAGTGGTTTTTGTTCTTAGGGTGTTAGTGTTGTTTGTTGTTAGGGTGTTAGTGGTTTGTGTTGTTAGGGCGTTAGTGTTGTTTGATGTTAGGGGTTTAGGGTTGTTTGTTGTTAGGGGGTTAGAGTTGTTTGTTGTTAGGGTGTTAGTGTTGTTTGTTGTTAGGGGTTTAGGGTTGTTTGTTGTTAGGGGTTTAAGGTTGTTTCTTGTTGGGGTTTAGTGGTTTTTGTTCTTAGGGTGTTAGTGTTGTTTGTTGTTAGAGTGTTAGTGGTTTGTGTTGTTAGGGGGTTAGTGTTGTTTGATGTTATGGGTTTAGGGTTGTTTGTTGTTAGGGGGTTAGAGTTGTTTGTTGTTAGGGTGTTAGGGTTGTTTGTTGTTAGGGGTTTAGGGTTGTTTGTTGTTAGGGGTTTAAGGTTGTTTCTTGTTGGGGTTTAGTGGTTTTTGTTGTTAGGGTGTTAGTGTTGTTTGTTGTTAGGGGTTTAGGGTTGTTTGTTGTTAGGGGGTTAGAGTTGTTTGTTGTTAGGGTGTTAGTGTTGTTTGATGTTAGGGGTTTAGGGTTGTTTGTTGTTAGGGGTTTAAGGTTGTTTCTTGTTGGGGTTTAGTGGTTTTTGTTGTTAGGGTGTTAGTGTTGTTTGTTGTTAGGGTGTTAGTGGTTTGTGTTGTTAGGGGGTTAGTGTTGTTTGATGTTAGGGGTTTAGGGTTGTTTGTTGTTAGGGGGTTAGAGTTGTTTGTTGTTAGGGTGTGAGTGTTGTTTGTTGTTAGGGGTTTAGGGTTGTTTGTTGTTAGGGGTTTAAGGTTGTTTCTTGTTGGGGTTTAGTGGTTTTTGTTGTTAGGGTGTTAGTGTTGTTTGTTGTTAGGGTGTTAGTGGTTTGTGTTGTTAGGGGGTTAGTGTTGTTTGATGTTAGGGGGTTAGGGTTGTTTGTTGTTAGGGTGTTAGTGTTCTTTGATGTTAGGGGTTTAGGGTTGTTTGTTGTTAGGGTGTTAGTGTTCTTTGTTGTTAGGGGGTTAGTGTTGTTTCTTGTTACGGGGTTAGTGTTGTTTGTTGTTACGGGGTTAGGGTAGTTTCTTGTTAGGGGTTTAGTGTTGTTTTTTGTTAGGGTGTTAGTGTTTGTTGTTACGGGTTTAGGGTTGTTTCTTGTTGGGGTTTAGTGGTTTTTGTTGTTAGGGTGTTAGTGTTGTTTGTTGTTAGGGTGTTAGTGGTTTGTGTTGTTAGGGGGTTAGTGTTGTTTGATGTTAGGGGTTTAGGGTTGTTTGTTGTTAGGGGGTTAGTGTTTGTTGTTAGGTTGTTAGTGTTGTTTGTTGTTAGGGGTTTAGGGTTGTTTGTTGTTAGGGGTTTAAGGTTGTTTCTTGTTGGGGTTTAGTGGTTTTTGTTGTTAGGGTGTTAGTGTTGTTTGTTGTTAGGGTGTTAGTGGTTTGTGTTGTTAGGGTGTTAGTGTTGTTTGTTGTTAGGGGTTTAGGGTTGTTTGTTGTTAGGGGTTTAAGGTTGTTTCTTGTTGGGGTTTAGTGGTTTTTGTTGTTAGGGTGTTAGTGTTGTTTGTTGTTAGGGTGTTAGTGGTTTGTGTTGTTAAGGGGTTAGTGTTGTTTGATGTTAGGGGGTTAGGGTTGTTTCTTGTTACGGGGTTAGTGTTGTTTGCTGTTACGGGGTTAGGGTAGTTTCTTGTTAGGGGTTTAGTGTTGTTTTTTGTTAGGGGGTTAGTGTTTGTTGTTAGGGGGTTAGGGTTGTTTGTTGTTAGGGTGTTAGTGGTTTGTGTTGTTAGGGGGTTAGTGTTGTTTGATGTTAGGGGTTTAGGGTTGTTTGTTGTTAGGGGTTTAAGGTTGTTTCTTGTTGGGGTTTAGTGGTTTTTGTTGTTAGGGTGTTAGTGTTGTTTGATGTTAGGGTGTTAGTGGTTTGTGTTGTTAGGGGGTTAGTGTTGTTTGATGTTAGGGGTTTAGGGTTGTTTGTTGTTAGGGGGTTAGAGTTGTTTGTTGTTAGGGTGTTAGTGTTGTTTGTTGTTAGGTGTTTAGGGTTGTTTGTTGTTAGGGGTTTAAGGTTGTTTCGGGTTGGGGTTTAGTGGTTTTTGTTGTTAGGGTGTTAGTGTTGTTTGTTGTTAGGGTGTTAGTGGTTTGTGTTGTTAGGGCGTTAGTGTTGTTTGATGTTAGGGGTTTAGGGTTGTTTGTTGTTAGGGGTTTAAGGTTGTTTCTTGTTGGGGTTTAGTGGTTTTTGTTGTTAGGGTGTTAGTGTTGTTTGATGTTAGGGTGTTAGTGGTTTGTGTTGTTAGGGGGTTAGTGTTGTTTGATGTTAGGGGTTTAGGGTTGTTTGTTGTTAGGGGGTTAGAGTTGTTTGTTGTTAGGGTGTTAGTGTTGTTTGTTGTTAGGGGTTTAGGGTTGTTTGTTGTTAGGGGTTTAAGGTTGTTTCTTGTTGGGGTTTAGTGGTTTTTGTTCTTAGGGTGTTAGTGTTGTTTGTTGTTAGGGTGTTAGTGGTTTGTGTTGTTAGGGGGTTAGTGTTGTTTGATGTTATGGGTTTAGGGTTGTTTGTTGTTAGGGGGTTAGAGTTGTTTGTTGTTAGGGTGTTAGGGTTGTTTGTTGTTAGGGGTTTAGGGTTGTTTGTTGTTAGGGGTTTAAGGTTGTTTCTTGTTGGGGTTTAGTGGTTTTTGTTGTTAGGGTGTTAGTGTTGTTTGTTGTTAGGGGTTTAGGGTTGTTTGTTGTTAGGGGGTTAGAGTTGTTTGTTGTTAGGGTGTTAGTGTTGTTTGATGTTAGGGGTTTAGGGTTGTTTGTTGTTAGGGGTTTAAGGTTGTTTCTTGTTGGGGTTTAGTGGTTTTTGTTGTTAGGGTGTTAGTGTTGTTTGTTGTTAGGGTGTTAGTGGTTTGTGTTGTTAGGGGGTTAGTGTTGTTTGATGTTAGGGGTTTAGGGTTGTTTGTTGTTAGGGGGTTAGAGTTGTTTGTTGTTAGGGTGTGAGTGTTGTTTGTTGTTAGGGGTTTAGGGTTGTTTGTTGTTAGGGGTTTAAGGTTGTTTCTTGTTGGGGTTTAGTGGTTTTTGTTGTTAGGGTGTTAGTGTTGTTTGTTGTTAGGGTGTTAGTGGTTTGTGTTGTTAGGGGGTTAGTGTTGTTTGATGTTAGGGGGTTAGGGTTGTTTGTTGTTAGGGTGTTAGTGTTCTTTGATGTTAGGGGTTTAGGGTTGTTTGTTGTTAGGGTGTTAGTGTTCTTTGTTGTTAGGGGGTTAGTGTTGTTTCTTGTTACGGGGTTAGTGTTGTTTGTTGTTACGGGGTTAGGGTAGTTTCTTGTTAGGGGTTTAGTGTTGTTTTTTGTTAGGGTGTTAGTGTTTGTTGTTACGGGTTTAGGGTTGTTTCTTGTTGGGGTTTAGTGGTTTTTGTTGTTAGGGTGTTAGTGTTGTTTGTTGTTAGGGTGTTAGTGGTTTGTGTTGTTAGGGGGTTAGTGTTGTTTGATGTTAGGGGTTTAGGGTTGTTTGTTGTTAGGGGGTTAGTGTTTGTTGTTAGGTTGTTAGTGTTGTTTGTTGTTAGGGGTTTAGGGTTGTTTGTTGTTAGGGGTTTAAGGTTGTTTCTTGTTGGGGTTTAGTGGTTTTTGTTGTTAGGGTGTTAGTGTTGTTTGTTGTTAGGGTGTTAGTGGTTTGTGTTGTTAGGGTGTTAGTGTTGTTTGTTGTTAGGGGTTTAGGGTTGTTTGTTGTTAGGGGTTTAAGGTTGTTTCTTGTTGGGGTTTAGTGGTTTTTGTTGTTAGGGTGTTAGTGTTGTTTGTTGTTAGGGTGTTAGTGGTTTGTGTTGTTAAGGGGTTAGTGTTGTTTGATGTTAGGGGGTTAGGGTTGTTTCTTGTTACGGGGTTAGTGTTGTTTGCTGTTACGGGGTTAGGGTAGTTTCTTGTTAGGGGTTTAGTGTTGTTTTTTGTTAGGGGGTTAGTGTTTGTTGTTAGGGGGTTAGGGTTGTTTGTTGTTAGGGTGTTAGTGGTTTGTGTTGTTAGGGGGTTAGTGTTGTTTGATGTTAGGGGTTTAGGGTTGTTTGTTGTTAGGGGTTTAAGGTTGTTTCTTGTTGGGGTTTAGTGGTTTTTGTTGTTAGGGTGTTAGTGTTGTTTGATGTTAGGGTGTTAGTGGTTTGTGTTGTTAGGGGGTTAGTGTTGTTTGATGTTAGGGGTTTAGGGTTGTTTGTTGTTAGGGGGTTAGAGTTGTTTGTTGTTAGGGTGTTAGTGTTGTTTGTTGTTAGGTGTTTAGGGTTGTTTGTTGTTAGGGGTTTAAGGTTGTTTCGGGTTGGGGTTTAGTGGTTTTTGTTGTTAGGGTGTTAGTGTTGTTTGTTGTTAGGGTGTTAGTGGTTTGTGTTGTTAGGGCGTTAGTGTTGTTTGATGTTAGGGGTTTAGGGTTGTTTGTTGTTAGGGGTTTAAGGTTGTTTCTTGTTGGGGTTTAGTGGTTTTTGTTGTTAGGGTGTTAGTGTTGTTTGATGTTAGGGTGTTAGTGGTTTGTGTTGTTAGGGGGTTAGTGTTGTTTGATGTTAGGGGTTTAGGGTTGTTTGTTGTTAGGGGGTTAGAGTTGTTTGTTGTTAGGGTGTTAGTGTTGTTTGTTGTTAGGGGTTTAGGGTTGTTTGTTGTTAGGGGTTTAAGGTTGTTTCTTGTTGGGGTTTAGTGGTTTTTGTTCTTAGGGTGTTAGTGTTGTTTGTTGTTAGGGTGTTAGTGGTTTGTGTTGTTAGGGGGTTAGTGTTGTTTGATGTTATGGGTTTAGGGTTGTTTGTTGTTAGGGGGTTAGAGTTGTTTGTTGTTAGGGTGTTAGGGTTGTTTGTTGTTAGGGGTTTAGGGTTGTTTGTTGTTAGGGGTTTAAGGTTGTTTCTTGTTGGGGTTTAGTGGTTTTTGTTGTTAGGGTGTTAGTGTTGTTTGTTGTTAGGGGTTTAGGGTTGTTTGTTGTTAGGGGGTTAGAGTTGTTTGTTGTTAGGGTGTTAGTGTTGTTTGATGTTAGGGGTTTAGGGTTGTTTGTTGTTAGGGGTTTAAGGTTGTTTCTTGTTGGGGTTTAGTGGTTTTTGTTGTTAGGGTGTTAGTGTTGTTTGTTGTTAGGGTGTTAGTGGTTTGTGTTGTTAGGGGGTTAGTGTTGTTTGATGTTAGGGGTTTAGGGTTGTTTGTTGTTAGGGGGTTAGAGTTGTTTGTTGTTAGGGTGTGAGTGTTGTTTGTTGTTAGGGGTTTAGGGTTGTTTGTTGTTAGGGGTTTAAGGTTGTTTCTTGTTGGGGTTTAGTGGTTTTTGTTGTTAGGGTGTTAGTGTTGTTTGTTGTTAGGGTGTTAGTGGTTTGTGTTGTTAGGGGGTTAGTGTTGTTTGATGTTAGGGGGTTAGGGTTGTTTGTTGTTAGGGTGTTAGTGTTCTTTGATGTTAGGGGTTTAGGGTTGTTTGTTGTTAGGGTGTTAGTGTTCTTTGTTGTTAGGGGGTTAGTGTTGTTTCTTGTTACGGGGTTAGTGTTGTTTGTTGTTACGGGGTTAGGGTAGTTTCTTGTTAGGGGTTTAGTGTTGTTTTTTGTTAGGGTGTTAGTGTTTGTTGTTACGGGTTTAGGGTTGTTTCTTGTTGGGGTTTAGTGGTTTTTGTTGTTAGGGTGTTAGTGTTGTTTGTTGTTAGGGTGTTAGTGGTTTGTGTTGTTAGGGGGTTAGTGTTGTTTGATGTTAGGGGTTTAGGGTTGTTTGTTGTTAGGGGGTTAGTGTTTGTTGTTAGGTTGTTAGTGTTGTTTGTTGTTAGGGGTTTAGGGTTGTTTGTTGTTAGGGGTTTAAGGTTGTTTCTTGTTGGGGTTTAGTGGTTTTTGTTGTTAGGGTGTTAGTGTTGTTTGTTGTTAGGGTGTTAGTGGTTTGTGTTGTTAGGGTGTTAGTGTTGTTTGTTGTTAGGGGTTTAGGGTTGTTTGTTGTTAGGGGTTTAAGGTTGTTTCTTGTTGGGGTTTAGTGGTTTTTGTTGTTAGGGTGTTAGTGTTGTTTGTTGTTAGGGTGTTAGTGGTTTGTGTTGTTAAGGGGTTAGTGTTGTTTGATGTTAGGGGGTTAGGGTTGTTTCTTGTTACGGGGTTAGTGTTGTTTGCTGTTACGGGGTTAGGGTAGTTTCTTGTTAGGGGTTTAGTGTTGTTTTTTGTTAGGGGGTTAGTGTTTGTTGTTAGGGGGTTAGGGTTGTTTGTTGTTAGGGTGTTAGTGGTTTGTGTTGTTAGGGGGTTAGTGTTGTTTGATGTTAGGGGTTTAGGGTTGTTTGTTGTTAGGGGTTTAAGGTTGTTTCTTGTTGGGGTTTAGTGGTTTTTGTTGTTAGGGTGTTAGTGTTGTTTGATGTTAGGGTGTTAGTGGTTTGTGTTGTTAGGGGGTTAGTGTTGTTTGATGTTAGGGGTTTAGGGTTGTTTGTTGTTAGGGGGTTAGAGTTGTTTGTTGTTAGGGTGTTAGTGTTGTTTGTTGTTAGGTGTTTAGGGTTGTTTGTTGTTAGGGGTTTAAGGTTGTTTCGGGTTGGGGTTTAGTGGTTTTTGTTGTTAGGGTGTTAGTGTTGTTTGTTGTTAGGGTGTTAGTGGTTTGTGTTGTTAGGGCGTTAGTGTTGTTTGATGTTAGGGGTTTAGGGTTGTTTGTTGTTAGGGGTTTAAGGTTGTTTCTTGTTGGGGTTTAGTGGTTTTTGTTGTTAGGGTGTTAGTGTTGTTTGATGTTAGGGTGTTAGTGGTTTGTGTTGTTAGGGGGTTAGTGTTGTTTGATGTTAGGGGTTTAGGGTTGTTTGTTGTTAGGGGGTTAGAGTTGTTTGTTGTTAGGGTGTTAGTGTTGTTTGTTGTTAGGGGTTTAGGGTTGTTTGTTGTTAGGGGTTTAAGGTTGTTTCTTGTTGGGGTTTAGTGGTTTTTGTTCTTAGGGTGTTAGTGTTGTTTGTTGTTAGGGTGTTAGTGGTTTGTGTTGTTAGGGGGTTAGTGTTGTTTGATGTTATGGGTTTAGGGTTGTTTGTTGTTAGGGGGTTAGAGTTGTTTGTTGTTAGGGTGTTAGGGTTGTTTGTTGTTAGGGGTTTAGGGTTGTTTGTTGTTAGGGGTTTAAGGTTGTTTCTTGTTGGGGTTTAGTGGTTTTTGTTGTTAGGGTGTTAGTGTTGTTTGTTGTTAGGGGTTTAGGGTTGTTTGTTGTTAGGGGGTTAGAGTTGTTTGTTGTTAGGGTGTTAGTGTTGTTTGATGTTAGGGGTTTAGGGTTGTTTGTTGTTAGGGGTTTAAGGTTGTTTCTTGTTGGGGTTTAGTGGTTTTTGTTGTTAGGGTGTTAGTGTTGTTTGTTGTTAGGGTGTTAGTGGTTTGTGTTGTTAGGGGGTTAGTGTTGTTTGATGTTAGGGGTTTAGGGTTGTTTGTTGTTAGGGGGTTAGAGTTGTTTGTTGTTAGGGTGTGAGTGTTGTTTGTTGTTAGGGGTTTAGGGTTGTTTGTTGTTAGGGGTTTAAGGTTGTTTCTTGTTGGGGTTTAGTGGTTTTTGTTGTTAGGGTGTTAGTGTTGTTTGTTGTTAGGGTGTTAGTGGTTTGTGTTGTTAGGGGGTTAGTGTTGTTTGATGTTAGGGGGTTAGGGTTGTTTGTTGTTAGGGTGTTAGTGTTCTTTGATGTTAGGGGTTTAGGGTTGTTTGTTGTTAGGGTGTTAGTGTTCTTTGTTGTTAGGGGGTTAGTGTTGTTTCTTGTTACGGGGTTAGTGTTGTTTGTTGTTACGGGGTTAGGGTAGTTTCTTGTTAGGGGTTTAGTGTTGTTTTTTGTTAGGGTGTTAGTGTTTGTTGTTACGGGTTTAGGGTTGTTTCTTGTTGGGGTTTAGTGGTTTTTGTTGTTAGGGTGTTAGTGTTGTTTGTTGTTAGGGTGTTAGTGGTTTGTGTTGTTAGGGGGTTAGTGTTGTTTGATGTTAGGGGTTTAGGGTTGTTTGTTGTTAGGGGGTTAGTGTTTGTTGTTAGGTTGTTAGTGTTGTTTGTTGTTAGGGGTTTAGGGTTGTTTGTTGTTAGGGGTTTAAGGTTGTTTCTTGTTGGGGTTTAGTGGTTTTTGTTGTTAGGGTGTTAGTGTTGTTTGTTGTTAGGGTGTTAGTGGTTTGTGTTGTTAGGGTGTTAGTGTTGTTTGTTGTTAGGGGTTTAGGGTTGTTTGTTGATAGGGGTTTAAGGTTGTTTCTTGTTGGGGTTTAGTGGTTTTTGTTGTTAGGGTGTTAGTGTTGTTTGTTGTTAGGGTGTTAGTGGTTTGTGTTGTTAAGGGGTTAGTGTTGTTTGATGTTAGGGGGTTAGGGTTGTTTCTTGTTACGGGGTTAGTGTTGTTTGCTGTTACGGGGTTAGGGTAGTTTCTTGTTAGGGGTTTAGTGTTGTTTTTTGTTAGGGGGTTAGTGTTTGTTGTTAGGGGGTTAGGGTTGTTTGTTGTTAGGGTGTTAGTGGTTTGTGTTGTTAGGGGGTTAGTGTTGTTTGATGTTAGGGGTTTAGGGTTGTTTGTTGTTAGGGGTTTAAGGTTGTTTCTTGTTGGGGTTTAGTGGTTTTTGTTGTTAGGGTGTTAGTGTTGTTTGATGTTAGGGTGTTAGTGGTTTGTGTTTTTAGGGGGTTAGTGTTGTTTGATGTTAGGGGTTTAGGGTTGTTTGTTGTTAGGGGGTTAGAGTTGTTTGTTGTTAGGGTGTTAGTGTTGTTTGTTGTTAGGTGTTTAGGGTTGTTTGTTGTTAGGGGTTTAAGGTTGTTTCGGGTTGGGGTTTAGTGGTTTTTGTTGTTAGGGTGTTAGTGTTGTTTGTTGTTAGGGTGTTAGTGGTTTGTGTTGTTAGGGCGTTAGTGTTGTTTGATGTTAGGGGTTTAGGGTTGTTTGTTGTTAGGGGTTTAAGGTTGTTTCTTGTTGGGGTTTAGTGGTTTTTGTTGTTAGGGTGTTAGTGTTGTTTGATGTTAGGGTGTTAGTGGTTTGTGTTGTTAGGGGGTTAGTGTTGTTTGATGTTAGGGGTTTAGGGTTGTTTGTTGTTAGGGGGTTAGAGTTGTTTGTTGTTAGGGTGTTAGTGTTGTTTGTTGTTAGGGGTTTAGGGTTGTTTGTTGTTAGGGGTTTAAGGTTGTTTCTTGTTGGGGTTTAGTGGTTTTTGTTCTTAGGGTGTTAGTGTTGTTTGTTGTTAGGGTGTTAGTGGTTTGTGTTGTTAGGGGGTTAGTGTTGTTTGATGTTAGGGGTTTAGGGTTGTTTGTTGTTAGGGGGTTAGAGTTGTTTGTTGTTAGGGTGTTAGTGTTGTTTGTTGTTAGGCGTTTAGGGTTGTTTGTTGTTAGGGGGTTAGGGTTGTTTGTTGTTAGGGTGTTAGTGTTCTTTGTTGTTAGGGGGTTAGGGTTGTTTCTTGTTACGGGGTTAGTGTTGTTTGTTGTTACGGGGTTAGGGTAGTTTCTTGTTAGGGGTTTAGTGTTGTTTTTTGTTAGGGGGTTAGTGTTTGTTGTTAGGGGTTTAGGGTTGTTTCTTGTTGGGGTTTAGTGGTTTTTGTTGTTAGGGTGTTAGTGTTGTTTGTTGTTAGGGTGTTAGTGGTTTGTGTTGTTAGGGGGTTAGTGTTGTTTGATGTTAGGGGTTTAGGGTTGTTTGTTGTTAGTGGGTTAGGGTTGTTTGTTGTTAGTGGGTTAGTGTTTTTGGTTTTCAGGGGTTAGGGTTGTTTGTTGTTAGGGTGTTAGTGTTCTTTGTTGTTAGGGGGTTAGTGTTGTTTGTTGTTACGGAGTTAGGGTAGTTTCTTGTTAGGGGTTTAGGGTTGTTTGTTGTTAGGGTGTTAGTGTTGTTTGTTGTTAGGGTGTTAGTGGTTTGTGTTGTTAGGGGGTTAGGATTGTTTGTTGTTAGGGTGTTAGTGTTGTTTGATGTTAGGGGTTTCGGGTTGTTTTTTGTTAGGGGGTTAGGGTTGTTTTTTGTTAGGGTGTTAGTGTTGTTTGTTGTTAGGGGTTTAGGGTTGTTTGTTGTTAGTGGGTTAATGTTGTTTGTTGTTAGTGGGTTAGTGTTTTTGGTTTTCAGGGGTTAGGGTTGTTTGTTGTTTGGGGGTAGTGTTTGTTGTTAGGGGGTTAGGGTTGTTTGTTGTTAGGGTGTTAGTGGTTTGTGTTGTTAGGGTGTTAGTGTTGTTTGATGTTAGGGGTTTAGGGTTGTTTGTTGTTAGGGGGTTAGGGTTGTTTGTTGTTAGGGTGTTAGTGGTTTGTGTTGTTAGGGGGTTAGTGTTGTTTGATGTTAGGGGTTTAGGGTTGTTTGTTGTTAGGGGGTTAGAGTTGTTTGTTGATAGGGTGTTAGTGTTGTTTGTTGTTAGGGGTTTAGGGTTGTTTGTTGTTAGGGGTTTAAGGTTGTTTCTTGTTGGGGTTTAGTGGTTTTTGTTGTTAGGGTGTTAGTGTTGTTTGTTGTTAGGGTGTTAGTGGTTTGTGTTGTTAGGGGGTTAGTGTTGTTTGATGTTAGGGGTTTAGGGTAGTTTGTTGTTAGGGGGTTAGAGTTGTTTGTTGTTAGGGTGTTAGTGTTGTTTGTTGTTAGGGGTTTAGGGTTGTTTGTTGTTAGGGGTTTAGGGTTGTTTGTTGTTAGGGGTTTAAGGTTGTTTCTTTTTGGGGTTTAGTGGTTTTTGTTGTTAGGGTGTTAGTGTTGTTTGTTGTTAGGGTGTTAGTGGTTTGTGTTGTTAGGGGGTTAGTGTTGTTTGATTTTAGGGGTTTAGGGTTGTTTGTTGTTAGGGGGTTAGAGTTGTTTGTTGTTAGGGTGTTAGTGTTGTTTGTTGTTAGGGGTTTAGGGTTGTTTGTTGTTAGGGGTTTAAGGTTGTTTCTTGTTGGGGTTTAGTGGTTTTTGTTGTTAGGGTGTTAGTGTTGTTTGTTGTTAGGGTGTTAGTGGTTTGTGTTGTTAGGGGGTTAGTGTTGTTTGATGTTAGGGGTTTAGGGTTGTTTTTTGTTAGGGGGTTAGAGTTGTTTGTTGTTAGGGTGTTAGTGTTGTTTGTTGTTAGGGGTTTAGGGTTGTTTGTTGTTAGGGGTTTAAGGTTGTTTCTTGTTGGGTTTTAGTGGTTTTTGTTGTTAGGGTGTTAGTGCTTTGTGTTGTTAGGGGGTTAGTGTTGTTTGATGTTAGGGGTTTAGGGTTGTTCGTTGTTAGGGGGTTAGAGTTGTTTGTTGTTAGGTTGTTAGTGTTGTTTGTTGTTAGGGGTTTAGGGTTGTTTGTTGTTAGGGGTTTAAGGTTGTTTCTTGTTGGGGTTTAGTGGTTTTTGTTGTTAGGGTGTTAGTGTTGTTTGTTGTTAGGGTGTTAGTGGTTTGTGTTGTTAGGGGGTTAGTGTTGTTTGATGTTAGGGGTTTAGGGTTGTTTGTTGTTAGGGGGTTAGAGTTGTTTGTTGTTAGGGTGTTAGTGTTGTTTGTTGTTAGGGGTTTAGGCTTGTTTGTTGTTAGGGGGTTAGAGTTGTTTGTTGTTAGGGTGTTAGTGTTGTTTGATGTTAGGGGTTTAGGGTTGTTTGTTGTTAGTGGGTTACGGTTGTTTGTTGTTAGTGGGTTAGTGTTTTTGGTTTTCAGGGGTTAGGGTTGTTTGTTGTTTGGGGGTTAGTGTTTGTTGTTAGGGGGTTAGGGTTGTTTGTTGTTAGGGTTTTAGTGGTTTGTTTTGTTAGGGTGTTAGTGTTGTTTGATGTTAGGGGTTTAGGGTTGTTTGTTGTTAGGGGGTTAGGGTTGTTTGTTGTTAGGGTGTTAGTGTTGTTTGTTGTTAGGTGTTTAGGGTTGTTTGTTGTTAGGGGTTTAAGGTTGTTTCTTGTTGGGGTTTAGTGGTTTTTGTTGTTAGGGTGTTAGTGTTGTTTGTTGTTAGAGTGTTAGTGGTTTGTGTTGTTAGGGGGTTAGTGTTGTTTGATGTTAGGGGTTTAGGGTTGTTTGTTGTTAGGGGGTTAGAGTTGTTTGTTGTTAGGGTGTTAGTGTTGTTTGTTGTTAGGGGTTTAGGGTTGTTTGTTGTTAGGGGTTTAAGGTTGTTTCTTGTGGGGGTGTAGTGGTTTTTGTTGTTAGGGTTTTAGTGTTGTTTCTTGTTAGGGTGTTAGTGGTTTGTGTTGTTAGGGGGTTAGTGTTGTTTGATGTTATGGGTTTAGGGTTGTTTGTTGTTAGGGGGTTAGAGTTGTTTGTTGTTAGGGTGTTAGGGTTGTTTGTTGTTAGGGGTTTAGGGTTGTTTGTTGTTAGGGGTTTAAGGTTGTTTCTTGTTGGGGTTTAGTGGTTTTTGTTGTTAGTGTGTTAGTGTTGTTTGTTGTTAGGGGTTTAGGGTTGTTTGTTGTTAGGGGGTTAGAGTTGTTTGTTGTTAGGGTGTTAGTGTTGTTTGATGTTAGGGGTTTAGGGTTGTTTGTTGTTAGGGGTTTAAGGTTGTTTCTTGTTGGGGTTTAGTGGTTTTTGTTGTTAGGGTGTTAGTGTTGTTTGTTGTTAGGGTGTTAGTGGTTTGTGTTGTTAGGGGGTTAGTGTTGTTTGATGTTAGGGGTTTAGGGTTGTTTGTTGTTAGGGGGTTAGAGTTGTTTGTTGTTAGGGTGTGAGTGTTGTTTGTTGTTAGGGGTTTAGGGTTGTTTGTTGTTAGGGGTTTAAGGTTGTTTCTTGTTGGGGTTTAGTGGTTTTTGTTGTTAGGGTGTTAGTGTTGTTTGTTGTTAGGGTGTTAGTGGTTTGTGTTGTTAGGGGGTTAGTGTTGTTTGATGTTAGGGGGTTAGGGTTGTTTGTTGTTAGGGTGTTAGTGTTCTTTGATGTTAGGGGTTTAGGGTTGTTTGTTGTTAGGGTGTTAGTGTTCTTTGTTGTTAGGGGGTTAGTGTTGTTTCTTGTTACGGGGTTAGTGTTGTTTGTTGTTACGGGGTTAGGGTAGTTTCTTGTTAGGGGTTTAGTGTTGTTTTTTGTTAGGGTGTTAGTGTTTGTTGTTACGGGTTTAGGGTTGTTTCTTGTTGGGGTTTAGTGGTTTTTGTTGTTAGGGTGTTAGTGTTGTTTGTTGTTAGGGTGTTAGTGGTTTGTGTTGTTAGGGGGTTAGTGTTGTTTGATGTTAGGGGTTTAGGGTTGTTTGTTGTTAGGGGGTTAGTGTTTGTTGTTAGGTTGTTAGTGTTGTTTGTTGTTAGGGGTTTAGGGTTGTTTGTTGTTAGGGGTTTAAGGTTGTTTCTTGTTGGGGTTTAGTGGTTTTTGTTGTTAGGGTGTTAGTGTTGTTTGTTGTTAGGGTGTTAGTGGTTTGTGTTGTTAGGGTGTTAGTGTTGTTTGTTGTTAGGGGTTTAGGGTTGTTTGTTGTTAGGGGTTTAAGGTTGTTTCTTGTTGGGGTTTAGTGGTTTTTGTTGTTAGGGTGTTAGTGTTGTTTGTTGTTAGGGTGTTAGTGGTTTGTGTTGTTAAGGGGTTAGTGTTGTTTGATGTTAGGGGGTTAGGGTTGTTTCTTGTTACGGGGTTAGTGTTGTTTGCTGTTACGGGGTTAGGGTAGTTTCTTGTTAGGGGTTTAGTGTTGTTTTTTGTTAGGGGGTTAGTGTTTGTTGTTAGGGGGTTAGGGTTGTTTGTTGTTAGGGTGTTAGTGGTTTGTGTTGTTAGGGGGTTAGTGTTGTTTGATGTTAGGGGTTTAGGGTTGTTTGTTGTTAGGGGTTTAAGGTTGTTTCTTGTTGGGGTTTAGTGGTTTTTGTTGTTAGGGTGTTAGTGTTGTTTGATGTTAGGGTGTTAGTGGTTTGTGTTGTTAGGGGGTTAGTGTTGTTTGATGTTAGGGGTTTAGGGTTGTTTGTTGTTAGGGGGTTAGAGTTGTTTGTTGTTAGGGTGTTAGTGTTGTTTGTTGTTAGGTGTTTAGGGTTGTTTGTTGTTAGGGGTTTAAGGTTGTTTCGGGTTGGGGTTTAGTGGTTTTTGTTGTTAGGGTGTTAGTGTTGTTTGTTGTTAGGGTGTTAGTGGTTTGTGTTGTTAGGGCGTTAGTGTTGTTTGATGTTAGGGGTTTAGGGTTGTTTGTTGTTAGGGGTTTAAGGTTGTTTCTTGTTGGGGTTTAGTGGTTTTTGTTGTTAGGGTGTTAGTGTTGTTTGATGTTAGGGTGTTAGTGGTTTGTGTTGTTAGGGGGTTAGTGTTGTTTGATGTTAGGGATTTAGGGTTGTTTGTTGTTAGGGGGTTAGAGTTGTTTGTTGTTAGGGTGTTAGTGTTGTTTGTTGTTAGGGGTTTAGGGTTGTTTGTTGTTAGGGGTTTAAGGTTGTTTCTTGTTGGGGTTTAGTGGTTTTTGTTCTTAGGGTGTTAGTGTTGTTTGTTGTTAGGGTGTTAGTGGTTTGTGTTGTTAGGGGGTTAGTGTTGTTTGATGTTAGGGGTTTAGGGTTGTTTGTTGTTAGGGGGTTAGAGTTGTTTGTTGTTAGGGTGTTAGTGTTGTATGTTGTTAGGCGTTTAGGGTTGTTTGTTGTTAGGGGGTTAGGGTTGTTTGTTGTTAGGGTGTTAGTGTTCTTTGTTGTTAGGGGGTTAGGGTTGTTTCTTGTTACGGGGTTAGTGTTGTTTGTTGTTACGGGGTTAGGGTAGTTTCTTGTTAGGGGTTTAGTGTTGTTTTTTGTTAGGGGGTTAGTGTTTGTTGTTAGGGGTTTAGGGTTGTTTCTTGTTGGGGTTTAGTGGTTTTTGTTGTTAGGGTGTTAGTGTTGTTTGTTGTTAGGGTTTTAGTGGTTTGTGTTGTTAGGGGGTTAGTGTTGTTTGATGTTAGGGGTTTAGGGTTGTTTGTTGTTAGTGGGTTAGGGTTGTTTGTTGTTAGTGGGTTAGTGTTTTTGGTTTTCAGGGGTTAGGGTTGTTTGTTGTTAGGGTGTTAGTGTTCTTTGTTGTTAGGGGGTTAGTGTTGTTTGTTTTTACGGAGTTAGGGTAGTTTCTTGTTAGGGGTTTAGGGTTGTTTGTTGTTAGGGTGTTAGTGTTGTTTGTTGTTAGGGTGTTAGTGGTTTGTGTTGTTAGGGGGTTAGGATTGTTTGTTGTTAGGGTGTTAGTGTTGTTTGATGTTAGGGGTTTCGGGTTGTTTTTTGTTAGGGGGTTAGGGTTGTTTTTTGTTAGGGTGTTAGTGTTGTTTGTTGTTAGGGGTTTAGGGTTGTTTGTTGTTAGTGGGTTAATGTTGTTTGTTGTTAGTGGGTTAGTGTTTTTGGTTTTCAGGGGTTAGGGTTGTTTGTTGTTTGGGGGTAGTGTTTGTTGTTAGGGGGTTAGGGTTGTTTGTTGTTAGGGTGTTAGTGGTTTGTGTTGTTAGGGCGTTAGTGTTGGTTGATGTTAGGGGTTTAGGGTTGTTTGTTGTTAGGGGTTTAAGGTTGTTTCTTGTTGGGGTTTAGTGGTTTTTGTTGTTAGGGTGTTAGTGTTGTTTGATGTTAGGGTGTTAGTGGTTTGTGTTGTTAGGGGGTTAGTGTTGTTTGATGTTAGGGGTTTAGGGTTGTTTGTTGTTAGGGGGTTAGAGTTGTTTGTTGTTAGGGTGTTAGTGTTGTTTGTTGTTAGGGGTTTAGGGTTGTTTGTTGTTAGGGGTTTAAGGTTGTTTCTTGTTGGGGTTTAGTGGTTTTTGTTGTTAGGGTGTTAGTGTTGTTTGTTGTTAGAGTGTTAGTGGTTTGTGTTGTTAGGGGGTTAGTGTTGTTTGATGTTAGGGGTTTAGGGTTGTTTGTTGTTAGGGGGTTAGAGTTGTTTGTTGTTAGGGTGTTAGTGTTGTTTGTTGTTAGGGGTTTAGGGTTGTTTGTTGTTAGGGGTTTAAGGTTGTTTCTTGTGGGGCTGTAGTGGTTTTTGTTGTTAGGGTTTTAGTGTTGTTTGTTGTTAGGGTGTTAGTGGTTTGTGTTGTTAGGGGGTTAGTGTTGTTTGATGTTATGGGTTTAGGGTTGTTTGTTGTTAGGGGGTTAGAGTTGTTTGTTGTTAGGGTGTTAGGGTTGTTTGTTGTTAGGGGTTTAGGGTTGTTTGTTGTTAGGGGTTTAAGGTTGTTTCTTGTTGGGGTTTAGTGGTTTTTGTTGTTAGGGTGTTAGTGTTGTTTGTTGTTAGGGGTTTAGGGTTGTTTGTTGTTAGGGGGTTAGAGTTGTTTGTTGTTAGGGTGTTAGTGTTGGTTGATGTTAGGGGTTTAGGGTTGTTTGTTGTTAGGGGTTTAAGGTTGTTTCTTGTTGGGGTTTAGTGGTTTTTGTTGTTAGGGTGTTAGTGTTGTTTGATGTTAGGGTGTTAGTGGTTTGTGTTGTTAGGGGGTTAGTGTTGTTTGATGTTAGGGGTTTAGGGTTGTTTGTTGTTAGGGGGTTAGAGTTGTTTGTTGTTAGGGTGTTAGTGTTGTTTGTTGTTAGGGGTTTAGGGTTGTTTGTTGTTAGGGGTTTAAGGTTGTTTCTTGTTGGGGTTTAGTGGTTTTTGTTGTTAGGGTGTTAGTGTTGTTTGTTGTTAGAGTGTTAGTGGTTTGTGTTGTTAGGGGGTTAGTGTTGTTTGATGTTAGGGGTTTAGGGTTGTTTGTTGTTAGGGGGTTAGAGTTGTTTGTTGTTAGGGTGTTAGTGTTGTTTGTTGTTAGGGGTTTAGGGTTGTTTGTTGTTAGGGGTTTAAGGTTGTTTCTTGTGGGGCTGTAGTGGTTTTTGTTGTTAGGGTTTTAGTGTTGTTTGTTGTTAGGGTGTTAGTGGTTTGTGTTGTTAGGGGGTTAGTGTTGTTTGATGTTATGGGTTTAGGGTTGTTTGTTGTTAGGGGGTTAGAGTTGTTTGTTGTTAGGGTGTTAGGGTTGTTTGTTGTTAGGGGTTTAGGGTTGTTTGTTGTTAGGGGTTTAAGGTTGTTTCTTGCTGGGGTTTAGTGGTTTTTGTTGTTAGGGTGTTAGTGTTGTTTGTTGTTAGGGGTTTAGGGTTGTTTGTTGTTAGGGGGTTAGAGTTGTTTGTTGTTAGGGTGTTAGTGTTGTTTGATGTTAGGGGTTTAGGGTTGTTTGTTGTTAGGGGTTTAAGGTTGTTTCTTGTTGGGGTTTAGTGGTTTTTGTTGTTAGGGTGTTAGTGTTGTTTGTTGTTAGGGTGTTAGTGGTTTGTGTTGTTAGGGGGTTAGTGTTGTTTGATGTTAGGGGTTTAGGGTTGTTTGTTGTTAGGGGGTTAGAGTTGTTTGTTGTTAGGGTGTGAGTGTTGTTTGTTGTTAGGGGTTTAGGGTTGTTTGTTGTTAGGGGTTTAAGGTTGTTTCTTGTTGGGGTTTAGTGGTTTTTGTTGTTAGGGTGTTAGTGTTGTTTGTTGTTAGGGTGTTAGTGGTTTGTGTTGTTAGGGGGTTAGTGTTGTTTGATGTTAGGGGGTTAGGGTTGTTTGTTGTTAGGGTGTTAGTGTTCTTTGATGTTAGGGGTTTAGGGTTGTTTGTTGTTAGGGTGTTAGTGCTCTTTGTTGTTAGGGGGTTAGTGTTGTTTCTTGTTACGGGGTTAGTGTTGTTTGTTGTTACGGGGTTAGGGTAGTTTCTTGTTAGGGGTTTAGTGTTGTTTTTTGTTAGGGTGTTAGTGTTTGTTGTTACGGGTTTAGGGTTGTTTCTTGTTGGGGTTTAGTGGTTTTTGTTGTTAGGGTGTTAGTGTTGTTTGTTGTTAGGGTGTTAGTGGTTTGTGTTGTTAGGGGGTTAGTGTTGTTTGATGTTAGGGGTTTAGGGTTGTTTGTTGTTAGGGGGTTAGTGTTTGTTGTTAGGTTGTTAGTGTTGTTTGTTGTTAGGGGTTTAGGGTTGTTTGTTGTTAGGGGTTTAAGGTTGTTTCTTGTTGGGGTTTAGTGGTTTTTGTTGTTAGGGTGTTAGTGTTGTTTGTTGTTAGGGTGTTAGTGGTTTGTGTTGTTAGGGTGTTAGTGTTGTTTGTTGTTAGGGGTTTAGGGTTGTTTGTTGATAGGGGTTTAAGGTTGTTTCTTGTTGGGGTTTAGTGGTTTTTGTTGTTAGGGTGTTAGTGTTGTTTGTTGTTAGGGGTTTAGGGTTGTTTGTTGTTAGGGGGTTAGAGTTGTTTGTTGTTAGGGTGTTAGTGTTGTTTGATGTTAGGGGTTTAGGGTTGTTTGTTGTTAGGGGTTTAAGGTTGTTTCTTGTTGGGGTTTAGTGGTTTTTGTTGTTAGGGTGTTAGTGTTGTTTGTTGTTAGGGTGTTAGTGGTTTGTGTTGTTAGGGGGTTAGTGTTGTTTGATGTTAGGGGTTTAGGGTTGTTTGTTGTTAGGGGGTTAGAGTTGTTTGTTGTTAGGGTGTTAGTGTTGTTTGTTGTTAGGGGTTTAGGGTTGTTTGTTGTTAGGGGTTTAAGGTTGTTTCTTGTTGGGGTTTAGTGGTTTTTGTTGTTAGGGTGTTAGTGTTGTTTGTTGTTAGGGTGTTAGTGGTTTGTGTTGTTAGGGGGTTAGTGTTGTTTGATGTTAGGGGGTTAGGGTTGTTTGTTGTTAGGGTGTTAGTGTTCTTTGATGTTAGGGGTTTAGGGTTGTTTGTTGTTAGGGTGTTAGTGTTCTTTGTTGTTAGGGGGTTAGTGTTGTTTCTTGTTACGGGGTTAGTGTTGTTTGTTGTTACGGGGTTAGGGTAGTTTCTTGTTAGGGGTTTAGTGTTGTTTTTTGTTAGGGTGTTAGTGTTTGTTGTTACGGGTTTAGGGTTGTTTCTTGTTGGGGTTTAGTGGTTTTTGTTGTTAGGGTGTTAGTGTTGTTTGTTGTTAGGGTGTTAGTGGTTTGTGTTGTTAGGGGGTTAGTGTTGTTTGATGTTAGGGGTTTAGGGTTGTTTGTTGTTAGGGGGTTAGTGTTTGTTGTTAGGGTGATAGTGTTGTTTGTTGTTAGGGGTTTAGGGTTGTTTGTTGTTAGGGGTTTAAGGTTGTTTCTTGTTGGGGTTTAGTGGTTTTTGTTGTTAGGGTGTTAGTGTTGTTTGTTGTTAGGGTGTTAGTGGTTTGTGTTGTTAGGGGATTAGTGTTGTTTGATGTTAGGGGGTTAGGGTTGTTTCTTGTTACGGGGTTAGTGTTGTTTGCTGTTACGGGGTTAGGGTAGTTTCTTGTTAGGGGTTTAGTGTTGTTTTTTGTTAGGGAGTTAGTGTTTGTTGTTAGGGGGTTAGGGTTGTTTGTTGTTAGGGTGTTAGTGGTTTGTGTTGTTAGGGGGTTAGTGTTGTTTGATGTTAGGGGTTTAGGGTTGTTTGTTGTTAGGGGTTTAAGGTTGTTTCTTGTTGGGGTTTAGTGGTTTTTGTTGTTAGGGTGTTAGTGTTGTTTGATGTTAGGGTGTTAGTGGTTTGTGTTGTTAGGGGGTTAGTGTTGTTTGATGTTAGGGGTTTAGGGTTGTTTGTTGTTAGGGGGTTAGAGTTGTTTGTTGTTAGGGTGTTAGTGTTGTTTGTTGTTAGGTGTTTAGGGTTGTTTGTTGTTAGGGGTTTAAGGTTGTTTCGGGTTGGGGTTTAGTGGTTTTTGTTGTTAGGGTGTTAGTGTTGTTTGTTGTTAGGGTGTTAGTGGTTTGTGTTGTTAGGGCGTTAGTGTTGTTTGATGTTAGGGGTTTAGGGTTGTTTGTTGTTAGGGGTTTAAGGTTGTTTCTTGTTGGGGTTTAGTGGTTTTTGTTGTTAGGGTGTTAGTGTTGTTTGATGTTAGGGTGTTAGTGGTTTGTGTTGTTAGGGGGTTAGTGTTGTTTGATGTTAGGGGTTTAGGGTTGTTTGTTGTTAGGGGGTTAGAGTTGTTTGTTGTTAGGGTGTTAGTGTTGTTTGTTGTTAGGGGTTTAGGGTTGTTTGTTGTTAGGGGTTTAAGGTTGTTTCTTGTTGGGGTTTAGTGGTTTTTGTTCTTAGGGTGTTAGTGTTGTTTGTTGTTAGGGTGTTAGTGGTTTGTGTTGTTAGGGCGTTAGTGTTGTTTGATGTTAGGGGTTTAGGGTTGTTTGTTGTTAGGGGGTTAGAGTTGTTTGTTGTTAGGGTGTTAGTGTTGTTTGTTGTTAGGGGTTTAGGGTTGTTTGTTGTTAGGGGTTTAAGGTTGTTTCTTGTTGGGGTTTAGTGGTTTTTGTTCTTAGGGTGTTAGTGTTGTTTGTTGTTAGAGTGTTAGTGGTTTGTGTTGTTAGGGGGTTAGTGTTGTTTGATGTTAGGGGTTTAGGGTTGTTTGTTGTTAGGGGGTTAGAGTTGTTTGTTGTTAGGGTGTTAGTGTTGTTTGTTGTTAGGGGTTTAGGGCTGTTTGTTGTTAGGGGTTTAAGGTTGTTTCTTGTGGGGGTGTAGTGGTTTTTGTTGTTAGGGTTTTAGTGTTGTTTGTTGTTAGGGTGTTAGTGGTTTGTGTTGTTAGGGGGTTAGTGTTGTTTGATGTTATGGGTTTAGGGTTGTTTGTTGTTAGGGGGTTAGAGTTGTTTGTTGTTAGGGTGTTAGGGTTGTTTGTTGTTAGGGGTTTAGGGTTGTTTGTTGTTAGGGGTTTAAGGTTGTTTCTTGTTGGGGTTTAGTGGTTTTTGTTGTTAGTGTGTTAGAGTTGTTTGTTGTTAGGGGTTTAGGGTTGTTTGTTGTTAGGGGGTTAGAGTTGTTTGTTGTTAGGGTGTTAGTGTTGTTTGATGTTAGGGGTTTAGGGTTGTTTGTTGTTAGGGGTTTAAGGTTGTTTCTTGTTGGGGTTTAGTGGTTTTTGTTGTTAGGGTGTTAGTGTTGTTTGTTGTTAGGGTGTTAGTGGTTTGTGTTGTTAGGGGGTTAGTGTTGTTTGATGTTAGGGGTTTAGGGTTGTTTGTTGTTAGGGGGTTAGAGTTGTTTGTTGTTAGGGTGTGAGTGTTGTTTGTTGTTAGGGGTTTAGGGTTGTTTGTTGTTAGGGGTTTAAGGTTGTTTCTTGTTGGGGTTTAGTGGTTTTTGTTGTTAGGGTGTTAGTGTTGTTTGTTGTTAGGGTGTTAGTGGTTTGTGTTGTTAGGGGGTTAGTGTTGTTTGATGTTAGGGGGTTAGGGTTGTTTGTTGTTAGGGTGTTAGTGTTCTTTGATGTTAGGGGTTTAGGGTTGTTTGTTGTTAGGGTGTTAGTGTTCTTTGTTGTTAGGGGGTTAGTGTTGTTTCTTGTTACGGGGTTAGTGTTGTTTGTTGTTACGGGGTTAGGGTAGTTTCTTGTTAGGGGTTTAGTGTTGTTTTTTGTTAGGGTGTTAGTGTTTGTTGTTACGGGTTTAGGGTTGTTTCTTGTTGGGGTTTAGTGGTTTTTGTTGTTAGGGTGTTAGTGTTGTTTGTTGTTAGGGTGTTAGTGGTTTGTGTTGTTAGGGGGTTAGTGTTGTTTGATGTTAGGGGTTTAGGGTTGTTTGTTGTTAGGGGGTTAGTGTTTGTTGTTAGGTTGTTAGTGTTGTTTGTTGTTAGGGGTTTAGGGTTGTTTGTTGTTAGGGGTTTAAGGTTGTTTCTTGTTGGGGTTTAGTGGTTTTTGTTGTTAGGGTGTTAGTGTTGTTTGTTGTTAGGGTGTTAGTGGTTTGTGTTGTTAGGGTGTTAGTGTTGTTTGTTGTTAGGGGTTTAGGGTTGTTTGTTGTTAGGGGTTTAAGGTTGTTTCTTGTTGGGGTTTAGTGGTTTTTGTTGTTAGGGTGTTAGTGTTGTTTGTTGTTAGGGTGTTAGTGGTTTGTGTTGTTAAGGGGTTAGTGTTGTTTGATGTTAGGGCGTTAGGGTTGTTTCTTGTTACGGGGTTAGTGTTGTTTGCTGTTACGGGGTTAGGGTAGTTTCTTGTTAGGGGTTTAGTGTTGTTTTTTGTTAGGGGGTTAGTGTTTGTTGTTAGGGGGTTAGGGTTGTTTGTTGTTAGGGTGTTAGTGGTTTGTGTTATTAGGGGGTTAGTGTTGTTTGATGTTAGGGGTTTAGGGTTGTTTGTTGTTAGGGGTTTAAGGTTGTTTCTTGTTGGGGTTTAGTGGTTTTTGTTGTTAGGGTGTTAGTGT
Organism: Elephas maximus indicus; assembly: GCF_024166365.1. NCBI lineage: Eukaryota > Metazoa > Chordata > Mammalia > Proboscidea > Elephantidae > Elephas > Elephas maximus. The sequence goes on along the minus strand of NW_026060235.1, from coordinate 772,768 downwards.
TGTTTGATGTTAGGGTGTTAGTGGTTTGTGTTGTTAGGGGGTTAGTGTTGTTTGATGTTAGGGGTTTAGGGTTGTTTGTTGTTAGGGGGTTAGAGTTGTTTGTTGTTAGGGTGTTAGTGTTGTTTGTTGTTAGGTGTTTAGGGTTGTTTGTTGTTAGGGGTTTAAGGTTGTTTCGGGTTGGGGTTTAGTGGTTTTTGTTGTTAGGGTGTTAGTGTTGTTTGTTGTTAGGGTGTTAGTGGTTTGTGTTGTTAGGGCGTTAGTGTTGTTTGATGTTAGGGGTTTAGGGTTGTTTGTTGTTAGGGGTTTAAGGTTGTTTCTTGTTGGGGTTTAGTGGTTTTTGTTGTTAGGGTGTTAGTGTTGTTTGATGTTAGGGTGTTAGTGGTTTGTGTTGTTAGGGGGTTAGTGTTGTTTGATGTTAGGGATTTAGGGTTGTTTGTTGTTAGGGGGTTAGAGTTGTTTGTTGTTAGGGTGTTAGTGTTGTTTGTTGTTAGGGGTTTAGGGTTGTTTGTTGTTAGGGGTTTAAGGTTGTTTCTTGTTGGGGTTTAGTGGTTTTTGTTCTTAGGGTGTTAGTGTTGTTTGTTGTTAGGGTGTTAGTGGTTTGTGTTGTTAGGGGGTTAGTGTTGTTTGATGTTAGGGGTTTAGGGTTGTTTGTTGTTAGGGGGTTAGAGTTGTTTGTTGTTAGGGTGTTAGTGTTGTTTGTTGTTAGGCGTTTAGGGTTGTTTGTTGTTAGGGGGTTAGGGTTGTTTGTTGTTAGGGTGTTAGTGTTCTTTGTTGTTAGGGGGTTAGGGTTGTTTCTTGTTACGGGGTTAGTGTTGTTTGTTGTTACGGGGTTAGGGTAGTTTCTTGTTAGGGGTTTAGTGTTGTTTTTTGTTAGGGGGTTAGTGTTTGTTGTTAGGGGTTTAGGGTTGTTTCTTGTTGGGGTTTAGTGGTTTTTGTTGTTAGGGTGTTAGTGTTGTTTGTTGTTAGGGTGTTAGTGGTTTGTGTTGTTAGGGGGTTAGTGTTGTTTGATGTTAGGGGTTTAGGGTTGTTTGTTGTTAGTGGGTTAGGGTTGTTTGTTGTTAGTGGGTTAGTGTTTTTGGTTTTCAGGGGTTAGGGTTGTTTGTTGTTAGGGTGTTAGTGTTCTTTGTTGTTAGGGTGTTAGTGTTGTTTGTTGTTAGGGTGTTAGTGGTTTGTGTTGTTAGGGGGTTAGGATTGTTTGTTGTTAGGGTGTTAGTGTTGTTTGATGTTAGGGGTTTCGGGTTGTTTTTTGTTAGGGGGTTAGGGTTGTTTTTTGTTAGGGTGTTAGTGTTGTTTGTTGTTAGGGGTTTAGGGTTGTTTGTTGTTAGTGGGTTAATGTTGTTTGTTGTTAGTGGGTTAGTGTTTTTGGTTTTCAGGGGTTAGGGTTGTTTGTTGTTTGGGGGTAGTGTTTGTTGTTAGGGGGTTAGGGTTGTTTGTTGTTAGGGTGTTAGTGGTTTGTGTTGTTAGGGCGTTAGTGTTGTTTGATGTTAGGGGTTTAGGGTTGTTTGTTGTTAGGGGTTTAAGGTTGTTTCTTGTTGGGGTTTAGTGGTTTTTGTTGTTAGGGTGTTAGTGTTGTTTGATGTTAGGGTGTTAGTGGTTTGTGTTGTTAGGGGGTTAGTGTTGTTTGATGTTAGGGGTTTAGGGTTGTTTGTTGTTAGGGGGTTAGAGTTGTTTGTTGTTAGGGTGTTAGTGTTGTTTGTTGTTAGGGGTTTAGGGTTGTTTGTTGTTAGGGGTTTAAGGTTGTTTCTTGTTGGGGTTTAGTGGTTTTTGTTGTTAGGGTGTTAGTGTTGTTTGTTGTTAGAGTGTTAGTGGTTTGTGTTGTTAGGGGGTTAGTGTTGTTTGATGTTAGGGGTTTAGGGTTGTTTGTTGTTAGGGGGTTAGAGTTGTTTGTTGTTAGGGTGTTAGTGTTGTTTGTTGTTAGGGGTTTAGGGTTGTTTGTTGTTAGGGGTTTAAGGTTGTTTCTTGTGGGGGTGTAGTGGTTTTTGTTGTTAGGGTTTTAGTGTTGTTTGTTGTTAGGGTGTTAGTGGTTTGTGTTGTTAGGGGGTTAGTGTTGTTTGATGTTATGGGTTTAGGGTTGTTTGTTGTTAGGGGGTTAGAGTTGTTTGTTGTTAGGGTGTTAGGGTTGTTTGTTGTTAGGGGTTTAGGGTTGTTTGTTGTTAGGGGTTTAAGGTTGTTTCTTGTTGGGGTTTAGTGGTTTTTGTTGTTAGGGTGTTAGTGTTGTTTGTTGTTAGGGGTTTAGGGTTGTTTGTTGTTAGGGGGTTAGAGTTGTTTGTTGTTAGGGTGTTAGTGTTGTTTGATGTTAGGGGTTTAGGGTTGTTTGTTGTTAGGGGTTTAAGGTTGTTTCTTGTTGGGGTTTAGTGGTTTTTGTTGTTAGGGTGTTAGTGTTGTTTGTTGTTAGGGTGTTAGTGGTTTGTGTTGTTAGGGGGTTAGTGTTGTTTGATGTTAGGGGTTTAGGGTTGTTTGTTGTTAGGGGGTTAGAGTTGTTTGTTGTTAGGGTGTGAGTGTTGTTTGTTGTTAGGGGTTTAGGGTTGTTTGTTGTTAGGGGTTTAAGGTTGTTTCTTGTTGGGGTTTAGTGGTTTTTGTTGTTAGGGTGTTAGTGTTGTTTGTTGTTAGGGTGTTAGTGGTTTGTGTTGTTAGGGGGTTAGTGTTGTTTGATGTTAGGGGGTTAGGGTTGTTTGTTGTTAGGGTGTTAGTGTTCTTTGATGTTAGGGGTTTAGGGTTGTTTGTTGTTAGGGTGTTAGTGTTCTTTGTTGTTAGGGGGTTAGTGTTGTTTCTTGTTACGGGGTTAGTGTTGTTTGTTGTTACGGGGTTAGGGTAGTTTCTTGTTAGGGGTTTAGTGTTGTTTTTTGTTAGGGTGTTAGTGTTTGTTGTTACGGGTTTAGGGTTGTTTCTTGTTGGGGTTTAGTGGTTTTTGTTGTTAGGGTGTTAGTGTTGTTTGTTGTTAGGGTGTTAGTGGTTTGTGTTGTTAGGGGGTTAGTGTTGTTTGATGTTAGGGGTTTAGGGTTGTTTGTTGTTAGGGGGTTAGTGTTTGTTGTTAGGTTGTTAGTGTTGTTTGTTGTTAGGGGTTTAGGGTTGCTTCTTGTTAGGGGTTTAAGGTTGTTTCTTGTTGGGGTTTAGTGGTTTTTGTTGTTAGGGTGTTAGTGTTGTTTGTTGTTAGGGTGTTAGTGGTTTGTGTTGTTAGGGTGTTAGTGTTGTTTGTTGTTAGGGGTTTAGGGTTGTTTGTTGATAGGGGTTTAAGGTTGTTTCTTGTTGGGGTTTAGTGGTTTTTGTTGTTAGGGTGTTAGTGTTGTTTGTTGTTAGGGGTTTAGGGTTGTTTGTTGTTAGGGGGTTAGAGTTGTTTGTTGTTAGGGTGTTAGTGTTGTTTGATGTTAGGGGTTTAGGGTTGTTTGTTTTTAGGGGTTTAAGGTTGTTTCTTGTTGGGGTTTAGTGGTTTTTGTTGTTAGGGTGTTAGTGTTGTTTGTTGTTAGGGTGTTAGTGGTTTGTGTTGTTAGGGGGTTAGTGTTGTTTGATGTTAGGGGTTTAGGGTTGTTTGTTGTTAGGGGGTTAGAGTTGTTTGTTGTTAGGGTGTTAGTGTTGTTTGTTGTTAGGTGTTTAGGGTTGTTTGTTGTTAGGGGTTTAAGGTTGTTTCGGGTTGGGGTTTAGTGGTTTTTGTTGTTAGGGTGTTAGTGTTGTTTGTTGTTAGGGTGTTAGTGGTTTGTGTTGTTAGGGCGTTAGTGTTGTTTGATGTTAGGGGTTTAGGGTTGTTTGTTGTTAGGGGTTTAAGGTTGTTTCTTGTTGGGGTTTAGTGGTTTTTGTTGTTAGGGTGTTAGTGTTGTTTGATGTTAGGGTGTTAGTGGTTTGTGTTGTTAGGGGGTTAGTGTTGTTTGATGTTAGGGGTTTAGGGTTGTTTGTTGTTAGGGGGTTAGAGTTGTTTGTTGTTAGGGTGTTAGTGTTGTTTGTTGTTAGGGGTTTAGGGTTGTTTGTTGTTAGGGGTTTAAGGTTGTTTCTTGTTGGGGTTTAGTGGTTTTTGTTCTTAGGGTGTTAGTGTTGTTTGTTGTTAGGGTGTTAGTGGTTTGTGTTGTTAGGGCGTTAGTGTTGTTTGATGTTAGGGGTTTAGGGTTGTTTGTTGTTAGGGGGTTAGAGTTGTTTGTTGTTAGGGTGTTAGTGTTGTTTGTTGTTAGGGGTTTAGGGTTGTTTGTTGTTAGGGGTTTAAGGTTGTTTCTTGTTGGGGTTTAGTGGTTTTTGTTCTTAGGGTGTTAGTGTTGTTTGTTGTTAGAGTGTTAGTGGTTTGTGTTGTTAGGGGGTTAGTGTTGTTTGATGTTATGGGTTTAGGGTTGTTTGTTGTTAGGGGGTTAGAGTTGTTTGTTGTTAGGGTGTTAGGGTTGTTTGTTGTTAGGGGTTTCGGGTTGTTTGTTGTTAGGGGTTTAAGGTTGTTTCTTGTTGGGGTTTAGTGGTTTTTGTTGTTAGGGTGTTAGTGTTGTTTGTTGTTAGGGGTTTAGGGTTGTTTGTTGTTAGGGGGTTAGAGTTGTTTGTTGTTAGGGTGTTAGTGTTGTTTGATGTTAGGGGTTTAGGGTTGTTTGTTGTTAGGGGTTTAAGGTTGTTTCTTGTTGGGGTTTAGTGGTTTTTGTTCTTAGGGTGTTAGTGTTGTTTGTTGTTAGGGTGTTAGTGGTTTGTGTTGTTAGGGGGTTAGTGTTGTTTGATGTTAGGGGTTTAGGGTTGTTTGTTGTTAGGGGGTTAGAGTTGTTTGTTGTTAGGGTGTTAGTGTTGTTTGTTGTTAGGCGTTTAGGGTTGTTTGTTGTTAGGGGGTTAGGGTTGTTTGTTGTTAGGGTGTTAGTGTTCTTTGTTGTTAGGGGGTTAGGGTTGTTTCTTGTTACGGGGTTAGTGTTGTTTGTTGTTACGGGGTTAGGGTAGTTTCTTGTTAGGGGTTTAGTGTTGTTTTTTGTTAGGGGGTTAGTGTTTGTTGTTAGGGGTTTAGGGTTGTTTCTTGTTGGGGTTTAGTGGTTTTTGTTGTTAGGGTGTTAGTGTTGTTTGTTGTTAGGGTGTTAGTGGTTTGTGTTGTTAGGGGGTTAGTGTTGTTTGATGTTAGGGGTTTAGGGTTGTTTGTTGTTAGTGGGTTAGTGTTTTTGGTTTTCAGGGGTTAGGGTTGTTTGTTGTTAGGGTGTTAGTGTTCTTTGTTGTTAGGGTGTTAGTGTTGTTTGTTGTTAGGGTGTTAGTGGTTTGTGTTGTTAGGGGGTTAGGATTGTTTGTTGTTAGGGTGTTAGTGTTGTTTGATGTTAGGGGTTTCGGGTTGTTTTTTGTTAGGGGGTTAGGGTTGTTTTTTGTTAGGGTGTTAGTGTTGTTTGTTGTTAGGGGTTTAGGGTTGTTTGTTGTTAGTGGGTTAATGTTGTTTGTTGTTAGTGGGTAAGTGTTTTTGGTTTTCAGGGGTTAGGGTTGTTTGTTGTTTGGGGGTAGTGTTTGTTGTTAGGGGGTTAGGGTTGTTTGTTGTTAGGGTGTTAGTGGTTTGTGTTGTTAGGGCGTTAGTGTTGTTTGATGTTAGGGGTTTAGGGTTGTTTGTTGTTAGGGGTTTAAGGTTGTTTCTTGTTGGGGTTTAGTGGTTTTTGTTGTTAGGGTGTTAGTGTTGTTTGATGTTAGGGTGTTAGTGGTTTGTGTTGTTAGGGGGTTAGTGTTGTTTGATGTTAGGGGTTTAGGGTTGTTTGTTGTTAGGGGGTTAGAGTTGTTTGTTGTTAGGGTGTTAGTGTTGTTTGTTGTTAGGGGTTTAGGGTTGTTTGTTGTTAGGGGTTTAAGGTTGTTTCTTGTTGGGGTTTAGTGGTTTTTGTTGTTAGGGTGTTAGTGTTGTTTGTTGTTAGGGTGTTAGTGGTTTGTGTTGTTAGGGGGTTAGTGTTGTTTGATGTTATGGGTTTAGGGTTGTTTGTTGTTAGGGGGTTAGAGTTGTTTGTTGTTAGGGTGTTAGGGTTGTTTGTTGTTAGGGGTTTAGGGTTGTTTGTTGTTAGGGGTTTAAGGTTGTTTCTTGTTGGGGTTTAGTGGTTTTTGTTGTTAGGGTGTTAGTGTTGTTTGTTGTTAGGGGTTTAGGGTTGTTTGTTGTTAGGGGGTTAGAGTTGTTTGTTGTTAGGGTGTTAGTGTTGTTTGATGTTAGGGGTTTAGGGTTGTTTGTTGTTAGGGGTTTAAGGTTGTTTCTTGTTGGGGTTTAGTGGTTTTTGTTGTTAGGGTGTTAGTGTTGTTTGTTGTTAGGGTGTTAGTGGTTTGTGTTGTTAGGGGGTTAGTGTTGTTTGATGTTAGGGGTTTAGGGTTGTTTGTTGTTAGGGGGTTAGAGTTGTTTGTTGTTAGGGTGTGAGTGTTGTTTGTTGTTAGGGGTTTAGGGTTGTTTGTTGTTAGGGGTTTAAGGTTGTTTCTTGTTGGGGTTTAGTGGTTTTTGTTGTTAGGGTGTTAGTGTTGTTTGTTGTTAGGGTGTTAGTGGTTTGTGTTGTTAGGGGGTTAGTGTTGTTTGATGTTAGGGGGTTAGGGTTGTTTGTTGTTAGGGTGTTAGTGTTCTTTGATGTTAGGGGTTTAGGGTTGTTTGTTGTTAGGGTGTTAGTGTTCTTTGTTGTTAGGGGGTTAGTGTTGTTTCTTGTTACGGGGTTAGTGTTGTTTGTTGTTACGGGGTTAGGGTAGTTTCTTGTTAGGGGTTTAGTGTTGTTTTTTGTTAGGGTGTTAGTGTTTGTTGTTACGGGTTTAGGGTTGTTTCTTGTTGGGGTTTAGTGGTTTTTGTTGTTAGGGTGTTAGTGTTGTTTGTTGTTAGGGTGTTAGTGGTTTGTGTTGTTAGGGGGTTAGTGTTGTTTGATGTTAGGGGTTTAGGGTTGTTTGTTGTTAGGGGGTTAGTGTTTGTTGTTAGGTTGTTAGTGTTGTTTGTTGTTAGGGGTTTAGGGTTGCTTCTTGTTAGGGGTTTAAGGTTGTTTCTTGTTGGGGTTTAGTGGTTTTTGTTGTTAGGGTGTTAGTGTTGTTTGTTGTTAGGGTGTTAGTGGTTTGTGTTGTTAGGGTGTTAGTGTTGTTTGTTGTTAGGGGTTTAGGGTTGTTTGTTGATAGGGGTTTAAGGTTGTTTCTTGTTGGGGTTTAGTGGTTTTTGTTGTTAGGGTGTTAGTGTTGTTTGTTGTTAGGGGTTTAGGGTTGTTTGTTGTTAGGGGGTTAGAGTTGTTTGTTGTTAGGGTGTTAGTGTTGTTTGATGTTAGGGGTTTAGGGTTGTTTGTTTTTAGGGGTTTAAGGTTGTTTCTTGTTGGGGTTTAGTGGTTTTTGTTGTTAGGGTGTTAGTGTTGTTTGTTGTTAGGGTGTTAGTGGTTTGTGTTGTTAGGGGGTTAGTGTTGTTTGATGTTAGGGGTTTAGGGTTGTTTGTTGTTAGGGGGTTAGAGTTGTTTGTTGTTAGGGTGTTAGTGTTGTTTGTTGTTAGGTGTTTAGGGTTGTTTGTTGTTAGGGGTTTAAGGTTGTTTCGGGTTGGGGTTTAGTGGTTTTTGTTGTTAGGGTGTTAGTGTTGTTTGTTGTTAGGGTGTTAGTGGTTTGTGTTGTTAGGGCGTTAGTGTTGTTTGATGTTAGGGGTTTAGGGTTGTTTGTTGTTAGGGGTTTAAGGTTGTTTCTTGTTGGGGTTTAGTGGTTTTTGTTGTTAGGGTGTTAGTGTTGTTTGATGTTAGGGTGTTAGTGGTTTGTGTTGTTAGGGGGTTAGTGTTGTTTGATGTTAGGGGTTTAGGGTTGTTTGTTGTTAGGGGGTTAGAGTTGTTTGTTGTTAGGGTGTTAGTGTTGTTTGTTGTTAGGGGTTTAGGGTTGTTTGTTGTTAGGGGTTTAAGGTTGTTTCTTGTTGGGGTTTAGTGGTTTTTGTTCTTAGGGTGTTAGTGTTGTTTGTTGTTAGGGTGTTAGTGGTTTGTGTTGTTAGGGCGTTAGTGTTGTTTGATGTTAGGGGTTTAGGGTTGTTTGTTGTTAGGGGGTTAGAGTTGTTTGTTGTTAGGGTGTTAGTGTTGTTTGTTGTTAGGGGTTTAGGGTTGTTTGTTGTTAGGGGTTTAAGGTTGTTTCTTGTTGGGGTTTAGTGGTTTTTGTTCTTAGGGTGTTAGTGTTGTTTGTTGTTAGAGTGTTAGTGGTTTGTGTTGTTAGGGGGTTAGTGTTGTTTGATGTTATGGGTTTAGGGTTGTTTGTTGTTAGGGGGTTAGAGTTGTTTGTTGTTAGGGTGTTAGGGTTGTTTGTTGTTAGGGGTTTAGGGTTGTTTGTTGTTAGGGGTTTAAGGTTGTTTCTTGTTGGGGTTTAGTGGTTTTTGTTGTTAGGGTGTTAGTGTTGTTTGTTGTTAGGGGTTTAGGGTTGTTTGTTGTTAGGGGGTTAGAGTTGTTTGTTGTTAGGGTGTTAGTGTTGTTTGATGTTAGGGGTTTAGGGTTGTTTGTTGTTAGGGGTTTAAGGTTGTTTCTTGTTGGGGTTTAGTGGTTTTTGTTGTTAGGGTGTTAGTGTTGTTTGTTGTTAGGGTGTTAGTGGTTTGTGTTGTTAGGGGGTTAGTGTTGTTTGATGTTAGGGGTTTAGGGTTGTTTGTTGTTAGGGGGTTAGAGTTGTTTGTTGTTAGGGTGTGAGTGTTGTTTGTTGTTAGGGGTTTAGGGTTGTTTGTTGTTAGGGGTTTAAGGTTGTTTCTTGTTGGGGTTTAGTGGTTTTTGTTGTTAGGGTGTTAGTGTTGTTTGTTGTTAGGGTGTTAGTGGTTTGTGTTGTTAGGGGGTTAGTGTTGTTTGATGTTAGGGGGTTAGGGTTGTTTGTTGTTAGGGTGTTAGTGTTCTTTGATGTTAGGGGTTTAGGGTTGTTTGTTGTTAGGGTGTTAGTGTTCTTTGTTGTTAGGGGGTTAGTGTTGTTTCTTGTTACGGGGTTAGTGTTGTTTGTTGTTACGGGGTTAGGGTAGTTTCTTGTTAGGGGTTTAGTGTTGTTTTTTGTTAGGGTGTTAGTGTTTGTTGTTACGGGTTTAGGGTTGTTTCTTGTTGGGGTTTAGTGGTTTTTGTTGTTAGGGTGTTAGTGTTGTTTGTTGTTAGGGTGTTAGTGGTTTGTGTTGTTAGGGGGTTAGTGTTGTTTGATGTTAGGGGTTTAGGGTTGTTTGTTGTTAGGGGGTTAGTGTTTGTTGTTAGGTTGTTAGTGTTGTTTGTTGTTAGGGGTTTAGGGTTGTTTGTTGTTAGGGGTTTAAGGTTGTTTCTTGTTGGGGTTTAGTGGTTTTTGTTGTTAGGGTGTTAGTGTTGTTTGTTGTTAGGGTGTTAGTGGTTTGTGTTGTTAGGGTGTTAGTGTTGTTTGTTGTTAGGGGTTTAGGGTTGTTTGTTGTTAGGGGTTTAAGGTTGTTTCTTGTTGGGGTTTAGTGGTTTTTGTTGTTAGGGTGTTAGTGTTGTTTGTTGTTAGGGTGTTAGTGGTTTGTGTTGTTAAGGGGTTAGTGTTGTTTGATGTTAGGGGGTTAGGGTTGTTTCTTGTTACGGGGTTAGTGTTGTTTGCTGTTACGGGGTTAGGGTAGTTTCTTGTTAGGGGTTTAGTGTTGTTTTTTGTTAGGGGGTTAGTGTTTGTTGTTAGGGGGTTAGGGTTGTTTGTTGTTAGGGTGTTAGTGGTTTGTGTTGTTAGGGGGTTAGTGTTGTTTGATGTTAGGGGTTTAGGGTTGTTTGTTGTTAGGGGTTTAAGGTTGTTTCTTGTTGGGGTTTAGTGGTTTTTGTTGTTAGGGTGTTAGTGTTGTTTGATGTTAGGGTGTTAGTGGTTTGTGTTGTTAGGGGGTTAGTGTTGTTTGATGTTAGGGGTTTAGGGTTGTTTGTTGTTAGGGGGTTAGAGTTGTTTGTTGTTAGGGTGTTAGTGTTGTTTGTTGTTAGGTGTTTAGGGTTGTTTGTTGTTAGGGGTTTAAGGTTGTTTCGGGTTGGGGTTTAGTGGTTTTTGTTGTTAGGGTGTTAGTGTTGTTTGTTGTTAGGGTGTTAGTGGTTTGTGTTGTTAGGGCGTTAGTGTTGTTTGATGTTAGGGGTTTAGGGTTGTTTGTTGTTAGGGGTTTAAGGTTGTTTCTTGTTGGGGTTTAGTGGTTTTTGTTGTTAGGGTGTTAGTGTTGTTTGATGTTAGGGTGTTAGTGGTTTGTGTTGTTAGGGGGTTAGTGTTGTTTGATGTTAGGGGTTTAGGGTTGTTTGTTGTTAGGGGGTTAGAGTTGTTTGTTGTTAGGGTGTTAGTGTTGTTTGTTGTTAGGGGTTTAGGGTTGTTTGTTGTTAGGGGTTTAAGGTTGTTTCTTGTTGGGGTTTAGTGGTTTTTGTTCTTAGGGTGTTAGTGTTGTTTGTTGTTAGGGTGTTAGTGGTTTGTGTTGTTAGGGGGTTAGTGTTGTTTGATGTTAGGGGTTTAGGGTTGTTTGTTGTTAGGGGGTTAGAGTTGTTTGTTGTTAGGGTGTTAGTGTTGTTTGTTGTTAGGCGTTTAGGGTTGTTTGTTTTTAGGGGGTTAGGGTTGTTTGTTGTTAGGGTGTTAGTGTTCTTTGTTGTTAGGGGGTTAGGGTTGTTTCTTGTTACGGGGTTAGTGTTGTTTGTTGTTACGGGGTTAGGGTAGTTTCTTGTTAGGGGTTTAGTGTTGTTTTTTGTTAGGGGGTTAGTGTTTGTTGTTAGGGGTTTAGGGTTGTTTCTTGTTGGGGTTTAGTGGTTTTTGTTGTTAGGGTGTTAGTGTTGTTTGTTGTTAGGGTGTTAGTGGTTTGTGTTGTTAGGGGGTTAGTGTTGTTTGATGTTAGGGGTTTAGGGTTGTTTGTTGTTAGTGGGTTAGGGTTGTTTGTTGTTAGTGGGTTAGTGTTTTTGGTTTTCAGGGGTTAGGGTTGTTTGTTGTTAGGGTGTTAGTGTTCTTTGTTGTTAGGGGGTTAGTGTTGTTTGTTGTTACGGAGTTAGGGTAGTTTCTTGTTAGGGGTTTAGGGTTGTTTGTTGTTAGGGTGTTAGTGTTGTTTGTTGTTAGGGTGTTAGTGGTTTGTGTTGTTAGGGGGTTAGGATTGTTTGTTGTTAGGGTGTTAGTGTTGTTTGATGTTAGGGGTTTCGGGTTGTTTTTTGTTAGGGGGTTAGGGTTGTTTTTTGTTAGGGTGTTAGTGTTGTTTGTTGTTAGGGGTTTAGGGTTGTTTGTTGTTAGTGGGTTAATGTTGTTTGTTGTTAGTGGGTTAGTGTTTTTGGTTTTCAGGGGTTAGGGTTGTTTGTTGTTTGGGGGTAGTGTTTGTTGTTAGGGGGTTAGGGTTGTTTGTTGTTAGGGTGTTAGTGGTTTGTGTTGTTAGGGCGTTAGTGTTGTTTGATGTTAGGGGTTTAGGGTTGTTTGTTGTTAGGGGTTTAGGTTGTTTCTTGTTGGGGTTTAGTGGTTTTTGTTGTTAGGGTGTTAGTGTTGTTTGATGTTAGGGTGTTAGTGGTTTGTGTTGTTAGGGGGTTAGTGTTGTTTGATGTTAGAGGTTTAGGGTTGTTTGTTGTTAGGGGGTTAGAGTTGTTTGTTGTTAGGGTGTTAGTGTTGTTTGTTGTTAGGGGTTTAGGGTTGTTTGTTGTTAGGGGTTTAAGGTTGTTTCTTGTTGGGGTTTAGTGGTTTTTGTTGTTAGGGTGTTAGTGTTGTTTGTTGTTAGGGTGTTAGTGGTTTGTGTTGTTAGGGGGTTAGTGTTGTTTGATGTTAGGAGGTTAGGGTTGTTTGTTGTTAGGGTGTTAGTGTTCTTTGATGTTAGGGGTTTAGGGTTGTTTGTTGTTAGGGTGTTAGTGTTCTTTGTTGTTAGGGGGTTAGTGTTGTTTCTTGTTACGGGGTTAGTGTTGTTTGTTGTTACGGGGTTAGGGTAGTTTCTTGTTAGGGGTTTAGTGTTGTTTTTTGTTAGGGTGTTAGTGTTTGTTGTTACGGGTTTAGGGTTGTTTCTTGTTGGGGTTTAGTGGTTTTTGTTGTTAGGGTGTTAGTGTTGTTTGTTGTTAGGGTGTTAGTGGTTTGTGTTGTTAGGGGGTTAGTGTTGTTTGATGTTAGGGGTTTAGGGTTGTTTGTTGTTAGGGGGTTAGTGTTTGTTGTTAGGTTGTTAGTGTTGTTTGTTGTTAGGGGTTTAGGGTTGTTTGTTGGTAGGGGTTTAAGGTTGTTTCTTGTTGGGGTTTAGTGGTTTTTGTTGTTAGGGTGTTAGTGTTGTTTGTTGTTAGGGTGTTAGTGGTTTGTGTTGTTAGGGTGTTAGTGTTGTTTGTTGTTAGGGGTTTAGGGTTGTTTGTTGTTAGGGGTTTAAGGTTGTTTCTTGTTGGGGTTTAGTGGTTTTTGATGTTAGGGTGTTAGTGTTGTTTGTTGTTAGGGTGTTAGTGGTTTGTGTTGTTAAGGGGTTAGTGTTGTTTGATGTTAGGGGGTTAGGGTTGTTTCTTGTTACGGGGTTAGTGTTGTTTGCTGTTACGGGGTTAGGGTAGTTTCTTGTTAGGGGTTTAGTGTTGTTTTTTGTTAGGGGGTTAGTGTTTGTTGTTAGGGGGTTAGGGTTGTTTGTTGTTAGGGTGTTAGTGGTTTGTGTTGTTAGGGGGTTAGTGTTGTTTGATGTTAGGGGTTTAGGGTTGTTTGTTGTTAGGGGTTTAAGGTTGTTTCTTGTTGGGGTTTAGTGGTTTTTGTTGTTAGGGTGTTAGTGTTGTTTGATGTTAGGGTGTTAGTGGTTTGTGTTGTTAGGGGGTTAGTGTTGTTTGATGTTAGGGGTTTAGGGTTGTTTGTTGTTAGGGGGTTAGAGTTGTTTGTTGTTAGGGTGTTAGTGTTGTTTGTTGTTAGGTGTTTAGGGTTGTTTGTTGTTAGGGGTTTAAGGTTGTTTCGGGTTGGGGTTTAGTGGTTTTTGTTGTTAGGGTGTTAGTGTTGTTTGTTGTTAGGGTGTTAGTGGTTTGTGTTGTTAGGGCGTTAGTGTTGTTTGATGTTAGGGGTTTAGGGTTGTTTGTTGTTAGGGGTTTAAGGTTGTTTCTTGTTGGGGTTTAGTGGTTTTTGTTGTTAGGGTGTTAGTGTTGTTTGATGTTAGGGTGTTAGTGGTTTGTGTTGTTAGGGGGTTAGTGTTGTTTGATGTTAGGGGTTTAGGGTTGTTTGTTGTTAGGGGGTTAGAGTTGTTTGTTGTTAGGGTGTTAGTGTTGTTTGTTGTTAGGGGTTTAGGGTTGTTTGTTGTTAGGGGTTTAAGGTTGTTTCTTGTTGGGGTTTAGTGGTTTTTGTTGTTAGGGTGTTAGTGTTGTTTGTTGTTAGGGTGTTAGTGGTTTGTGTTGTTAGGGGGTTAGTGTTGTTTGATGTTAGGGGTTTAGGGTTGTTTGTTGTTAGGGGGTTAGAGTTGTTTGTTGTTAGGGTGTTAGTGTTGTTTGTTGTTAGGCGTTTAGGGTTGTTTGTTGTTAGGGGGTTAGGGTTGTGTGTTGTTAGGGTGTTAGTGTTCTTTGTTGTTAGGGGGTTAGGGTTGTTTCTTGTTACGGGGTTAGTGTTGTTTGTTGTTACGGGGTTAGGGTAGTTTCTTGTTAGGGGTTTAGTGTTGTTTTTTGTTAGGGGGTTAGTGTTTGTTGTTAGGGGTTTAGGGTTGTTTCTTGTTGGGGTTTAGTGGTTTTTGTTGTTAGGGTGTTAGTGTTGTTTGTTGTTAGGGTGTTAGTGGTTTGTGTTGTTAGGGGGTTAGTGTTGTTTGATGTTAGGGGTTTAGGGTTGTTTGTTGTTAGTGGGTTAGGGTTGTTTGTTGTTAGTGGGTTAGTGTTTTTGGTTTTCAGGGGTTAGGGTTGTTTGTTGTTAGGGTGTTAGTGTTCTTTGTTGTTAGGGGGTTAGTGTTGTTTGTTGTTACGGAGTTAGGGTAGTTTCTTGTTAGGGGTTTAGGGTTGTTTGTTGTTAGGGTGTTAGTGTTGTTTGTTGTTAGGGTGTTAGTGCTTTGTGTTGTTAGGGGGTTAGGATTGTTTGTTGTTAGGGTGTTAGTGTTGTTTGATGTTAGGGGTTTCGGGTTGTTTTTTGTTAGGGGGTTAGGGTTGTTTTTTGTTAGGGTGTTAGTGTTGTTTGTTGTTAGGGGTTTAGGGTTGTTTGTTGTTAGTGGGTTAATGTTGTTTGTTGTTAGTGGGTTAGTGTTTTTGGTTTTCAGGGGTTAGGGTTGTTTGTTGTTTGGGGGTAGTGTTTGTTGTTAGGGGGTTAGGGTTGTTTGTTGTTAGGGTGTTAGTGGTTTGTGTTGTTAGGGCGTTAGTGTTGTTTGATGTTAGGGGTTTAGGGTTGTTTGTTGTTAGGGGTTTAAGGTTGTTTCTTGTTGGGGTTTAGTGGTTTTTGTTGTTAGGGTGTTAGTGTTGTTTGATGTTAGGGTGTTAGTGGTTTGTGTTGTTAGGGGGTTAGTGTTGTTTGATGTTAGAGGTTTAGGGTTGTTTGTTGTTAGGGGGTTAGAGTTGTTTGTTGTTAGGGTGTTAGTGTTGTTTGTTGTTAGGGGTTTAGGGTTGTTTGTTGTTAGGGGTTTAAGGTTGTTTCTTGTTGGGGTTTAGTGGTTTTTGTTCTTAGGGTGTTAGTGTTGTTTGTTGTTAGGGTGTTAGTGGTTTGTGTTGTTAGGGCGTTAGTGTTGTTTGATGTTAGGGGTTTAGGGTTGTTTGTTGTTAGGGGGTTAGAGTTGTTTGTTGTTAGGGTGTTAGTGTTGTTTGTTGTTAGGGGTTTAGGGTTGTTTGTTGTTAGGGGTTTAAGGTTGTTTCTTGTTGGGGTTTAGTGGTTTTTGTTGTTAGGGTGTTAGTGTTGTTTGTTGTTAGAGTGTTAGTGGTTTGTGTTGTTAGGGGGTTAGTGTTGTTTGATGTTAGGGGTTTAGGGTTGTTTGTTGTTAGGGGGTTAGAGTTGTTTGTTGTTAGGGTGTTAGTGTTGTTTGTTGTTAGGGGTTTAGGGTTGTTTGTTGTTAGGGGTTTAAGGTTGTTTCTTGTGGGGGTGTCGTGGTTTTTGTTGTTAGGGTTTTAGTGTTGTTTGTTGTTAGGGTGTTAGTGGTTTGTGTTGTTAGGGGGTTAGTGTTGTTTGATGTTATGGGTTTAGGGTTGTTTGTTGTTAGGGGGTTAGAGTTGTTTGTTGTTAGGGTGTTAGGGTTGTTTGTTGTTAGGGGTTTAGGGTTGTTTGTTGTTAGGGGTTTAAGGTTGTTTCTTGTTGGGGTTTAGTGGTTTTTGTTGTTAGGGTGTTAGTGTTGTTTGTTGTTAGGGGTTTAGGGTTGTTTGTTGTTAGGGGGTTAGAGTTGTTTGTTGTTAGGGTGTTAGTGTTGTTTGATGTTAGGGGTTTAGGGTTGTTTGTTGTTAGGGGTTTAAGGTTGTTTCTTGTTGGGGTTTAGTGGTTTTTGTTGTTAGGGTGTTAGTGTTGTTTGTTGTTAGGGTGTTAGTGGTTTGTGTTGTTAGGGGGTTAGTGTTGTTTGATGTTAGGGGTTTAGGGTTGTTTGTTGTTAGGGGGTTAGAGTTGTTTGTTGTTAGGGTGTGAGTGTTGTTTGTTGTTAGGGGTTTAGGGTTGTTTGTTGTTAGGGGTTTAAGGTTGTTTCTTGTTGGGGTTTAGTGGTTTTTGTTGTTAGGGTGTTAGTGTTGTTTGTTGTTAGGGTGTTAGTGGTTTGTGTTGTTAGGGGGTTAGTGTTGTTTGATGTTAGGGGGTTAGGGTTGTTTGTTGTTAGGGTGTTAGTGTTCTTTGATGTTAGGGGTTTAGGGTTGTTTGTTGTTAGGGTGTTAGTGTTCTTTGTTGTTAGGGGGTTAGTGTTGTTTCTTGTTACGGGGTTAGTGTTGTTTGTTGTTACGGGGTTAGGGTAGTTTCTTGTTAGGGGTTTAGTGTTGTTTTTTGTTAGGGTGTTAGTGTTTGTTGTTACGGGTTTAGGGTTGTTTCTTGTTGGGGTTTAGTGGTTTTTGTTGTTAGGGTGTTAGTGTTGTTTGTTGTTAGGGTGTTAGTGGTTTGTGTTGTTAGGGGGTTAGTGTTGTTTGATGTTAGGGGTTTAGGGTTGTTTGTTGTTAGGGGGTTAGTGTTTGTTGTTAGGTTGTTAGTGTTGTTTGTTGTTAGGGGTTTAGGGTTGTTTGTTGTTAGGGGTTTAAGGTTGTTTCTTGTTGGGGTTTAGTGGTTTTTGTTGTTAGGGTGTTAGTGTTGTTTGTTGTTAGGGTGTTAGTGGTTTGTGTTGTTAGGGTGTTAGTGTTGTTTGTTGTTAGGGGTTTAGGGTTGTTTGTTGATAGGGGTTTAAGGTTGTTTCTTGTTGGGGTTTAGTGGTTTTTGTTGTTAGGGTGTTAGTGTTGTTTGTTGTTAGGGTGTTAGTGGTTTGTGTTGTTAAGGGGTTAGTGTTGTTTGATGTTAGGGGGTTAGGGTTGTTTCTTGTTACGGGGTTAGTGTTGTTTGCTGTTACGGGGTTAGGGTAGTTTCTTGTTAGGGGTTTAGTGTTGTTTTTTGTTAGGGGGTTAGTGTTTGTTGTTAGGGGGTTAGGGTTGTTTGTTGTTAGGGTGTTAGTGGTTTGTGTTGTTAGGGGGTTAGTGTTGTTTGATGTTAGGGGTTTAGGGTTGTTTGTTGTTAGGGGTTTAAGGTTGTTTCTTGTTGGGGTTTAGTGGTTTTTGTTGTTAGGGTGTTAGTGTTGTTTGATGTTAGGGTGTTAGTGGTTTGTGTTGTTAGGGGGTTAGTGTTGTTTGATGTTAGGGGTTTAGGGTTGTTTGTTGTTAGGGGGTTAGAGTTGTTTGTTGTTAGGGTGTTAGTGTTGTTTGTTGTTAGGTGTTTAGGGTTGTTTGTTGTTAGGGGTTTAAGGTTGTTTCGGGTTGGGGTTTAGTGGTTTTTGTTGTTAGGGTGTTAGTGTTGTTTGTTGTTAGGGTGTTAGTGGTTTGTGTTGTTAGGGCGTTAGTGTTGTTTGATGTTAGGGGTTTAGGGTTGTTTGTTGTTAGGGGTTTAAGGTTGTTTCTTGTTGGGGTTTAGTGGTTTTTGTTGTTAGGGTGTTAGTGTTGTTTGATGTTAGGGTGTTAGTGGTTTGTGTTGTTAGGGGGTTAGTGTTGTTTGATGTTAGGGGTTTAGGGTTGTTTGTTGTTAGGGGGTTAGAGTTGTTTGTTGTTAGGGTGTTAGTGTTGTTTGTTGTTAGGGGTTTAGGGTTGTTTGTTGTTAGGGGTTTAAGGTTGTTTCTTGTTGGGGTTTAGTGGTTTTTGTTCTTAGGGTGTTAGTGTTGTTTGTTGTTAGGGTGTTAGTGGTTTGTGTTGTTAGGGGGTTAGTGTTGTTTGATGTTAGGGGTTTAGGGTTGTTTGTTGTTAGGGGGTTAGAGTTGTTTGTTGTTAGGGTGTTAGTGTTGTTTGTTGTTAGGCGTTTAGGGTTGTTTGTTGTTAGGGGGTTAGGGTTGTTTGTTGTTAGGGTGTTAGTGTTCTTTGTTGTTAGGGGGTTAGGGTTGTTTCTTGTTACGGGGTTAGTGTTGTTTGTTGTTACGGGGTTAGGGTAGTTTCTTGTTAGGGGTTTAGTGTTGTTTTTTGTTAGGGGGTTAGTGTTTGTTGTTAGGGGTTTAGGGTTGTTTCTTGTTGGGGTTTAGTGGTTTTTGTTGTTAGGGTGTTAGTGTTGTTTGTTGTTAGGGTGTTAGTGGTTTGTGTTGTTAGGGGGTTAGTGTTGTTTGATGTTAGGGGTTTAGGGTTGTTTGTTGTTAGTGGGTTAGGGTTGTTTGTTGTTAGTGGGTTAGTGTTTTTGGTTTTCAGGGGTTAGGGTTGTTTGTTGTTAGGGTGTTAGTGTTCTTTGTTGTTAGGGGGTTAGTGTTGTTTGTTGTTACGGAGTTAGGGTAGTTTCTTGTTAGGGGTTTAGGGTTGTTTGTTGTTAGGGTGTTAGTGTTGTTTGTTGTTAGGGTGTTAGTGGTTTGTGTTGTTAGGGCGTTAGGATTGTTTGTTGTTAGGGTGTTAGTGTTGTTTGATGTTAGGGGTTTCGGGTTGTTTTTTGTTAGGGGGTTAGGGTTGTTTTTTGTTACGGTGTTAGTGTTGTTTGTTGTTAGGGGTTTAGGGTTGTTTGTTGTTAGTGGGTTAATGTTGTTTGTTGTTAGTGGGTTAGTGTTTTTGGTTTTCAGGGGTTAGGGTTGTTTGTTGTTTGGGGGTAGTGTTTGTTGTTAGGGGGTTAGGGTTGTTTGTTGTTAGGGTGTTAGTGGTTTGTGTTGTTAGGGTGTTAGTGTTGTTTGATGTTAGGGGTTTAGGGTTGTTTGTTGTTAGGGGGTTAGGGTTGTTTGTTGTTAGGGTGTTAGTGGTTTGTGTTGTTAGGGGGTTAGTGTTGTTTGATGTTAGGGGTTTAGGGTTGTTTGTTGTTAGGGGGTTAGAGTTGTTTGTTGATAGGGTGTTAGTGTTGTTTGTTGTTAGGGGTTTAGGGTTGTTTGTTGTTAGGGGTTTAAGGTTGTTTCTTGTTGGGGTTTAGTGGTTTTTGTTGTTAGGGTGTTAGTGTTGTTTGTTGTTAGGGTGTTAGTGGTTTGTGTTGTTAGGGGGTTAGTGTTGTTTGATGTTAGGGGTTTAGGGTTGTTTGTTGTTAGGGGGTTAGAGTTGTTTGTTGTTAGGGTGTTAGTGTTGTTTGTTGTTAGGGGTTTAGGGTTGTTTGTTGTTAGGGGTTTAGGGTTGTTTGTTGTTAGGGGTTTAAGGTTGTTTCTTTTTGGGGTTTAGTGGTTTTTGTTGTTAGGGTGTTAGTGTTGTTTGTTGTTAGGGTGTTAGTGGTTTGTGTTGTTAGGGGGTTAGTGTTGTTTGATGTTAGGGGTTTAGGGTTGTTTGTTGTTAGGGGGTTAGAGTTGTTTGTTGTTAGGGTGTTAGTGTTGTTTGTTGTTAGGGGTTTAGGGTTGTTTGTTGTTAGGGGTTTAAGGTTGTTTCTTGTTGGGGTTTAGTGGTTTTTGTTGTTAGGGTGTTAGTGTTGTTTGTTGTTAGGGTGTTAGTGGTTTGTGTTGTTAGGGGGTTAGTGTTGTTTGATGTTAGGGGTTTAGGGTTGTTTGTTGTTAGGGGGTTAGAGTTGTTTGTTGTTAGGGTGTGAGTGTTGTTTGTTGTTAGGGGTTTAGGGTTGTTTGTTGTTAGGGGTTTAAGGTTGTTTCTTGTTGGGGTTTAGTGGTTTTTGTTGTTAGGGTGTTAGTGTTGTTTGTTGTTAGGGTGTTAGTGGTTTGTGTTGTTAGGGGGTTAGTGTTGTTTGATGTTAGGGGGTTAGGGTTGTTTGTTGTTAGGGTGTTAGTGTTCTTTGATGTTAGGGGTTTAGGGTTGTTTGTTGTTAGGGTGTTAGTGTTCTTTGTTGTTAGGGGGTTAGTGTTGTTTCTTGTTACGGGGTTAGTGTTGTTTGTTGTTACGGGGTTAGGGTAGTTTCTTGTTAGGGGTTTAGTGTTGTTTTTTGTTAGGGTGTTAGTGTTTGTTGTTACGGGTTTAGGGTTGTTTCTTGTTGGGGTTTAGTGGTTTTTGTTGTTAGGGTGTTAGTGTTGTTTGTTGTTAGGGTGTTAGTGGTTTGTGTTGTTAGGGGGTTAGTGTTGTTTGATGTTAGGGGTTTAGGGTTGTTTGTTGTTAGGGGGTTAGTGTTTGTTGTTAGGTTGTTAGTGTTGTTTGTTGTTAGGGGTTTAGGGTTGTTTGTTGTTAGGGGTTTAAGGTTGTTTCTTGTTGGGGTTTAGTGGTTTTTGTTGTTAGGGTGTTAGTGTTGTTTGTTGTTAGGGTGTTAGTGGTTTGTGTTGTTAGGGTGTTAGTGTTGTTTGTTGTTAGGGGTTTAGGGTTGTTTGTTGATAGGGGTTTAAGGTTGTTTCTTGTTGGGGTTTAGTGGTTTTTGTTGTTAGGGTGTTAGTGTTGTTTGTTGTTAGGGTGTTAGTGGTTTGTGTTGTTAAGGGGTTAGTGTTGTTTGATGTTAGGGGGTTAGGGTTGTTTCTTGTTACGGGGTTAGTGTTGTTTGCTGTTACGGGGTTAGGGTAGTTTCTTGTTAGGGGTTTAGTGTTGTTTTTTGTTAGGGGGTTAGTGTTTGTTGTTAGGGGGTTAGGGTTGTTTGTTGTTAGGGTGTTAGTGGTTTGTGTTGTTAGGGGGTTAGTGTTGTTTGATGTTAGGGGTTTAGGGTTGTTTGTTGTTAGGGGTTTAAGGTTGTTTCTTGTTGGGGTTTAGTGGTTTTTGTTGTTAGGGTGTTAGTGTTGTTTGATGTTAGGGTGTTAGTGGTTTGTGTTGTTAGGGGGTTAGTGTTGTTTGATGTTAGGGGTTTAGGGTTGTTTGTTGTTAGGGGGTTAGAGTTGTTTGTTGTTAGGGTGTTAGTGTTGTTTGTTGTTAGGTGTTTAGGGTTGTTTGTTGTTAGGGGTTTAAGGTTGTTTCGGGTTGGGGTTTAGTGGTTTTTGTTGTTAGGGTGTTAGTGTTGTTTGTTGTTAGGGTGTTAGTGGTTTGTGTTGTTAGGGCGTTAGTGTTGTTTGATGTTAGGGGTTTAGGGTTGTTTGTTGTTAGGGGTTTAAGGTTGTTTCTTGTTGGGGTTTAGTGGTTTTTGTTGTTAGGGTGTTAGTGTTGTTTGATGTTAGGGTGTTAGTGGTTTGTGTTGTTAGGGGGTTAGTGTTGTTTGATGTTAGGGGTTTAGGGTTGTTTGTTGTTAGGGGGTTAGAGTTGTTTGTTGTTAGGGTGTTAGTGTTGTTTGTTGTTAGGGGTTTAGGGTTGTTTGTTGTTAGGGGTTTAAGGTTGTTTCTTGTTGGGGTTTAGTGGTTTTTGTTCTTAGGGTGTTAGTGTTGTTTGTTGTTAGGGTGTTAGTGGTTTGTGTTGTTAGGGGGTTAGTGTTGTTTGATGTTAGGGGTTTAGGGTTGTTTGTTGTTAGGGGGTTAGAGTTGTTTGTTGTTAGGGTGTTAGTGTTGTTTGTTGTTAGGCGTTTAGGGTTGTTTGTTGTTAGGGGGTTAGGGTTGTTTGTTGTTAGGGTGTTAGTGTTCTTTGTTGTTAGGGGGTTAGGGTTGTTTCTTGTTACGGGGTTAGTGTTGTTTGTTGTTACGGGGTTAGGGTAGTTTCTTGTTAGGGGTTTAGTGTTGTTTTTTGTTAGGGGGTTAGTGTTTGTTGTTAGGGGTTTAGGGTTGTTTCTTGTTGGGGTTTAGTGGTTTTTGTTGTTAGGGTGTTAGTGTTGTTTGTTGTTAGGGTGTTAGTGGTTTGTGTTGTTAGGGGGTTAGTGTTGTTTGATGTTAGGGGTTTAGGGTTGTTTGTTGTTAGTGGGTTAGGGTTGTTTGTTGTTAGTGGGTTAGTGTTTTTGGTTTTCAGGGGTTAGGGTTGTTTGTTGTTAGGGTGTTAGTGTTCTTTGTTGTTAGGGGGTTAGTGTTGTTTGTTGTTACGGAGTTAGGGTAGTTTCTTGTTAGGGGTTTAGGGTTGTTTGTTGTTAGGGTGTTAGTGTTGTTTGTTGTTAGGGTGTTAGTGGTTTGTGTTGTTAGGGGGTTAGGATTGTTTGTTGTTAGGGTGTTAGTGTTGTTTGATGTTAGGGGTTTCGGGTTGTTTTTTGTTAGGGGGTTAGGGTTGTTTTTTGTTACGGTGTTAGTGTTGTTTGTTGTTAGGGGTTTAGGGTTGTTTGTTGTTAGTGGGTTAATGTTGTTTGTTGTTAGTGGGTTAGTGTTTTTGGTTTTCAGGGGTTAGGGTTGTTTGTTGTTTGGGGGTAGTGTTTGTTGTTAGGGGGTTAGGGTTGTTTGTTGTTAGGGTGTTAGTGGTTTGTGTTGTTAGGGTGTTAGTGTTGTTTGATGTTAGGGGTTTAGGGTTGTTTGTTGTTAGGGGGTTAGTGTTGTTTGTTGTTAGGGTGTTAGTGGTTTGTGTTGTTAGGGGGTTAGTGTTGTTTGATGTTAGGGGTTTAGGGTTGTTTGTTGTTAGGGGGTTAGAGTTGTTTGTTGATAGGGTGTTAGTGTTGTTTGTTGTTAGGGGTTTAGGGTTGTTTGTTGTTAGGGGTTTAAGGTTGTTTCTTGTTGGGGTTTAGTGGTTTTTGTTGTTAGGGTGTTAGTGTTGTTTGTTGTTAGGGTGTTAGTGGTTTGTGTTGTTAGGGGGTTAGTGTTGTTTGATGTTAGGGGTTTAGGGTTGTTTGTTGTTAGGGGGTTAGAGTTGTTTGTTGTTAGGGTGTTAGTGTTGTTTGTTGTTAGGGGTTTAGGGTTGTTTGTTGTTAGGGGTTTAGGGTTGTTTGTTGTTAGGGGTTTAAGGTTGTTTCTTTTTGGGGTTTAGTGGTTTTTGTTGTTAGGGTGTTAGTGTTGTTTGTTGTTAGGGTGTTAGTGGTTTGTGTTGTTAGGGGGTTAGTGTTGTTTGATTTTAGGGGTTTAGGGTTGTTTGTTGTTAGGGGGTTAGAGTTGTTTGTTGTTAGGGTGTTAGTGTTGTTTGTTGTTAGGGGTTTAGGGTTGTTTGTTGTTAGGGGTTTAAGGTTGTTTCTTGTTGGGGTTTAGTGGTTTTTGTTGTTAGGGTGTTAG
Source organism: Elephas maximus indicus (assembly GCF_024166365.1). Lineage (NCBI taxonomy): Eukaryota > Metazoa > Chordata > Mammalia > Proboscidea > Elephantidae > Elephas > Elephas maximus. The sequence goes on along the minus strand of NW_026060235.1, from coordinate 750,567 downwards.
TGTTGTTTGTTGTTAGGGTGTTAGTGGTTTGTGTTGTTAGGGGGTTAGTGTTGTTTGATGTTAGGGGTTTAGGGTTGTTTTTTGTTAGGGGTTTAGAGTTGTTTGTTGTTAGGGTGTTAGTGTTGTTTGTTGTTAGGGGTTTAGGGTTGTTTGTTGTTAGGGGTTTAAGGTTGTTTCTTGTTGGGTTTTAGTGGTTTTTGTTGTTAGGGTGTTAGTGCTTTGTGTTGTTAGGGGGTTAGTGTTGTTTGATGTTAGGGGTTTAGGGTTGTTCGTTGTTAGGGGGTTAGAGTTGTTTGTTGTTAGGTTGTTAGTGTTGTTTGTTGTTAGGGGTTTAGGGTTGTTTGTTGTTAGGGGTTTAAGGTTGTTTCTTGTTGGGGTTTAGTGGTTTTTGTTGTTAGGGTGTTAGTGTTGTTTGTTGTTAGGGTGTTAGTGGTTTGTGTTGTTAGGGGGTTAGTGTTGTTTGATGTTAGGGGTTTAGGGTTGTTTGTTGTTAGGGGGTTAGAGTTGTTTGTTGTTAGGGTGTTAGTGTTGTTTGTTGTTAGGGGTTTAGGCTTGTTTGTTGTTAGGGGGTTAGAGTTGTTTGTTGTTAGGGTGTTAGTGTTGTTTGATGTTAGGGGTTTAGGGTTGTTTGTTGTTAGTGGGTTACGGTTGTTTGTTGTTAGTGGGTTAGTGTTTTTGGTTTTCAGGGGTTAGGGTTGTTTGTTGTTTGGGGGTTAGTGTTTGTTGTTAGGGGGTTAGGGTTGTTTGTTGTTAGGGTTTTAGTGGTTTGTTTTGTTAGGGTGTTAGTGTTGTTTGATGTTAGGGGTTTAGGGTTGTTTGTTGTTAGGGGGTTAGGGTTGTTTGTTGTTAGGGTGTTAGTGTTGTTTGTTGTTAGGTGTTTAGGGTTGTTTGTTGTTAGGGGTTTAAGGTTGTTTCTTGTTGGGGTTTAGTGGTTTTTGTTGTTGGGGTGTTAGTGTTGTTTGTTGTTAGAGTGTTAGTGGTTTGTGTTGTTAGGGGGTTAGTGTTGTTTGATGTTAGGGGTTTAGGGTTGTTTGTTGTTAGGGGGTTAGAGTTGTTTGTTGTTAGGGTGTTAGTGTTGTTTGTTGTTAGGGGTTTAGGGTTGTTTGTTGTTAGGGGTTTAAGGTTGTTTCTTGTGGGGGTGTAGTGGTTTTTGTTGTTAGGGTTTTAGTGTTGTTTGTTGTTAGGGTGTTAGTGGTTTGTGTTGTTAGGGGGTTAGTGTTGTTTGATGTTATGGGTTTAGGGTTGTTTGTTGTTAGGGGGTTAGAGTTGTTTGTTGTTAGGGTGTTAGGGTTGTTTGTTGTTAGGGGTTTAGGGTTGTTTGTTGTTAGGGGTTTAAGGTTGTTTCTTGTTGGGGTTTAGTGGTTTTTGTTGTTAGTGTGTTAGTGTTGTTTGTTGTTAGGGGTTTAGGGTTGTTTGTTGTTAGGGGGTTAGAGTTGTTTGTTGTTAGGGTGTTAGTGTTGTTTGATGTTAGGGGTTTAGGGTTGTTTGTTGTTAGGGGTTTAAGGTTGTTTCTTGTTGGGGTTTAGTGGTTTTTGTTGTTAGGGTGTTAGTGTTGTTTGTTGTTAGGGTGTTAGTGGTTTGTGTTGTTAGGGGGTTAGTGTTGTTTGATGTTAGGGGTTTAGGGTTGTTTGTTGTTAGGGGGTTAGAGTTGTTTGTTGTTAGGGTGTGAGTGTTGTTTGTTGTTAGGGGTTTAGGGTTGTTTGTTGTTAGGGGTTTAAGGTTGTTTCTTGTTGGGGTTTAGTGGTTTTTGTTGTTAGGGTGTTAGTGTTGTTTGTTGTTAGGGTGTTAGTGGTTTGTGTTGTTAGGGGGTTAGTGTTGTTTGATGTTAGGGGGTTAGGGTTGTTTGTTGTTAGGGTGTTAGTGTTCTTTGATGTTAGGGGTTTAGGGTTGTTTGTTGTTAGGGTGTTAGTGTTCTTTGTTGTTAGGGGGTTAGTGTTGTTTCTTGTTACGGGGTTAGTGTTGTTTGTTGTTACGGGGTTAGGGTAGTTTCTTGTTAGGGGTTTAGTGTTGTTTTTTGTTAGGGTGTTAGTGTTTGTTGTTACGGGTTTAGGGTTGTTTCTTGTTGGGGTTTAGTGGTTTTTGTTCTTAGGGTGTTAGTGTTGTTTGTTGTTAGGGTGTTAGTGGTTTGTGTTGTTAGGGGGTTAGTGTTGTTTGATGTTAGGGGTTTAGGGTTGTTTGTTGTTAGGGGGTTAGTGTTTGTTGTTAGGTTGTTAGTGTTGTTTGTTGTTAGGGGTTTAGGGTTGTTTGTTGTTAGGGGTTTAAGGTTGTTTCTTGTTGGGGTTTAGTGGTTTTTGTTGTTAGGGTGTTAGTGTTGTTTGTTGTTAGGGTGTTAGTGGTTTGTGTTGTTAGGGTGTTAGTGTTGTTTGTTGTTAGGGGTTTAGGGTTGTTTGTTGTTAGGGGTTTAAGGTTGTTTCTTGTTGGGGTTTAGTGGTTTTTGTTGTTAGGGTGTTAGTGTTGTTTGTTGTTAGGGTGTTAGTGGTTTGTGTTGTTAAGGGGTTAGTGTTGTTTGATGTTAGGGGGTTAGGGTTGTTTCTTGTTACGGGGTTAGTGTTGTTTGCTGTTACGGGGTTAGGGTAGTTTCTTGTTAGGGGTTTAGTGTTGTTTTTTGTTAGGGGGTTAGTGTTTGTTGTTAGGGGGTTAGGGTTGTTTGTTGTTAGGGTGTTAGTGGTTTGTGTTGTTAGGGGGTTAGTGTTGTTTGATGTTAGGGGTTTAGGGTTGTTTGTTGTTAGGGGTTTAAGGTTGTTTCTTGTTGGGGTTTAGTGGTTTTTGTTGTTAGGGTGTTAGTGTTGTTTGATGTTAGGGTGTTAGTGGTTTGTGTTGTTAGGGGGTTAGTGTTGTTTGATGTTAGGGGTTTAGGGTTGTTTGTTGTTAGGGGGTTAGAGTTGTTTGTTGTTAGGGTGTTAGTGTTGTTTGTTGTTAGGTGTTTAGGGTTGTTTGTTGTTAGGGGTTTAAGGTTGTTTCGGGTTGGGGTTTAGTGGTTTTTGTTGTTAGGGTGTTAGTGTTGTTTGTTGTTAGGGTGTTAGTGGTTTGTGTTGTTAGGGCGTTAGTGTTGTTTGATGTTAGGGGTTTAGGGTTGTTTGTTGTTAGGGGTTTAAGGTTGTTTCTTGTTGGGGTTTAGTGGTTTTTGTTGTTAGGGTGTTAGTGTTGTTTGATGTTAGGGTGTTAGTGGTTTGTGTTGTTAGGGGGTTAGTGTTGTTTGATGTTAGGGATTTAGGGTTGTTTGTTGTTAGGGGGTTAGAGTTGTTTGTTGTTAGGGTGTTAGTGTTGTTTGTTGTTAGGGGTTTAGGGTTGTTTGTTGTTAGGGGTTTAAGGTTGTTTCTTGTTGGGGTTTAGTGGTTTTTGTTCTTAGGGTGTTAGTGTTGTTTGTTGTTAGGGTGTTAGTGGTTTGTGTTGTTAGGGGGTTAGTGTTGTTTGATGTTAGGGGTTTAGGGTTGTTTGTTGTTAGGGGGTTAGAGTTGTTTGTTGTTAGGGTGATAGTGTTGTATGTTGTTAGGCGTTTAGGGTTGTTTGTTGTTAGGGGGTTAGGGTTGTTTGTTGTTAGGGTGTTAGTGTTCTTTGTTGTTAGGGGGTTAGGGTTGTTTCTTGTTACGGGGTTAGTGTTGTTTGTTGTTACGGGGTTAGGGTAGTTTCTTGTTAGGGGTTTAGTGTTGTTTTTTGTTAGGGGGTTAGTGTTTGTTGTTAGGGGTTTAGGGTTGTTTCTTGTTGGGGTTTAGTGGTTTTTGTTGTTAGGGTGTTAGTGTTGTTTGTTGTTAGGGTGTTAGTGGTTTGTGTTGTTAGGGGGTTAGTGTTGTTTGATGTTAGGGGTTTAGGGTTGTTTGTTGTTAGTGGGTTAGGGTTGTTTGTTGTTAGTGGGTTAGTGTTTTTGGTTTTCAGGGGTTAGGATTGTTTGTTGTTAGGGTGTTAGTGTTCTTTGTTGTTAGGGGGTTAGTGTTGTTTGTTTTTACGGAGTTAGGGTAGTTTCTTGTTAGGGGTTTAGGGTTGTTTGTTGTTAGGGTGTTAGTGTTGTTTGTTGTTAGGGTGTTAGTGGTTTGTGTTGTTAGGGGGTTAGGATTGTTTGTTGTTAGGGTGTTAGTGTTGTTTGATGTTAGGGGTTTCGGGTTGTTTTTTGTTAGGGGGTTAGGGTTGTTTTTTGTTAGGGTGTTAGTGTTGTTTGTTGTTAGGGGTTTAGGGTTGTTTGTTGTTAGTGGGTTAATGTTGTTTGTTGTTAGTGGGTTAGTGTTTTTGGTTTTCAGGGGTTAGGGTTGTTTGTTGTTTGGGGGTAGTGTTTGTTGTTAGGGGGTTAGGGTTGTTTGTTGTTAGGGTGTTAGTGGTTTGTGTTGTTAGGGCGTTAGTGTTGGTTGATGTTAGGGGTTTAGGGTTGTTTGTTGTTAGGGGTTTAAGGTTGTTTCTTGTTGGGGTTTAGTGGTTTTTGTTGTTAGGGTGTTAGTGTTGTTTGATGTTAGGGTGTTAGTGGTTTGTGTTGTTAGGGGGTTAGTGTTGTTTGATGTTAGGGGTTTAGGGTTGTTTGTTGTTAGGGGGTTAGAGTTGTTTGTTGTTAGGGTGTTAGTGTTGTTTGTTGTTAGGGGTTTAGGGTTGTTTGTTGTTAGGGGTTTAAGGTTGTTTCTTGTTGGGGTTTAGTGGTTTTTGTTGTTAGGGTGTTAGTGTTGTTTGTTGTTAGAGTGTTAGTGGTTTGTGTTGTTAGGGGGTTAGTGTTGTTTGATGTTAGGGGTTTAGGGTTGTTTGTTGTTAGGGGGTTAGAGTTGTTTGTTGTTAGGGTGTTAGTGTTGTTTGTTGTTAGGGGTTTAGGGTTGTTTGTTGTTAGGGGTTTAAGGTTGTTTCTTGTGGGGGTGTAGTGGTTTTTGTTGTTAGGGTTTTAGTGTTGTTTGTTGTTAGGGTGTTAGTGGTTTGTGTTGTTAGGGGGTTAGTGTTGTTTGATGTTATGGGTTTAGGGTTGTTTGTTGTTAGGGGGTTAGAGTTGTTTGTTGTTAGGGTGTTAGGGTTGTTTGTTGTTAGGGGTTTAGGGTTGTTTGTTGTTAGGGGTTTAAGGTTGTTTCTTGTTGGGGTTTAGTGGTTTTTGTTGTTAGGGTGTTAGTGTTGTTTGTTGTTAGGGGTTTAGGGTTGTTTGTTGTTAGGGGGTTAGAGTTGTTTGTTGTTAGGGTGTTAGTGTTGTTTGATGTTAGGGGTTTAGGGTTGTTTGTTGTTAGGGGTTTAAGGTTGTTTCTTGTTGGGGTTTAGTGGTTTTTGTTGTTAGGGTGTTAGTGTTGTTTGTTGTTAGGGTGTTAGTGGTTTGTGTTGTTAGGGGGTTAGTGTTGTTTGATGTTAGGGGTTTAGGGTTGTTTGTTGTTAGGGGGTTAGAGTTGTTTGTTGTTAGGGTGTGAGTGTTGTTTGTTGTTAGGGGTTTAGGGTTGTTTGTTGTTAGGGGTTTAAGGTTGTTTCTTGTTGGGGTTTAGTGGTTTTTGTTGTTAGGGTGTTAGTGTTGTTTGTTGTTAGGGTGTTAGTGGTTTGTGTTGTTAGGGGGTTAGTGTTGTTTGATGTTAGGGCGTTAGGGTTGTTTGTTGTTAGGGTGTTAGTGTTCTTTGATGTTAGGGGTTTAGGGTTGTTTGTTGTTAGGGTGTTAGTGTTCTTTGTTGTTAGGGGGTTAGTGTTGTTTCTTGTTACGGGGTTAGTGTTGTTTGTTGTTACGAGGTTAGGGTAGTTTCTTGTTAGGGGTTTAGTGTTGTTTTTTGTTAGGGTGTTAGTGTTTGTTGTTACGGGTTTAGGGTTGTTTCTTGTTGGGGTTTATTGGTTTTTGTTGTTAGGGTGTTAGTGTTGTTTGTTGTTAGGGTGTTAGTGGTTTGTGTTGTTAGGGGGTTAGTGTTGTTTGATGTTAGGGGTTTAGGGTTGTTTGTTGTTAGGGGGTTAGTGTTTGTTGTTAGGTTGTTAGTGTTGTTTGTTGTTAGGGGTTTAGGGTTGCTTGTTGTTAGGGGTTTAAGGTTGTTTCTTGTTGGGGTTTAGTGGTTTTTGTTGTTAGGGTGTTAGTGGTTTGTGTTGTTAGGGTGTTAGTGTTGTTTGTTGTTAGGGGTTTAGGGTTGTTTGTTGATAGGGGTTTAAGGTTGTTTCTTGTTGGGGTTTAGTGGTTTTTGTTGTTAGGGTGTTAGTGTTGTTTGTTGTTAGGGGTTTAGGGTTGTTTGTTGTTAGGGGGTTAGAGTTGTTTGTTGTTAGGGTGTTAGTGTTGTTTGATGTTAGGGGTTTAGGGTTGTTTGTTGTTAGGGGTTTAAGGTTGTTTCTTGTTGGGGTTTAGTGGTTTTTGTTGTTAGGGTGTTAGTGTTGTTTGTTGTTAGGGTGTTAGTGGTTTGTGTTGTTAGGGGGTTAGTGTTGTTTGATGTTAGGGGTTTAGGGTTGTTTGTTGTTAGGGGGTTAGAGTTGTTTGTTGTTAGGGTGTTAGTGTTGTTTGTTGTTAGGTGTTTAGGGTTGTTTGTTGTTAGGGGTTTAAGGTTGTTTCGGGTTGGGGTTTAGTGGTTTTTGTTGTTAGGGTGTTAGTGTTGTTTGTTGTTAGGGTGTTAGTGGTTTGTGTTGTTAGGGCGTTAGTGTTGTTTGATGTTAGGGGTTTAGGGTTGTTTGTTGTTAGGGGTTTAAGGTTGTTTCTTGTTGGGGTTTAGTGGTTTTTGTTGTTAGGGTGTTAGTGTTGTTTGATGTTAGGGTGTTAGTGGTTTGTGTTGTTAGGGGGTTAGTGTTGTTTGATGTTAGGGGTTTAGGGTTGTTTGTTGTTAGGGGGTTAGAGTTGTTTGTTGTTAGGGTGTTAGTGTTGTTTGTTGTTAGGGGTTTAGGGTTGTTTGTTGTTAGGGGTTTAAGGTTGTTTCTTGTGGGGGTGTAGTGGTTTTTGTTGTTAGGGTTTTAGTGTTGTTTGTTGTTAGGGTGTTAGTGGTTTGTGTTGTTAGGGGGTTAGTGTTGTTTGATGTTATGGGTTTAGGGTTGTTTGTTGTTAGGGGGTTAGAGTTGTTTGTTGTTAGGGTGTTAGGGTTGTTTGTTGTTAGGGGTTTAGGGTTGTTTGTTGTTAGGGGTTTAAGGTTGTTTCTTGTTGGGGTTTAGTGGTTTTTGTTGTTAGGGTGTTAGTGTTGTTTGTTGTTAGGGGTTTAGGGTTGTTTGTTGTTAGGGGGTTAGAGTTGTTTGTTGTTAGGGTGTTAGTGTTGTTTGATGTTAGGGGTTTAGGGTTGTTTGTTGTTAGGGGTTTAAGGTTGTTTCTTGTTGGGGTTTAGTGGTTTTTGTTGTTAGGGTGTTAGTGTTGTTTGTTGTTAGGGTGTTAGTGGTTTGTGTTGTTAGGGGGTTAGTGTTGTTTGATGTTAGGGGTTTAGGGTTGTTTGTTGTTAGGGGGTTAGAGTTGTTTGTTGTTAGGGTGTGAGTGTTGTTTGTTGTTAGGGGTTTAGGGTTGTTTGTTGTTAGGGGTTTAAGGTTGTTTCTTGTTGGGGTTTAGTGGTTTTTGTTGTTAGGGTGTTAGTGTTGTTTGTTGTTAGGGTGTTAGTGGTTTGTGTTGTTAGGGGGTTAGTGTTGTTTGATGTTAGGGGGTTAGGGTTGTTTGTTGTTAGGGTGTTAGTGTTCTTTGATGTTAGGGGTTTAGGGTTGTTTGTTGTTAGGGTGTTAGTGTTCTTTGTTGTTAGGGGGTTAGTGTTGTTTCTTGTTACGGGGTTAGTGTTGTTTGTTGTTACGGGGTTAGGGTAGTTTCTTGTTAGGGGTTTAGTGTTGTTTTTTGTTAGGGTGTTAGTGTTTGTTGTTACGGGTTTAGGGTTGTTTCTTGTTGGGGTTTAGTGGTTTTTGTTGTTAGGGTGTTAGTGTTGTTTGTTGTTAGGGTGTTAGTGGTTTGTGTTGTTAGGGGGTTAGTGTTGTTTGATGTTAGGGGTTTAGGGTTGTTTGTTGTTAGGGGGTTAGTGTTTGTTGTTAGGTTGTTAGTGTTGTTTGTTGTTAGGGGTTTAGGGTTGTTTGTTGTTAGGGGTTTAAGGTTGTTTCTTGTTGGGGTTTAGTGGTTTTTGTTGTTAGGGTGTTAGTGTTGTTTGTTGTTAGGGTGTTAGTGGTTTGTGTTGTTAGGGTGTTAGTGTTGTTTGTTGTTAGGGGTTTAGGGTTGTTTGTTGTTAGGGGTTTAAGGTTGTTTCTTGTTGGGGTTTAGTGGTTTTTGTTGTTAGGGTGTTAGTGTTGTTTGTTGTTAGGGTGTTAGTGGTTTGTGTTGTTAAGGGGTTAGTGTTGTTTGATGTTAGGGGGTTAGGGTTGTTTCTTGTTACGGGGTTAGTGTTGTTTGCTGTTACGGGGTTAGGGTAGTTTCTTGTTAGGGGTTTAGTGTTGTTTTTTGTTAGGGGGTTAGTGTTTGTTGTTAGGGGGTTAGGGTTGTTTGTTGTTAGGGTGTTAGTGGTTTGTGTTGTTAGGGGGTTAGTGTTGTTTGATGTTAGGGGTTTAGGGTTGTTTGTTGTTAGGGGTTTAAGGTTGTTTCTTGTTGGGGTTTAGTGGTTTTTGTTGTTAGGGTGTTAGTGTTGTTTGATGTTAGGGTGTTAGTGGTTTGTGTTGTTAGGGGGTTAGTGTTGTTTGATGTTAGGGGTTTAGGGTTGTTTGTTGTTAGGGGGTTAGAGTTGTTTGTTGTTAGGGTGTTAGTGTTGTTTGTTGTTAGGTGTTTAGGGTTGTTTGTTGTTAGGGGTTTAAGGTTGTTTCGGGTTGGGGTTTAGTGGTTTTTGTTGTTAGGGTGTTAGTGTTGTTTGTTGTTAGGGTGTTAGTGGTTTGTGTTGTTAGGGCGTTAGTGTTGTTTGATGTTAGGGGTTTAGGGTTGTTTGTTGTTAGGGGTTTAAGGTTGTTTCTTGTTGGGGTTTAGTGGTTTTTGTTGTTAGGGTGTTAGTGTTGTTTGATGTTAGGGTGTTAGTGGTTTGTGTTGTTAGGGGGTTAGTGTTGTTTGATGTTAGGGGTTTAGGGTTGTTTGTTGTTAGGGGGTTAGAGTTGTTTGTTGTTAGGGTGTTAGTGTTGTTTGTTGTTAGGGGTTTAGGGTTGTTTGTTGTTAGGGGTTTAAGGTTGTTTCTTGTTGGGGTTTAGTGGTTTTTGTTCTTAGGGTGTTAGTGTTGTTTGTTGTTAGGGTGTTAGTGGTTTGTGTTGTTAGGGGGTTAGTGTTGTTTGATGTTAGGGGTTTAGGGTTGTTTGTTGTTAGGGGGTTAGAGTTGTTTGTTGTTAGGGTGTTAGTGTTGTTTGTTGTTAGGCGTTTAGGGTTGTTTGTTGTTAGGGGGTTAGGGTTGTTTGTTGTTAGGGTGTTAGTGTTCTTTGTTGTTAGGGGGTTAGGGTTGTTTCTTGTTACGGGGTTAGTGTTGTTTGTTGTTACGGGGTTAGGGTAGTTTCTTGTTAGGGGTTTAGTGTTGTTTTTTGTTAGGGGGTTAGTGTTTGTTGTTAGGGGTTTAGGGTTGTTTCTTGTTGGGGTTTAGTGGTTTTTGTTGTTAGGGTGTTAGTGTTGTTTGTTGTTAGGGTGTTAGTGGTTTGTGTTGTTAGGGGGTTAGTGTTGTTTGATGTTAGGGGTTTAGGGTTGTTTGTTGTTAGTGGGTTAGGGTTGTTTGTTGTTAGTGGGTTAGTGTTTTTGGTTTTCAGGGGTTAGGGTTGTTTGTTGTTAGGGTGTTAGTGTTCTTTGTTGTTAGGGGGTTAGTGTTGTTTGTTGTTACGGAGTTAGGGTAGTTTCTTGTTAGGGGTTTAGGGTTGTTTGTTGTTAGGGTGTTAGTGTTGTTTGTTGTTAGGGTGTTAGTGGTTTGTGTTGTTAGGGGGTTAGGATTGTTTGTTGTTAGGGTGTTAGTGTTGTTTGATGTTAGGGGTTTCGGGTTGTTTTTTGTTAGGGGGTTAGGGTTGTTTTTTGTTAGGGTGTTAGTGTTGTTTGTTGTTAGGGGTTTAGGGTTGTTTGTTGTTAGTGGGTTAATGTTGTTTGTTGTTAGTGGGTTAGTGTTTTTGGTTTTCAGGGGTTAGGGTTGTTTGTTGTTTGGGGGTAGTGTTTGTTGTTAGGGGGTTAGGGTTGTTTTTTGTTAGGGTGTTAGTGGTTTGTGTTGTTAGGGCGTTAGTGTTGTTTGATGTTAGGGGTTTAGGGTTGTTTGTTGTTAGGGGTTTAGGTTGTTTCTTGTTGGGGTTTAGTGGTTTTTGTTGTTAGGGTGTTAGTGTTGTTTGATGTTAGGGTGTTAGTGGTTTGTGTTGTTAGGGGGTTAGTGTTGTTTGATGTTAGAGGTTTAGGGTTGTTTGTTGTTAGGGGGTTAGAGTTGTTTGTTGTTAGGGTGTTAGTGTTGTTTGTTGTTAGGGGTTTAGGGTTGTTTGTTGTTAGGGGTTTAAGGTTGTTTCTTGTTGGGGTTTAGTGGTTTTTGTTGTTAGAGTGTTAGTGTTGTTTGTTGTTAGGGTGTTAGTGGTTTGTGTTGTTAGGGGGTTAGTGTTGTTTGATGTTAGGGGGTTAGGGTTGTTTGTTGTTAGGGTGTTAGTGTTCTTTGATGTTAGGGGTTTAGGGTTGTTTGTTGTTAGGGTGTTAGTGTTCTTTGTTGTTAGGGGGTTAGTGTTGTTTCTTGTTACGGGGTTAGTGTTGTTTGTTGTTACGGGGTTAGGGTAGTTTCTTGTTAGGGGTTTAGTGTTGTTTTTTGTTAGGGTGTTAGTGTTTGTTGTTACGGGTTTAGGGTTGTTTCTTGTTGGGGTTTAGTGGTTTTTGTTGTTAGGGTGTTAGTGTTGTTTGTTGTTAGGGTGTTAGTGGTTTGTGTTGTTAGGGGGTTAGTGTTGTTTGATGTTAGGGGTTTAGGGTTGTTTGTTGTTAGGGGGTTAGTGTTTGTTGTTAGGTTGTTAGTGTTGTTTGTTGTTAGGGGTTTAGGGTTGTTTGTTGTTAGGGGTTTAAGGTTGTTTCTTGTTGGGGTTTAGTGGTTTTTGTTGTTAGGGTGTTAGTGTTGTTTGTTGTTAGGGTGTTAGTGGTTTGTGTTGTTAGGGTGTTAGTGTTGTTTGTTGTTAGGGGTTTAGGGTTGTTTGTTGTTAGGGGTTTAAGGTTGTTTCTTGTTGGGGTTTAGTGGTTTTTGATGTTAGGGTGTTAGTGTTGTTTGTTGTTAGGGTGTTAGTGGTTTGTGTTGTTAAGGGGTTAGTGTTGTTTGATGTTAGGGGGTTAGGGTTGTTTCTTGTTACGGGGTTAGTGTTGTTTGCTGTTACGGGGTTAGGGTAGTTTCTTGTTAGGGGTTTAGTGTTGTTTTTTGTTAGGGGGTTAGTGTTTGTTGTTAGGGGGTTAGGGTTGTTTGTTGTTAGGGTGTTAGTGGTTTGTGTTGTTAGGGGGTTAGTGTTGTTTGATGTTAGGGGTTTAGGGTTGTTTGTTGTTAGGGGTTTAAGGTTGTTTCTTGTTGGGGTTTAGTGGTTTTTGTTGTTAGGGTGTTAGTGTTGTTTGATGTTAGGGTGTTAGTGGTTTGTGTTGTTAGGGGGTTAGTGTTGTTTGATGTTAGGGGTTTAGGGTTGTTTGTTGTTAGGGGGTTAGAGTTGTTTGTTGTTAGGGTGTTAGTGTTGTTTGTTGTTAGGTGTTTAGGGTTGTTTGTTGTTAGGGGTTTAAGGTTGTTTCGGGTTGGGGTTTAGTGGTTTTTGTTGTTAGGGTGTTAGTGTTGTTTGTTGTTAGGGTGTTAGTGGTTTGTGTTGTTAGGGCGTTAGTGTTGTTTGATGTTAGGGGTTTAGGGTTGTTTGTTGTTAGGGGGTTAGAGTTGTTTGTTGTTAGGGTGTTAGTGTTGTTTGTTGTTAGGGGTTTAGGGTTGTTTGTTGTTAGGGGTTTAAGGTTGTTTCTTGTGGGGGTGTAGTGGTTTTTGTTGTTAGGGTTTTAGTGTTGTTTGTTGTTAGGGTGTTAGTGGTTTGTGTTGTTAGGGGGTTAGTGTTGTTTGATGTTATGGGTTTAGGGTTGTTTGTTGTTAGGGGGTTAGAGTTGTTTGTTGTTAGGGTGTTAGGGTTGTTTGTTGTTAGGGGTTTAGGGTTGTTTGTTGTTAGGGGTTTAAGGTTGTTTCTTGTTGGGGTTTAGTGGTTTTTGTTGTTAGGGTGTTAGTGTTGTTTGTTGTTAGGGGTTTAGGGTTGTTTGTTGTTAGGGGGTTAGAGTTGTTTGTTGTTAGGGTGTTAGTGTTGTTTGATGTTAGGGGTTTAGGGTTGTTTGTTGTTAGGGGTTTAAGGTTGTTTCTTGTTGGGGTTTAGTGGTTTTTGTTGTTAGGGTGTTAGTGTTGTTTGTTGTTAGGGTGTTAGTGGTTTGTGTTGTTAGGGGGTTAGTGTTGTTTGATGTTAGGGGTTTAGGGTTGTTTGTTGTTAGGGGGTTAGAGTTGTTTGTTGTTAGGGTGTGAGTGTTGTTTGTTGTTAGGGGTTTAGGGTTGTTTGTTGTTAGGGGTTTAAGGTTGTTTCTTGTTGGGGTTTAGTGGTTTTTGTTGTTAGGGTGTTAGTGTTGTTTGTTGTTAGGGTGTTAGTGGTTTGTGTTGTTAGGGGGTTAGTGTTGTTTGATGTTAGGGGGTTAGGGTTGTTTGTTGTTAGGGTGTTAGTGTTCTTTGATGTTAGGGGTTTAGGGTTGTTTGTTGTTAGGGTGTTAGTGTTCTTTGTTGTTAGGGGGTTAGTGTTGTTTCTTGTTACGGGGTTAGTGTTGTTTGTTGTTACGGGGTTAGGGTAGTTTCTTGTTAGGGGTTTAGTGTTGTTTTTTGTTAGGGTGTTAGTGTTTGTTGTTACGGGTTTAGGGTTGTTTCTTGTTGGGGTTTAGTGGTTTTTGTTGTTAGGGTGTTAGTGTTGTTTGTTGTTAGGGTGTTAGTGGTTTGTGTTGTTAGGGGGTTAGTGTTGTTTGATGTTAGGGGTTTAGGGTTGTTTGTTGTTAGGGGGTTAGTGTTTGTTGTTAGGTTGTTAGTGTTGTTTGTTGTTAGGGGTTTAGGGTTGTTTGTTGTTAGGCGTTTAAGGTTGTTTCTTGTTGGGGTTTAGTGGTTTTTGTTGTTAGGGTGTTAGTGTTGTTTGTTGTTAGGGTGTTAGTGTTTTGTGTTGTTAGGGTGTTAGTGTTGTTTGTTGTTAGGGGTTTAGGGTTGTTTGTTGTTAGGGGTTTAAGGTTGTTTCTTGTTGGGGTTTAGTGGTTTTTGTTGTTAGGGTGTTAGTGTTGTTTGTTGTTAGGGTGTTAGTGGTTTGTGTTGTTAAGGGGTTAGTGTTGTTTGATGTTAGGGGGTTAGGGTTGTTTCTTGTTACGGGGTTAGTGTTGTTTGCTGTTACGGGGTTAGGGTAGTTTCTTGTTAGGGGTTTAGTGTTGTTTTTTGTTAGGGGGTTAGTGTTTGTTGTTAGGGGGTTAGGGTTGTTTGTTGTTAGGGTGTTAGTGGTTTGTGTTGTTAGGGGGTTAGTGTTGTTTGATGTTAGGGGTTTAGGGTTGTTTGTTGTTAGGGGTTTAAGGTTGTTTCTTGTTGGGGTTTAGTGGTTTTTGTTGTTAGGGTGTTAGTGTTGTTTGATGTTAGGGTGTTAGTGGTTTGTGTTGTTAGGGGGTTAGTGTTGTTTGATGTTAGGGGTTTAGGGTTGTTTGTTGTTAGGGGGTTAGAGTTGTTTGTTGTTAGGGTGTTAGTGTTGTTTGTTGTTAGGTGTTTAGGGTTGTTTGTTGTTAGGGGTTTAAGGTTGTTTCGGGTTGGGGTTTAGTGGTTTTTGTTGTTAGGGTGTTAGTGTTGTTTGTTGTTAGGGTGTTAGTGGTTTGTGTTGTTAGGGCGTTAGTGTTGTTTGATGTTAGGGGTTTAGGGTTGTTTGTTGTTAGGGGTTTAAGGTTGTTTCTTGTTGGGGTTTAGTGGTTTTTGTTGTTAGGGTGTTAGTGTTGTTTGATGTTAGGGTGTTAGTGGTTTGTGTTGTTAGGGGGTTAGTGTTGTTTGATGTTAGGGGTTTAGGGTTGTTTGTTGTTAGGGGGTTAGAGTTGTTTGTTGTTAGGGTGTTAGTGTTGTTTGTTGTTAGGGGTTTAGGGTTGTTTGTTGTTAGGGGTTTAAGGTTGTTTCTTGTTGGGGTTTAGTGGTTTTTGTTCTTAGGGTGTTAGTGTTGTTTGTTGTTAGGGTGTTAGTGGTTTGTGTTGTTAGGGGGTTAGTGTTGTTTGATGTTAGGGGTTTAGGGTTGTTTGTTGTTAGGGGGTTAGAGTTGTTTGTTGTTAGGGTGTTAGTGTTGTTTGTTGTTAGGCGTTTAGGGTTGTTTGTTTTTAGGGGGTTAGGGTTGTTTGTTGTTAGGGTGTTAGTGTTCTTTGTTGTTAGGGGGTTAGGGTTGTTTCTTGTTACGGGGTTAGTGTTGTTTGTTGTTACGGGGTTAGGGTAGTTTCTTGTTAGGGGTTTAGTGTTGTTTTTTGTTAGGGGGTTAGTGTTTGTTGTTAGGGGTTTAGGGTTGTTTCTTGTTGGGGTTTAGTGGTTTTTGTTGTTAGGGTGTTAGTGTTGTTTGTTGTTAGGGTGTTAGTGGTTTGTGTTGTTAGGGGGTTAGTGTTGTTTGATGTTAGGGGTTTAGGGTTGTTTGTTGTTAGTGGGTTAGGGTTGTTTGTTGTTAGTGGGTTAGTGTTTTTGGTTTTCAGGGGTTAGGGTTGTTTGTTGTTAGGGTGTTAGTGTTCTTTGTTGTTAGGGGGTTAGTGTTGTTTGTTGTTACGGAGTTAGGGTAGTTTCTTGTTAGGGGTTTAGGGTTGTTTGTTGTTAGGGTGTTAGTGTTGTTTGTTGTTAGGGTGTTAGTGGTTTGTGTTGTTAGGGGGTTAGGATTGTTTGTTGTTAGGGTGTTAGTGTTGTTTGATGTTAGGGGTTTCGGGTTGTTTTTTGTTAGGGGGTTAGGGTTGTTTTTTGTTAGGGTGTTAGTGTTGTTTGTTGTTAGGGGTTTAGGGTTGTTTGTTGTTAGTGGGTTAATGTTGTTTGTTGTTAGTGGGTTAGTGTTTTTGGTTTTCAGGGGTTAGGGTTGTTTGTTGTTTGGGGGTAGTGTTTGTTGTTAGGGGGTTAGGGTTGTTTGTTGTTAGGGTGTTAGTGGTTTGTGTTGTTAGGGCGTTAGTGTTGTTTGATGTTAGGGGTTTAGGGTTGTTTGTTGTTAGGGGTTTAGGTTGTTTCTTGTTGGGGTTTAGTGGTTTTTGTTGTTAGGGTGTTAGTGTTGTTTGATGTTAGGGTGTTAGTGGTTTGTGTTGTTAGGGGGTTAGTGTTGTTTGATGTTAGAGGTTTAGGGTTGTTTGTTGTTAGGGGGTTAGAGTTGTTTGTTGTTAGGGTGTTAGTGTTGTTTGTTGTTAGGGGTTTAGGGTTGTTTGTTGTTAGGGGTTTAAGGTTGTTTCTTGTTGGGGTTTAGTGGTTTTTGTTGTTAGGGTGTTAGTGTTGTTTGTTGTTAGGGTGTTAGTGGTTTGTGTTGTTAGGGGGTTAGTGTTGTTTGATGTTAGGAGGTTAGGGTTGTTTGTTGTTAGGGTGTTAGTGTTCTTTGATGTTAGGGGTTTAGGGTTGTTTGTTGTTAGGGTGTTAGTGTTCTTTGTTGTTAGGGGGTTAGTGTTGTTTCTTGTTACGGGGTTAGTGTTGTTTGTTGTTACGGGGTTAGGGTAGTTTCTTGTTAGGGGTTTAGTGTTGTTTTTTGTTAGGGTGTTAGTGTTTGTTGTTACGGGTTTAGGGTTGTTTCTTGTTGGGGTTTAGTGGTTTTTGTTGTTAGGGTGTTAGTGTTGTTTGTTGTTAGGGTGTTAGTGGTTTGTGTTGTTAGGGGGTTAGTGTTGTTTGATGTTAGGGGTTTAGGGTTGTTTGTTGTTAGGGGGTTAGTGTTTGTTGTTAGGTTGTTAGTGTTGTTTGTTGTTAGGGGTTTAGGGTTGTTTGTTGGTAGGGGTTTAAGGTTGTTTCTTGTTGGGGTTTAGTGGTTTTTGTTGTTAGGGTGTTAGTGTTGTTTGTTGTTAGGGTGTTAGTGGTTTGTGTTGTTAGGGTGTTAGTGTTGTTTGTTGTTAGGGGTTTAGGGTTGTTTGTTGTTAGGGGTTTAAGGTTGTTTCTTGTTGGGGTTTAGTGGTTTTTGATGTTAGGGTGTTAGTGTTGTTTGTTGTTAGGGTGTTAGTGGTTTGTGTTGTTAAGGGGTTAGTGTTGTTTGATGTTAGGGGGTTAGGGTTGTTTCTTGTTACGGGGTTAGTGTTGTTTGCTGTTACGGGGTTAGGGTAGTTTCTTGTTAGGGGTTTAGTGTTGTTTTTTGTTAGGGGGTTAGTGTTTGTTGTTAGGGGGTTAGGGTTGTTTGTTGTTAGGGTGTTAGTGGTTTGTGTTGTTAGGGGGTTAGTGTTGTTTGATGTTAGGGGTTTAGGGTTGTTTGTTGTTAGGGGTTTAAGGTTGTTTCTTGTTGGGGTTTAGTGGTTTTTGTTGTTAGGGTGTTAGTGTTGTTTGATGTTAGGGTGTTAGTGGTTTGTGTTGTTAGGGGGTTAGTGTTGTTTGATGTTAGGGGTTTAGGGTTGTTTGTTGTTAGGGGGTTAGAGTTGTTTGTTGTTAGGGTGTTAGTGTTGTTTGTTGTTAGGTGTTTAGGGTTGTTTGTTGTTAGGGGTTTAAGGTTGTTTCGGGTTGGGGTTTAGTGGTTTTTGTTGTTAGGGTGTTAGTGTTGTTTGTTGTTAGGGTGTTAGTGGTTTGTGTTGTTAGGGCGTTAGTGTTGTTTGATGTTAGGGGTTTAGGGTTGTTTGTTGTTAGGGGTTTAAGGTTGTTTCTTGTTGGGGTTTAGTGGTTTTTGTTGTTAGGGTGTTAGTGTTGTTTGATGTTAGGGTGTTAGTGGTTTGTGTTGTTAGGGGGTTAGTGTTGTTTGATGTTAGGGGTTTAGGGTTGTTTGTTGTTAGGGGGTTAGAGTTGTTTGTTGTTAGGGTGTTAGTGTTGTTTGTTGTTAGGGGTTTAGGGTTGTTTGTTGTTAGGGGTTTAAGGTTGTTTCTTGTTGGGGTTTAGTGGTTTTTGTTGTTAGGGTGTTAGTGTTGTTTGTTGTTAGGGTGTTAGTGGTTTGTGTTGTTAGGGGGTTAGTGTTGTTTGATGTTAGGGGTTTAGGGTTGTTTGTTGTTAGGGGGTTAGAGTTGTTTGTTGTTAGGGTGTTAGTGTTGTTTGTTGTTAGGCGTTTAGGGTTGTTTGTTGTTAGGGGGTTAGGGTTGTGTGTTGTTAGGGTGTTAGTGTTCTTTGTTGTTAGGGGGTTAGGGTTGTTTCTTGTTACGGGGTTAGTGTTGTTTGTTGTTACGGGGTTAGGGTAGTTTCTTGTTAGGGGTTTAGTGTTGTTTTTTGTTAGGGGGTTAGTGTTTGTTGTTAGGGGTTTAGGGTTGTTTCTTGTTGGGGTTTAGTGGTTTTTGTTGTTAGGGTGTTAGTGTTGTTTGTTGTTAGGGTGTTAGTGGTTTGTGTTGTTAGGGGGTTAGTGTTGTTTGATGTTAGGGGTTTAGGGTTGTTTGTTGTTAGTGGGTTAGGGTTGTTTGTTGTTAGTGGGTTAGTGTTTTTGGTTTTCAGGGGTTAGGGTTGTTTGTTGTTAGGGTGTTAGTGTTCTTTGTTGTTAGGGGGTTAGTGTTGTTTGTTGTTACGGAGTTAGGGTAGTTTCTTGTTAGGGGTTTAGGGTTGTTTGTTGTTAGGGTGTTAGTGTTGTTTGTTGTTAGGGTGTTAGTGCTTTGTGTTGTTAGGGGGTTAGGATTGTTTGTTGTTAGGGTGTTAGTGTTGTTTGATGTTAGGGGTTTCGGGTTGTTTTTTGTTAGGGGGTTAGGGTTGTTTTTTGTTAGGGTGTTAGTGTTGTTTGTTGTTAGGGGTTTAGGGTTGTTTGTTGTTAGTGGGTTAATGTTGTTTGTTGTTAGTGGGTTAGTGTTTTTGGTTTTCAGGGGTTAGGGTTGTTTGTTGTTTGGGGGTAGTGTTTGTTGTTAGGGGGTTAGGGTTGTTTGTTGTTAGGGTGTTAGTGGTTTGTGTTGTTAGGGCGTTAGTGTTGTTTGATGTTAGGGGTTTAGGGTTGTTTGTTGTTAGGGGTTTAAGGTTGTTTCTTGTTGGGGTTTAGTGGTTTTTGTTGTTAGGGTGTTAGTGTTGTTTGATGTTAGGGTGTTAGTGGTTTGTGTTGTTAGGGGGTTAGTGTTGTTTGATGTTAGAGGTTTAGGGTTGTTTGTTGTTAGGGGGTTAGAGTTGTTTGTTGTTAGGGTGTTAGTGTTGTTTGTTGTTAGGGGTTTAGGGTTGTTTGTTGTTAGGGGTTTAAGGTTGTTTCTTGTTGGGGTTTAGTGGTTTTTGTTCTTAGGGTGTTAGTGTTGTTTGTTGTTAGGGTGTTAGTGGTTTGTGTTGTTAGGGCGTTAGTGTTGTTTGATGTTAGGGGTTTAGGGTTGTTTGTTGTTAGGGGGTTAGAGTTGTTTGTTGTTAGGGTGTTAGTGTTGTTTGTTGTTAGGGGTTTAGGGTTGTTTGTTGTTAGGGGTTTAAGGTTGTTTCTTGTTGGGGTTTAGTGGTTTTTGTTGTTAGGGTGTTAGTGTTGTTTGTTGTTAGAGTGTTAGTGGTTTGTGTTGTTAGGGGGTTAGTGTTGTTTGATGTTAGGGGTTTAGGGTTGTTTGTTGTTAGGGGGTTAGAGTTGTTTGTTGTTAGGGTGTTAGTGTTGTTTGTTGTTAGGGGTTTAGGGTTGTTTGTTGTTAGGGGTTTAAGGTTGTTTCTTGTGGGGGTGTCGTGGTTTTTGTTGTTAGGGTTTTAGTGTTGTTTGTTGTTAGGGTGTTAGTGGTTTGTGTTGTTAGGGGGTTAGTGTTGTTTGATGTTATGGGTTTAGGGTTGTTTGTTGTTAGGGGGTTAGAGTTGTTTGTTGTTAGGGTGTTAGGGTTGTTTGTTGTTAGGGGTTTAGGGTTGTTTGTTGTTAGGGGTTTAAGGTTGTTTCTTGTTGGGGTTTAGTGGTTTTTGTTGTTAGGGTGTTAGTGTTGTTTGTTGTTAGGGGTTTAGGGTTGTTTGTTGTTAGGGGGTTAGAGTTGTTTGTTGTTAGGGTGTTAGTGTTGTTTGATGTTAGGGGTTTAGGGTTGTTTGTTGTTAGGGGTTTAAGGTTGTTTCTTGTTGGGGTTTAGTGGTTTTTGTTGTTAGGGTGTTAGTGTTGTTTGTTGTTAGGGTGTTAGTGGTTTGTGTTGTTAGGGGGTTAGTGTTGTTTGATGTTAGGGGTTTAGGGTTGTTTGTTGTTAGGGGGTTAGAGTTGTTTGTTGTTAGGGTGTGAGTGTTGTTTGTTGTTAGGGGTTTAGGGTTGTTTGTTGTTAGGGGTTTAAGGTTGTTTCTTGTTGGGGTTTAGTGGTTTTTGTTGTTAGGGTGTTAGTGTTGTTTGTTGTTAGGGTGTTAGTGGTTTGTGTTGTTAGGGGGTTAGTGTTGTTTGATGTTAGGGGGTTAGGGTTGTTTGTTGTTAGGGTGTTAGTGTTCTTTGATGTTAGGGGTTTAGGGTTGTTTGTTGTTAGGGTGTTAGTGTTCTTTGTTGTTAGGGGGTTAGTGTTGTTTCTTGTTACGGGGTTAGTGTTGTTTGTTGTTACGGGGTTAGGGTAGTTTCTTGTTAGGGGTTTAGTGTTGTTTTTTGTTAGGGTGTTAGTGTTTGTTGTTACGGGTTTAGGGTTGTTTCTTGTTGGGGTTTAGTGGTTTTTGTTGTTAGGGTGTTAGTGTTGTTTGTTGTTAGGGTGTTAGTGGTTTGTGTTGTTAGGGGGTTAGTGTTGTTTGATGTTAGGGGTTTAGGGTTGTTTGTTGTTAGGGGGTTAGTGTTTGTTGTTAGGTTGTTAGTGTTGTTTGTTGTTAGGGGTTTAGGGTTGTTTGTTGTTAGGGGTTTAAGGTTGTTTCTTGTTGGGGTTTAGTGGTTTTTGTTGTTAGGGTGTTAGTGTTGTTTGTTGTTAGGGTGTTAGTGGTTTGTGTTGTTAGGGTGTTAGTGTTGTTTGTTGTTAGGGGTTTAGGGTTGTTTGTTGATAGGGGTTTAAGGTTGTTTCTTGTTGGGGTTTAGTGGTTTTTGTTGTTAGGGTGTTAGTGTTGTTTGTTGTTAGGGTGTTAGTGGTTTGTGTTGTTAAGGGGTTAGTGTTGTTTGATGTTAGGGGGTTAGGGTTGTTTCTTGTTACGGGGTTAGTGTTGTTTGCTGTTACGGGGTTAGGGTAGTTTCTTGTTAGGGGTTTAGTGTTGTTTTTTGTTAGGGGGTTAGTGTTTGTTGTTAGGGGGTTAGGGTTGTTTGTTGTTAGGGTGTTAGTGGTTTGTGTTGTTAGGGGGTTAGTGTTGTTTGATGTTAGGGGTTTAGGGTTGTTTGTTGTTAGGGGTTTAAGGTTGTTTCTTGTTGGGGTTTAGTGGTTTTTGTTGTTAGGGTGTTAGTGTTGTTTGATGTTAGGGTGTTAGTGGTTTGTGTTGTTAGGGGGTTAGTGTTGTTTGATGTTAGGGGTTTAGGGTTGTTTGTTGTTAGGGGGTTAGAGTTGTTTGTTGTTAGGGTGTTAGTGTTGTTTGTTGTTAGGTGTTTAGGGTTGTTTGTTGTTAGGGGTTTAAGGTTGTTTCGGGTTGGGGTTTAGTGGTTTTTGTTGTTAGGGTGTTAGTGTTGTTTGTTGTTAGGGTGTTAGTGGTTTGTGTTGTTAGGGCGTTAGTGTTGTTTGATGTTAGGGGTTTAGGGTTGTTTGTTGTTAGGGGTTTAAGGTTGTTTCTTGTTGGGGTTTAGTGGTTTTTGTTGTTAGGGTGTTAGTGTTGTTTGATGTTAGGGTGTTAGTGGTTTGTGTTGTTAGGGGGTTAGTGTTGTTTGATGTTAGGGGTTTAGGGTTGTTTGTTGTTAGGGGGTTAGAGTTGTTTGTTGTTAGGGTGTTAGTGTTGTTTGTTGTTAGGGGTTTAGGGTTGTTTGTTGTTAGGGGTTTAAGGTTGTTTCTTGTTGGGGTTTAGTGGTTTTTGTTCTTAGGGTGTTAGTGTTGTTTGTTGTTAGGGTGTTAGTGGTTTGTGTTGTTAGGGGGTTAGTGTTGTTTGATGTTAGGGGTTTAGGGTTGTTTGTTGTTAGGGGGTTAGAGTTGTTTGTTGTTAGGGTGTTAGTGTTGTTTGTTGTTAGGCGTTTAGGGTTGTTTGTTGTTAGGGGGTTAGGGTTGTTTGTTGTTAGGGTGTTAGTGTTCTTTGTTGTTAGGGGGTTAGGGTTGTTTCTTGTTACGGGGTTAGTGTTGTTTGTTGTTACGGGGTTAGGGTAGTTTCTTGTTAGGGGTTTAGTGTTGTTTTTTGTTAGGGGGTTAGTGTTTGTTGTTAGGGGTTTAGGGTTGTTTCTTGTTGGGGTTTAGTGGTTTTTGTTGTTAGGGTGTTAGTGTTGTTTGTTGTTAGGGTGTTAGTGGTTTGTGTTGTTAGGGGGTTAGTGTTGTTTGATGTTAGGGGTTTAGGGTTGTTTGTTGTTAGTGGGTTAGGGTTGTTTGTTGTTAGTGGGTTAGTGTTTTTGGTTTTCAGGGGTTAGGGTTGTTTGTTGTTAGGGTGTTAGTGTTCTTTGTTGTTAGGGGGTTAGTGTTGTTTGTTGTTACGGAGTTAGGGTAGTTTCTTGTTAGGGGTTTAGGGTTGTTTGTTGTTAGGGTGTTAGTGTTGTTTGTTGTTAGGGTGTTAGTGGTTTGTGTTGTTAGGGGGTTAGGATTGTTTGTTGTTAGGGTGTTAGTGTTGTTTGATGTTAGGGGTTTCGGGTTGTTTTTTGTTAGGGGGTTAGGGTTGTTTTTTGTTACGGTGTTAGTGTTGTTTGTTGTTAGGGGTTTAGGGTTGTTTGTTGTTAGTGGGTTAATGTTGTTTGTTGTTAGTGGGTTAGTGTTTTTGGTTTTCAGGGGTTAGGGTTGTTTGTTGTTTGGGGGTAGTGTTTGTTGTTAGGGGGTTAGGGTTGTTTGTTGTTAGGGTGTTAGTGGTTTGTGTTGTTAGGGTGTTAGTGTTGTTTGATGTTAGGGGTTTAGGGTTGTTTGTTGTTAGGGGGTTAGGGTTGTTTGTTGTTAGGGTGTTAGTGGTTTGTGTTGTTAGGGGGTTAGTGTTGTTTGATGTTAGGGGTTTAGGGTTGTTTGTTGTTAGGGGGTTAGAGTTGTTTGTTGATAGGGTGTTAGTGTTGTTTGTTGTTAGGGGTTTAGGGTTGTTTGTTGTTAGGGGTTTAAGGTTGTTTCTTGTTGGGGTTTAGTGGTTTTTGTTGTTAGGGTGTTAGTGTTGTTTGTTGTTAGGGTGTTAGTGGTTTGTGTTGTTAGGGGGTTAGTGTTGTTTGATGTTAGGGGTTTAGGGTTGTTTGTTGTTAGGGGGTTAGAGTTGTTTGTTGTTAGGGTGTTAGTGTTGTTTGTTGTTAGGGGTTTAGGGTTGTTTGTTGTTAGGGGTTTAGGGTTGTTTGTTGTTAGGGGTTTAAGGTTGTTTCTTTTTGGGGTTTAGTGGTTTTTGTTGTTAGGGTGTTAGTGTTGTTTGTTGTTAGGGTGTTAGTGGTTTGTGTTGTTAGGGGGTTAGTGTTGTTTGATTTTAGGGGTTTAGGGTTGTTTGTTGTTAGGGGGTTAGAGTTGTTTGTTGTTAGGGTGTTAGTGTTGTTTGTTGTTAGGGGTTTAGGGTTGTTTGTTGTTAGGGGTTTAAGGTTGTTTCTTGTTGGGGTTTAGTGGTTTTTGTTGTTAGGGTGTTAGTGTTGTTTGTTGTTAGGGTGTTAGTGGTTTGTGTTGTTAGGGGGTTAGTGTTGTTTGATGTTAGGGGTTTAGGGTTGTTTTTTGTTAGGGGTTTAGAGTTGTTTGTTGTTAGGGTGTTAGTGTTGTTTGTTGTTAGGGGTTTAGGGTTGTTTGTTGTTAGGGGTTTAAGGTTGTTTCTTGTTGGGTTTTAGTGGTTTTTGTTGTTAGGGTGTTAGTGCTTTGTGTTGTTAGGGGGTTAGTGTTGTTTGATGTTAGGGGTTTAGGGTTGTTCGTTGTTAGGGGGTTAGAGTTGTTTGTTGTTAGGTTGTTAGTGTTGTTTGTTGTTAGGGGTTTAGGGTTGTTTGTTGTTAGGGGTTTAAGGTTGTTTCTTGTTGGGGTTTAGTGGTTTTTGTTGTTAGGGTGTTAGTGTTGTTTGTTGTTAGGGTGTTAGTGGTTTGTGTTGTTAGGGGGTTAGTGTTGTTTGATGTTAGGGGTTTAGGGTTGTTTGTTGTTAGGGGGTTAGAGTTGTTTGTTGTTAGGGTGTTAGTGTTGTTTGTTGTTAGGGGTTTAGGCTTGTTTGTTGTTAGGGGGTTAGAGTTGTTTGTTGTTAGGGTGTTAGTGTTGTTTGATGTTAGGGGTTTAGGGTTGTTTGTTGTTAGTGGGTTACGGTTGTTTGTTGTTAGTGGGTTAGTGTTTTTGGTTTTCAGGGGTTAGGGTTGTTTGTTGTTTGGGGGTTAGTGTTTGTTGTTAGGGGGTTAGGGTTGTTTGTTGTTAGGGTTTTAGTGGTTTGTTTTGTTAGGGTGTTAGTGTTGTTTGATGTTAGGGGTTTAGGGTTGTTTGTTGTTAGGGGGTTAGGGTTGTTTGTTGTTAGGGTGTTAGTGTTGTTTGTTGTTAGGTGTTTAGGGTTGTTTGTTGTTAGGGGTTTAAGGTTGTTTCTTGTTGGGGTTTAGTGGTTTTTGTTGTTAGGGTGTTAGTGTTGTTTGTTGTTAGAGTGTTAGTGGTTTGTGTTGTTAGGGGGTTAGTGTTGTTTGATGTTAGGGGTTTAGGGTTGTTTGTTGTTAGGGGGTTAGAGTTGTTTGTTGTTAGGGTGTTAGTGTTGTTTGTTGTTAGGGGTTTAGGGTTGTTTGTTGTTAGGGGTTTAAGGTTGTTTCTTGTGGGGGTGTAGTGGTTTTTGTTGTTAGGGTTTTAGTGTTGTTTGTTGTTAGGGTGTTAGTGGTTTGTGTTGTTAGGGGGTTAGTGTTGTTTGATGTTATGGGTTTAGGGTTGTTTGTTGTTAGGGGGTTAGAGTTGTTTGTTGTTAGGGTGTTAGGGTTGTTTGTTGTTAGGGGTTTAGGGTTGTTTGTTGTTAGGGGTTTAAGGTTGTTTCTTGTTGGGGTTTAGTGGTTTTTGTTGTTAGTGTGTTAGTGTTGTTTGTTGTTAGGGGTTTAGGGTTGTTTGTTGTTAGGGGGTTAGAGTTGTTTGTTGTTAGGGTGTTAGTGTTGTTTGATGTTAGGGGTTTAGGGTTGTTTGTTGTTAGGGGTTTAAGGTTGTTTCTTGTTGGGGTTTAGTGGTTTTTGTTGTTAGGGTGTTAGTGTTGTTTGTTGTTAGGGTGTTAGTGGTTTGTGTTGTTAGGGGGTTAGTGTTGTTTGATGTTAGGGGTTTAGGGTTGTTTGTTGTTAGGGGGTTAGAGTTGTTTGTTGTTAGGGTGTGAGTGTTGTTTGTTGTTAGGGGTTTAGGGTTGTTTGTTGTTAGGGGTTTAAGGTTGTTTCTTGTTGGGGTTTAGTGGTTTTTGTTGTTAGGGTGTTAGTGTTGTTTGTTGTTAGGGTGTTAGTGGTTTGTGTTGTTAGGGGGTTAGTGTTGTTTGATGTTAGGGGGTTAGGGTTGTTTGTTGTTAGGGTGTTAGTGTTCTTTGATGTTAGGGGTTTAGGGTTGTTTGTTGTTAGGGTGTTAGTGTTCTTTGTTGTTAGGGGGTTAGTGTTGTTTCTTGTTACGGGGTTAGTGTTGTTTGTTGTTACGGGGTTAGGGTAGTTTCTTGTTAGGGGTTTAGTGTTGTTTTTTGTTAGGGTGTTAGTGTTTGTTGTTACGGGTTTAGGGTTGTTTCTTGTTGGGGTTTAGTGGTTTTTGTTCTTAGGGTGTTAGTGTTGTTTGTTGTTAGGGTGTTAGTGGTTTGTGTTGTTAGGGGGTTAGTGTTGTTTGATGTTAGGGGTTTAGGGTTGTTTGTTGTTAGGGGGTTAGTGTTTGTTGTTAGGTTGTTAGTGTTGTTTGTTGTTAGGGGTTTAGGGTTGTTTGTTGTTAGGGGTTTAAGGTTGTTTCTTGTTGGGGTTTAGTGGTTTTTGTTGTTAGGGTGTTAGTGTTGTTTGTTGTTAGGGTGTTAGTGGTTTGTGTTGTTAGGGTGTTAGTGTTGTTTGTTGTTAGGGGTTTAGGGTTGTTTGTTGTTAGGGGTTTAAGGTTGTTTCTTGTTGGGGTTTAGTGGTTTTTGTTGTTAGGGTGTTAGTGTTGTTTGTTGTTAGGGTGTTAGTGGTTTGTGTTGTTAAGGGGTTAGTGTTGTTTGATGTTAGGGGGTTAGGGTTGTTTCTTGTTACGGGGTTAGTGTTGTTTGCTGTTACGGGGTTAGGGTAGTTTCTTGTTAGGGGTTTAGTGTTGTTTTTTGTTAGGGGGTTAGTGTTTGTTGTTAGGGGGTTAGGGTTGTTTGTTGTTAGGGTGTTAGTGGTTTGTGTTGTTAGGGGGTTAGTGTTGTTTGATGTTAGGGGTTTAGGGTTGTTTGTTGTTAGGGGTTTAAGGTTGTTTCTTGTTGGGGTTTAGTGGTTTTTGTTGTTAGGGTGTTAGTGTTGTTTGATGTTAGGGTGTTAGTGGTTTGTGTTGTTAGGGGGTTAGTGTTGTTTGATGTTAGGGGTTTAGGGTTGTTTGTTGTTAGGGGGTTAGAGTTGTTTGTTGTTAGGGTGTTAGTGTTGTTTGTTGTTAGGTGTTTAGGGTTGTTTGTTGTTAGGGGTTTAAGGTTGTTTCGGGTTGGGGTTTAGTGGTTTTTGTTGTTAGGGTGTTAGTGTTGTTTGTTGTTAGGGTGTTAGTGGTTTGTGTTGTTAGGGCGTTAGTGTTGTTTGATGTTAGGGGTTTAGGGTTGTTTGTTGTTAGGGGTTTAAGGTTGTTTCTTGTTGGGGTTTAGTGGTTTTTGTTGTTAGGGTGTTAGTGTTGTTTGATGTTAGGGTGTTAGTGGTTTGTGTTGTTAGGGGGTTAGTGTTGTTTGATGTTAGGGATTTAGGGTTGTTTGTTGTTAGGGGGTTAGAGTTGTTTGTTGTTAGGGTGTTAGTGTTGTTTGTTGTTAGGGGTTTAGGGTTGTTTGTTGTTAGGGGTTTAAGGTTGTTTCTTGTTGGGGTTTAGTGGTTTTTGTTCTTAGGGTGTTAGTGTTGTTTGTTGTTAGGGTGTTAGTGGTTTGTGTTGTTAGGGGGTTAGTGTTGTTTGATGTTAGGGGTTTAGGGTTGTTTGTTGTTAGGGGGTTAGAGTTGTTTGTTGTTAGGGTGTTAGTGTTGTATGTTGTTAGGCGTTTAGGGTTGTTTGTTGTTAGGGGGTTAGGGTTGTTTGTTGTTAGGGGGTTAGTGTTCTTTGTTGTTAGGGGGTTAGGGTTGTTTCTTGTTACGGGGTTAGTGTTGTTTGTTGTTACGGGGTTAGGGTAGTTTCTTGTTAGGGGTTTAGTGTTGTTTTTTGTTAGGGGGTTAGTGTTTGTTGTTAGGGGTTTAGGGTTGTTTCTTGTTGGGGTTTAGTGGTTTTTGTTGTTAGGGTGTTAGTGTTGTTTGTTGTTAGGGTGTTAGTGGTTTGTGTTGTTAGGGGGTTAGTGTTGTTTGATGTTAGGGGTTTAGGGTTGTTTGTTGTTAGTGGGTTAGGGTTGTTTGTTGTTAGTGGGTTAGTGTTTTTGGTTTTCAGGGGTTAGGGTTGTTTGTTGTTAGGGTGTTAGTGTTCTTTGTTGTTAGGGGGTTAGTGTTGTTTGTTTTTACGGAGTTAGGGTAGTTTCTTGTTAGGGGTTTAGGGTTGTTTGTTGTTAGGGTGTTAGTGTTGTTTGTTGTTAGGGTGTTAGTGGTTTGTGTTGTTAGGGGGTTAGGATTGTTTGTTGTTAGGGTGTTAGTGTTGTTTGATGTTAGGGGTTTCGGGTTGTTTTTTGTTAGGGGGTTAGGGTTGTTTTTTGTTAGGGTGTTAGTGTTGTTTGTTGTTAGGGGTTTAGGGTTGTTTGTTGTTAGTGGGTTAATGTTGTTTGTTGTTAGTGGGTTAGTGTTTTTGGTTTTCAGGGGTTAGGGTTGTTTGTTGTTTGGGGGTAGTGTTTGTTGTTAGGGGGTTAGGGTTGTTTGTTGTTAGGGTGTTAGTGGTTTGTGTTGTTAGGGCGTTAGTGTTGGTTGATGTTAGGGGTTTAGGGTTGTTTGTTGTTAGGGGTTTAAGGTTGTTTCTTGTTGGGGTTTAGTGGTTTTTGTTGTTAGGGTGTTAGTGTTGTTTGATGTTAGGGTGTTAGTGGTTTGTGTTGTTAGGGGGTTAGTGTTGTTTGATGTTAGGGGTTTAGGGTTGTTTGTTGTTAGGGGGTTAGAGTTGTTTGTTGTTAGGGTGTTAGTGTTGTTTGTTGTTAGGGGTTTAGGGTTGTTTGTTGTTAGGGGTTTAAGGTTGTTTCTTGTTGGGGTTTAGTGGTTTTTGTTGTTAGGGTGTTAGTGTTGTTTGTTGTTAGAGTGTTAGTGGTTTGTGTTGTTAGGGGGTTAGTGTTGTTTGATGTTAGGGGTTTAGGGTTGTTTGTTGTTAGGGGGTTAGAGTTGTTTGTTGTTAGGGTGTTAGTGTTGTTTGTTGTTAGGGGTTTAGGGTTGTTTGTTGTTAGGGGTTTAAGGTTGTTTCTTGTGGGGGTGTAGTGGTTTTTGTTGTTAGGGTTTTAGTGTTGTTTGTTGTTAGGGTGTTAGTGGTTTGTGTTGTTAGGGGGTTAGTGTTGTTTGATGTTATGGGTTTAGGGTTGTTTGTTGTTAGGGGGTTAGAGTTGTTTGTTGTTAGGGTGTTAGGGTTGTTTGTTGTTAGGGGTTTAGGGTTGTTTGTTGTTAGGGGTTTAAGGTTGTTTCTTGTTGGGGTTTAGTGGTTTTTGTTGTTAGGGTGTTAGTGTTGTTTGTTGTTAGGGGTTTAGGGTTGTTTGTTGTTAGGGGGTTAGAGTTGTTTGTTGTTAGGGTGTTAGTGTTGTTTGATGTTAGGGGTTTAGGGTTGTTTGTTGTTAGGGGTTTAAGGTTGTTTCTTGTTGGGGTTTAGTGGTTTTTGTTGTTAGGGTGTTAGTGTTGTTTGTTGTTAGGGTGTTAGTGGTTTGTGTTGTTAGGGGGTTAGTGTTGTTTGATGTTAGGGGTTTAGGGTTGTTTGTTGTTAGGGGGTTAGAGTTGTTTGTTGTTAGGGTGTGAGTGTTGTTTGTTGTTAGGGGTTTAGGGTTGTTTGTTGTTAGGGGTTTAAGGTTGTTTCTTGTTGGGGTTTAGTGGTTTTTGTTGTTAGGGTGTTAGTGTTGTTTGTTGTTAGGGTGTTAGTGGTTTGTGTTGTTAGGGGGTTAGTGTTGTTTGATGTTAGGGGGTTAGGGTTGTTTGTTGTTAGGGTGTTAGTGTTCTTTGATGTTAGGGGTTTAGGGTTGTTTGTTGTTAGGGTGTTAGTGTTCTTTGTTGTTAGGGGGTTAGTGTTGTTTCTTGTTACGGGGTTAGTGTTGTTTGTTGTTACGAGGTTAGGGTAGTTTCTTGTTAGGGGTTTAGTGTTGTTTTTTGTTAGGGTGTTAGTGTTTGTTGTTACGGGTTTAGGGTTGTTTCTTGTTGGGGTTTAGTGGTTTTTGTTGTTAGGGTGTTAGTGTTGTTTGTTGTTAGGGTGTTAGTGGTTTGTGTTGTTAGGGGGTTAGTGTTGTTTGATGTTAGGGGTTTAGGGTTGTTTGTTGTTAGGGGGTTAGTGTTTGTTGTTAGGTTGTTAGTGTTGTTTGTTGTTAGGGGTTTAGGGTTGCTTGTTGTTAGGGGTTTAAGGTTGTTTCTTGTTGGGGTTTAGTGGTTTTTGTTGTTAGGGTGTTAGTGGTTTGTGTTGTTAGGGTGTTAGTGTTGTTTGTTGTTAGGGGTTTAGGGTTGTTTGTTGATAGGGGTTTAAGGTTGTTTCTTGTTGGGGTTTAGTGGTTTTTGTTGTTAGGGTGTTAGTGTTGTTTGTTGTTAGGGGTTTAGGGTTGTTTGTTGTTAGGGGGTTAGAGTTGTTTGTTGTTAGGGTGTTAGTGTTGTTTGATGTTAGGGGTTTAGGGTTGTTTGTTGTTAGGGGTTTAAGGTTGTTTCTTGTTGGGGTTTAGTGGTTTTTGTTGTTAGGGTGTTAGTGTTGTTTGTTGTTAGGGTGTTAGTGGTTTGTGTTGTTAGGGGGTTAGTGTTGTTTGATGTTAGGGGTTTAGGGTTGTTTGTTGTTAGGGGGTTAGAGTTGTTTGTTGTTAGGGTGTTAGTGTTGTTTGTTGTTAGGTGTTTAGGGTTGTTTGTTGTTAGGGGTTTAAGGTTGTTTCGGGTTGGGGTTTAGTGGTTTTTGTTGTTAGGGTGTTAGTGTTGTTTGTTGTTAGGGTGTTAGTGGTTTGTGTTGTTAGGGCGTTAGTGTTGTTTGATGTTAGGGGTTTAGGGTTGTTTGTTGTTAGGGGTTTAAGGTTGTTTCTTGTTGGGGTTTAGTGGTTTTTGTTGTTAGGGTGTTAGTGTTGTTTGATGTTAGGGTGTTAGTGGTTTGTGTTGTTAGGGGGTTAGTGTTGTTTGATGTTAGGGGTTTAGGGTTGTTTGTTGTTAGGGGGTTAGAGTTGTTTGTTGTTAGGGTGTTAGTGTTGTTTGTTGTTAGGGGTTTAGGGTTGTTTGTTGTTAGGGGTTTAAGGTTGTTTCTTGTGGGGGTGTAGTGGTTTTTGTTGTTAGGGTTTTAGTGTTGTTTGTTGTTAGGGTGTTAGTGGTTTGTGTTGTTAGGGGGTTAGTGTTGTTTGATGTTATGGGTTTAGGGTTGTTTGTTGTTAGGGGGTTAGAGTTGTTTGTTGTTAGGGTGTTAGGGTTGTTTGTTGTTAGGGGTTTAGGGTTGTTTGTTGTTAGGGGTTTAAGGTTGTTTCTTGTTGGGGTTTAGTGGTTTTTGTTGTTAGGGTGTTAGTGTTGTTTGTTGTTAGGGGTTTAGGGTTGTTTGTTGTTAGGGGGTTAGAGTTGTTTGTTGTTAGGGTGTTAGTGTTGTTTGATGTTAGGGGTTTAGGGTTGTTTGTTGTTAGGGGTTTAAGGTTGTTTCTTGTTGGGGTTTAGTGGTTTTTGTTGTTAGGGTGTTAGTGTTGTTTGTTGTTAGGGTGTTAGTGGTTTGTGTTGTTAGGGGGTTAGTGTTGTTTGATGTTAGGGGTTTAGGGTTGTTTGTTGTTAGGGGGTTAGAGTTGTTTGTTGTTAGGGTGTGAGTGTTGTTTGTTGTTAGGGGTTTAGGGTTGTTTGTTGTTAGGGGTTTAAGGTTGTTTCTTGTTGGGGTTTAGTGGTTTTTGTTGTTAGGGTGTTAGTGTTGTTTGTTGTTAGGGTGTTAGTGGTTTGTGTTGTTAGGGGGTTAGTGTTGTTTGATGTTAGGGGGTTAGGGTTGTTTGTTGTTAGGGTGTTAGTGTTCTTTGATGTTAGGGGTTTAGGGTTGTTTGTTGTTAGGGTGTTAGTGTTCTTTGTTGTTAGGGGGTTAGTGTTGTTTCTTGTTACGGGGTTAGTGTTGTTTGTTGTTACGGGGTTAGGGTAGTTTCTTGTTAGGGGTTTAGTGTTGTTTTTTGTTAGGGTGTTAGTGTTTGTTGTTACGGGTTTAGGGTTGTTTCTTGTTGGGGTTTAGTGGTTTTTGTTGTTAGGGTGTTAGTGTTGTTTGTTGTTAGGGTGTTAGTGGTTTGTGTTGTTAGGGGGTTAGTGTTGTTTGATGTTAGGGGTTTAGGGTTGTTTGTTGTTAGGGGGTTAGTGTTTGTTGTTAGGTTGTTAGTGTTGTTTGTTGTTAGGGGTTTAGGGTTGTTTGTTGTTAGGGGTTTAAGGTTGTTTCTTGTTGGGGTTTAGTGGTTTTTGTTGTTAGGGTGTTAGTGTTGTTTGTTGTTAGGGTGTTAGTGGTTTGTGTTGTTAGGGTGTTAGTGTTGTTTGTTGTTAGGGGTTTAGGGTTGTTTGTTGTTAGGGGTTTAAGGTTGTTTCTTGTTGGGGTTTAGTGGTTTTTGTTGTTAGGGTGTTAGTGTTGTTTGTTGTTAGGGTGTTAGTGGTTTGTGTTGTTAAGGGGTTAGTGTTGTTTGATGTTAGGGGGTTAGGGTTGTTTCTTGTTACGGGGTTAGTGTTGTTTGCTGTTACGGGGTTAGGGTAGTTTCTTGTTAGGGGTTTAGTGTTGTTTTTTGTTAGGGGGTTAGTGTTTGTTGTTAGGGGGTTAGGGTTGTTTGTTGTTAGGGTGTTAGTGGTTTGTGTTGTTAGGGGGTTAGTGTTGTTTGATGTTAGGGGTTTAGGGTTGTTTGTTGTTAGGGGTTTAAGGTTGTTTCTTGTTGGGGTTTAGTGGTTTTTGTTGTTAGGGTGTTAGTGTTGTTTGATGTTAGGGTGTTAGTGGTTTGTGTTGTTAGGGGGTTAGTGTTGTTTGATGTTAGGGGTTTAGGGTTGTTTGTTGTTAGGGGGTTAGAGTTGTTTGTTGTTAGGGTGTTAGTGTTGTTTGTTGTTAGGTGTTTAGGGTTGTTTGTTGTTAGGGGTTTAAGGTTGTTTCGGGTTGGGGTTTAGTGGTTTTTGTTGTTAGGGTGTTAGTGTTGTTTGTTGTTAGGGTGTTAGTGGTTTGTGTTGTTAGGGCGTTAGTGTTGTTTGATGTTAGGGGTTTAGGGTTGTTTGTTGTTAGGGGTTTAAGGTTGTTTCTTGTTGGGGTTTAGTGGTTTTTGTTGTTAGGGTGTTAGTGTTGTTTGATGTTAGGGTGTTAGTGGTTTGTGTTGTTAGGGGGTTAGTGTTGTTTGATGTTAGGGGTTTAGGGTTGTTTGTTGTTAGGGGGTTAGAGTTGTTTGTTGTTAGGGTGTTAGTGTTGTTTGTTGTTAGGGGTTTAGGGTTGTTTGTTGTTAGGGGTTTAAGGTTGTTTCTTGTTGGGGTTTAGTGGTTTTTGTTCTTAGGGTGTTAGTGTTGTTTGTTGTTAGGGTGTTAGTGGTTTGTGTTGTTAGGGGGTTAGTGTTGTTTGATGTTAGGGGTTTAGGGTTGTTTGTTGTTAGGGGGTTAGAGTTGTTTGTTGTTAGGGTGTTAGTGTTGTTTGTTGTTAGGCGTTTAGGGTTGTTTGTTGTTAGGGGGTTAGGGTTGTTTGTTGTTAGGGTGTTAGTGTTCTTTGTTGTTAGGGGGTTAGGGTTGTTTCTTGTTACGGGGTTAGTGTTGTTTGTTGTTACGGGGTTAGGGTAGTTTCTTGTTAGGGGTTTAGTGTTGTTTTTTGTTAGGGGGTTAGTGTTTGTTGTTAGGGGTTTAGGGTTGTTTCTTGTTGGGGTTTAGTGGTTTTTGTTGTTAGGGTGTTAGTGTTGTTTGTTGTTAGGGTGTTAGTGGTTTGTGTTGTTAGGGGGTTAGTGTTGTTTGATGTTAGGGGTTTAGGGTTGTTTGTTGTTAGTGGGTTAGGGTTGTTTGTTGTTAGTGGGTTAGTGTTTTTGGTTTTCAGGGGTTAGGGTTGTTTGTTGTTAGGGTGTTAGTGTTCTTTGTTGTTAGGGGGTTAGTGTTGTTTGTTGTTACGGAGTTAGGGTAGTTTCTTGTTAGGGGTTTAGGGTTGTTTGTTGTTAGGGTGTTAGTGTTGTTTGTTGTTAGGGTGTTAGTGGTTTGTGTTGTTAGGGGGTTAGGATTGTTTGTTGTTAGGGTGTTAGTGTTGTTTGATGTTAGGGGTTTCGGGTTGTTTTTTGTTAGGGGGTTAGGGTTGTTTTTTGTTAGGGTGTTAGTGTTGTTTGTTGTTAGGGGTTTAGGGTTGTTTGTTGTTAGTGGGTTAATGTTGTTTGTTGTTAGTGGGTTAGTGTTTTTGGTTTTCAGGGGTTAGGGTTGTTTGTTGTTTGGGGGTAGTGTTTGTTGTTAGGGGGTTAGGGTTGTTTTTTGTTAGGGTGTTAGTGGTTTGTGTTGTTAGGGCGTTAGTGTTGTTTGATGTTAGGGGTTTAGGGTTGTTTGTTGTTAGGGGTTTAGGTTGTTTCTTGTTGGGGTTTAGTGGTTTTTGTTGTTAGGGTGTTAGTGTTGTTTGATGTTAGGGTGTTAGTGGTTTGTGTTGTTAGGGGGTTAGTGTTGTTTGATGTTAGAGGTTTAGGGTTGTTTGTTGTTAGGGGGTTAGAGTTGTTTGTTGTTAGGGTGTTAGTGTTGTTTGTTGTTAGGGGTTTAGGGTTGTTTGTTGTTAGGGGTTTAAGGTTGTTTCTTGTTGGGGTTTAGTGGTTTTTGTTGTTAGAGTGTTAGTGTTGTTTGTTGTTAGGGTGTTAGTGGTTTGTGTTGTTAGGGGGTTAGTGTTGTTTGATGTTAGGGGGTTAGGGTTGTTTGTTGTTAGGGTGTTAGTGTTCTTTGATGTTAGGGGTTTAGGGTTGTTTGTTGTTAGGGTGTTAGTGTTCTTTGTTGTTAGGGGGTTAGTGTTGTTTCTTGTTACGGGGTTAGTGTTGTTTGTTGTTACGGGGTTAGGGTAGTTTCTTGTTAGGGGTTTAGTGTTGTTTTTTGTTAGGGTGTTAGTGTTTGTTGTTACGGGTTTAGGGTTGTTTCTTGTTGGGGTTTAGTGGTTTTTGTTGTTAGGGTGTTAGTGTTGTTTGTTGTTAGGGTGTTAGTGGTTTGTGTTGTTAGGGGGTTAGTGTTGTTTGATGTTAGGGGTTTAGGGTTGTTTGTTGTTAGGGGGTTAGTGTTTGTTGTTAGGTTGTTAGTGTTGTTTGTTGTTAGGGGTTTAGGGTTGTTTGTTGTTAGGGGTTTAAGGTTGTTTCTTGTTGGGGTTTAGTGGTTTTTGTTGTTAGGGTGTTAGTGTTGTTTGTTGTTAGGGTGTTAGTGGTTTGTGTTGTTAGGGTGTTAGTGTTGTTTGTTGTTAGGGGTTTAGGGTTGTTTGTTGTTAGGGGTTTAAGGTTGTTTCTTGTTGGGGTTTAGTGGTTTTTGATGTTAGGGTGTTAGTGTTGTTTGTTGTTAGGGTGTTAGTGGTTTGTGTTGTTAAGGGGTTAGTGTTGTTTGATGTTAGGGGGTTAGGGTTGTTTCTTGTTACGGGGTTAGTGTTGTTTGCTGTTACGGGGTTAGGGTAGTTTCTTGTTAGGGGTTTAGTGTTGTTTTTTGTTAGGGGGTTAGTGTTTGTTGTTAGGGGGTTAGGGTTGTTTGTTGTTAGGGTGTTAGTGGTTTGTGTTGTTAGGGGGTTAGTGTTGTTTGATGTTAGGGGTTTAGGGTTGTTTGTTGTTAGGGGTTTAAGGTTGTTTCTTGTTGGGGTTTAGTGGTTTTTGTTGTTAGGGTGTTAGTGTTGTTTGATGTTAGGGTGTTAGTGGTTTGTGTTGTTAGGGGGTTAGTGTTGTTTGATGTTAGGGGTTTAGGGTTGTTTGTTGTTAGGGGGTTAGAGTTGTTTGTTGTTAGGGTGTTAGTGTTGTTTGTTGTTAGGTGTTTAGGGTTGTTTGTTGTTAGGGGTTTAAGGTTGTTTCGGGTTGGGGTTTAGTGGTTTTTGTTGTTAGGGTGTTAGTGTTGTTTGTTGTTAGGGTGTTAGTGGTTTGTGTTGTTAGGGCGTTAGTGTTGTTTGATGTTAGGGGTTTAGGGTTGTTTGTTGTTAGGGGGTTAGAGTTGTTTGTTGTTAGGGTGTTAGTGTTGTTTGTTGTTAGGGGTTTAGGGTTGTTTGTTGTTAGGGGTTTAAGGTTGTTTCTTGTGGGGGTGTAGTGGTTTTTGTTGTTAGGGTTTTAGTGTTGTTTGTTGTTAGGGTGTTAGTGGTTTGTGTTGTTAGGGGGTTAGTGTTGTTTGATGTTATGGGTTTAGGGTTGTTTGTTGTTAGGGGGTTAGAGTTGTTTGTTGTTAGGGTGTTAGGGTTGTTTGTTGTTAGGGGTTTAGGGTTGTTTGTTGTTAGGGGTTTAAGGTTGTTTCTTGTTGGGGTTTAGTGGTTTTTGTTGTTAGGGTGTTAGTGTTGTTTGTTGTTAGGGGTTTAGGGTTGTTTGTTGTTAGGGGGTTAGAGTTGTTTGTTGTTAGGGTGTTAGTGTTGTTTGATGTTAGGGGTTTAGGGTTGTTTGTTGTTAGGGGTTTAAGGTTGTTTCTTGTTGGGGTTTAGTGGTTTTTGTTGTTAGGGTGTTAGTGTTGTTTGTTGTTAGGGTGTTAGTGGTTTGTGTTGTTAGGGGGTTAGTGTTGTTTGATGTTAGGGGTTTAGGGTTGTTTGTTGTTAGGGGGTTAGAGTTGTTTGTTGTTAGGGTGTGAGTGTTGTTTGTTGTTAGGGGTTTAGGGTTGTTTGTTGTTAGGGGTTTAAGGTTGTTTCTTGTTGGGGTTTAGTGGTTTTTGTTGTTAGGGTGTTAGTGTTGTTTGTTGTTAGGGTGTTAGTGGTTTGTGTTGTTAGGGGGTTAGTGTTGTTTGATGTTAGGGGGTTAGGGTTGTTTGTTGTTAGGGTGTTAGTGTTCTTTGATGTTAGGGGTTTAGGGTTGTTTGTTGTTAGGGTGTTAGTGTTCTTTGTTGTTAGGGGGTTAGTGTTGTTTCTTGTTACGGGGTTAGTGTTGTTTGTTGTTACGGGGTTAGGGTAGTTTCTTGTTAGGGGTTTAGTGTTGTTTTTTGTTAGGGTGTTAGTGTTTGTTGTTACGGGTTTAGGGTTGTTTCTTGTTGGGGTTTAGTGGTTTTTGTTGTTAGGGTGTTAGTGTTGTTTGTTGTTAGGGTGTTAGTGGTTTGTGTTGTTAGGGGGTTAGTGTTGTTTGATGTTAGGGGTTTAGGGTTGTTTGTTGTTAGGGGGTTAGTGTTTGTTGTTAGGTTGTTAGTGTTGTTTGTTGTTAGGGGTTTAGGGTTGTTTGTTGTTAGGCGTTTAAGGTTGTTTCTTGTTGGGGTTTAGTGGTTTTTGTTGTTAGGGTGTTAGTGTTGTTTGTTGTTAGGGTGTTAGTGGTTTGTGTTGTTAGGGTGTTAGTGTTGTTTGTTGTTAGGGGTTTAGGGTTGTTTGTTGTTAGGGGTTTAAGGTTGTTTCTTGTTGGGGTTTAGTGGTTTTTGTTGTTAGGGTGTTAGTGTTGTTTGTTGTTAGGGTGTTAGTGGTTTGTGTTGTTAAGGGGTTAGTGTTGTTTGATGTTAGGGGGTTAGGGTTGTTTCTTGTTACGGGGTTAGTGTTGTTTGCTGTTACGGGGTTAGGGTAGTTTCTTGTTAGGGGTTTAGTGTTGTTTTTTGTTAGGGGGTTAGTGTTTGTTGTTAGGGGGTTAGGGTTGTTTGTTGTTAGGGTGTTAGTGGTTTGTGTTGTTAGGGGGTTAGTGTTGTTTGATGTTAGGGGTTTAGGGTTGTTTGTTGTTAGGGGTTTAAGGTTGTTTCTTGTTGGGGTTTAGTGGTTTTTGTTGTTAGGGTGTTAGTGTTGTTTGATGTTAGGGTGTTAGTGGTTTGTGTTGTTAGGGGGTTAGTGTTGTTTGATGTTAGGGGTTTAGGGTTGTTTGTTGTTAGGGGGTTAGAGTTGTTTGTTGTTAGGGTGTTAGTGTTGTTTGTTGTTAGGTGTTTAGGGTTGTTTGTTGTTAGGGGTTTAAGGTTGTTTCGGGTTGGGGTTTAGTGGTTTTTGTTGTTAGGGTGTTAGTGTTGTTTGTTGTTAGGGTGTTAGTGGTTTGTGTTGTTAGGGCGTTAGTGTTGTTTGATGTTAGGGGTTTAGGGTTGTTTGTTGTTAGGGGTTTAAGGTTGTTTCTTGTTGGGGTTTAGTGGTTTTTGTTGTTAGGGTGTTAGTGTTGTTTGATGTTAGGGTGTTAGTGGTTTGTGTTGTTAGGGGGTTAGTGTTGTTTGATGTTAGGGGTTTAGGGTTGTTTGTTGTTAGGGGGTTAGAGTTGTTTGTTGTTAGGGTGTTAGTGTTGTTTGTTGTTAGGGGTTTAGGGTTGTTTGTTGTTAGGGGTTTAAGGTTGTTTCTTGTTGGGGTTTAGTGGTTTTTGTTCTTAGGGTGTTAGTGTTGTTTGTTGTTAGGGTGTTAGTGGTTTGTGTTGTTAGGGGGTTAGTGTTGTTTGATGTTAGGGGTTTAGGGTTGTTTGTTGTTAGGGGGTTAGAGTTGTTTGTTGTTAGGGTGTTAGTGTTGTTTGTTGTTAGGCGTTTAGGGTTGTTTGTTTTTAGGGGGTTAGGGTTGTTTGTTGTTAGGGTGTTAGTGTTCTTTGTTGTTAGGGGGTTAGGGTTGTTTCTTGTTACGGGGTTAGTGTTGTTTGTTGTTACGGGGTTAGGGTAGTTTCTTGTTAGGGGTTTAGTGTTGTTTTTTGTTAGGGGGTTAGTGTTTGTTGTTAGGGGTTTAGGGTTGTTTCTTGTTGGGGTTTAGTGGTTTTTGTTGTTAGGGTGTTAGTGTTGTTTGTTGTTAGGGTGTTAGTGGTTTGTGTTGTTAGGGGGTTAGTGTTGTTTGATGTTAGGGGTTTAGGGTTGTTTGTTGTTAGTGGGTTAGGGTTGTTTGTTGTTAGTGGGTTAGTGTTTTTGGTTTTCAGGGGTTAGGGTTGTTTGTTGTTAGGGTGTTAGTGTTCTTTGTTGTTAGGGGGTTAGTGTTGTTTGTTGTTACGGAGTTAGGGTAGTTTCTTGTTAGGGGTTTAGGGTTGTTTGTTGTTAGGGTGTTAGTGTTGTTTGTTGTTAGGGTGTTAGTGGTTTGTGTTGTTAGGGGGTTAGGATTGTTTGTTGTTAGGGTGTTAGTGTTGTTTGATGTTAGGGGTTTCGGGTTGTTTTTTGTTAGGGGGTTAGGGTTGTTTTTTGTTAGGGTGTTAGTGTTGTTTGTTGTTAGGGGTTTAGGGTTGTTTGTTGTTAGTGGGTTAATGTTGTTTGTTGTTAGTGGGTTAGTGTTTTTGGTTTTCAGGGGTTAGGGTTGTTTGTTGTTTGGGGGTAGTGTTTGTTGTTAGGGGGTTAGGGTTGTTTGTTGTTAGGGTGTTAGAGGTTTGTGTTGTTAGGGCGTTAGTGTTGTTTGATGTTAGGGGTTTAGGGTTGTTTGTTGTTAGGGGTTTAGGTTGTTTCTTGTTGGGGTTTAGTGGTTTTTGTTGTTAGGGTGTTAGTGTTGTTTGATGTTAGGGTGTTAGTGGTTTGTGTTGTTAGGGGGTTAGTGTTGTTTGATGTTAGAGGTTTAGGGTTGTTTGTTGTTAGGGGGTTAGAGTTGTTTGTTGTTAGGGTGTTAGTGTTGTTTGTTGTTAGGGGTTTAGGGTTGTTTGTTGTTAGGGGTTTAAGGTTGTTTCTTGTTGGGGTTTAGTGGTTTTTGTTGTTAGGGTGTTAGTGTTGTTTGTTGTTAGGGTGTTAGTGGTTTGTGTTGTTAGGGGGTTAGTGTTGTTTGATGTTAGGAGGTTAGGGTTGTTTGTTGTTAGGGTGTTAGTGTTCTTTGATGTTAGGGGTTTAGGGTTGTTTGTTGTTAGGGTGTTAGTGTTCTTTGTTGTTAGGGGGTTAGTGTTGTTTCTTGTTACGGGGTTAGTGTTGTTTGTTGTTACGGGGTTAGGGTAGTTTCTTGTTAGGGGTTTAGTGTTGTTTTTTGTTAGGGTGTTAGTGTTTGTTGTTACGGGTTTAGGGTTGTTTCTTGTTGGGGTTTAGTGGTTTTTGTTGTTAGGGTGTTAGTGTTGTTTGTTGTTAGGGTGTTAGTGGTTTGTGTTGTTAGGGGGTTAGTGTTGTTTGATGTTAGGGGTTTAGGGTTGTTTGTTGTTAGGGGGTTAGTGTTTGTTGTTAGGTTGTTAGTGTTGTTTGTTGTTAGGGGTTTAGGGTTGTTTGTTGGTAGGGGTTTAAGGTTGTTTCTTGTTGGGGTTTAGTGGTTTTTGTTGTTAGGGTGTTAGTGTTGTTTGTTGTTAGGGTGTTAGTGGTTTGTGTTGTTAGGGTGTTAGTGTTGTTTGTTGTTAGGGGTTTAGGGTTGTTTGTTGTTAGGGGTTTAAGGTTGTTTCTTGTTGGGGTTTAGTGGTTTTTGATGTTAGGGTGTTAGTGTTGTTTGTTGTTAGGGTGTTAGTGGTTTGTGTTGTTAAGGGGTTAGTGTTGTTTGATGTTAGGGGGTTAGGGTTGTTTCTTGTTACGGGGTTAGTGTTGTTTGCTGTTACGGGGTTAGGGTAGTTTCTTGTTAGGGGTTTAGTGTTGTTTTTTGTTAGGGGGTTAGTGTTTGTTGTTAGGGGGTTAGGGTTGTTTGTTGTTAGGGTGTTAGTGGTTTGTGTTGTTAGGGGGTTAGTGTTGTTTGATGTTAGGGGTTTAGGGTTGTTTGTTGTTAGGGGTTTAAGGTTGTTTCTTGTTGGGGTTTAGTGGTTTTTGTTGTTAGGGTGTTAGTGTTGTTTGATGTTAGGGTGTTAGTGGTTTGTGTTGTTAGGGGGTTAGTGTTGTTTGATGTTAGGGGTTTAGGGTTGTTTGTTGTTAGGGGGTTAGAGTTGTTTGTTGTTAGGGTGTTAGTGTTGTTTGTTGTTAGGTGTTTAGGGTTGTTTGTTGTTAGGGGTTTAAGGTTGTTTCGGGTTGGGGTTTAGTGGTTTTTGTTGTTAGGGTGTTAGTGTTGTTTGTTGTTAGGGTGTTAGTGGTTTGTGTTGTTAGGGCGTTAGTGTTGTTTGATGTTAGGGGTTTAGGGTTGTTTGTTGTTAGGGGTTTAAGGTTGTTTCTTGTTGGGGTTTAGTGGTTTTTGTTGTTAGGGTGTTAGTGTTGTTTGATGTTAGGGTGTTAGTGGTTTGTGTTGTTAGGGGGTTAGTGTTGTTTGATGTTAGGGGTTTAGGGTTGTTTGTTGTTAGGGGGTTAGAGTTGTTTGTTGTTAGGGTGTTAGTGTTGTTTGTTGTTAGGGGTTTAGGGTTGTTTGTTGTTAGGGGTTTAAGGTTGTTTCTTGTTGGGGTTTAGTGGTTTTTGTTGTTAGGGTGTTAGTGTTGTTTGTTGTTAGGGTGTTAGTGGTTTGTGTTGTTAGGGGGTTAGTGTTGTTTGATGTTAGGGGTTTAGGGTTGTTTGTTGTTAGGGGGTTAGAGTTGTTTGTTGTTAGGGTGTTAGTGTTGTTTGTTGTTAGGCGTTTAGGGTTGTTTGTTGTTAGGGGGTTAGGGTTGTGTGTTGTTAGGGTGTTAGTGTTCTTTGTTGTTAGGGGGTTAGGGTTGTTTCTTGTTACGGGGTTAGTGTTGTTTGTTGTTACGGGGTTAGGGTAGTTTCTTGTTAGGGGTTTAGTGTTGTTTTTTGTTAGGGGGTTAGTGTTTGTTGTTAGGGGTTTAGGGTTGTTTCTTGTTGGGGTTTAGTGGTTTTTGTTGTTAGGGTGTTAGTGTTGTTTGTTGTTAGGGTGTTAGTGGTTTGTGTTGTTAGGGGGTTAGTGTTGTTTGATGTTAGGGGTTTAGGGTTGTTTGTTGTTAGTGGGTTAGGGTTGTTTGTTGTTAGTGGGTTAGTGTTTTTGGTTTTCAGGGGTTAGGGTTGTTTGTTGTTAGGGTGTTAGTGTTCTTTGTTGTTAGGGGGTTAGTGTTGTTTGTTGTTACGGAGTTAGGGTAGTTTCTTGTTAGGGGTTTAGGGTTGTTTGTTGTTAGGGTGTTAGTGTTGTTTGTTGTTAGGGTGTTAGTGCTTTGTGTTGTTAGGGGGTTAGGATTGTTTGTTGTTAGGGTGTTAGTGTTGTTTGATGTTAGGGGTTTCGGGTTGTTTTTTGTTAGGGGGTTAGGGTTGTTTTTTGTTAGGGTGTTAGTGTTGTTTGTTGTTAGGGGTTTAGGGTTGTTTGTTGTTAGTGGGTTAATGTTGTTTGTTGTTAGTGGGTTAGTGTTTTTGGTTTTCAGGGGTTAGGGTTGTTTGTTGTTTGGGGGTAGTGTTTGTTGTTAGGGGGTTAGGGTTGTTTGTTGTTAGGGTGTTAGTGGTTTGTGTTGTTAGGGCGTTAGTGTTGTTTGATGTTAGGGGTTTAGGGTTGTTTGTTGTTAGGGGTTTAAGGTTGTTTCTTGTTGGGGTTTAGTGGTTTTTGTTGTTAGGGTGTTAGTGTTGTTTGATGTTAGGGTGTTAGTGGTTTGTGTTGTTAGGGGGTTAGTGTTGTTTGATGTTAGAGGTTTAGGGTTGTTTGTTGTTAGGGGGTTAGAGTTGTTTGTTGTTAGGGTGTTAGTGTTGTTTGTTGTTAGGGGTTTAGGGTTGTTTGTTGTTAGGGGTTTAAGGTTGTTTCTTGTTGGGGTTTAGTGGTTTTTGTTCTTAGGGTGTTAGTGTTGTTTGTTGTTAGGGTGTTAGTGGTTTGTGTTGTTAGGGCGTTAGTGTTGTTTGATGTTAGGGGTTTAGGGTTGTTTGTTGTTAGGGGGTTAGAGTTGTTTGTTGTTAGGGTGTTAGTGTTGTTTGTTGTTAGGGGTTTAGGGTTGTTTGTTGTTAGGGGTTTAAGGTTGTTTCTTGTTGGGGTTTAGTGGTTTTTGTTGTTAGGGTGTTAGTGTTGTTTGTTGTTAGAGTGTTAGTGGTTTGTGTTGTTAGGGGGTTAGTGTTGTTTGATGTTAGGGGTTTAGGGTTGTTTGTTGTTAGGGGGTTAGAGTTGTTTGTTGTTAGGGTGTTAGTGTTGTTTGTTGTTAGGGGTTTAGGGTTGTTTGTTGTTAGGGGTTTAAGGTTGTTTCTTGTGGGGGTGTCGTGGTTTTTGTTGTTAGGGTTTTAGTGTTGTTTGTTGTTAGGGTGTTAGTGGTTTGTGTTGTTAGGGGGTTAGTGTTGTTTGATGTTATGGGTTTAGGGTTGTTTGTTGTTAGGGGGTTAGAGTTGTTTGTTGTTAGGGTGTTAGGGTTGTTTGTTGTTAGGGGTTTAGGGTTGTTTGTTGTTAGGGGTTTAAGGTTGTTTCTTGTTGGGGTTTAGTGGTTTTTGTTGTTAGGGTGTTAGTGTTGTTTGTTGTTAGGGGTTTAGGGTTGTTTGTTGTTAGGGGGTTAGAGTTGTTTGTTGTTAGGGTGTTAGTGTTGTTTGATGTTAGGGGTTTAGGGTTGTTTGTTGTTAGGGGTTTAAGGTTGTTTCTTGTTGGGGTTTAGTGGTTTTTGTTGTTAGGGTGTTAGTGTTGTTTGTTGTTAGGGTGTTAGTGGTTTGTGTTGTTAGGGGGTTAGTGTTGTTTGATGTTAGGGGTTTAGGGTTGTTTGTTGTTAGGGGGTTAGAGTTGTTTGTTGTTAGGGTGTGAGTGTTGTTTGTTGTTAGGGGTTTAGGGTTGTTTGTTGTTAGGGGTTTAAGGTTGTTTCTTGTTGGGGTTTAGTGGTTTTTGTTGTTAGGGTGTTAGTGTTGTTTGTTGTTAGGGTGTTAGTGGTTTGTGTTGTTAGGGGGTTAGTGTTGTTTGATGTTAGGGGGTTAGGGTTGTTTGTTGTTAGGGTGTTAGTGTTCTTTGATGTTAGGGGTTTAGGGTTGTTTGTTGTTAGGGTGTTAGTGTTCTTTGTTGTTAGGGGGTTAGTGTTGTTTCTTGTTACGGGGTTAGTGTTGTTTGTTGTTACGGGGTTAGGGTAGTTTCTTGTTAGGGGTTTAGTGTTGTTTTTTGTTAGGGTGTTAGTGTTTGTTGTTACGGGTTTAGGGTTGTTTCTTGTTGGGGTTTAGTGGTTTTTGTTGTTAGGGTGTTAGTGTTGTTTGTTGTTAGGGTGTTAGTGGTTTGTGTTGTTAGGGGGTTAGTGTTGTTTGATGTTAGGGGTTTAGGGTTGTTTGTTGTTAGGGGGTTAGTGTTTGTTGTTAGGTTGTTAGTGTTGTTTGTTGTTAGGGGTTTAGGGTTGTTTGTTGTTAGGGGTTTAAGGTTGTTTCTTGTTGGGGTTTAGTGGTTTTTGTTGTTAGGGTGTTAGTGTTGTTTGTTGTTAGGGTGTTAGTGGTTTGTGTTGTTAGGGTGTTAGTGTTGTTTGTTGTTAGGGGTTTAGGGTTGTTTGTTGATAGGGGTTTAAGGTTGTTTCTTGTTGGGGTTTAGTGGTTTTTGTTGTTAGGGTGTTAGTGTTGTTTGTTGTTAGGGTGTTAGTGGTTTGTGTTGTTAAGGGGTTAGTGTTGTTTGATGTTAGGGGGTTAGGGTTGTTTCTTGTTACGGGGTTAGTGTTGTTTGCTGTTACGGGGTTAGGGTAGTTTCTTGTTAGGGGTTTAGTGTTGTTTTTTGTTAGGGGGTTAGTGTTTGTTGTTAGGGGGTTAGGGTTGTTTGTTGTTAGGGTGTTAGTGGTTTGTGTTGTTAGGGGGTTAGTGTTGTTTGATGTTAGGGGTTTAGGGTTGTTTGTTGTTAGGGGTTTAAGGTTGTTTCTTGTTGGGGTTTAGTGGTTTTTGTTGTTAGGGTGTTAGTGTTGTTTGATGTTAGGGTGTTAGTGGTTTGTGTTGTTAGGGGGTTAGTGTTGTTTGATGTTAGGGGTTTAGGGTTGTTTGTTGTTAGGGGGTTAGAGTTGTTTGTTGTTAGGGTGTTAGTGTTGTTTGTTGTTAGGTGTTTAGGGTTGTTTGTTGTTAGGGGTTTAAGGTTGTTTCGGGTTGGGGTTTAGTGGTTTTTGTTGTTAGGGTGTTAGTGTTGTTTGTTGTTAGGGTGTTAGTGGTTTGTGTTGTTAGGGCGTTAGTGTTGTTTGATGTTAGGGGTTTAGGGTTGTTTGTTGTTAGGGGTTTAAGGTTGTTTCTTGTTGGGGTTTAGTGGTTTTTGTTGTTAGGGTGTTAGTGTTGTTTGATGTTAGGGTGTTAGTGGTTTGTGTTGTTAGGGGGTTAGTGTTGTTTGATGTTAGGGGTTTAGGGTTGTTTGTTGTTAGGGGGTTAGAGTTGTTTGTTGTTAGGGTGTTAGTGTTGTTTGTTGTTAGGGGTTTAGGGTTGTTTGTTGTTAGGGGTTTAAGGTTGTTTCTTGTTGGGGTTTAGTGGTTTTTGTTCTTAGGGTGTTAGTGTTGTTTGTTGTTAGGGTGTTAGTGGTTTGTGTTGTTAGGGGGTTAGTGTTGTTTGATGTTAGGGGTTTAGGGTTGTTTGTTGTTAGGGGGTTAGAGTTGTTTGTTGTTAGGGTGTTAGTGTTGTTTGTTGTTAGGCGTTTAGGGTTGTTTGTTGTTAGGGGGTTAGGGTTGTTTGTTGTTAGGGTGTTAGTGTTCTTTGTTGTTAGGGGGTTAGGGTTGTTTCTTGTTACGGGGTTAGTGTTGTTTGTTGTTACGGGGTTAGGGTAGTTTCTTGTTAGGGGTTTAGTGTTGTTTTTTGTTAGGGGGTTAGTGTTTGTTGTTAGGGGTTTAGGGTTGTTTCTTGTTGGGGTTTAGTGGTTTTTGTTGTTAGGGTGTTAGTGTTGTTTGTTGTTAGGGTGTTAGTGGTTTGTGTTGTTAGGGGGTTAGTGTTGTTTGATGTTAGGGGTTTAGGGTTGTTTGTTGTTAGTGGGTTAGGGTTGTTTGTTGTTAGTGGGTTAGTGTTTTTGGTTTTCAGGGGTTAGGGTTGTTTGTTGTTAGGGTGTTAGTGTTCTTTGTTGTTAGGGGGTTAGTGTTGTTTGTTGTTACGGAGTTAGGGTAGTTTCTTGTTAGGGGTTTAGGGTTGTTTGTTGTTAGGGTGTTAGTGTTGTTTGTTGTTAGGGTGTTAGTGGTTTGTGTTGTTAGGGGGTTAGGATTGTTTGTTGTTAGGGTGTTAGTGTTGTTTGATGTTAGGGGTTTCGGGTTGTTTTTTGTTAGGGGGTTAGGGTTGTTTTTTGTTACGGTGTTAGTGTTGTTTGTTGTTAGGGGTTTAGGGTTGTTTGTTGTTAGTGGGTTAATGTTGTTTGTTGTTAGTGGGTTAGTGTTTTTGGTTTTCAGGGGTTAGGGTTGTTTGTTGTTTGGGGGTAGTGTTTGTTGTTAGGGGGTTAGGGTTGTTTGTTGTTAGGGTGTTAGTGGTTTGTGTTGTTAGGGTGTTAGTGTTGTTTGATGTTAGGGGTTTAGGGTTGTTTGTTGTTAGGGGGTTAGGGTTGTTTGTTGTTAGGGTGTTAGTGGTTTGTGTTGTTAGGGGGTTAGTGTTGTTTGATGTTAGGGGTTTAGGGTTGTTTGTTGTTAGGGGGTTAGAGTTGTTTGTTGATAGGGTGTTAGTGTTGTTTGTTG
The DNA here is from genome assembly GCF_024166365.1 of Elephas maximus indicus. Taxonomy (NCBI): domain Eukaryota; kingdom Metazoa; phylum Chordata; class Mammalia; order Proboscidea; family Elephantidae; genus Elephas; species Elephas maximus. Next base: position 706,234 of record NW_026060235.1, on the reverse strand, counting down.
TTAGGGGTTTAGGGTTGTTTGTTGTTAGGGGTTTAAGGTTGTTTCTTGTTGGGGTTTAGTGGTTTTTGTTGTTAGGGTGTTAGTGTTGTTTGTTGTTAGGGTGTTAGTGGTTTGTGTTGTTAGGGGGTTAGTGTTGTTTGATGTTAGGGGTTTAGGGTTGTTTGTTGTTAGGGGGTTAGAGTTGTTTGTTGTTAGGGTGTTAGTGTTGTTTGTTGTTAGGGGTTTAGGGTTGTTTGTTGTTAGGGGTTTAGGGTTGTTTGTTGTTAGGGGTTTAAGGTTGTTTCTTTTTGGGGTTTAGTGGTTTTTGTTGTTAGGGTGTTAGTGTTGTTTGTTGTTAGGGTGTTAGTGGTTTGTGTTGTTAGGGGGTTAGTGTTGTTTGATTTTAGGGGTTTAGGGTTGTTTGTTGTTAGGGGGTTAGAGTTGTTTGTTGTTAGGGTGTTAGTGTTGTTTGTTGTTAGGGGTTTAGGGTTGTTTGTTGTTAGGGGTTTAAGGTTGTTTCTTGTTGGGGTTTAGTGGTTTTTGTTGTTAGGGTGTTAGTGTTGTTTGTTGTTAGGGTGTTAGTGGTTTGTGTTGTTAGGGGGTTAGTGTTGTTTGATGTTAGGGGTTTAGGGTTGTTTTTTGTTAGGGGTTTAGAGTTGTTTGTTGTTAGGGTGTTAGTGTTGTTTGTTGTTAGGGGTTTAGGGTTGTTTGTTGTTAGGGGTTTAAGGTTGTTTCTTGTTGGGTTTTAGTGGTTTTTGTTGTTAGGGTGTTAGTGCTTTGTGTTGTTAGGGGGTTAGTGTTGTTTGATGTTAGGGGTTTAGGGTTGTTCGTTGTTAGGGGGTTAGAGTTGTTTGTTGTTAGGTTGTTAGTGTTGTTTGTTGTTAGGGGTTTAGGGTTGTTTGTTGTTAGGGGTTTAAGGTTGTTTCTTGTTGGGGTTTAGTGGTTTTTGTTGTTAGGGTGTTAGTGTTGTTTGTTGTTAGGGTGTTAGTGGTTTGTGTTGTTAGGGGGTTAGTGTTGTTTGATGTTAGGGGTTTAGGGTTGTTTGTTGTTAGGGGGTTAGAGTTGTTTGTTGTTAGGGTGTTAGTGTTGTTTGTTGTTAGGGGTTTAGGCTTGTTTGTTGTTAGGGGGTTAGAGTTGTTTGTTGTTAGGGTGTTAGTGTTGTTTGATGTTAGGGGTTTAGGGTTGTTTGTTGTTAGTGGGTTACGGTTGTTGGTTGTTAGTGGGTTAGTGTTTTTGGTTTTCAGGGGTTAGGGTTGTTTGTTGTTTGGGGGTTAGTGTTTGTTGTTAGGGGGTTAGGGTTGTTTGTTGTTAGGGTTTTAGTGGTTTGTTTTGTTAGGGTGTTAGTGTTGTTTGATGTTAGGGGTTTAGGGTTGTTTGTTGTTAGGGGGTTAGGGTTGTTTGTTGTTAGGGTGTTAGTGTTGTTTGTTGTTAGGTGTTTAGGGTTGTTTGTTGTTAGGGGTTTAAGGTTGTTTCTTGTTGGGGTTTAGTGGTTTTTGTTGTTAGGGTGTTAGTGTTGTTTGTTGTTAGAGTGTTAGTGGTTTGTGTTGTTAGGGGGTTAGTGTTGTTTGATGTTAGGGGTTTAGGGTTGTTTGTTGTTAGGGGGTTAGAGTTGTTTGTTGTTAGGGTGTTAGTGTTGTTTGTTGTTAGGGGTTTAGGGTTGTTTGTTGTTAGGGGTTTAAGGTTGTTTCTTGTGGGGGTGTAGTGGTTTTTGTTGTTAGGGTTTTAGTGTTGTTTGTTGTTAGGGTGTTAGTGGTTTGTGTTGTTAGGGGGTTAGTGTTGTTTGATGTTATGGGTTTAGGGTTGTTTGTTGTTAGGGGGTTAGAGTTGTTTGTTGTTAGGGTGTTAGGGTTGTTTGTTGTTAGGGGTTTAGGGTTGTTTGTTGTTAGGGGTTTAAGGTTGTTTCTTGTTGGGGTTTAGTGGTTTTTGTTGTTAGTGTGTTAGTGTTGTTTGTTGTTAGGGGTTTAGGGTTGTTTGTTGTTAGGGGGTTAGAGTTGTTTGTTGTTAGGGTGTTAGTGTTGTTTGATGTTAGGGGTTTAGGGTTGTTTGTTGTTAGGGGTTTAAGGTTGTTTCTTGTTGGGGTTTAGTGGTTTTTGTTGTTAGGGTGTTAGTGTTGTTTGTTGTTAGGGTGTTAGTGGTTTGTGTTGTTAGGGGGTTAGTGTTGTTTGATGTTAGGGGTTTAGGGTTGTTTGTTGTTAGGGGGTTAGAGTTGTTTGTTGTTAGGGTGTGAGTGTTGTTTGTTGTTAGGGGTTTAGGGTTGTTTGTTGTTAGGGGTTTAAGGTTGTTTCTTGTTGGGGTTTAGTGGTTTTTGTTGTTAGGGTGTTAGTGTTGTTTGTTGTTAGGGTGTTAGTGGTTTGTGTTGTTAGGGGGTTAGTGTTGTTTGATGTTAGGGGGTTAGGGTTGTTTGTTGTTAGGGTGTTAGTGTTCTTTGATGTTAGGGGTTTAGGGTTGTTTGTTGTTAGGGTGTTAGTGTTCTTTGTTGTTAGGGGGTTAGTGTTGTTTCTTGTTACGGGGTTAGTGTTGTTTGTTGTTACGGGGTTAGGGTAGTTTCTTGTTAGGGGTTTAGTGTTGTTTTTTGTTAGGGTGTTAGTGTTTGTTGTTACGGGTTTAGGGTTGTTTCTTGTTGGGGTTTAGTGGTTTTTGTTCTTAGGGTGTTAGTGTTGTTTGTTGTTAGGGTGTTAGTGGTTTGTGTTGTTAGGGGGTTAGTGTTGTTTGATGTTAGGGGTTTAGGGTTGTTTGTTGTTAGGGGGTTAGTGTTTGTTGTTAGGTTGTTAGTGTTGTTTGTTGTTAGGGGTTTAGGGTTGTTTGTTGTTAGGGGTTTAAGGTTGTTTCTTGTTGGGGTTTAGTGGTTTTTGTTGTTAGGGTGTTAGTGTTGTTTGTTGTTAGGGTGTTAGTGGTTTGTGTTGTTAGGGTGTTAGTGTTGTTTGTTGTTAGGGGTTTAGGGTTGTTTGTTGTTAGGGGTTTAAGGTTGTTTCTTGTTGGGGTTTAGTGGTTTTTGTTGTTAGGGTGTTAGTGTTGTTTGTTGTTAGGGTGTTAGTGGTTTGTGTTGTTAAGGGGTTAGTGTTGTTTGATGTTAGGGGGTTAGGGTTGTTTCTTGTTACGGGGTTAGTGTTGTTTGCTGTTACGGGGTTAGGGTAGTTTCTTGTTAGGGGTTTAGTGTTGTTTTTTGTTAGGGGGTTAGTGTTTGTTGTTAGGGGGTTAGGGTTGTTTGTTGTTAGGGTGTTAGTGGTTTGTGTTGTTAGGGGGTTAGTGTTGTTTGATGTTAGGGGTTTAGGGTTGTTTGTTGTTAGGGGTTTAAGGTTGTTTCTTGTTGGGGTTTAGTGGTTTTTGTTGTTAGGGTGTTAGTGTTGTTTGATGTTAGGGTGTTAGTGGTTTGTGTTGTTAGGGGGTTAGTGTTGTTTGATGTTAGGGGTTTAGGGTTGTTTGTTGTTAGGGGGTTAGAGTTGTTTGTTGTTAGGGTGTTAGTGTTGTTTGTTGTTAGGTGTTTAGGGTTGTTTGTTGTTAGGGGTTTAAGGTTGTTTCGGGTTGGGGTTTAGTGGTTTTTGTTGTTAGGGTGTTAGTGTTGTTTGTTGTTAGGGTGTTAGTGGTTTGTGTTGTTAGGGCGTTAGTGTTGTTTGATGTTAGGGGTTTAGGGTTGTTTGTTGTTAGGGGTTTAAGGTTGTTTCTTGTTGGGGTTTAGTGGTTTTTGTTGTTAGGGTGTTAGTGTTGTTTGATGTTAGGGTGTTAGTGGTTTGTGTTGTTAGGGGGTTAGTGTTGTTTGATGTTAGGGATTTAGGGTTGTTTGTTGTTAGGGGGTTAGAGTTGTTTGTTGTTAGGGTGTTAGTGTTGTTTGTTGTTAGGGGTTTAGGGTTGTTTGTTGTTAGGGGTTTAAGGTTGTTTCTTGTTGGGGTTTAGTGGTTTTTGTTCTTAGGGTGTTAGTGTTGTTTGTTGTTAGGGTGTTAGTGGTTTGTGTTGTTAGGGGGTTAGTGTTGTTTGATGTTAGGGGTTTAGGGTTGTTTGTTGTTAGGGGGTTAGAGTTGTTTGTTGTTAGGGTGTTAGTGTTGTATGTTGTTAGGCGTTTAGGGTTGTTTGTTGTTAGGGGGTTAGGGTTGTTTGTTGTTAGGGGGTTAGTGTTCTTTGTTGTTAGGGGGTTAGGGTTGTTTCTTGTTACGGGGTTAGTGTTGTTTGTTGTTACGGGGTTAGGGTAGTTTCTTGTTAGGGGTTTAGTGTTGTTTTTTGTTAGGGGGTTAGTGTTTGTTGTTAGGGGTTTAGGGTTGTTTCTTGTTGGGGTTTAGTGGTTTTTGTTGTTAGGGTGTTAGTGTTGTTTGTTGTTAGGGTGTTAGTGGTTTGTGTTGTTAGGGGGTTAGTGTTGTTTGATGTTAGGGGTTTAGGGTTGTTTGTTGTTAGTGGGTTAGGGTTGTTTGTTGTTAGTGGGTTAGTGTTTTTGGTTTTCAGGGGTTAGGGTTGTTTGTTGTTAGGGTGTTAGTGTTCTTTGTTGTTAGGGGGTTAGTGTTGTTTGTTTTTACGGAGTTAGGGTAGTTTCTTGTTAGGGGTTTAGGGTTGTTTGTTGTTAGGGTGTTAGTGTTGTTTGTTGTTAGGGTGTTAGTGGTTTGTGTTGTTAGGGGGTTAGGATTGTTTGTTGTTAGGGTGTTAGTGTTGTTTGATGTTAGGGGTTTCGGGTTGTTTTTTGTTAGGGGGTTAGGGTTGTTTTTTGTTAGGGTGTTAGTGTTGTTTGTTGTTAGGGGTTTAGGGTTGTTTGTTGTTAGTGGGTTAATGTTGTTTGTTGTTAGTGGGTTAGTGTTTTTGGTTTTCAGGGGTTAGGGTTGTTTGTTGTTTGGGGGTAGTGTTTGTTGTTAGGGGGTTAGGGTTGTTTGTTGTTAGGGTGTTAGTGGTTTGTGTTGTTAGGGCGTTAGTGTTGGTTGATGTTAGGGGTTTAGGGTTGTTTGTTGTTAGGGGTTTAAGGTTGTTTCTTGTTGGGGTTTAGTGGTTTTTGTTGTTAGGGTGTTAGTGTTGTTTGATGTTAGGGTGTTAGTGGTTTGTGTTGTTAGGGGGTTAGTGTTGTTTGATGTTAGGGGTTTAGGGTTGTTTGTTGTTAGGGGGTTAGAGTTGTTTGTTGTTAGGGTGTTAGTGTTGTTTGTTGTTAGGGGTTTAGGGTTGTTTGTTGTTAGGGGTTTAAGGTTGTTTCTTGTTGGGGTTTAGTGGTTTTTGTTGTTAGGGTGTTAGTGTTGTTTGTTGTTAGAGTGTTAGTGGTTTGTGTTGTTAGGGGGTTAGTGTTGTTTGATGTTAGGGGTTTAGGGTTGTTTGTTGTTAGGGGGTTAGAGTTGTTTGTTGTTAGGGTGTTAGTGTTGTTTGTTGTTAGGGGTTTAGGGTTGTTTGTTGTTAGGGGTTTAAGGTTGTTTCTTGTGGGGGTGTAGTGGTTTTTGTTGTTAGGGTTTTAGTGTTGTTTGTTGTTAGGGTGTTAGTGGTTTGTGTTGTTAGGGGGTTAGTGTTGTTTGATGTTATGGGTCTAGGGTTGTTTGTTGTTAGGGGGTTAGAGTTGTTTGTTGTTAGGGTGTTAGGGTTGTTTGTTGTTAGGGGTTTAGGGTTGTTTGTTGTTAGGGGTTTAAGGTTGTTTCTTGTTGGGGTTTAGTGGTTTTTGTTGTTAGGGTGTTAGTGTTGTTTGTTGTTAGGGGTTTAGGGTTGTTTGTTGTTAGGGGGTTAGAGTTGTTTGTTGTTAGGGTGTTAGTGTTGTTTGTTGTTAGGGGTTTAGGGTTGTTTGTTGTTAGGGGTTTAAGGTTGTTTCTTGTTGGGTTTTAGTGGTTTTTGTTGTTAGGGTGTTAGTGCTTTGTGTTGTTAGGGGGTTAGTGTTGTTTGATGTTAGGGGTTTAGGGTTGTTCGTTGTTAGGGGGTTAGAGTTGTTTGTTGTTAGGTTGTTAGTGTTGTTTGTTGTTAGGGGTTTAGGGTTGTTTGTTGTTAGGGGTTTAAGGTTGTTTCTTGTTGGGGTTTAGTGGTTTTTGTTGTTAGGGTGTTAGTGTTGTTTGTTGTTAGGGTGTTAGTGGTTTGTGTTGTTAGGGGGTTAGTGTTGTTTGATGTTAGGGGTTTAGGGTTGTTTGTTGTTAGGGGGTTAGAGTTGTTTGTTGTTAGGGTGTTAGTGTTGTTTGTTGTTAGGGGTTTAGGCTTGTTTGTTGTTAGGGGGTTAGAGTTGTTTGTTGTTAGGGTGTTAGTGTTGTTTGATGTTAGGGGTTTAGGGTTGTTTGTTGTTAGTGGGTTACGGTTGTTTGTTGTTAGTGGGTTAGTGTTTTTGGTTTTCAGGGGTTAGGGTTGTTTGTTGTTTGGGGGTTAGTGTTTGTTGTTAGGGGGTTAGGGTTGTTTGTTGTTAGGGTTTTAGTGGTTTGTTTTGTTAGGGTGTTAGTGTTGTTTGATGTTAGGGGTTTAGGGTTGTTTGTTGTTAGGGGGTTAGGGTTGTTTGTTGTTAGGGTGTTAGTGTTGTTTGTTGTTAGGTGTTTAGGGTTGTTTGTTGTTAGGGGTTTAAGGTTGTTTCTTGTTGGGGTTTAGTGGTTTTTGTTGTTAGGGTGTTAGTGTTGTTTGTTGTTAGAGTGTTAGTGGTTTGTGTTGTTAGGGGGTTAGTGTTGTTTGATGTTAGGGGTTTAGGGTTGTTTGTTGTTAGGGGGTTAGAGTTGTTTGTTGTTAGGGTGTTAGTGTTGTTTGTTGTTAGGGGTTTAGGGTTGTTTGTTGTTAGGGGTTTAAGGTTGTTTCTTGTGGGGGTGTAGTGGTTTTTGTTGTTAGGGTTTTAGTGTTGTTTGTTGTTAGGGTGTTAGTGGTTTGTGTTGTTAGGGGGTTAGTGTTGTTTGATGTTATGGGTTTAGGGTTGTTTGTTGTTAGGGGGTTAGAGTTGTTTGTTGTTAGGGTGTTAGGGTTGTTTGTTGTTAGGGGTTTAGGGTTGTTTGTTGTTAGGGGTTTAAGGTTGTTTCTTGTTGGGGTTTAGTGGTTTTTGTTGTTAGTGTGTTAGTGTTGTTTGTTGTTAGGGGTTTAGGGTTGTTTGTTGTTAGGGGGTTAGAGTTGTTTGTTGTTAGGGTGTTAGTGTTGTTTGATGTTAGGGGTTTAGGGTTGTTTGTTGTTAGGGGTTTAAGGTTGTTTCTTGTTGGGGTTTAGTGGTTTTTGTTGTTAGGGTGTTAGTGTTGTTTGTTGTTAGGGTGTTAGTGGTTTGTGTTGTTAGGGGGTTAGTGTTGTTTGATGTTAGGGGTTTAGGGTTGTTTGTTGTTAGGGGGTTAGAGTTGTTTGTTGTTAGGGTGTGAGTGTTGTTTGTTGTTAGGGGTTTAGGGTTGTTTGTTGTTAGGGGTTTAAGGTTGTTTCTTGTTGGGGTTTAGTGGTTTTTGTTGTTAGGGTGTTAGTGTTGTTTGTTGTTAGGGTGTTAGTGGTTTGTGTTGTTAGGGGGTTAGTGTTGTTTGATGTTAGGGGGTTAGGGTTGTTTGTTGTTAGGGTGTTAGTGTTCTTTGATGTTAGGGGTTTAGGGTTGTTTGTTGTTAGGGTGTTAGTGTTCTTTGTTGTTAGGGGGTTAGTGTTGTTTCTTGTTACGGGGTTAGTGTTGTTTGTTGTTACGGGGTTAGGGTAGTTTCTTGTTAGGGGTTTAGTGTTGTTTTTTGTTAGGGTGTTAGTGTTTGTTGTTACGGGTTTAGGGTTGTTTCTTGTTGGGGTTTAGTGGTTTTTGTTGTTAGGGTGTTAGTGTTGTTTGTTGTTAGGGTGTTAGTGGTTTGTGTTGTTAGGGGGTTAGTGTTGTTTGATGTTAGGGGTTTAGGGTTGTTTGTTGTTAGGGGGTTAGTGTTTGTTGTTAGGTTGTTAGTGTTGTTTGTTGTTAGGGGTTTAGGGTTGTTTGTTGTTAGGGGTTTAAGGTTGTTTCTTGTTGGGGTTTAGTGGTTTTTGTTGTTAGGGTGTTAGTGTTGTTTGTTGTTAGGGTGTTAGTGGTTTGTGTTGTTAGGGTGTTAGTGTTGTTTGTTGTTAGGGGTTTAGGGTTGTTTGTTGTTAGGGGTTTAAGGTTGTTTCTTGTTGGGGTTTAGTGGTTTTTGTTGTTAGGGTGTTAGTGTTGTTTGTTGTTAGGGTGTTAGTGGTTTGTGTTGTTAAGGGGTTAGTGTTGTTTGATGTTAGGGGGTTAGGGTTGTTTCTTGTTACGGGGTTAGTGTTGTTTGCTGTTACGGGGTTAGGGTAGTTTCTTGTTAGGGGTTTAGTGTTGTTTTTTGTTAGGGGGTTAGTGTTTGTTGTTAGGGGGTTAGGGTTGTTTGTTGTTAGTGTGTTAGTGGTTTGTGTTGTTAGGGGGTTAGTGTTGTTTGATGTTAGGGGTTTAGGGTTGTTTGTTGTTAGGGGTTTAAGGTTGTTTCTTGTTGGGGTTTAGTGGTTTTTGTTGTTAGGGTGTTAGTGTTGTTTGATGTTAGGGTGTTAGTGGTTTGTGTTGTTAGGGGGTTAGTGTTGTTTGATGTTAGGGGTTTAGGGTTGTTTGCTGTTAGGGGGTTAGAGTTGTTTGTTGTTAGGGTGTTAGTGTTGTTTGTTGTTAGGTGTTTAGGGTTGTTTGTTGTTAGGGGTTTAAGGTTGTTTCGGGTTGGGGTTTAGTGGTTTTTGTTGTTAGGGTGTTAGTGTTGTTTGTTGTTAGGGTGTTAGTGGTTTGTGTTGTTAGGGCGTTAGTGTTGTTTGATGTTAGGGGTTTAGGGTTGTTTGTTGTTAGGGGTTTAAGGTTGTTTCTTGTTGGGGTTTAGTGGTTTTTGTTGTTAGGGTGTTAGTGTTGTTTGATGTTAGGGTGTTAGTGGTTTGTGTTGTTAGGGGGTTAGTGTTGTTTGATGTTAGGGATTTAGGGTTGTTTGTTGTTAGGGGGTTAGAGTTGTTTGTTGTTAGGGTGTTAGTGTTGTTTGTTGTTAGGGGTTTAGGGTTGTTTGTTGTTAGGGGTTTAAGGTTGTTTCTTGTTGGGGTTTAGTGGTTTTTGTTCTTAGGGTGTTAGTGTTGTTTGTTGTTAGGGTGTTAGTGGTTTGTGTTGTTAGGGGGTTAGTGTTGTTTGATGTTAGGGGTTTAGGGTTGTTTGTTGTTAGGGGGTTAGAGTTGTTTGTTGTTAGGGTGTTAGTGTTGTATGTTGTTAGGCGTTTAGGGTTGTTTGTTGTTAGGGGGTTAGGGTTGTTTGTTGTTAGGGTGTTAGTGTTCTTTGTTGTTAGGGGGTTAGGGTTGTTTCTTGTTACGGGGTTAGTGTTGTTTGTTGTTACGGGGTTAGGGTAGTTTCTTGTTAGGGGTTTAGTGTTGTTTTTTGTTAGATGGTTAGTGTTTGTTGTTAGGGGTTTAGGGTTGTTTCTTGTTGGGGTTTAGTGGTTTTTGTTGTTAGGGTGTTAGTGTTGTTTGTTGTTAGGGTGTTAGTGGTTTGTGTTGTTAGGGGGTTAGTGTTGTTTGATGTTAGGGGTTTAGGGTTGTTTGTTGTTAGTGGGTTAGGGTTGTTTGTTGTTAGTGGGTTAGTGTTTTTGGTTTTCAGGGGTTAGGGTTGTTTGTTGTTAGGGTGTTAGTGTTCTTTGTTGTTAGGGGGTTAGTGTTGTTTGTTTTTACGGAGTTAGGGTAGTTTCTTGTTAGGGGTTTAGGGTTGTTTGTTGTTAGGGTGTTAGTGTTGTTTGTTGTTAGGGTGTTAGTGGTTTGTGTTGTTAGGGGGTTAGGATTGTTTGTTGTTAGGGTGTTAGTGTTGTTTGATGTTAGGGGTTTCGGGTTGTTTTTTGTTAGGGGGTTAGGGTTGTTTTTTGTTAGGGTGTTAGTGTTGTTTGTTGTTAGGGGTTTAGGGTTGTTTGTTGTTAGTGGGTTAATGTTGTTTGTTGTTAGTGGGTTAGTGTTTTTGGTTTTCAGGGGTTAGGGTTGTTTGTTGTTTGGGGGTAGTGTTTGTTGTTAGGGGGTTAGGGTTGTTTGTTGTTAGGGTGTTAGTGGTTTGTGTTGTTAGGGCGTTAGTGTTGGTTGATGTTAGGGGTTTAGGGTTGTTTGTTGTTAGGGGTTTAAGGTTGTTTCTTGTTGGGGTTTAGTGGTTTTTGTTGTTAGGGTGTTAGTGTTGTTTGATGTTAGGGTGTTAGTGGTTTGTGTTGTTAGGGGGTTAGTGTTGTTTGATGTTAGGGGTTTAGGGTTGTTTGTTGTTAGGGGGTTAGAGTTGTTTGTTGTTAGGGTGTTAGTGTTGTTTGTTGTTAGGGGTTTAGGGTTGTTTGTTGTTAGGGGTTTAAGGTTGTTTCTTGTTGGGGTTTAGTGGTTTTTGTTGTTAGGGTGTTAGTGTTGTTTGTTGTTAGAGTGTTAGTGGTTTGTGTTGTTAGGGGGTTAGTGTTGTTTGATGTTAGGGGTTTAGGGTTGTTTGTTGTTAGGGGGTTAGAGTTGTTTGTTGTTAGGGTGTTAGTGTTGTTTGTTGTTAGGGGTTTAGGGTTGTTTGTTGTTAGGGGTTTAAGGTTGTTTCTTGTGGGGGTGTAGTGGTTTTTGTTGTTAGGGTTTTAGTGTTGTTTGTTGTTAGGGTGTTAGTGGTTTGTGTTGTTAGGGGGTTAGTGTTGTTTGATGTTATGGGTTTAGGGTTGTTTGTTGTTAGGGGGTTAGAGTTGTTTGTTGTTAGGGTGTTAGGGTTGTTTGTTGTTAGGGGTTTAGGGTTGTTTGTTGTTAGGGGTTTAAGGTTGTTTCTTGTTGGGGTTTAGTGGTTTTTGTTGTTAGGGTGTTAGTGTTGTTTGTTGTTAGGGGTTTAGGGTTGTTTGTTGTTAGGGGGTTAGAGTTGTTTGTTGTTAGGGTGTTAGTGTTGTTTGATGTTAGGGGTTTAGGGTTGTTTGTTGTTAGGGGTTTAAGGTTGTTTCTTGTTGGGGTTTAGTGGTTTTTGTTGTTAGGGTGTTAGTGTTGTTTGTTGTTAGGGTGTTAGTGGTTTGTGTTGTTAGGGGGTTAGTGTTGTTTGATGTTAGGGGTTTAGGGTTGTTTGTTGTTAGGGGGTTAGAGTTGTTTGTTGTTAGGGTGTGAGTGTTGTTTGTTGTTAGGGGTTTAGGGTTGTTTGTTGTTAGGGGTTTAAGGTTGTTTCTTGTTGGGGTTTAGTGGTTTTTGTTGTTAGGGTGTTAGTGTTGTTTGTTGTTAGGGTGTTAGTGGTTTGTGTTGTTAGGGGGTTAGTGTTGTTTGATGTTAGGGGGTTAGGGTTGTTTGTTGTTAGGGTGTTAGTGTTCTTTGATGTTAGGGGTTTAGGGTTGTTTGTTGTTAGGGTGTTAGTGTTCTTTGTTGTTAGGGGGTTAGTGTTGTTTCTTGTTACGGGGTTAGTGTTGTTTGTTGTTACGAGGTTAGGGTAGTTTCTTGTTAGGGGTTTAGTGTTGTTTTTTGTTAGGGTGTTAGTGTTTGTTGTTACGGGTTTAGGGTTGTTTCTTGTTGGGGTTTAGTGGTTTTTGTTGTTAGGGTGTTAGTGTTGTTTGTTGTTAGGGTGTTAGTGGTTTGTGTTGTTAGGGGGTTAGTGTTGTTTGATGTTAGGGGTTTAGGGTTGTTTGTTGTTAGGGGGTTAGTGTTTGTTGTTAGGTTGTTAGTGTTGTTTGTTGTTAGGGGTTTAGGGTTGCTTGTTGTTAGGGGTTTAAGGTTGTTTCTTGTTGGGGTTTAGTGGTTTTTGTTGTTAGGGTGTTAGTGTTGTTTGTTGTTAGGGTGTTAGTGGTTTGTGTTGTTAGGGTGTTAGTGTTGTTTGTTGTTAGGGGTTTAGGGTTGTTTGTTGTTAGGGGGTTAGAGTTGTTTGTTGTTAGGGTGTTAGTGTTGTTTGATGTTAGGGGTTTAGGGTTGTTTGTTGTTAGGGGTTTAAGGTTGTTTCTTGTTGGGGTTTAGTGGTTTTTGTTGTTAGGGTGTTAGTGTTGTTTGTTGTTAGGGTGTTAGTGGTTTGTGTTGTTAGGGGGTTAGTGTTGTTTGATGTTAGGGGTTTAGGGTTGTTTGTTGTTAGGGGGTTAGAGTTGTTTGTTGTTAGGGTGTTAGTGTTGTTTGTTGTTAGGTGTTTAGGGTTGTTTGTTGTTAGGGGTTTAAGGTTGTTTCGGGTTGGGGTTTAGTGGTTTTTGTTGTTAGGGTGTTAGTGTTGTTTGTTGTTAGGGTGTTAGTGGTTTGTGTTGTTAGGGCGTTAGTGTTGTTTGATGTTAGGGGTTTAGGGTTGTTTGTTGTTAGGGGTTTAAGGTTGTTTCTTGTTGGGGTTTAGTGGTTTTTGTTGTTAGGGTGTTAGTGTTGTTTGATGTTAGGGTGTTAGTGGTTTGTGTTGTTAGGGGGTTAGTGTTGTTTGATGTTAGGGGTTTAGGGTTGTTTGTTGTTAGGGGGTTAGAGTTGTTTGTTGTTAGGGTGTTAGTGTTGTTTGTTGTTAGGGGTTTAGGGTTGTTTGTTGTTAGGGGTTTAAGGTTGTTTCTTGTGGGGGTGTAGTGGTTTTTGTTGTTAGGGTTTTAGTGTTGTTTGTTGTTAGGGTGTTAGTGGTTTGTGTTGTTAGGGGGTTAGTGTTGTTTGATGTTATGGGTTTAGGGTTGTTTGTTGTTAGGGGGTTAGAGTTGTTTGTTGTTAGGGTGTTAGGGTTGTTTGTTGTTAGGGGTTTAGGGTTGTTTGTTGTTAGGGGTTTAAGGTTGTTTCTTGTTGGGGTTTAGTGGTTTTTGTTGTTAGGGTGTTAGTGTTGTTTGTTGTTAGGGGTTTAGGGTTGTTTGTTGTTAGGGGGTTAGAGTTGTTTGTTGTTAGGGTGTTAGTGTTGTTTGATGTTAGGGGTTTAGGGTTGTTTGTTGTTAGGGGTTTAAGGTTGTTTCTTGTTGGGGTTTAGTGGTTTTTGTTGTTAGGGTGTTAGTGTTGTTTGTTGTTAGGGTGTTAGTGGTTTGTGTTGTTAGGGGGTTAGTGTTGTTTGATGTTAGGGGTTTAGGGTTGTTTGTTGTTAGGGGGTTAGAGTTGTTTGTTGTTAGGGTGTGAGTGTTGTTTGTTGTTAGGGGTTTAGGGTTGTTTGTTGTTAGGGGTTTAAGGTTGTTTCTTGTTGGGGTTTAGTGGTTTTTGTTGTTAGGGTGTTAGTGTTGTTTGTTGTTAGGGTGTTAGTGGTTTGTGTTGTTAGGGGGTTAGTGTTGTTTGATGTTAGGGGGTTAGGGTTGTTTGTTGTTAGGGTGTTAGTGTTCTTTGATGTTAGGGGTTTAGGGTTGTTTGTTGTTAGGGTGTTAGTGTTCTTTGTTGTTAGGGGGTTAGTGTTGTTTCTTGTTACGGGGTTAGTGTTGTTTGTTGTTACGGGGTTAGGGTAGTTTCTTGTTAGGGGTTTAGTGTTGTTTTTTGTTAGGGTGTTAGTGTTTGTTGTTACGGGTTTAGGGTTGTTTCTTGTTGGGGTTTAGTGGTTTTTGTTGTTAGGGTGTTAGTGTTGTTTGTTGTTAGGGTGTTAGTGGTTTGTGTTGTTAGGGGGTTAGTGTTGTTTGATGTTAGGGGTTTAGGGTTGTTTGTTGTTAGGGGGTTAGTGTTTGTTGTTAGGTTGTTAGTGTTGTTTGTTGTTAGGGGTTTAGGGTTGTTTGTTGTTAGGGGTTTAAGGTTGTTTCTTGTTGGGGTTTAGTGGTTTTTGTTGTTAGGGTGTTAGTGTTGTTTGTTGTTAGGGTGTTAGTGGTTTGTGTTGTTAGGGTGTTAGTGTTGTTTGTTGTTAGGGGTTTAGGGTTGTTTGTTGTTAGGGGTTTAAGGTTGTTTCTTGTTGGGGTTTAGTGGTTTTTGTTGTTAGGGTGTTAGTGTTGTTTGTTGTTAGGGTGTTAGTGGTTTGTGTTGTTAAGGGGTTAGTGTTGTTTGATGTTAGGGGGTTAGGGTTGTTTCTTGTTACGGGGTTAGTGTTGTTTGCTGTTACGGGGTTAGGGTAGTTTCTTGTTAGGGGTTTAGTGTTGTTTTTTGTTAGGGGGTTAGTGTTTGTTGTTAGGGGGTTAGGGTTGTTTGTTGTTAGGGTGTTAGTGGTTTGTGTTGTTAGGGGGTTAGTGTTGTTTGATGTTAGGGGTTTAGGGTTGTTTGTTGTTAGGGGTTTAAGGTTGTTTCTTGTTGGGGTTTAGTGGTTTTTGTTGTTAGGGTGTTAGTGTTGTTTGATGTTAGGGTGTTAGTGGTTTGTGTTGTTAGGGGGTTAGTGTTGTTTGATGTTAGGGGTTTAGGGTTGTTTGTTGTTAGGGGGTTAGAGTTGTTTGTTGTTAGGGTGTTAGTGTTGTTTGTTGTTAGGTGTTTAGGGTTGTTTGTTGTTAGGGGTTTAAGGTTGTTTCGGGTTGGGGTTTAGTGGTTTTTGTTGTTAGGGTGTTAGTGTTGTTTGTTGTTAGGGTGTTAGTGGTTTGTGTTGTTAGGGCGTTAGTGTTGTTTGATGTTAGGGGTTTAGGGTTGTTTGTTGTTAGGGGTTTAAGGTTGTTTCTTGTTGGGGTTTAGTGGTTTTTGTTGTTAGGGTGTTAGTGTTGTTTGATGTTAGGGTGTTAGTGGTTTGTGTTGTTAGGGGGTTAGTGTTGTTTGATGTTAGGGGTTTAGGGTTGTTTGTTGTTAGGGGGTTAGAGTTGTTTGTTGTTAGGGTGTTAGTGTTGTTTGTTGTTAGGGGTTTAGGGTTGTTTGTTGTTAGGGGTTTAAGGTTGTTTCTTGTTGGGGTTTAGTGGTTTTTGTTCTTAGGGTGTTAGTGTTGTTTGTTGTTAGGGTGTTAGTGGTTTGTGTTGTTAGGGGGTTAGTGTTGTTTGATGTTAGGGGTTTAGGGTTGTTTGTTGTTAGGGGGTTAGAGTTGTTTGTTGTTAGGGTGTTAGTGTTGTTTGTTGTTAGGCGTTTAGGGTTGTTTGTTGTTAGGGGGTTAGGGTTGTTTGTTGTTAGGGTGTTAGTGTTCTTTGTTGTTAGGGGGTTAGGGTTGTTTCTTGTTACGGGGTTAGTGTTGTTTGTTGTTACGGGGTTAGGGTAGTTTCTTGTTAGGGGTTTAGTGTTGTTTTTTGTTAGGGGGTTAGTGTTTGTTGTTAGGGGTTTAGGGTTGTTTCTTGTTGGGGTTTAGTGGTTTTTGTTGTTAGGGTGTTAGTGTTGTTTGTTGTTAGGGTGTTAGTGGTTTGTGTTGTTAGGGGGTTAGTGTTGTTTGATGTTAGGGGTTTAGGGTTGTTTGTTGTTAGTGGGTTAGGGTTGTTTGTTGTTAGTGGGTTAGTGTTTTTGGTTTTCAGGGGTTAGGGTTGTTTGTTGTTAGGGTGTTAGTGTTCTTTGTTGTTAGGGGGTTAGTGTTGTTTGTTGTTACGGAGTTAGGGTAGTTTCTTGTTAGGGGTTTAGGGTTGTTTGTTGTTAGGGTGTTAGTGTTGTTTGTTGTTAGGGTGTTAGTGGTTTGTGTTGTTAGGGGGTTAGGATTGTTTGTTGTTAGGGTGTTAGTGTTGTTTGATGTTAGGGGTTTCGGGTTGTTTTTTGTTAGGGGGTTAGGGTTGTTTTTTGTTAGGGTGTTAGTGTTGTTTGTTGTTAGGGGTTTAGGGTTGTTTGTTGTTAGTGGGTTAATGTTGTTTGTTGTTAGTGGGTTAGTGTTTTTGGTTTTCAGGGGTTAGGGTTGTTTGTTGTTTGGGGGTAGTGTTTGTTGTTAGGGGGTTAGGGTTGTTTGTTGTTAGGGTGTTAGTGGTTTGTGTTGTTAGGGCGTTAGTGTTGTTTGATGTTAGGGGTTTAGGGTTGTTTGTTGTTAGGGGTTTAGGTTGTTTCTTGTTGGGGTTTAGTGGTTTTTGTTGTTAGGGTGTTAGTGTTGTTTGATGTTAGGGTGTTAGTGGTTTGTGTTGTTAGGGGGTTAGTGTTGTTTGATGTTAGAGGTTTAGGGTTGTTTGTTGTTAGGGGGTTAGAGTTGTTTGTTGTTAGGGTGTTAGTGTTGTTTGTTGTTAGGAGTTTAGGGTTGTTTGTTGTTAGGGGTTTAAGGTTGTTTCTTGTTGGGGTTAAGTGGTTTTTGTTGTTAGAGTGTTAGTGTTGTTTGTTGTTAGGGTGTTAGTGGTTTGTGTTGTTAGGGGGTTAGTGTTGTTTGATGTTAGGGGGTTAGGGTTGTTTGTTGTTAGGGTGTTAGTGTTCTTTGATGTTAGGGGTTTAGGGTTGTTTGTTGTTAGGGTGTTAGTGTTCTTTGTTGTTAGGGGGTTAGTGTTGTTTCTTGTTACGGGGTTAGTGTTGTTTGTTGTTACGGGGTTAGGGTAGTTTCTTGTTAGGGGTTTAGTGTTGTTTTTTGTTAGGGTGTTAGTGTTTGTTGTTACGGGTTTAGGGTTGTTTCTTGTTGGGGTTTAGTGGTTTTTGTTGTTAGGGTGTTAGTGTTGTTTGTTGTTAGGGTGTTAGTGGTTTGTGTTGTTAGGGGGTTAGTGTTGTTTGATGTTAGGGGTTTAGGGTTGTTTGTTGTTAGGGGGTTAGTGTTTGTTGTTAGGTTGTTAGTGTTGTTTGTTGTTAGGGGTTTAGGGTTGTTTGTTGTTAGGGGTTTAAGGTTGTTTCTTGTTGGGGTTTAGTGGTTTTTGTTGTTAGGGTGTTAGTGTTGTTTGTTGTTAGGGTGTTAGTGGTTTGTGTTGTTAGGGTGTTAGTGTTGTTTGTTGTTAGGGGTTTAGGGTTGTTTGTTGTTAGGGGTTTAAGGTTGTTTCTTGTTGGGGTTTAGTGGTTTTTGATGTTAGGGTGTTAGTGTTGTTTGTTGTTAGGGTGTTAGTGGTTTGTGTTGTTAAGGGGTTAGTGTTGCTTGATGTTAGGGGGTTAGGGTTGTTTCTTGTTACGGGGTTAGTGTTGTTTGCTGTTACGGGGTTAGGGTAGTTTCTTGTTAGGGGTTTAGTGTTGTTTTTTGTTAGGGGGTTAGTGTTTGTTGTTAGGGGGTTAGGGTTGTTTGTTGTTAGGGTGTTAGTGGTTTGTGTTGTTAGGGGGTTAGTGTTGTTTGATGTTAGGGGTTTAGGGTTGTTTGTTGTTAGGGGTTTAAGGTTGTTTCTTGTTGGGGTTTAGTGGTTTTTGTTGTTAGGGTGTTAGTGTTGTTTGATGTTAGGGTGTTAGTGGTTTGTGTTGTTAGGGGGTTAGTGTTGTTTGATGTTAGGGGTTTAGGGTTGTTTGTTGTTAGGGGGTTAGAGTTGTTTGTTGTTAGGGTGTTAGTGTTGTTTGTTGTTAGGTGTTTAGGGTTGTTTGTTGTTAGGGGTTTAAGGTTGTTTCGGGTTGGGGTTTAGTGGTTTTTGTTGTTAGGGTGTTAGTGTTGTTTGTTGTTAGGGTGTTAGTGGTTTGTGTTGTTAGGGCGTTAGTGTTGTTTGATGTTAGGGGTTTAGGGTTGTTTGTTGTTAGGGGGTTAGAGTTGTTTGTTGTTAGGGTGTTAGTGTTGTTTGTTGTTAGGGGTTTAGGGTTGTTTGTTGTTAGGGGTTTAAGGTTGTTTCTTGTGGGGGTGTAGTGGTTTTTGTTGTTAGGGTTTTAGTGTTGTTTGTTGTTAGGGTGTTAGTGGTTTGTGTTGTTAGGGGGTTAGTGTTGTTTGATGTTATGGGTTTAGGGTTGTTTGTTGTTAGGGGGTTAGAGTTGTTTGTTGTTAGGGTGTTAGGGTTGTTTGTTGTTAGGGGTTTAGGGTTGTTTGTTGTTAGGGGTTTAAGGTTGTTTCTTGTTGGGGTTTAGTGGTTTTTGTTGTTAGGGTGTTAGTGTTGTTTGTTGTTAGGGGTTTAGGGTTGTTTGTTGTTAGGGGGTTAGAGTTGTTTGTTGTTAGGGTGTTAGTGTTGTTTGATGTTAGGGGTTTAGGGTTGTTTGTTGTTAGGGGTTTAAGGTTGTTTCTTGTTGGGGTTTAGTGGTTTTTGTTGTTAGGGTGTTAGTGTTGTTTGTTGTTAGGGTGTTAGTGGTTTGTGTTGTTAGGGGGTTAGTGTTGTTTGATGTTAGGGGTTTAGGGTTGTTTGTTGTTAGGGGGTTAGAGTTGTTTGTTGTTAGGGTGTGAGTGTTGTTTGTTGTTAGGGGTTTAGGGTTGTTTGTTGTTAGGGGTTTAAGGTTGTTTCTTGTTGGGGTTTAGTGGTTTTTGTTGTTAGGGTGTTAGTGTTGTTTGTTGTTAGGGTGTTAGTGGTTTGTGTTGTTAGGGGGTTAGTGTTGTTTGATGTTAGGGGGTTAGGGTTGTTTGTTGTTAGGGTGTTAGTGTTCTTTGATGTTAGGGGTTTAGGGTTGTTTGTTGTTAGGGTGTTAGTGTTCTTTGTTGTTAGGGGGTTAGTGTTGTTTCTTGTTACGGGGTTAGTGTTGTTTGTTGTTACGGGGTTAGGGTAGTTTCTTGTTAGGGGTTTAGTGTTGTTTTTTGTTAGGGTGTTAGTGTTTGTTGTTACGGGTTTAGGGTTGTTTCTTGTTGGGGTTTAGTGGTTTTTGTTGTTAGGGTGTTAGTGTTGTTTGTTGTTAGGGTGTTAGTGGTTTGTGTTGTTAGGGGGTTAGTGTTGTTTGATGTTAGGGGTTTAGGGTTGTTTGTTGTTAGGGGGTTAGTGTTTGTTGTTAGGTTGTTAGTGTTGTTTGTTGTTAGGGGTTTAGGGTTGCTTCTTGTTAGGGGTTTAAGGTTGTTTCTTGTTGGGGTTTAGTGGTTTTTGTTGTTAGGGTGTTAGTGTTGTTTGTTGTTAGGGTGTTAGTGGTTTGTGTTGTTAGGGTGTTAGTGTTGTTTGTTGTTAGGGGTTTAGGGTTGTTTGTTGATAGGGGTTTAAGGTTGTTTCTTGTTGGGGTTTAGTGGTTTTTGTTGTTAGGGTGTTAGTGTTGTTTGTTGTTAGGGGTTTAGGGTTGTTTGTTGTTAGGGGGTTAGAGTTGTTTGTTGTTAGGGTGTTAGTGTTGTTTGATGTTAGGGGTTTAGGGTTGTTTGTTTTTAGGGGTTTAAGGTTGTTTCTTGTTGGGGTTTAGTGGTTTTTGTTGTTAGGGTGTTAGTGTTGTTTGTTGTTAGGGTGTTAGTGGTTTGTGTTGTTAGGGGGTTAGTGTTGTTTGATGTTAGGGGTTTAGGGTTGTTTGTTGTTAGGGGGTTAGAGTTGTTTGTTGTTAGGGTGTTAGTGTTGTTTGTTGTTAGGTGTTTAGGGTTGTTTGTTGTTAGGGGTTTAAGGTTGTTTCGGGTTGGGGTTTAGTGGTTTTTGTTGTTAGGGTGTTAGTGTTGTTTGTTGTTAGGGTGTTAGTGGTTTGTGTTGTTAGGGCGTTAGTGTTGTTTGATGTTAGGGGTTTAGGGTTGTTTGTTGTTAGGGGTTTAAGGTTGTTTCTTGTTGGGGTTTAGTGGTTTTTGTTGTTAGGGTGTTAGTGTTGTTTGATGTTAGGGTGTTAGTGGTTTGTGTTGTTAGGGGGTTAGTGTTGTTTGATGTTAGGGGTTTAGGGTTGTTTGTTGTTAGGGGGTTAGAGTTGTTTGTTGTTAGGGTGTTAGTGTTGTTTGTTGTTAGGGGTTTAGGGTTGTTTGTTGTTAGGGGTTTAAGGTTGTTTCTTGTTGGGGTTTAGTGGTTTTTGTTCTTAGGGTGTTAGTGTTGTTTGTTGTTAGGGTGTTAGTGGTTTGTGTTGTTAGGGCGTTAGTGTCGTTTGATGTTAGGGGTTTAGGGTTGTTTGTTGTTAGGGGGTTAGAGTTGTTTGTTGTTAGGGTGTTAGTGTTGTTTGTTGTTAGGGGTTTAGGGTTGTTTGTTGTTAGGGGTTTAAGGTTGTTTCTTGTTGGGGTTTAGTGGTTTTTGTTCTTAGGGTGTTAGTGTTGTTTGTTGTTAGAGTGTTAGTGGTTTGTGTTGTTAGGGGGTTAGTGTTGTTTGATGTTATGGGTTTAGGGTTGTTTGTTGTTAGGGGGTTAGAGTTGTTTGTTGTTAGGGTGTTAGGGTTGTTTGTTGTTAGGGGTTTAGGGTTGTTTGTTGTTAGGGGTTTAAGGTTGTTTCTTGTTGGGGTTTAGTGGTTTTTGTTGTTAGGGTGTTAGTGTTGTTTGTTGTTAGGGGTTTAGGGTTGTTTGTTGTTAGGGGGTTAGAGTTGTTTGTTGTTAGGGTGTTAGTGTTGTTTGATGTTAGGGGTTTAGGGTTGTTTGTTGTTAGGGGTTTAAGGTTGTTTCTTGTTGGGGTTTAGTGGTTTTTGTTGTTAGGGTGTTAGTGTTGTTTGTTGTTAGGGTGTTAGTGGTTTGTGTTGTTAGGGGGTTAGTGTTGTTTGATGTTAGGGGTTTAGGGTTGTTTGTTGTTAGGGGGTTAGAGTTGTTTGTTGTTAGGGTGTGAGTGTTGTTTGTTGTTAGGGGTTTAGGGTTGTTTGTTGTTAGGGGTTTAAGGTTGTTTCTTGTTGGGGTTTAGTGGTTTTTGTTGTTAGGGTGTTAGTGTTGTTTGTTGTTAGGGTGTTAGTGGTTTGTGTTGTTAGGGGGTTAGTGTTGTTTGATGTTAGGGGGTTAGGGTTGTTTGTTGTTAGGGTGTTAGTGTTCTTTGATGTTAGGGGTTTAGGGTTGTTTGTTGTTAGGGTGTTAGTGTTCTTTGTTGTTAGGGGGTTAGTGTTGTTTCTTGTTACGGGGTTAGTGTTGTTTGTTGTTACGGGGTTAGGGTAGTTTCTTGTTAGGGGTTTAGTGTTGTTTTTTGTTAGGGTGTTAGTGTTTGTTGTTACGGGTTTAGGGTTGTTTCTTGTTGGGGTTTAGTGGTTTTTGTTGTTAGGGTGTTAGTGTTGTTTGTTGTTAGGGTGTTAGTGGTTTGTGTTGTTAGGGGGTTAGTGTTGTTTGATGTTAGGGGTTTAGGGTTGTTTGTTGTTAGGGGGTTAGTGTTTGTTGTTAGGTTGTTAGTGTTGTTTGTTGTTAGGGGTTTAGGGTTGTTTGTTGTTAGGGGTTTAAGGTTGTTTCTTGTGGGGGTGTAGTGGTTTTTGTTGTTAGGGTTTTAGTGTTGTTTGTTGTTAGGGTGTTAGTGGTTTGTGTTGTTAGGGGGTTAGTGTTGTTTGATGTTATGGGTTTAGGGTTGTTTGTTGTTAGGGGGTTAGAGTTGTTTGTTGTTAGGGTGTTAGGGTTGTTTGTTGTTAGGGGTTTAGGGTTGTTTGTTGTTAGGGGTTTAAGGTTGTTTCTTGTTGGGGTTTAGTGGTTTTTGTTGTTAGGGTGTTAGTGTTGTTTGTTGTTAGGGGTTTAGGGTTGTTTGTTGTTAGGGGGTTAGAGTTGTTTGTTGTTAGGGTGTTAGTGTTGTTTGATGTTAGGGGTTTAGGGTTGTTTGTTGTTAGGGGTTTAAGGTTGTTTCTTGTTGGGGTTTAGTGGTTTTTGTTGTTAGGGTGTTAGTGTTGTTTGTTGTTAGGGTGTTAGTGGTTTGTGTTGTTAGGGGGTTAGTGTTGTTTGATGTTAGGGGTTTAGGGTTGTTTGTTGTTAGGGGGTTAGAGTTGTTTGTTGTTAGGGTGTGAGTGTTGTTTGTTGTTAGGGGTTTAGGGTTGTTTGTTGTTAGGGGTTTAAGGTTGTTTCTTGTTGGGGTTTAGTGGTTTTTGTTGTTAGGGTGTTAGTGTTGTTTGTTGTTAGGGTGTTAGTGGTTTGTGTTGTTAGGGGGTTAGTGTTGTTTGATGTTAGGGGGTTAGGGTTGTTTGTTGTTAGGGTGTTAGTGTTCTTTGATGTTAGGGGTTTAGGGTTGTTTGTTGTTAGGGTGTTAGTGTTCTTTGTTGTTAGGGGGTTAGTGTTGTTTCTTGTTACGGGGTTAGTGTTGTTTGTTGTTACGGGGTTAGGGTAGTTTCTTGTTAGGGGTTTAGTGTTGTTTTTTGTTAGGGTGTTAGTGTTTGTTGTTACGGGTTTAGGGTTGTTTCTTGTTGGGGTTTAGTGGTTTTTGTTGTTAGGGTGTTAGTGTTGTTTGTTGTTAGGGTGTTAGTGGTTTGTGTTGTTAGGGGGTTAGTGTTGTTTGATGTTAGGGGTTTAGGGTTGTTTGTTGTTAGGGGGTTAGTGTTTGTTGTTAGGTTGTTAGTGTTGTTTGTTGTTAGGGGTTTAGGGTTGCTTCTTGTTAGGGGTTTAAGGTTGTTTCTTGTTGGGGTTTAGTGGTTTTTGTTGTTAGGGTGTTAGTGTTGTTTGTTGTTAGGGTGTTAGTGGTTTGTGTTGTTAGGGTGTTAGTGTTGTTTGTTGTTAGGGGTTTAGGGTTGTTTGTTGATAGGGGTTTAAGGTTGTTTCTTGTTGGGGTTTAGTGGTTTTTGTTGTTAGGGTGTTAGTGTTGTTTGTTGTTAGGGGTTTAGGGTTGTTTGTTGTTAGGGGGTTAGAGTTGTTTGTTGTTAGGGTGTTAGTGTTGTTTGATGTTAGGGGTTTAGGGTTGTTTGTTTTTAGGGGTTTAAGGTTGTTTCTTGTTGGGGTTTAGTGGTTTTTGTTGTTAGGGTGTTAGTGTTGTTTGTTGTTAGGGTGTTAGTGGTTTGTGTTGTTAGGGGGTTAGTGTTGTTTGATGTTAGGGGTTTAGGGTTGTTTGTTGTTAGGGGGTTAGAGTTGTTTGTTGTTAGGGTGTTAGTGTTGTTTGTTGTTAGGTGTTTAGGGTTGTTTGTTGTTAGGGGTTTAAGGTTGTTTCGGGTTGGGGTTTAGTGGTTTTTGTTGTTAGGGTGTTAGTGTTGTTTGTTGTTAGGGTGTTAGTGGTTTGTGTTGTTAGGGCGTTAGTGTTGTTTGATGTTAGGGGTTTAGGGTTGTTTGTTGTTAGGGGTTTAAGGTTGTTTCTTGTTGGGGTTTAGTGGTTTTTGTTGTTAGGGTGTTAGTGTTGTTTGATGTTAGGGTGTTAGTGGTTTGTGTTGTTAGGGGGTTAGTGTTGTTTGATGTTAGGGGTTTAGGGTTGTTTGTTGTTAGGGGGTTAGAGTTGTTTGTTGTTAGGGTGTTAGTGTTGTTTGTTGTTAGGGGTTTAGGGTTGTTTGTTGTTAGGGGTTTAAGGTTGTTTCTTGTTGGGGTTTAGTGGTTTTTGTTCTTAGGGTGTTAGTGTTGTTTGTTGTTAGGGTGTTAGTGGTTTGTGTTGTTAGGGCGTTAGTGTTGTTTGATGTTAGGGGTTTAGGGTTGTTTGTTGTTACGGGGTTAGAGTTGTTTGTTGTTAGGGTGTTAGTGTTGTTTGTTGTTAGGGGTTTAGGGTTGTTTGTTGTTAGGGGTTTAAGGTTGTTTCTTGTTGGGGTTTAGTGGTTTTTGTTCTTAGGGTGTTAGTGTTGTTTGTTGTTAGAGTGTTAGTGGTTTGTGTTGTTAGGGGGTTAGTGTTGTTTGATGTTATGGGTTTAGGGTTGTTTGTTGTTAGGGGGTTAGAGTTGTTTGTTGTTAGGGTGTTAGGGTTGTTTGTTGTTAGGGGTTTAGGGTTGTTTGTTGTTAGGGGTTTAAGGTTGTTTCTTGTTGGGGTTTAGTGGTTTTTGTTGTTAGGGTGTTAGTGTTGTTTGTTGTTAGGGGTTTAGGGTTGTTTGTTGTTAGGGGGTTAGAGTTGTTTGTTGTTAGGGTGTTAGTGTTGTTTGATGTTAGGGGTTTAGGGTTGTTTGTTGTTAGGGGTTTAAGGTTGTTTCTTGTTGGGGTTTAGTGGTTTTTGTTGTTAGGGTGTTAGTGTTGTTTGTTGTTAGGGTGTTAGTGGTTTGTGTTGTTAGGGGGTTAGTGTTGTTTGATGTTAGGGGTTTAGGGTTGTTTGTTGTTAGGGGGTTAGAGTTGTTTGTTGTTAGGGTGTGAGTGTTGTTTGTTGTTAGGGGTTTAGGGTTGTTTGTTGTTAGGGGTTTAAGGTTGTTTCTTGTTGGGGTTTAGTGGTTTTTGTTGTTAGGGTGTTAGTGTTGTTTGTTGTTAGGGTGTTAGTGGTTTGTGTTGTTAGGGGGTTAGTGTTGTTTGATGTTAGGGGGTTAGGGTTGTTTGTTGTTAGGGTGTTAGTGTTCTTTGATGTTAGGGGTTTAGGGTTGTTTGTTGTTAGGGTGTTAGTGTTCTTTGTTGTTAGGGGGTTAGTGTTGTTTCTTGTTACGGGGTTAGTGTTGTTTGTTGTTACGGGGTTAGGGTAGTTTCTTGTTAGGGGTTTAGTGTTGTTTTTTGTTAGGGTGTTAGTGTTTGTTGTTACGGGTTTAGGGTTGTTTCTTGTTGGGGTTTAGTGGTTTTTGTTGTTAGGGTGTTAGTGTTGTTTGTTGTTAGGGTGTTAGTGGTTTGTGTTGTTAGGGGGTTAGTGTTGTTTGATGTTAGGGGTTTAGGGTTGTTTGTTGTTAGGGGGTTAGTGTTTGTTGTTAGGTTGTTAGTGTTGTTTGTTGTTAGGGGTTTAGGGTTGTTTGTTGTTAGGGGTTTAAGGTTGTTTCTTGTTGGGGTTTAGTGGTTTTTGTTGTTAGGGTGTTAGTGTTGTTTGTTGTTAGGGTGTTAGTGGTTTGTGTTGTTAGGGTGATAGTGTTGTTTGTTGTTAGGGGTTTAGGGTTGTTTGTTGTTAGGGGTTTAAGGTTGTTTCTTGTTGGGGTTTAGTGGTTTTTGTTGTTAGGGTGTTAGTGTTGTTTGTTGTTAGGGTGTTAGTGGTTTGTGTTGTTAAGGGGTTAGTGTTGTTTGATGTTAGGGGGTTAGGGTTGTTTCTTGTTACGGGGTTAGTGTTGTTTGCTGTTACGGGGTTAGGGTAGTTTCTTGTTAGGGGTTTAGTGTTGTTTTTTGTTAGGGGGTTAGTGTTTGTTGTTAGGGGGTTAGGGTTGTTTGTTGTTAGGGTGTTAGTGGTTTGTGTTGTTAGGGGGTTAGTGTTGTTTGATGTTAGGGGTTTAGGGTTGTTTGTTGTTAGGGGTTTAAGGTTGTTTCTTGTTGGGGTTTAGTGGTTTTTGTTGTTAGGGTGTTAGTGTTGTTTGATGTTAGGGTGTTAGTGGTTTGTGTTGTTAGGGGGTTAGTGTTGTTTGATGTTAGGGGTTTAGGGTTGTTTGTTGTTAGGGGGTTAGAGTTGTTTGTTGTTAGGGTGTTAGTGTTGTTTGTTGTTAGGTGTTTAGGGTTGTTTGTTGTTAGGGGTTTAAGGTTGTTTCGGGTTGGGGTTTAGTGGTTTTTGTTGTTAGGGTGTTAGTGTTGTTTGTTGTTAGGGTGTTAGTGGTTTGTGTTGTTAGGGCGTTAGTGTTGTTTGATGTTAGGGGTTTAGGGTTGTTTGTTGTTAGGGGTTTAAGGTTGTTTCTTGTTGGGGTTTAGTGGTTTTTGTTGTTAGGGTGTTAGTGTTGTTTGATGTTAGGGTGTTAGTGGTTTGTGTTGTTAGGGGGTTAGTGTTGTTTGATGTTAGGGGTTTAGGGTTGTTTGTTGTTAGGGGGTTAGAGTTGTTTGTTGTTAGGGTGTTAGTGTTGTTTGTTGTTAGGGGTTTAGGGTTGTTTGTTGTTAGGGGTTTAAGGTTGTTTCTTGTTGGGGTTTAGTGGTTTTTGTTCTTAGGGTGTTAGTGTTGTTTGTTGTTAGGGTGTTAGTGGTTTGTGTTGTTAGGGGGTTAGTGTTGTTTGATGTTAGGGGTTTAGGGTTGTTTGTTGTTAGGGGGTTAGAGTTGTTTGTTGTTAGGGTGTTAGTGTTGTTTGTTGTTAGGCGTTTAGGGTTGTTTGTTTTTAGGGGGTTAGGGTTGTTTGTTGTTAGGGTGTTAGTGTTCTTTGTTGTTAGGGGGTTAGGGTTGTTTCTTGTTACGGGGTTAGTGTTGTTTGTTGTTACGGGGTTAGGGTAGTTTCTTGTTAGGGGTTTAGTGTTGTTTTTTGTTAGGGGGTTAGTGTTTGTTGTTAGGGGTTTAGGGTTGTTTCTTGTTGGGGTTTAGTGGTTTTTGTTGTTAGGGTGTTAGTGTTGTTTGTTGTTAGGGTGTTAGTGGTTTGTGTTGTTAGGGGGTTAGTGTTGTTTGATGTTAGGGGTTTAGGGTTGTTTGTTGTTAGTGGGTTAGGGTTGTTTGTTGTTAGTGGGTTAGTGTTTTTGGTTTTCAGGGGTTAGGGTTGTTTGTTGTTAGGGTGTTAGTGTTCTTTGTTGTTAGGGGGTTAGTGTTGTTTGTTGTTACGGAGTTAGGGTAGTTTCTTGTTAGGGGTTTAGGGTTGTTTGTTGTTAGGGTGTTAGTGTTGTTTGTTGTTAGGGTGTTAGTGGTTTGTGTTGTTAGGGGGTTAGGATTGTTTGTTGTTAGGGTGTTAGTGTTGTTTGATGTTAGGGGTTTCGGGTTGTTTTTTGTTAGGGGGTTAGGGTTGTTTTTTGTTAGGGTGTTAGTGTTGTTTGTTGTTAGGGGTTTAGGGTTGTTTGTTGTTAGTGGGTTAATGTTGTTTGTTGTTAGTGGGTTAGTGTTTTTGGTTTTCAGGGGTTAGGGTTGTTTGTTGTTTGGGGGTAGTGTTTGTTGTTAGGGGGTTAGGGTTGTTTGTTGTTAGGGTGTTAGTGGTTTGTGTTGTTAGGGCGTTAGTGTTGTTTGATGTTAGGGGTTTAGGGTTGTTTGTTGTTAGGGGTTTAGGTTGTTTCTTGTTGGGGTTTAGTGGTTTTTGTTGTTAGGGTGTTAGTGTTGTTTGATGTTAGGGTGTTAGTGGTTTGTGTTGTTAGGGGGTTAGTGTTGTTTGATGTTAGAGGTTTAGGGTTGTTTGTTGTTAGGGGGTTAGAGTTGTTTGTTGTTAGGGTGTTAGTGTTGTTTGTTGTTAGGGGTTTAGGGTTGTTTGTTGTTAGGGGTTTAAGGTTGTTTCTTGTTGGGGTTTAGTGGTTTTTGTTGTTAGGGTGTTAGTGTTGTTTGTTGTTAGGGTGTTAGTGGTTTGTGTTGTTAGGGGGTTAGTGTTGTTTGATGTTAGGAGGTTAGGGTTGTTTGTTGTTAGGGTGTTAGTGTTCTTTGATGTTAGGGGTTTAGGGTTGTTTGTTGTTAGGGTGTTAGTGTTCTTTGTTGTTAGGGGGTTAGTGTTGTTTCTTGTTACGGGGTTAGTGTTGTTTGTTGTTACGGGGTTAGGGTAGTTTCTTGTTAGGGGTTTAGTGTTGTTTTTTGTTAGGGTGTTAGTGTTTGTTGTTACGGGTTTAGGGTTGTTTCTTGTTGGGGTTTAGTGGTTTTTGTTGTTAGGGTGTTAGTGTTGTTTGTTGTTAGGGTGTTAGTGGTTTGTGTTGTTAGGGGGTTAGTGTTGTTTGATGTTAGGGGTTTAGGGTTGTTTGTTGTTAGGGGGTTAGTGTTTGTTGTTAGGTTGTTAGTGTTGTTTGTTGTTAGGGGTTTAGGGTTGTTTGTTGGTAGGGGTTTAAGGTTGTTTCTTGTTGGGGTTTAGTGGTTTTTGTTGTTAGGGTGTTAGTGTTGTTTGTTGTTAGGGTGTTAGTGGTTTGTGTTGTTAGGGTGTTAGTGTTGTTTGTTGTTAGGGGTTTAGGGTTGTTTGTTGTTAGGGGTTTAAGGTTGTTTCTTGTTGGGGTTTAGTGGTTTTTGATGTTAGGGTGTTAGTGTTGTTTGTTGTTAGGGTGTTAGTGGTTTGTGTTGTTAAGGGGTTAGTGTTGTTTGATGTTAGGGGGTTAGGGTTGTTTCTTGTTACGGGGTTAGTGTTGTTTGCTGTTACGGGGTTAGGGTAGTTTCTTGTTAGGGGTTTAGTGTTGTTTTTTGTTAGGGGGTTAGTGTTTGTTGTTAGGGGGTTAGGGTTGTTTGTTGTTAGGGTGTTAGTGCTTTGTGTTGTTAGGGGGTTAGTGTTGTTTGATGTTAGGGGTTTAGGGTTGTTTGTTGTTAGGGGTTTAAGGTTGTTTCTTGTTGGGGTTTAGTGGTTTTTGTTGTTAGGGTGTTAGTGTTGTTTGATGTTAGGGTGTTAGTGGTTTGTGTTGTTAGGGGGTTAGTGTTGTTTGATGTTAGGGGTTTAGGGTTGTTTGTTGTTAGGGGGTTAGAGTTGTTTGTTGTTAGGGTGTTAGTGTTGTTTGTTGTTAGGTGTTTAGGGTTGTTTGTTGTTAGGGGTTTAAGGTTGTTTCGGGTTGGGGTTTAGTGGTTTTTGTTGTTAGGGTGTTAGTGTTGTTTGTTGTTAGGGTGATAGTGGTTTGTGTTGTTAGGGCGTTAGTGTTGTTTGATGTTAGGGGTTTAGGGTTGTTTGTTGTTAGGGGTTTAAGGTTGTTTCTTGTTGGGGTTTAGTGGTTTTTGTTGTTAGGGTGTTAGTGTTGTTTGATGTTAGGGTGTTAGTGGTTTGTGTTGTTAGGGGGTTAGTGTTGTTTGATGTTAGGGGTTTAGGGTTGTTTGTTGTTAGGGGGTTAGAGTTGTTTGTTGTTAGGGTGTTAGTGTTGTTTGTTGTTAGGGGTTTAGGGTTGTTTGTTGTTAGGGGTTTAAGGTTGTTTCTTGTTGGGGTTTAGTGGTTTTTGTTGTTAGGGTGTTAGTGTTGTTTGTTGTTAGGGTGTTAGTGGTTTGTGTTGTTAGGGGGTTAGTGTTGTTTGATGTTAGGGGTTTAGGGTTGTTTGTTGTTAGGGGGTTAGAGTTGTTTGTTGTTAGGGTGTTAGTGTTGTTTGTTGTTAGGCGTTTAGGGTTGTTTGTTGTTAGGGGGTTAGGGTTGTGTGTTGTTAGGGTGTTAGTGTTCTTTGTTGTTAGGGGGTTAGGGTTGTTTCTTGTTACGGGGTTAGTGTTGTTTGTTGTTACGGGGTTAGGGTAGTTTCTTGTTAGGGGTTTAGTGTTGTTTTTTGTTAGGGGGTTAGTGTTTGTTGTTAGGGGTTTAGGGTTGTTTCTTGTTGGGGTTTAGTGGTTTTTGTTGTTAGGGTGTTAGTGTTGTTTGTTGTTAGGGTGTTAGTGGTTTGTGTTGTTAGGGGGTTAGTGTTGTTTGATGTTAGGGGTTTAGGGTTGTTTGTTGTTAGTGGGTTAGGGTTGTTTGTTGTTAGTGGGTTAGTGTTTTTGGTTTTCAGGGGTTAGGGTTGTTTGTTGTTAGGGTGTTAGTGTTCTTTGTTGTTAGGGGGTTAGTGTTGTTTGTTGTTACGGAGTTAGGGTAGTTTCTTGTTAGGGGTTTAGGGTTGTTTGTTGTTAGGGTGTTAGTGTTGTTTGTTGTTAGGGTGTTAGTGCTTTGTGTTGTTAGGGGGTTAGGATTGTTTGTTGTTAGGGTGTTAGTGTTGTTTGATGTTAGGGGTTTCGGGTTGTTTTTTGTTAGGGGGTTAGGGTTGTTTTTTGTTAGGGTGTTAGTGTTGTTTGTTGTTAGGGGTTTAGGGTTGTTTGTTGTTAGTGGGTTAATGTTGTTTGTTGTTAGTGGGTTAGTGTTTTTGGTTTTCAGGGGTTAGGGTTGTTTGTTGTTTGGGGGTAGTGTTTGTTGTTAGGGGGTTAGGGTTGTTTGTTGTTAGGGTGTTAGTGGTTTGTGTTGTTAGGGCGTTAGTGTTGTTTGATGTTAGGGGTTTAGGGTTGTTTGTTGTTAGGGGGTTAGAGTTGTTTGTTGTTAGGGTGTTAGTGTTGTTTGTTGTTAGGGGTTTAGGGTTGTTTGTTGTTAGGGGTTTAAGGTTGTTTCTTGTTGGGGTTTAGTGGTTTTTGTTCTTAGGGTGTTAGTGTTGTTTGTTGTTAGGGTGTTAGTGGTTTGTGTTGTTAGGGCGTTAGTGTTGTTTGATGTTAGGGGTTTAGGGTTGTTTGTTGTTAGGGGGTTAGAGTTGTTTGTTGTTAGGGTGTTAGTGTTGTTTGTTGTTAGGGGTTTAGGGTTGTTTGTTGTTAGGGGTTTAAGGTTGTTTCTTGTTGGGGTTTAGTGGTTTTTGTTGTTAGGGTGTTAGTGTTGTTTGTTGTTAGAGTGTTAGTGGTTTGTGTTGTTAGGGGGTTAGTGTTGTTTGATGTTAGGGGTTTAGGGTTGTTTGTTGTTAGGGGGTTAGAGTTGTTTGTTGTTAGGGTGTTAGTGTTGTTTGTTGTTAGGGGTTTAGGGTTGTTTGTTGTTAGGGGTTTAAGGTTGTTTCTTGTGGGGGTGTCGTGGTTTTTGTTGTTAGGGTTTTAGTGTTGTTTGTTGTTAGGGTGTTAGTGGTTTGTGTTGTTAGGGGGTTAGTGTTGTTTGATGTTATGGGTTTAGGGTTGTTTGTTGTTAGGGGGTTAGAGTTGTTTGTTGTTAGGGTGTTAGGGTTGTTTGTTGTTAGGGGTTTAGGGTTGTTTGTTGTTAGGGGTTTAAGGTTGTTTCTTGTTGGGGTTTAGTGGTTTTTGTTGTTAGGGTGTTAGTGTTGTTTGTTGTTAGGGGTTTAGGGTTGTTTGTTGTTAGGGGGTTAGAGTTGTTTGTTGTTAGGGTGTTAGTGTTGTTTGATGTTAGGGGTTTAGGGTTGTTTGTTGTTAGGGGTTTAAGGTTGTTTCTTGTTGGGGTTTAGTGGTTTTTGTTGTTAGGGTGTTAGTGTTGTTTGTTGTTAGGGTGTTAGTGGTTTGTGTTGTTAGGGGGTTAGTGTTGTTTGATGTTAGGGGTTTAGGGTTGTTTGTTGTTAGGGGGTTAGAGTTGTTTGTTGTTAGGGTGTGAGTGTTGTTTGTTGTTAGGGGTTTAGGGTTGTTTGTTGTTAGGGGTTTAAGGTTGTTTCTTGTTGGGGTTTAGTGGTTTTTGTTGTTAGGGTGTTAGTGTTGTTTGTTGTTAGGGTGTTAGTGGTTTGTGTTGTTAGGGGGTTAGTGTTGTTTGATGTTAGGGGGTTAGGGTTGTTTGTTGTTAGGGTGTTAGTGTTCTTTGATGTTAGGGGTTTAGGGTTGTTTGTTGTTAGGGTGTTAGTGTTCTTTGTTGTTAGGGGGTTAGTGTTGTTTCTTGTTACGGGGTTAGTGTTGTTTGTTGTTACGGGGTTAGGGTAGTTTCTTGTTAGGGGTTTAGTGTTGTTTTTTGTTAGGGTGTTAGTGTTTGTTGTTACGGGTTTAGGGTTGTTTCTTGTTGGGGTTTAGTGGTTTTTGTTGTTAGGGTGTTAGTGTTGTTTGTTGTTAGGGTGTTAGTGGTTTGTGTTGTTAGGGGGTTAGTGTTGTTTGATGTTAGGGGTTTAGGGTTGTTTGTTGTTAGGGGGTTAGTGTTTGTTGTTAGGTTGTTAGTGTTGTTTGTTGTTAGGGGTTTAGGGTTGTTTGTTGTTAGGGGTTTAAGGTTGTTTCTTGTTGGGGTTTAGTGGTTTTTGTTGTTAGGGTGTTAGTGTTGTTTGTTGTTAGGGTGTTAGTGGTTTGTGTTGTTAGGGTGTTAGTGTTGTTTGTTGTTAGGGGTTTAGGGTTGTTTGTTGATAGGGGTTTAAGGTTGTTTCTTGTTGGGGTTTAGTGGTTTTTGTTGTTAGGGTGTTAGTGTTGTTTGTTGTTAGGGTGTTAGTGGTTTGTGTTGTTAAGGGGTTAGTGTTGTTTGATGTTAGGGGGTTAGGGTTGTTTCTTGTTACGGGGTTAGTGTTGTTTGCTGTTACGGGGTTAGGGTAGTTTCTTGTTAGGGGTTTAGTGTTGTTTTTTGTTAGGGGGTTAGTGTTTGTTGTTAGGGGGTTAGGGTTGTTTGTTGTTAGGGTGTTAGTGGTTTGTGTTGTTAGGGGGTTAGTGTTGTTTGATGTTAGGGGTTTAGGGTTGTTTGTTGTTAGGGGTTTAAGGTTGTTTCTTGTTGGGGTTTAGTGGTTTTTGTTGTTAGGGTGTTAGTGTTGTTTGATGTTAGGGTGTTAGTGGTTTGTGTTGTTAGGGGGTTAGTGTTGTTTGATGTTAGGGGTTTAGGGTTGTTTGTTGTTAGGGGGTTAGAGTTGTTTGTTGTTAGGGTGTTAGTGTTGTTTGTTGTTAGGTGTTTAGGGTTGTTTGTTGTTAGGGGTTTAAGGTTGTTTCGGGTTGGGGTTTAGTGGTTTTTGTTGTTAGGGTGTTAGTGTTGTTTGTTGTTAGGGTGTTAGTGGTTTGTGTTGTTAGGGCGTTAGTGTTGTTTGATGTTAGGGGTTTAGGGTTGTTTGTTGTTAGGGGTTTAAGGTTGTTTCTTGTTGGGGTTTAGTGGTTTTTGTTGTTAGGGTGTTAGTGTTGTTTGATGTTAGGGTGTTAGTGGTTTGTGTTGTTAGGGGGTTAGTGTTGTTTGATGTTAGGGGTTTAGGGTTGTTTGTTGTTAGGGGGTTAGAGTTGTTTGTTGTTAGGGTGTTAGTGTTGTTTGTTGTTAGGGGTTTAGGGTTGTTTGTTGTTAGGGGTTTAAGGTTGTTTCTTGTTGGGGTTTAGTGGTTTTTGTTCTTAGGGTGTTAGTGTTGTTTGTTGTTAGGGTGTTAGTGGTTTGTGTTGTTAGGGGGTTAGTGTTGTTTGATGTTAGGGGTTTAGGGTTGTTTGTTGTTAGGGGGTTAGAGTTGTTTGTTGTTAGGGTGTTAGTGTTGTTTGTTGTTAGGCGTTTAGGGTTGTTTGTTGTTAGGGGGTTAGGGTTGTTTGTTGTTAGGGTGTTAGTGTTCTTTGTTGTTAGGGGGTTAGGGTTGTTTCTTGTTACGGGGTTAGTGTTGTTTGTTGTTACGGGGTTAGGGTAGTTTCTTGTTAGGGGTTTAGTGTTGTTTTTTGTTAGGGGGTTAGTGTTTGTTGTTAGGGGTTTAGGGTTGTTTCTTGTTGGGGTTTAGTGGTTTTTGTTGTTAGGGTGTTAGTGTTGTTTGTTGTTAGGGTGTTAGTGGTTTGTGTTGTTAGGGGGTTAGTGTTGTTTGATGTTAGGGGTTTAGGGTTGTTTGTTGTTAGTGGGTTAGGGTTGTTTGTTGTTAGTGGGTTAGTGTTTTTGGTTTTCAGGGGTTAGGGTTGTTTGTTGTTAGGGTGTTAGTGTTCTTTGTTGTTAGGGGGTTAGTGTTGTTTGTTGTTACGGAGTTAGGGTAGTTTCTTGTTAGGGGTTTAGGGTTGTTTGTTGTTAGGGTGTTAGTGTTGTTTGTTGTTAGGGTGTTAGTGGTTTGTGTTGTTAGGGGGTTAGGATTGTTTGTTGTTAGGGTGTTAGTGTTGTTTGATGTTAGGGGTTTCGGGTTGTTTTTTGTTAGGGGGTTAGGGTTGTTTTTTGTTAGGGTGTTAGTGTTGTTTGTTGTTAGGGGTTTAGGGTTGTTTGTTGTTAGTGGGTTAATGTTGTTTGTTGTTAGTGGGTTAGTGTTTTTGGTTTTCAGGGGTTAGGGTTGTTTGTTGTTTGGGGGTAGTGTTTGTTGTTAGGGGGTTAGGGTTGTTTGTTGTTAGGGTGTTAGTGGTTTGTGTTGTTAGGGTGTTAGTGTTGTTTGATGTTAGGGGTTTAGGGTTGTTTGTTGTTAGGGGGTTAGGGTTGTTTGTTGTTAGGGTGTTAGTGGTTTGTGTTGTTAGGGGGTTAGTGTTGTTTGATGTTAGGGGTTTAGGGTTGTTTGTTGTTAGGGGGTTAGAGTTGTTTGTTGATAGGGTGTTAGTGTTGTTTGTTGTTAGGGGTTTAGGGTTGTTTGTTGTTAGGGGTTTAAGGTTGTTTCTTGTTGGGGTTTAGTGGTTTTTGTTGTTAGGGTGTTAGTGTTGTTTGTTGTTAGGGTGTTAGTGGTTTGTGTTGTTAGGGGGTTAGTGTTGTTTGATGTTAGGGGTTTAGGGTTGTTTGTTGTTAGGGGGTTAGAGTTGTTTGTTGTTAGGGTGTTAGTGTTGTTTGTTGTTAGGGGTTTAGGGTTGTTTGTTGTTAGGGGTTTAGGGTTGTTTGTTGTTAGGGGTTTAAGGTTGTTTCTTTTTGGGGTTTAGTGGTTTTTGTTGTTAGGGTGTTAGTGTTGTTTGTTGTTAGGGTGTTAGTGGTTTGTGTTGTTAGGGGGTTAGTGTTGTTTGATTTTAGGGGTTTAGGGTTGTTTGTTGTTAGGGGGTTAGAGTTGTTTGTTGTTAGGGTGTTAGTGTTGTTTGTTGTTAGGGGTTTAGGGTTGTTTGTTGTTAGGGGTTTAAGGTTGTTTCTTGTTGGGGTTTAGTGGTTTTTGTTGTTAGGGTGTTAGTGTTGTTTGTTGTTAGGGTGTTAGTGGTTTGTGTTGTTAGGGGGTTAGTGTTGTTTGATGTTAGGGGTTTAGGGTTGTTTTTTGTTAGGGGGTTAGAGTTGTTTGTTGTTAGGGTGTTAGTGTTGTTTGTTGTTAGGGGTTTAGGGTTGTTTGTTGTTAGGGGTTTAAGGTTGTTTCTTGTTGGGTTTTAGTGGTTTTTGTTGTTAGGGTGTTAGTGCTTTGTGTTGTTAGGGGGTTAGTGTTGTTTGATGTTAGGGGTTTAGGGTTGTTCGTTGTTAGGGGGTTAGAGTTGTTTGTTGTTAGGTTGTTAGTGTTGTTTGTTGTTAGGGGTTTAGGGTTGTTTGTTGTTAGGGGTTTAAGGTTGTTTCTTGTTGGGGTTTAGTGGTTTTTGTTGTTAGGGTGTTAGTGTTGTTTGTTGTTAGGGTGTTAGTGGTTTGTGTTGTTAGGGGGTTAGTGTTGTTTGATGTTAGGGGTTTAGGGTTGTTTGTTGTTAGGGGGTTAGAGTTGTTTGTTGTTAGGGTGTTAGTGTTGTTTGTTGTTAGGGGTTTAGGCTTGTTTGTTGTTAGGGGGTTAGAGTTGTTTGTTGTTAGGGTGTTAGTGTTGTTTGATGTTAGGGGTTTAGGGTTGTTTGTTGTTAGTGGGTTACGGTTGTTTGTTGTTAGTGGGTTAGTGTTTTTGGTTTTCAGGGGTTAGGGTTGTTTGTTGTTTGGGGGTTAGTGTTTGTTGTTAGGGGGTTAGGGTTGTTTGTTGTTAGGGTTTTAGTGGTTTGTTTTGTTAGGGTGTTAGTGTTGTTTGATGTTAGGGGTTTAGGGTTGTTTGTTGTTAGGGGGTTAGGGTTGTTTGTTGTTAGGGTGTTAGTGTTGTTTGTTGTTAGGTGTTTAGGGTTGTTTGTTGTTAGGGGTTTAAGGTTGTTTCTTGTTGGGGTTTAGTGGTTTTTGTTGTTAGGGTGTTAGTGTTGTTTGTTGTTAGAGTGTTAGTGGTTTGTGTTGTTAGGGGGTTAGTGTTGTTTGATGTTAGGGGTTTAGGGTTGTTTGTTGTTAGGGGGTTAGAGTTGTTTGTTGTTAGGGTGTTAGTGTTGTTTGTTGTTAGGGGTTTAGGGTTGTTTGTTGTTAGGGGTTTAAGGTTGTTTCTTGTGGGGGTGTAGTGGTTTTTGTTGTTAGGGTTTTAGTGTTGTTTGTTGTTAGGGTGTTAGTGGTTTGTGTTGTTAGGGGGTTAGTGTTGTTTGATGTTATGGGTTTAGGGTTGTTTGTTGTTAGGGGGTTAGAGTTGTTTGTTGTTAGGGTGTTAGGGTTGTTTGTTGTTAGGGGTTTAGGGTTGTTTGTTGTTAGGGGTTTAAGGTTGTTTCTTGTTGGGGTTTAGTGGTTTTTGTTGTTAGTGTGTTAGTGTTGTTTGTTGTTAGGGGTTTAGGGTTGTTTGTTGTTAGGGGGTTAGAGTTGTTTGTTGTTAGGGTGTTAGTGTTGTTTGATGTTAGGGGTTTAGGGTTGTTTGTTGTTAGGGGTTTAAGGTTGTTTCTTGTTGGGGTTTAGTGGTTTTTGTTGTTAGGGTGTTAGTGTTGTTTGTTGTTAGGGTGTTAGTGGTTTGTGTTGTTAGGGGGTTAGTGTTGTTTGATGTTAGGGGTTTAGGGTTGTTTGTTGTTAGGGGGTTAGAGTTGTTTGTTGTTAGGGTGTGAGTGTTGTTTGTTGTTAGGGGTTTAGGGTTGTTTGTTGTTAGGGGTTTAAGGTTGTTTCTTGTTGGGGTTTAGTGGTTTTTGTTGTTAGGGTGTTAGTGTTGTTTGTTGTTAGGGTGTTAGTGGTTTGTGTTGTTAGGGGGTTAGTGTTGTTTGATGTTAGGGGGTTAGGGTTGTTTGTTGTTAGGGTGTTAGTGTTCTTTGATGTTAGGGGTTTAGGGTTGTTTGTTGTTAGGGTGTTAGTGTTCTTTGTTGTTAGGGGGTTAGTGTTGTTTCTTGTTACGGGGTTAGTGTTGTTTGTTGTTACGGGGTTAGGGTAGTTTCTTGTTAGGGGTTTAGTGTTGTTTTTTGTTAGGGTGTTAGTGTTTGTTGTTACGGGTTTAGGGTTGTTTCTTGTTGGGGTTTAGTGGTTTTTGTTCTTAGGGTGTTAGTGTTGTTTGTTGTTAGGGTGTTAGTGGTTTGTGTTGTTAGGGGGTTAGTGTTGTTTGATGTTAGGGGTTTAGGGTTGTTTGTTGTTAGGGGGTTAGTGTTTGTTGTTAGGTTGTTAGTGTTGTTTGTTGTTAGGGGTTTAGGGTTGTTTGTTGTTAGGGGTTTAAGGTTGTTTCTTGTTGGGGTTTAGTGGTTTTTGTTGTTAGGGTGTTAGTGTTGTTTGTTGTTAGGGTGTTAGTGGTTTGTGTTGTTAGGGTGTTAGTGTTGTTTGTTGTTAGGGGTTTAGGGTTGTTTGTTGTTAGGGGTTTAAGGTTGTTTCTTGTTGGGGTTTAGTGGTTTTTGTTGTTAGGGTGTTAGTGTTGTTTGTTGTTAGGGTGTTAGTGGTTTGTGTTGTTAAGGGGTTAGTGTTGTTTGATGTTAGGGGGTTAGGGTTGTTTCTTGTTACGGGGTTAGTGTTGTTTGCTGTTACGGGGTTAGGGTAGTTTCTTGTTAGGGGTTTAGTGTTGTTTTTTGTTAGGGGGTTAGTGTTTGTTGTTAGGGGGTTAGGGTTGTTTGTTGTTAGGGTGTTAGTGGTTTGTGTTGTTAGGGGGTTAGTGTTGTTTGATGTTAGGGGTTTAGGGTTGTTTGTTGTTAGGGGTTTAAGGTTGTTTCTTGTTGGGGTTTAGTGGTTTTTGTTGTTAGGGTGTTAGTGTTGTTTGATGTTAGGGTGTTAGTGGTTTGTGTTGTTAGGGGGTTAGTGTTGTTTGATGTTAGGGGTTTAGGGTTGTTTGTTGTTAGGGGGTTAGAGTTGTTTGTTGTTAGGGTGTTAGTGTTGTTTGTTGTTAGGTGTTTAGGGTTGTTTGTTGTTAGGGGTTTAAGGTTGTTTCGGGTTGGGGTTTAGTGGTTTTTGTTGTTAGGGTGTTAGTGTTGTTTGTTGTTAGGGTGTTAGTGGTTTGTGTTGTTAGGGCGTTAGTGTTGTTTGATGTTAGGGGTTTAGGGTTGTTTGTTGTTAGGGGTTTAAGGTTGTTTCTTGTTGGGGTTTAGTGGTTTTTGTTGTTAGGGTGTTAGTGTTGTTTGATGTTAGGGTGTTAGTGGTTTGTGTTGTTAGGGGGTTAGTGTTGTTTGATGTTAGGGATTTAGGGTTGTTTGTTGTTAGGGGGTTAGAGTTGTTTGTTGTTAGGGTGTTAGTGTTGTTTGTTGTTAGGGGTTTAGGGTTGTTTGTTGTTAGGGGTTTAAGGTTGTTTCTTGTTGGGGTTTAGTGGTTTTTGTTCTTAGGGTGTTAGTGTTGTTTGTTGTTAGGGTGTTAGTGGTTTGTGTTGTTAGGGGGTTAGTGTTGTTTGATGTTAGGGGTTTAGGGTTGTTTGTTGTTAGGGGGTTAGAGTTGTTTGTTGTTAGGGTGTTAGTGTTGTATGTTGTTAGGCGTTTAGGGTTGTTTGTTGTTAGGGGGTTAGGGTTGTTTGTTGTTAGGGTGTTAGTGTTCTTTGTTGTTAGGGGGTTAGGGTTGTTTCTTGTTACGGGGTTAGTGTTGTTTGTTGTTACGGGGTTAGGGTAGTTTCTTGTTAGGGGTTTAGTGTTGTTTTTTGTTAGGGGGTTAGTGTTTGTTGTTAGGGGTTTAGGGTTGTTTCTTGTTGGGGTTTAGTGGTTTTTGTTGTTAGGGTGTTAGTGTTGTTTGTTGTTAGGGTGTTAGTGGTTTGTGTTGTTAGGGGGTTAGTGTTGTTTGATGTTAGGGGTTTAGGGTTGTTTGTTGTTAGTGGGTTAGGGTTGTTTGTTGTTAGTGGGTTAGTGTTTTTGGTTTTCAGGGGTTAGGGTTGTTTGTTGTTAGGGTGTTAGTGTTCTTTGTTGTTAGGGGGTTAGTGTTGTTTGTTTTTACGGAGTTAGGGTAGTTTCTTGTTAGGGGTTTAGGGTTGTTTGTTGTTAGGGTGTTAGTGTTGTTTGTTGTTAGGGTGTTAGTGGTTTGTGTTGTTAGGGGGTTAGGATTGTTTGTTGTTAGGGTGTTAGTGTTGTTTGATGTTAGGGGTTTCGGGTTGTTTTTTGTTAGGGGGTTAGGGTTGTTTTTTGTTAGGGTGTTAGTGTTGTTTGTTGTTAGGGGTTTAGGGTTGTTTGTTGTTAGTGGGTTAATGTTGTTTGTTGTTAGTGGGTTAGTGTTTTTGGTTTTCAGGGGTTAGGGTTGTTTGTTGTTTGGGGGTAGTGTTTGTTGTTAGGGGGTTAGGGTTGTTTGTTGTTAGGGTGTTAGTGGTTTGTGTTGTTAGGGCGTTAGTGTTGGTTGATGTTAGGGGTTTAGGGTTGTTTGTTGTTAGGGGTTTAAGGTTGTTTCTTGTTGGGGTTTAGTGGTTTTTGTTGTTAGGGTGTTAGTGTTGTTTGATGTTAGGGTGTTAGTGGTTTGTGTTGTTAGGGGGTTAGTGTTGTTTGATGTTAGGGGTTTAGGGTTGTTTGTTGTTAGGGGGTTAGAGTTGTTTGTTGTTAGGGTGTTAGTGTTGTTTGTTGTTAGGGGTTTAGGGTTGTTTGTTGTTAGGGGTTTAAGGTTGTTTCTTGTTGGGGTTTAGTGGTTTTTGTTGTTAGGGTGTTAGTGTTGTTTGTTGTTAGAGTGTTAGTGGTTTGTGTTGTTAGGGGGTTAGTGTTGTTTGATGTTAGGGGTTTAGGGTTGTTTGTTGTTAGGGGGTTAGAGTTGTTTGTTGTTAGGGTGTTAGTGTTGTTTGTTGTTAGGGGTTTAGGGTTGTTTGTTGTTAGGGGTTTAAGGTTGTTTCTTGTGGGGGTGTAGTGGTTTTTGTTGTTAGGGTTTTAGTGTTGTTTGTTGTTAGGGTGTTAGTGGTTTGTGTTGTTAGGGGGTTAGTGTTGTTTGATGTTATGGGTCTAGGGTTGTTTGTTGTTAGGGGGTTAGAGTTGTTTGTTGTTAGGGTGTTAGGGTTGTTTGTTGTTAGGGGTTTAGGGTTGTTTGTTGTTAGGGGTTTAAGGTTGTTTCTTGTTGGGGTTTAGTGGTTTTTGTTGTTAGGGTGTTAGTGTTGTTTGTTGTTAGGGGTTTAGGGTTGTTTGTTGTTAGGGGGTTAGAGTTGTTTGTTGTTAGGGTGTTAGTGTTGTTTGTTGTTAGGGGTTTAGGGTTGTTTGTTGTTAGGGGTTTAAGGTTGTTTCTTGTTGGGTTTTAGTGGTTTTTGTTGTTAGGGTGTTAGTGCTTTGTGTTGTTAGGGGGTTAGTGTTGTTTGATGTTAGGGGTTTAGGGTTGTTCGTTGTTAGGGGGTTAGAGTTGTTTGTTGTTAGGTTGTTAGTGTTGTTTGTTGTTAGGGGTTTAGGGTTGTTTGTTGTTAGGGGTTTAAGGTTGTTTCTTGTTGGGGTTTAGTGGTTTTTGTTGTTAGGGTGTTAGTGTTGTTTGTTGTTAGGGTGTTAGTGGTTTGTGTTGTTAGGGGGTTAGTGTTGTTTGATGTTAGGGGTTTAGGGTTGTTTGTTGTTAGGGGGTTAGAGTTGTTTGTTGTTAGGGTGTTAGTGTTGTTTGTTGTTAGGGGTTTAGGCTTGTTTGTTGTTAGGGGGTTAGAGTTGTTTGTTGTTAGGGTGTTAGTGTTGTTTGATGTTAGGGGTTTAGGGTTGTTTGTTGTTAGTGGGTTACGGTTGTTTGTTGTTAGTGGGTTAGTGTTTTTGGTTTTCAGGGGTTAGGGTTGTTTGTTGTTTGGGGGTTAGTGTTTGTTGTTAGGGGGTTAGGGTTGTTTGTTGTTAGGGTTTTAGTGGTTTGTTTTGTTAGGGTGTTAGTGTTGTTTGATGTTAGGGGTTTAGGGTTGTTTGTTGTTAGGGGGTTAGGGTTGTTTGTTGTTAGGGTGTTAGTGTTGTTTGTTGTTAGGTGTTTAGGGTTGTTTGTTGTTAGGGGTTTAAGGTTGTTTCTTGTTGGGGTTTAGTGGTTTTTGTTGTTAGGGTGTTAGTGTTGTTTGTTGTTAGAGTGTTAGTGGTTTGTGTTGTTAGGGGGTTAGTGTTGTTTGATGTTAGGGGTTTAGGGTTGTTTGTTGTTAGGGGGTTAGAGTTGTTTGTTGTTAGGGTGTTAGTGTTGTTTGTTGTTAGGGGTTTAGGGTTGTTTGTTGTTAGGGGTTTAAGGTTGTTTCTTGTGGGGGTGTAGTTGTTTTTGTTGTTAGGGTTTTAGTGTTGTTTGTTGTTAGGGTGTTAGTGGTTTGTGTTGTTAGGGGGTTAGTGTTGTTTGATGTTATGGGTTTAGGGTTGTTTGTTGTTAGGGGGTTAGAGTTGTTTGTTGTTAGGGTGTTAGGGTTGTTTGTTGTTAGGGGTTTAGGGTTGTTTGTTGTTAGGGGTTTAAGGTTGTTTCTTGTTGGGGTTTAGTGGTTTTTGTTGTTAGTGTGTTAGTGTTGTTTGTTGTTAGGGGTTTAGGGTTGTTTGTTGTTAGGGGGTTAGAGTTGTTTGTTGTTAGGGTGTTAGTGTTGTTTGATGTTAGGGGTTTAGGGTTGTTTGTTGTTAGGGGTTTAAGGTTGTTTCTTGTTGGGGTTTAGTGGTTTTTGTTGTTAGGGTGTTAGTGTTGTTTGTTGTTAGGGTGTTAGTGGTTTGTGTTGTTAGGGGGTTAGTGTTGTTTGATGTTAGGGGTTTAGGATTGTTTGTTGTTAGGGGGTTAGAGTTGTTTGTTGTTAGGGTGTGAGTGTTGTTTGTTGTTAGGGGTTTAGGGTTGTTTGTTGTTAGGGGTTTAAGGTTGTTTCTTGTTGGGGTTTAGTGGTTTTTGTTGTTAGGGTGTTAGTGTT
Organism: Elephas maximus indicus; assembly: GCF_024166365.1. Taxonomy (NCBI): domain Eukaryota; kingdom Metazoa; phylum Chordata; class Mammalia; order Proboscidea; family Elephantidae; genus Elephas; species Elephas maximus. Next base: position 666,042 of record NW_026060235.1, on the reverse strand, counting down.
GTTTGTTGTTAGGGTGTTAGTGGTTTGTGTTGTTAGGGGGTTAGTGTTGTTTGATGTTAGGGGGTTAGGGTTGTTTGTTGTTAGGGTGTTAGTGTTCTTTGATGTTAGGGGTTTAGGGTTGTTTGTTGTTAGGGTGTTAGTGTTCTTTGTTGTTAGGGGGTTAGTGTTGTTTCTTGTTCCGGGGTTAGTGTTGTTTGTTGTTACGGGGTTAGGGTAGTTTCTTGTTAGGGGTTTAGTGTTGTTTTTTGTTAGGGTGTTAGTGTTTGTTGTTACGGGTTTAGGGTTGTTTCTTGTTGGGGTTTAGTGGTTTTTGTTGTTAGGGTGTTAGTGTTGTTTGTTGTTAGGGTGTTAGTGGTTTGTGTTGTTAGGGGGTTAGTGTTGTTTGATGTTAGGGGTTTAGGGTTGTTTGTTGTTAGGGGGTTAGTGTTTGTTGTTAGGTTGTTAGTGTTGTTTGTTGTTAGGGGTTTAGGGTTGTTTGTTGTTAGGGGTTTAAGGTTGTTTCTTGTTGGGGTTTAGTGGTTTTTGTTGTTAGGGTGTTAGTGTTGTTTGTTGTTAGGGTGTTAGTGGTTTGTGTTGTTAGGGTGTTAGTGTTGTTTGTTGTTAGGGGTTTAGGGTTGTTTGTTGTTAGGGGTTTAAGGTTGTTTCTTGTTGGGGTTTAGTGGTTTTTGTTGTTAGGGTGTTAGTGTTGTTTGTTGTTAGGGTGTTAGTGGTTTGTGTTGTTAAGGGGTTAGTGTTGTTTGATGTTAGGGGGTTAGGGTTGTTTCTTGTTACGGGGTTAGTGTTGTTTGCTGTTACGGGGTTAGGGTAGTTTCTTGTTAGGGGTTTAGTGTTGTTTTTTGTTAGGGGGTTAGTGTTTGTTGTTAGGGGGTTAGGGTTGTTTGTTGTTAGGGTGTTAGTGGTTTGTGTTGTTAGGGGGTTAGTGTTGTTTGATGTTAGGGGTTTAGGGTTGTTTGTTGTTAGGGGTTTAAGGTTGTTTCTTGTTGGGGTTTAGTGGTTTTTGTTGTTAGGGTGTTAGTGTTGTTTGATGTTAGGGTGTTAGTGGTTTGTGTTGTTAGGGGGTTAGTGTTGTTTGATGTTAGGGGTTTAGGGTTGTTTGTTGTTAGGGGGTTAGAGTTGTTTGTTGTTAGGGTGTTAGTGTTGTTTGTTGTTAGGTGTTTAGGGTTGTTTGTTGTTAGGGGTTTAAGGTTGTTTCGGGTTGGGGTTTAGTGGTTTTTGTTGTTAGGGTGTTAGTGTTGTTTGTTGTTAGGGTGTTAGTGGTTTGTGTTGTTAGGGCGTAAGTGTTGTTTGATGTTAGGGGTTTAGGGTTGTTTGTTGTTAGGGGTTTAAGGTTGTTTCTTGTTGGGGTTTAGTGGTTTTTGTTGTTAGGGTGTTAGTGTTGTTTGATGTTAGGGTGTTAGTGGTTTGTGTTGTTAGGGGGTTAGTGTTGTTTGATGTTAGGGATTTAGGGTTGTTTGTTGTTAGGGGGTTAGAGTTGTTTGTTGTTAGGGTGTTAGTGTTGTTTGTTGTTAGGGGTTTAGGGTTGTTTGTTGTTAGGGGTTTAAGGTTGTTTCTTGTTGGGGTTTAGTGGTTTTTGTTCTTAGGGTGTTAGTGTTGTTTGTTGTTAGGGTGTTAGTGGTTTGTGTTGTTAGGGGGTTAGTGTTGTTTGATGTTAGGGGTTTAGGGTTGTTTGTTGTTAGGGGGTTAGAGTTGTTTGTTGTTAGGGTGTTAGTGTTGTATGTTGTTAGGCGTTTAGGGTTGTTTGTTGTTAGGGGGTTAGGGTTGTTTGTTGTTAGGGTGTTAGTGTTCTTTGTTGTTAGGGGGTTAGGGTTGTTTCTTGTTACGGGGTTAGTGTTGTTTGTTGTTACGGGGTTAGGGTAGTTTCTTGTTAGGGGTTTAGTGTTGTTTTTTGTTAGGGGGTTAGTGTTTGTTGTTAGGGGTTTAGGGTTGTTTCTTGTTGGGGTTTAGTGGTTTTTGTTGTTAGGGTGTTAGTGTTGTTTGTTGTTAGGGTGTTAGTGGTTTGTGTTGTTAGGGGGTTAGTGTTGTTTGATGTTAGGGGTTTAGGGTTGTTTGTTGTTAGTGGGTTAGGGTTGTTTGTTGTTAGTGGGTTAGTGTTTTTGGTTTTCAGGGGTTAGGGTTGTTTGTTGTTAGGGTGTTAGTGTTCTTTGTTGTTAGGGGGTTAGTGTTGTTTGTTTTTACGGAGTTAGGGTAGTTTCTTGTTAGGGGTTTAGGGTTGTTTGTTGTTAGGGTGTTAGTGTTGTTTGTTGTTAGGGTGTTAGTGGTTTGTGTTGTTAGGGGGTTAGGATTGTTTGTTGTTAGGGTGTTAGTGTTGTTTGATGTTAGGGGTTTCGGGTTGTTTTTTGTTAGGGGGTTAGGGTTGTTTTTTGTTAGGGTGTTAGTGTTGTTTGTTGTTAGGGGTTTAGGGTTGTTTGTTGTTAGTGGGTTAATGTTGTTTGTTGTTAGTGGGTTAGTGTTTTTGGTTTTCAGGGGTTAGGGTTGTTTGTTGTTTGGGGGTAGTGTTTGTTGTTAGGGGGTTAGGGTTGTTTGTTGTTAGGGTGTTAGTGGTTTGTGTTGTTAGGGCGTTAGTGTTGGTTGATGTTAGGGGTTTAGGGTTGTTTGTTGTTAGGGGTTTAAGGTTGTTTCTTGTTGGGGTTTAGTGGTTTTTGTTGTTAGGGTGTTAGTGTTGTTTGATGTTAGGGTGTTAGTGGTTTGTGTTGTTAGGGGGTTAGTGTTGTTTGATGTTAGGGGTTTAGGGTTGTTTGTTGTTAGGGGGTTAGAGTTGTTTGTTGTTAGGGTGTTAGTGTTGTTTGTTGTTAGGGGTTTAGGGTTGTTTGTTGTTAGGGGTTTAAGGTTGTTTCTTGTTGGGGTTTAGTGGTTTTTGTTGTTAGGGTGTTAGTGTTGTTTGTTGTTAGAGTGTTAGTGGTTTGTGTTGTTAGGGGGTTAGTGTTGTTTGATGTTAGGGGTTTAGGGTTGTTTGTTGTTAGGGGGTTAGAGTTGTTTGTTGTTAGGGTGTTAGTGTTGTTTGTTGTTAGGGGTTTAGGGTTGTTTGTTGTTAGGGGTTTAAGGTTGTTTCTTGTGGGGGTGTAGTGGTTTTTGTTGTTAGGGTTTTAGTGTTGTTTGTTGTTAGGGTGTTAGTGGTTTGTGTTGTTAGGGGGTTAGTGTTGTTTGATGTTATGGGTTTAGGGTTGTTTGTTGTTAGGGGGTTAGAGTTGTTTGTTGTTAGGGTGTTAGGGTTGTTTGTTGTTAGGGGTTTAGGGTTGTTTGTTGTTAGGGGTTTAAGGTTGTTTCTTGTTGGGGTTTAGTGGTTTTTGTTGTTAGGGTGTTAGTGTTGTTTGTTGTTAGGGGTTTAGGGTTGTTTGTTGTTAGGGGGTTAGAGTTGTTTGTTGTTAGGGTGTTAGTGTTGTTTGATGTTAGGGGTTTAGGGTTGTTTGTTGTTAGGGGTTTAAGGTTGTTTCTTGTTGGGGTTTAGTGGTTTTTGTTGTTAGGGTGTTAGTGTTGTTTGTTGTTAGGGTGTTAGTGGTTTGTGTTGTTAGGGGGTTAGTGTTGTTTGATGTTAGGGGTTTAGGGTTGTTTGTTGTTAGGGGGTTAGAGTTGTTTGTTGTTAGGGTGTGAGTGTTGTTTGTTGTTAGGGGTTTAGGGTTGTTTGTTGTTAGGGGTTTAAGGTTGTTTCTTGTTGGGGTTTAGTGGTTTTTGTTGTTAGGGTGTTAGTGTTGTTTGTTGTTAGGGTGTTAGTGGTTTGTGTTGTTAGGGGGTTAGTGTTGTTTGATGTTAGGGGGTTAGGGTTGTTTGTTGTTAGGGTGTTAGTGTTCTTTGATGTTAGGGGTTTAGGGTTGTTTGTTGTTAGGGTGTTAGTGTTCTTTGTTGTTAGGGGGTTAGTGTTGTTTCTTGTTACGGGGTTAGTGTTGTTTGTTGTTACGAGGTTAGGGTAGTTTCTTGTTAGGGGTTTAGTGTTGTTTTTTGTTAGGGTGTTAGTGTTTGTTGTTACGGGTTTAGGGTTGTTTCTTGTTGGGGTTTAGTGGTTTTTGTTGTTAGGGTGTTAGTGTTGTTTGTTGTTAGGGTGTTAGTGGTTTGTGTTGTTAGGGGGTTAGTGTTGTTTGATGTTAGGGGTTTAGGGTTGTTTGTTGTTAGGGGGTTAGTGTTTGTTGTTAGGTTGTTAGTGTTGTTTGTTGTTAGGGGTTCAGGGTTGCTTGTTGTTAGGGGTTTAAGGTTGTTTCTTGTTGGGGTTTAGTGGTTTTTGTTGTTAGGGTGTTAGTGTTGTTTGTTGTTAGGGTGTTAGTGGTTTGTGTTGTTAGGGTGTTAGTGTTGTTTGTTGTTAGGGGTTTAGGGTTGTTTGTTGATAGGGGTTTAAGGTTGTTTCTTGTTGGGGTTTAGTGGTTTTTGTTGTTAGGGTGTTAGTGTTGTTTGTTGTTAGGGGTTTAGGGTTGTTTGTTGTTAGGGGGTTAGAGTTGTTTGTTGTTAGGGTGTTAGTGTTGTTTGATGTTAGGGGTTTAGGGTTGTTTGTTGTTAGGGGTTTAAGGTTGTTTCTTGTTGGGGTTTAGTGGTTTTTGTTGTTAGGGTGTTAGTGTTGTTTGTTGTTAGGGTGTTAGTGGTTTGTGTTGTTAGGGGGTTAGTGTTGTTTGATGTTAGGGGTTTAGGGTTGTTTGTTGTTAGGGGGTTAGAGTTGTTTGTTGTTAGGGTGTTAGTGTTGTTTGTTGTTAGGTGTTTAGGGTTGTTTGTTGTTAGGGGTTTAAGGTTGTTTCGGGTTGGGGTTTAGTGGTTTTTGTTGTTAGGGTGTTAGTGTTGTTTGTTGTTAGGGTGTTAGTGGTTTGTGTTGTTAGGGCGTTAGTGTTGTTTGATGTTAGGGGTTTAGGGTTGTTTGTTGTTAGGGGTTTAAGGTTGTTTCTTGTTGGGGTTTAGTGGTTTTTGTTGTTAGGGTGTTAGTGTTGTTTGATGTTAGGGTGTTAGTGGTTTGTGTTGTTAGGGGGTTAGTGTTGTTTGATGTTAGGGGTTTAGGGTTGTTTGTTGTTAGGGGGTTAGAGTTGTTTGTTGTTAGGGTGTTAGTGTTGTTTGTTGTTAGGGGTTTAGGGTTGTTTGTTGTTAGGGGTTTAAGGTTGTTTCTTGTGGGGGTGTAGTGGTTTTTGTTGTTAGGGTTTTAGTGTTGTTTGTTGTTAGGGTGTTAGTGGTTTGTGTTGTTAGGGGGTTAGTGTTGTTTGATGTTATGGGTTTAGGGTTGTTTGTTGTTAGGGGGTTAGAGTTGTTTGTTGTTAGGGTGTTAGGGTTGTTTGTTGTTAGGGGTTTAGGGTTGTTTGTTGTTAGGGGTTTAAGGTTGTTTCTTGTTGGGGTTTAGTGGTTTTTGTTGTTAGGGTGTTAGTGTTGTTTGTTGTTAGGGGTTTAGGGTTGTTTGTTGTTAGGGGGTTAGAGTTGTTTGTTGTTAGGGTGTTAGTGTTGTTTGATGTTAGGGGTTTAGGGTTGTTTGTTGTTAGGGGTTTAAGGTTGTTTCTTGTTGGGGTTTAGTGGTTTTTGTTGTTAGGGTGTTAGTGTTGTTTGTTGTTAGGGTGTTAGTGGTTTGTGTTGTTAGGGGGTTAGTGTTGTTTGATGTTAGGGGTTTAGGGTTGTTTGTTGTTAGGGGGTTAGAGTTGTTTGTTGTTAGGGTGTGAGTGTTGTTTGTTGTTAGGGGTTTAGGGTTGTTTGTTGTTAGGGGTTTAAGGTTGTTTCTTGTTGGGGTTTAGTGGTTTTTGTTGTTAGGGTGTTAGTGTTGTTTGTTGTTAGGGTGTTAGTGGTTTGTGTTGTTAGGGGGTTAGTGTTGTTTGATGTTAGGGGGTTAGGGTTGTTTGTTGTTAGGGTGTTAGTGTTCTTTGATGTTAGGGGTTTAGGGTTGTTTGTTGTTAGGGTGTTAGTGTTCTTTGTTGTTAGGGGGTTAGTGTTGTTTCTTGTTACGGGGTTAGTGTTGTTTGTTGTTACGGGGTTAGGGTAGTTTCTTGTTAGGGGTTTAGTGTTGTTTTTTGTTAGGGTGTTAGTGTTTGTTGTTACGGGTTTAGGGTTGTTTCTTGTTGGGGTTTAGTGGTTTTTGTTGTTAGGGTGTTAGTGTTGTTTGTTGTTAGGGTGTTAGTGGTTTGTGTTGTTAGGGGGTTAGTGTTGTTTGATGTTAGGGGTTTAGGGTTGTTTGTTGTTAGGGGGTTAGTGTTTGTTGTTAGGTTGTTAGTGTTGTTTGTTTTTAGGGGTTTAGGGTTGTTTGTTGTTAGGGGTTTAAGGTTGTTTCTTGTTGGGGTTTAGTGGTTTTTGTTGTTAGGGTGTTAGTGTTGTTTGTTGTTAGGGTGTTAGTGGTTTGTGTTGTTAGGGTGTTAGTGTTGTTTGTTGTTAGGGGTTTAGGGTTGTTTGTTGTTAGGGGTTTAAGGTTGTTTCTTGTTGGGGTTTAGTGGTTTTTGTTGTTAGGGTGTTAGTGTTGTTTGTTGTTAGGGTGTTAGTGGTTTGTGTTGTTAAGGGGTTAGTGTTGTTTGATGTTAGGGGGTTAGGGTTGTTTCTTGTTACGGGGTTAGTGTTGTTTGCTGTTACGGGGTTAGGGTAGTTTCTTGTTAGGGGTTTAGTGTTGTTTTTTGTTAGGGGGTTAGTGTTTGTTGTTAGGGGGTTAGGGTTGTTTGTTGTTAGGGTGTTAGTGGTTTGTGTTGTTAGGGGGTTAGTGTTGTTTGATGTTAGGGGTTTAGGGTTGTTTGTTGTTAGGGGTTTAAGGTTGTTTCTTGTTGGGGTTTAGTGGTTTTTGTTGTTAGGGTGTTAGTGTTGTTTGATGTTAGGGTGTTAGTGGTTTGTGTTGTTAGGGGGTTAGTGTTGTTTGATGTTAGGGGTTTAGGGTTGTTTGTTGTTAGGGGGTTAGAGTTGTTTGTTGTTAGGGTGTTAGTGTTGTTTGTTGTTAGGTGTTTAGGGTTGTTTGTTGTTAGGGGTTTAAGGTTGTTTCGGGTTGGGGTTTAGTGGTTTTTGTTGTTAGGGTGTTAGTGTTGTTTGTTGTTAGGGTGTTAGTGGTTTGTGTTGTTAGGGCGTTAGTGTTGTTTGATGTTAGGGGTTTAGGGTTGTTTGTTGTTAGGGGTTTAAGGTTGTTTCTTGTTGGGGTTTAGTGGTTTTTGTTGTTAGGGTGTTAGTGTTGTTTGATGTTAGGGTGTTAGTGGTTTGTGTTGTTAGGGGGTTAGTGTTGTTTGATGTTAGGGGTTTAGGGTTGTTTGTTGTTAGGGGGTTAGAGTTGTTTGTTGTTAGGGTGTTAGTGTTGTTTGTTGTTAGGGGTTTAGGGTTGTTTGTTGTTAGGGGTTTAAGGTTGTTTCTTGTTGGGGTTTAGTGGTTTTTGTTCTTAGGGTGTTAGTGTTGTTTGTTGTTAGGGTGTTAGTGGTTTGTGTTGTTAGGGGGTTAGTGTTGTTTGATGTTAGGGGTTTAGGGTTGTTTGTTGTTAGGGGGTTAGAGTTGTTTGTTGTTAGGGTGTTAGTGTTGTTTGTTGTTAGGCGTTTAGGGTTGTTTGTTGTTAGGGGGTTAGGGTTGTTTGTTGTTAGGGTGTTAGTGTTCTTTGTTGTTAGGGGGTTAGGGTTGTTTCTTGTTACGGGGTTAGTGTTGTTTGTTGTTACGGGGTTAGGGTAGTTTCTTGTTAGGGGTTTAGTGTTGTTTTTTGTTAGGGGGTTAGTGTTTGTTGTTAGGGGTTTAGGGTTGTTTCTTGTTGGGGTTTAGTGGTTTTTGTTGTTAGGGTGTTAGTGTTGTTTGTTGTTAGGGTGTTAGTGGTTTGTGTTGTTAGGGGGTTAGTGTTGTTTGATGTTAGGGGTTTAGGGTTGTTTGTTGTTAGTGGGTTAGGGTTGTTTGTTGTTAGTGGGTTAGTGTTTTTGGTTTTCAGGGGTTAGGGTTGTTTGTTGTTAGGGTGTTAGTGTTCTTTGTTGTTAGGGGGTTAGTGTTGTTTGTTGTTACGGAGTTAGGGTAGTTTCTTGTTAGGGGTTTAGGGTTGTTTGTTGTTAGGGTGTTAGTGTTGTTTGTTGTTAGGGTGTTAGTGGTTTGTGTTGTTAGGGGGTTAGGATTGTTTGTTGTTAGGGTGTTAGTGTTGTTTGATGTTAGGGGTTTCGGGTTGTTTTTTGTTAGGGGGTTAGGGTTGTTTTTTGTTAGGGTGTTAGTGTTGTTTGTTGTTAGGGGTTTAGGGTTGTTTGTTGTTAGTGGGTTAATGTTGTTTGTTGTTAGTGGGTTAGTGTTTTTGGTTTTCAGGGGTTAGGGTTGTTTGTTGTTTGGGGGTAGTGTTTGTTGTTAGGGGGTTAGGGTTGTTTGTTGTTAGGGTGTTAGTGGTTTGTGTTGTTAGGGCGTTAGTGTTGTTTGATGTTAGGGGTTTAGGGTTGTTTGTTGTTAGGGGTTTAGGTTGTTTCTTGTTGGGGTTTAGTGGTTTTTGTTGTTAGGGTGTTAGTGTTGTTTGATGTTAGGGTGTTAGTGGTTTGTGTTGTTAGGGGGTTAGTGTTGTTTGATGTTAGAGGTTTAGGGTTGTTTGTTGTTAGGGGGTTAGAGTTGTTTGTTGTTAGGGTGTTAGTGTTGTTTGTTGTTAGGGGTTTAGGGTTGTTTGTTGTTAGGGGTTTAAGGTTGTTTCTTGTTGGGGTTTAGTGGTTTTTGTTGTTAGAGTGTTAGTGTTGTTTGTTGTTAGGGTGTTAGTGGTTTGTGTTGTTAGGGGGTTAGTGTTGTTTGATGTTAGGGGGTTAGGGTTGTTTGTTGTTAGGGTGTTAGTGTTCTTTGATGTTAGGGGTTTAGGGTTGTTTGTTGTTAGGGTGTTAGTGTTCTTTGTTGTTAGGGGGTTAGTGTTGTTTCTTGTTACGGGGTTAGTGTTGTTTGTTGTTACGGGGTTAGGGTAGTTTCTTGTTAGGGGTTTAGTGTTGTTTTTTGTTAGGGTGTTAGTGTTTGTTGTTACGGGTTTAGGGTTGTTTCTTGTTGGGGTTTAGTGGTTTTTGTTGTTAGGGTGTTAGTGTTGTTTGTTGTTAGGGTGTTAGTGGTTTGTGTTGTTAGGGGGTTAGTGTTGTTTGATGTTAGGGGTTTAGGGTTGTTTGTTGTTAGGGGGTTAGTGTTTGTTGTTAGGTTGTTAGTGTTGTTTGTTTTTAGGGGTTTAGGGTTGTTTGTTGTTAGGGGTTTAAGGTTGTTTCTTGTTGGGGTTTAGTGGTTTTTGTTGTTAGGGTGTTAGTGTTGTTTGTTGTTAGGGTGTTAGTGGTTTGTGTTGTTAGGGTGTTAGTGTTGTTTGTTGTTAGGGGTTTAGGGTTGTTTGTTGTTAGGGGTTTAAGGTTGTTTCTTGTTGGGGTTTAGTGGTTTTTGTTGTTAGGGTGTTAGTGTTGTTTGTTGTTAGGGTGTTAGTGGTTTGTGTTGTTAAGGGGTTAGTGTTGTTTGATGTTAGGGGGTTAGGGTTGTTTCTTGTTACGGGGTTAGTGTTGTTTGCTGTTACGGGGTTAGGGTAGTTTCTTGTTAGGGGTTTAGTGTTGTTTTTTGTTAGGGGGTTAGTGTTTGTTGTTAGGGGGTTAGGGTTGTTTGTTGTTAGGGTGTTAGTGGTTTGTGTTGTTAGGGGGTTAGTGTTGTTTGATGTTAGGGGTTTAGGGTTGTTTGTTGTTAGGGGTTTAAGGTTGTTTCTTGTTGGGGTTTAGTGGTTTTTGTTGTTAGGGTGTTAGTGTTGTTTGATGTTAGGGTGTTAGTGGTTTGTGTTGTTAGGGGGTTAGTGTTGTTTGATGTTAGGGGTTTAGGGTTGTTTGTTGTTAGGGGGTTAGAGTTGTTTGTTGTTAGGGTGTTAGTGTTGTTTGTTGTTAGGTGTTTAGGGTTGTTTGTTGTTAGGGGTTTAAGGTTGTTTCGGGTTGGGGTTTAGTGGTTTTTGTTGTTAGGGTGTTAGTGTTGTTTGTTGTTAGGGTGTTAGTGGTTTGTGTTGTTAGGGCGTTAGTGTTGTTTGATGTTAGGGGTTTAGGGTTGTTTGTTGTTAGGGGTTTAAGGTTGTTTCTTGTTGGGGTTTAGTGGTTTTTGTTGTTAGGGTGTTAGTGTTGTTTGATGTTAGGGTGTTAGTGGTTTGTGTTGTTAGGGGGTTAGTGTTGTTTGATGTTAGGGGTTTAGGGTTGTTTGTTGTTAGGGGGTTAGAGTTGTTTGTTGTTAGGGTGTTAGTGTTGTTTGTTGTTAGGGGTTTAGGGTTGTTTGTTGTTAGGGGTTTAAGGTTGTTTCTTGTTGGGGTTTAGTGGTTTTTGTTCTTAGGGTGTTAGTGTTGTTTGTTGTTAGGGTGTTAGTGGTTTGTGTTGTTAGGGGGTTAGTGTTGTTTGATGTTAGGGGTTTAGGGTTGTTTGTTGTTAGGGGGTTAGAGTTGTTTGTTGTTAGGGTGTTAGTGTTGTTTGTTGTTAGGCGTTTAGGGTTGTTTGTTGTTAGGGGGTTAGGGTTGTTTGTTGTTAGGGTGTTAGTGTTCTTTGTTGTTAGGGGGTTAGGGTTGTTTCTTGTTACGGGGTTAGTGTTGTTTGTTGTTACGGGGTTAGGGTAGTTTCTTGTTAGGGGTTTAGTGTTGTTTTTTGTTAGGGGGTTAGTGTTTGTTGTTAGGGGTTTAGGGTTGTTTCTTGTTGGGGTTTAGTGGTTTTTGTTGTTAGGGTGTTAGTGTTGTTTGTTGTTAGGGTGTTAGTGGTTTGTGTTGTTAGGGGGTTAGTGTTGTTTGATGTTAGGGGTTTAGGGTTGTTTGTTGTTAGTGGGTTAGGGTTGTTTGTTGTTAGTGGGTTAGTGTTTTTGGTTTTCAGGGGTTAGGGTTGTTTGTTGTTAGGGTGTTAGTGTTCTTTGTTGTTAGGGGGTTAGTGTTGTTTGTTGTTACGGAGTTAGGGTAGTTTCTTGTTAGGGGTTTAGGGTTGTTTGTTGTTAGGGTGTTAGTGTTGTTTGTTGTTAGGGTGTTAGTGGTTTGTGTTGTTAGGGGGTTAGGATTGTTTGTTGTTAGGGTGTTAGTGTTGTTTGATGTTAGGGGTTTCGGGTTGTTTTTTGTTAGGGGGTTAGGGTTGTTTTTTGTTAGGGTGTTAGTGTTGTTTGTTGTTAGGGGTTTAGGGTTGTTTGTTGTTAGTGGGTTAATGTTGTTTGTTGTTAGTGGGTTAGTGTTTTTGGTTTTCAGGGGTTAGGGTTGTTTGTTGTTTGGGGGTAGTGTTTGTTGTTAGGGGGTTAGGGTTGTTTGTTGTTAGGGTGTTAGTGGTTTGTGTTGTTAGGGCGTTAGTGTTGTTTGATGTTAGGGGTTTAGGGTTGTTTGTTGTTAGGGGTTTAGGTTGTTTCTTGTTGGGGTTTAGTGGTTTTTGTTGTTAGGGTGTTAGTGTTGTTTGATGTTAGGGTGTTAGTGGTTTGTGTTGTTAGGGGGTTAGTGTTGTTTGATGTTAGAGGTTTAGGGTTGTTTGTTGTTAGGGGGTTAGAGTTGTTTGTTGTTAGGGTGTTAGTGTTGTTTGTTGTTAGGGGTTTAGGGTTGTTTGTTGTTAGGGGTTTAAGGTTGTTTCTTGTTGGGGTTTAGTGGTTTTTGTTGTTAGAGTGTTAGTGTTGTTTGTTGTTAGGGTGTTAGTGGTTTGTGTTGTTAGGGGGTTAGTGTTGTTTGATGTTAGGGGGTTAGGGTTGTTTGTTGTTAGGGTGTTAGTGTTCTTTGATGTTAGGGGTTTAGGGTTGTTTGTTGTTAGGGTGTTAGTGTTCTTTGTTGTTAGGGGGTTAGTGTTGTTTCTTGTTACGGGGTTAGTGTTGTTTGTTGTTACGGGGTTAGGGTAGTTTCTTGTTAGGGGTTTAGTGTTGTTTTTTGTTAGGGTGTTAGTGTTTGTTGTTACGGGTTTAGGGTTGTTTCTTGTTGGGGTTTAGTGGTTTTTGTTGTTAGGGTGTTAGTGTTGTTTGTTGTTAGGGTGTTAGTGGTTTGTGTTGTTAGGGGGTTAGTGTTGTTTGATGTTAGGGGTTTAGGGTTGTTTGTTGTTAGGGGGTTAGTGTTTGTTGTTAGGTTGTTAGTGTTGTTTGTTGTTAGGGGTTTAGGGTTGTTTGTTGTTAGGGGTTTAAGGTTGTTTCTTGTTGGGGTTTAGTGGTTTTTGTTGTTAGGGTGTTAGTGTTGTTTGTTGTTAGGGTGTTAGTGGTTTGTGTTGTTAGGGTGTTAGTGTTGTTTGTTGTTAGGGGTTTAGGGTTGTTTGTTGTTAGGGGTTTAAGGTTGTTTCTTGTTGGGGTTTAGTGGTTTTTGATGTTAGGGTGTTAGTGTTGTTTGTTGTTAGGGTGTTAGTGGTTTGTGTTGTTAAGGGGTTAGTGTTGTTTGATGTTAGGGGGTTAGGGTTGTTTCTTGTTACGGGGTTAGTGTTGTTTGCTGTTACGGGGTTAGGGTAGTTTCTTGTTAGGGGTTTAGTGTTGTTTTTTGTTAGGGGGTTAGTGTTTGTTGTTAGGGGGTTAGGGTTGTTTGTTGTTAGGGTGTTAGTGGTTTGTGTTGTTAGGGGGTTAGTGTTGTTTGATGTTAGGGGTTTAGGGTTGTTTGTTGTTAGGGGTTTAAGGTTGTTTCTTGTTGGGGTTTAGTGGTTTTTGTTGTTAGGGTGTTAGTGTTGTTTGATGTTAGGGTGTTAGTGGTTTGTGTTGTTAGGGGGTTAGTGTTGTTTGATGTTAGGGGTTTAGGGTTGTTTGTTGTTAGGGGGTTAGAGTTGTTTGTTGTTAGGGTGTTAGTGTTGTTTGTTGTTAGGTGTTTAGGGTTGTTTGTTGTTAGGGGTTTAAGGTTGTTTCGGGTTGGGGTTTAGTGGTTTTTGTTGTTAGGGTGTTAGTGTTGTTTGTTGTTAGGGTGTTAGTGGTTTGTGTTGTTAGGGCGTTAGTGTTGTTTGATGTTAGGGGTTTAGGGTTGTTTGTTGTTAGGGGGTTAGAGTTGTTTGTTGTTAGGGTGTTAGTGTTGTTTGTTGTTAGGGGTTTAGGGTTGTTTGTTGTTAGGGGTTTAAGGTTGTTTCTTGTGGGGGTGTAGTGGTTTTTGTTGTTAGGGTTTTAGTGTTGTTTGTTGTTAGGGTGTTAGTGGTTTGTGTTGTTAGGGGGTTAGTGTTGTTTGATGTTATGGGTTTAGGGTTGTTTGTTGTTAGGGGGTTAGAGTTGTTTGTTGTTAGGGTGTTAGGGTTGTTTGTTGTTAGGGGTTTAGGGTTGTTTGTTGTTAGGGGTTTAAGGTTGTTTCTTGTTGGGGTTTAGTGGTTTTTGTTGTTAGGGTGTTAGTGTTGTTTGTTGTTAGGGGTTTAGGGTTGTTTGTTGTTAGGGGGTTAGAGTTGTTTGTTGTTAGGGTGTTAGTGTTGTTTGATGTTAGGGGTTTAGGGTTGTTTGTTGTTAGGGGTTTAAGGTTGTTTCTTGTTGGGGTTTAGTGGTTTTTGTTGTTAGGGTGTTAGTGTTGTTTGTTGTTAGGGTGTTAGTGGTTTGTGTTGTTAGGGGGTTAGTGTTGTTTGATGTTAGGGGTTTAGGGTTGTTTGTTGTTAGGGGGTTAGAGTTGTTTGTTGTTAGGGTGTGAGTGTTGTTTGTTGTTAGGGGTTTAGGGTTGTTTGTTGTTAGGGGTTTAAGGTTGTTTCTTGTTGGGGTTTAGTGGTTTTTGTTGTTAGGGTGTTAGTGTTGTTTGTTGTTAGGGTGTTAGTGGTTTGTGTTGTTAGGGGGTTAGTGTTGTTTGATGTTAGGGGGTTAGGGTTGTTTGTTGTTAGGGTGTTAGTGTTCTTTGATGTTAGGGGTTTAGGGTTGTTTGTTGTTAGGGTGTTAGTGTTCTTTGTTGTTAGGGGGTTAGTGTTGTTTCTTGTTACGGGGTTAGTGTTGTTTGTTGTTACGGGGTTAGGGTAGTTTCTTGTTAGGGGTTTAGTGTTGTTTTTTGTTAGGGTGTTAGTGTTTGTTGTTACGGGTTTAGGGTTGTTTCTTGTTGGGGTTTAGTGGTTTTTGTTGTTAGGGTGTTAGTGTTGTTTGTTGTTAGGGTGTTAGTGGTTTGTGTTGTTAGGGGGTTAGTGTTGTTTGATGTTAGGGGTTTAGGGTTGTTTGTTGTTAGGGGGTTAGTGTTTGTTGTTAGGTTGTTAGTGTTGTTTGTTGTTAGGGGTTTAGGGTTGCTTCTTGTTAGGGGTTTAAGGTTGTTTCTTGTTGGGGTTTAGTGGTTTTTGTTGTTAGGGTGTTAGTGTTGTTTGTTGTTAGGGTGTTAGTGGTTTGTGTTGTTAGGGTGTTAGTGTTGTTTGTTGTTAGGGGTTTAGGGTTGTTTGTTGATAGGGGTTTAAGGTTGTTTCTTGTTGGGGTTTAGTGGTTTTTGTTGTTAGGGTGTTAGTGTTGTTTGTTGTTAGGGGTTTAGGGTTGTTTGTTGTTAGGGGGTTAGAGTTGTTTGTTGTTAGGGTGTTAGTGTTGTTTGATGTTAGGGGTTTAGGGTTGTTTGTTTTTAGGGGTTTAAGGTTGTTTCTTGTTGGGGTTTAGTGGTTTTTGTTGTTAGGGTGTTAGTGTTGTTTGTTGTTAGGGTGTTAGTGGTTTGTGTTGTTAGGGGGTTAGTGTTGTTTGATGTTAGGGGTTTAGGGTTGTTTGTTGTTAGGGGGTTAGAGTTGTTTGTTGTTAGGGTGTTAGTGTTGTTTGTTGTTAGGTGTTTAGGGTTGTTTGTTGTTAGGGGTTTAAGGTTGTTTCGGGTTGGGGTTTAGTGGTTTTTGTTGTTAGGGTGTTAGTGTTGTTTGTTGTTAGGGTGTTAGTGGTTTGTGTTGTTAGGGCGTTAGTGTTGTTTGATGTTAGGGGTTTAGGGTTGTTTGTTGTTAGGGGTTTAAGGTTGTTTCTTGTTGGGGTTTAGTGGTTTTTGTTGTTAGGGTGTTAGTGTTGTTTGATGTTAGGGTGTTAGTGGTTTGTGTTGTTAGGGGGTTAGTGTTGTTTGATGTTAGGGGTTTAGGGTTGTTTGTTGTTAGGGGGTTAGAGTTGTTTGTTGTTAGGGTGTTAGTGTTGTTTGTTGTTAGGGGTTTAGGGTTGTTTGTTGTTAGGGGTTTAAGGTTGTTTCTTGTTGGGGTTTAGTGGTTTTTGTTCTTAGGGTGTTAGTGTTGTTTGTTGTTAGGGTGTTAGTGGTTTGTGTTGTTAGGGCGTTAGTGTTGTTTGATGTTAGGGGTTTAGGGTTGTTTGTTGTTAGGGGGTTAGAGTTGTTTGTTGTTAGGGTGTTAGTGTTGTTTGTTGTTAGGGGTTTAGGGTTGTTTGTTGTTAGGGGTTTAAGGTTGTTTCTTGTTGGGGTTTAGTGGTTTTTGTTCTTAGGGTGTTAGTGTTGTTTGTTGTTAGAGTGTTAGTGGTTTGTGTTGTTAGGGGGTTAGTGTTGTTTGATGTTATGGGTTTAGGGTTGTTTGTTGTTAGGGGGTTAGAGTTGTTTGTTGTTAGGGTGTTAGGGTTGTTTGTTGTTAGGGGTTTAGGGTTGTTTGTTGTTAGGGGTTTAAGGTTGTTTCTTGTTGGGGTTTAGTGGTTTTTGTTGTTAGGGTGTTAGTGTTGTTTGTTGTTAGGGGTTTAGGGTTGTTTGTTGTTAGGGGGTTAGAGTTGTTTGTTGTTAGGGTGTTAGTGTTGTTTGATGTTAGGGGTTTAGGGTTGTTTGTTGTTAGGGGTTTAAGGTTGTTTCTTGTTGGGGTTTAGTGGTTTTTGTTGTTAGGGTGTTAGTGTTGTTTGTTGTTAGGGTGTTAGTGGTTTGTGTTGTTAGGGGGTTAGTGTTGTTTGATGTTAGGGGTTTAGGGTTGTTTGTTGTTAGGGGGTTAGAGTTGTTTGTTGTTAGGGTGTGAGTGTTGTTTGTTGTTAGGGGTTTAGGGTTGTTTGTTGTTAGGGGTTTAAGGTTGTTTCTTGTTGGGGTTTAGTGGTTTTTGTTGTTAGGGTGTTAGTGTTGTTTGTTGTTAGGGTGTTAGTGGTTTGTGTTGTTAGGGGGTTAGTGTTGTTTGATGTTAGGGGGTTAGGGTTGTTTGTTGTTAGGGTGTTAGTGTTCTTTGATGTTAGGGGTTTAGGGTTGTTTGTTGTTAGGGTGTTAGTGTTCTTTGTTGTTAGGGGGTTAGTGTTGTTTCTTGTTACGGGGTTAGTGTTGTTTGTTGTTACGGGGTTAGGGTAGTTTCTTGTTAGGGGTTTAGTGTTGTTTTTTGTTAGGGTGTTAGTGTTTGTTGTTACGGGTTTAGGGTTGTTTCTTGTTGGGGTTTAGTGGTTTTTGTTGTTAGGGTGTTAGTGTTGTTTGTTGTTAGGGTGTTAGTGGTTTGTGTTGTTAGGGGGTTAGTGTTGTTTGATGTTAGGGGTTTAGGGTTGTTTGTTGTTAGGGGGTTAGTGTTTGTTGTTAGGTTGTTAGTGTTGTTTGTTGTTAGGGGTTTAGGGTTGTTTGTTGTTAGGGGTTTAAGGTTGTTTCTTGTTGGGGTTTAGTGGTTTTTGTTGTTAGGGTGTTAGTGTTGTTTGTTGTTAGGGTGTTAGTGGTTTGTGTTGTTAGGGTGTTAGTGTTGTTTGTTGTTAGGGGTTTAGGGTTGTTTGTTGTTAGGGGTTTAAGGTTGTTTCTTGTTGGGGTTTAGTGGTTTTTGTTGTTAGGGTGTTAGTGTTGTTTGTTGTTAGGGTGTTAGTGGTTTGTGTTGTTAAGGGGTTAGTGTTGTTTGATGTTAGGGGGTTAGGGTTGTTTCTTGTTACGGGGTTAGTGTTGTTTGCTGTTACGGGGTTAGGGTAGTTTCTTGTTAGGGGTTTAGTGTTGTTTTTTGTTAGGGGGTTAGTGTTTGTTGTTAGGGGGTTAGGGTTGTTTGTTGTTAGGGTGTTAGTGGTTTGTGTTGTTAGGGGGTTAGTGTTGTTTGATGTTAGGGGTTTAGGGTTGTTTGTTGTTAGGGGTTTAAGGTTGTTTCTTGTTGGGGTTTAGTGGTTTTTGTTGTTAGGGTGTTAGTGTTGTTTGATGTTAGGGTGTTAGTGGTTTGTGTTGTTAGGGGGTTAGTGTTGTTTGATGTTAGGGGTTTAGGGTTGTTTGTTGTTAGGGGGTTAGAGTTGTTTGTTGTTAGGGTGTTAGTGTTGTTTGTTGTTAGGTGTTTAGGGTTGTTTGTTGTTAGGGGTTTAAGGTTGTTTCGGGTTGGGGTTTAGTGGTTTTTGTTGTTAGGGTGTTAGTGTTGTTTGTTGTTAGGGTGTTAGTGGTTTGTGTTGTTAGGGCGTTAGTGTTGTTTGATGTTAGGGGTTTAGGGTTGTTTGTTGTTAGGGGTTTAAGGTTGTTTCTTGTTGGGGTTTAGTGGTTTTTGTTGTTAGGGTGTTAGTGTTGTTTGATGTTAGGGTGTTAGTGGTTTGTGTTGTTAGGGGGTTAGTGTTGTTTGATGTTAGGGGTTTAGGGTTGTTTGTTGTTAGGGGGTTAGAGTTGTTTGTTGTTAGGGTGTTAGTGTTGTTTGTTGTTAGGGGTTTAGGGTTGTTTGTTGTTAGGGGTTTAAGGTTGTTTCTTGTTGGGGTTTAGTGGTTTTTGTTCTTAGGGTGTTAGTGTTGTTTGTTGTTAGGGTGTTAGTGGTTTGTGTTGTTAGGGGGTTAGTGTTGTTTGATGTTAGGGGTTTAGGGTTGTTTGTTGTTAGGGGGTTAGAGTTGTTTGTTGTTAGGGTGTTAGTGTTGTTTGTTGTTAGGCGTTTAGGGTTGTTTGTTTTTAGGGGGTTAGGGTTGTTTGTTGTTAGGGTGTTAGTGTTCTTTGTTGTTAGGGGGTTAGGGTTGTTTCTTGTTACGGGGTTAGTGTTGTTTGTTGTTACGGGGTTAGGGTAGTTTCTTGTTAGGGGTTTAGTGTTGTTTTTTGTTAGGGGGTTAGTGTTTGTTGTTAGGGGTTTAGGGTTGTTTCTTGTTGGGGTTTAGTGGTTTTTGTTGTTAGGGTGTTAGTGTTGTTTGTTGTTAGGGTGTTAGTGGTTTGTGTTGTTAGGGGGTTAGTGTTGTTTGATGTTAGGGGTTTAGGGTTGTTTGTTGTTAGTGGGTTAGGGTTGTTTGTTGTTAGTGGGTTAGTGTTTTTGGTTTTCAGGGGTTAGGGTTGTTTGTTGTTAGGGTGTTAGTGTTCTTTGTTGTTAGGGGGTTAGTGTTGTTTGTTGTTACGGAGTTAGGGTAGTTTCTTGTTAGGGGTTTAGGGTTGTTTGTTGTTAGGGTGTTAGTGTTGTTTGTTGTTAGGGTGTTAGTGGTTTGTGTTGTTAGGGGGTTAGGATTGTTTGTTGTTAGGGTGTTAGTGTTGTTTGATGTTAGGGGTTTCGGGTTGTTTTTTGTTAGGGGGTTAGGGTTGTTTTTTGTTAGGGTGTTAGTGTTGTTTGTTGTTAGGGGTTTAGGGTTGTTTGTTGTTAGTGGGTTAATGTTGTTTGTTGTTAGTGGGTTAGTGTTTTTGGTTTTCAGGGGTTAGGGTTGTTTGTTGTTTGGGGGTAGTGTTTGTTGTTAGGGGGTTAGGGTTGTTTGTTGTTAGGGTGTTAGTGGTTTGTGTTGTTAGGGCGTTAGTGTTGTTTGATGTTAGGGGTTTAGGGTTGTTTGTTGTTAGGGGTTTAGGTTGTTTCTTGTTGGGGTTTAGTGGTTTTTGTTGTTAGGGTGTTAGTGTTGTTTGATGTTAGGGTGTTAGTGGTTTGTGTTGTTAGGGGGTTAGTGTTGTTTGATGTTAGAGGTTTAGGGTTGTTTGTTGTTAGGGGGTTAGAGTTGTTTGTTGTTAGGGTGTTAGTGTTGTTTGTTGTTAGGGGTTTAGGGTTGTTTGTTGTTAGGGGTTTAAGGTTGTTTCTTGTTGGGGTTTAGTGGTTTTTGTTGTTAGGGTGTTAGTGTTGTTTGTTGTTAGGGTGTTAGTGGTTTGTGTTGTTAGGGGGTTAGTGTTGTTTGATGTTAGGAGGTTAGGGTTGTTTGTTGTTAGGGTGTTAGTGTTCTTTGATGTTAGGGGTTTAGGGTTGTTTGTTGTTAGGGTGTTAGTGTTCTTTGTTGTTAGGGGGTTAGTGTTGTTTCTTGTTACGGGGTTAGTGTTGTTTGTTGTTACGGGGTTAGGGTAGTTTCTTGTTAGGGGTTTAGTGTTGTTTTTTGTTAGGGTGTTAGTGTTTGTTGTTACGGGTTTAGGGTTGTTTCTTGTTGGGGTTTAGTGGTTTTTGTTGTTAGGGTGTTAGTGTTGTTTGTTGTTAGGGTGTTAGTGGTTTGTGTTGTTAGGGGGTTAGTGTTGTTTGATGTTAGGGGTTTAGGGTTGTTTGTTGTTAGGGGGTTAGTGTTTGTTGTTAGGTTGTTAGTGTTGTTTGTTGTTAGGGGTTTAGGGTTGTTTGTTGGTAGGGGTTTAAGGTTGTTTCTTGTTGGGGTTTAGTGGTTTTTGTTGTTAGGGTGTTAGTGTTGTTTGTTGTTAGGGTGTTAGTGGTTTGTGTTGTTAGGGTGTTAGTGTTGTTTGTTGTTAGGGGTTTAGGGTTGTTTGTTGTTAGGGGTTTAAGGTTGTTTCTTGTTGGGGTTTAGTGGTTTTTGATGTTAGGGTGTTAGTGTTGTTTGTTGTTAGGGTGTTAGTGGTTTGTGTTGTTAAGGGGTTAGTGTTGTTTGATGTTAGGGGGTTAGGGTTGTTTCTTGTTACGGGGTTAGTGTTGTTTGCTGTTACGGGGTTAGGGTAGTTTCTTGTTAGGGGTTTAGTGTTGTTTTTTGTTAGGGGGTTAGTGTTTGTTGTTAGGGGGTTAGGGTTGTTTGTTGTTAGGGTGTTAGTGGTTTGTGTTGTTAGGGGGTTAGTGTTGTTTGATGTTAGGGGTTTAGGGTTGTTTGTTGTTAGGGGTTTAAGGTTGTTTCTTGTTGGGGTTTAGTGGTTTTTGTTGTTAGGGTGTTAGTGTTGTTTGATGTTAGGGTGTTAGTGGTTTGTGTTGTTAGGGGGTTAGTGTTGTTTGATGTTAGGGGTTTAGGGTTGTTTGTTGTTAGGGGGTTAGTGTTTGTTGTTAGGTTGTTAGTGTTGTTTGTTGTTAGGGGTTTAGGGTTGCTTCTTGTTAGGGGTTTAAGGTTGTTTCTTGTTGGGGTTTAGTGGTTTTTGTTGTTAGGGTGTTAGTGTTGTTTGTTGTTAGGGTGTTAGTGGTTTGTGTTGTTAGGGTGTTAGTGTTGTTTGTTGTTAGGGGTTTAGGGTTGTTTGTTGATAGGGGTTTAAGGTTGTTTCTTGTTGGGGTTTAGTGGTTTTTGTTGTTAGGGTGTTAGTGTTGTTTGTTGTTAGGGGTTTAGGGTTGTTTGTTGTTAGGGGGTTAGAGTTGTTTGTTGTTAGGGTGTTAGTGTTGTTTGATGTTAGGGGTTTAGGGTTGTTTGTTTTTAGGGGTTTAAGGTTGTTTCTTGTTGGGGTTTAGTGGTTTTTGTTGTTAGGGTGTTAGTGTTGTTTGTTGTTAGGGTGTTAGTGGTTTGTGTTGTTAGGGGGTTAGTGTTGTTTGATGTTAGGGGTTTAGGGTTGTTTGTTGTTAGGGGGTTAGAGTTGTTTGTTGTTAGGGTGTTAGTGTTGTTTGTTGTTAGGTGTTTAGGGTTGTTTGTTGTTAGGGGTTTAAGGTTGTTTCGGGTTGGGGTTTAGTGGTTTTTGTTGTTAGGGTGTTAGTGTTGTTTGTTGTTAGGGTGTTAGTGGTTTGTGTTGTTAGGGCGTTAGTGTTGTTTGATGTTAGGGGTTTAGGGTTGTTTGTTGTTAGGGGTTTAAGGTTGTTTCTTGTTGGGGTTTAGTGGTTTTTGTTGTTAGGGTGTTAGTGTTGTTTGATGTTAGGGTGTTAGTGGTTTGTGTTGTTAGGCGGTTAGTGTTGTTTGATGTTAGGGGTTTAGGGTTGTTTGTTGTTAGGGGGTTAGAGTTGTTTGTTGTTAGGGTGTTAGTGTTGTTTGTTGTTAGGGGTTTAGGGTTGTTTGTTGTTAGGGGTTTAAGGTTGTTTCTTGTTGGGGTTTAGTGGTTTTTGTTCTTAGGGTGTTAGTGTTGTTTGTTGTTAGGGTGTTAGTGGTTTGTGTTGTTAGGGCGTTAGTGTTGTTTGATGTTAGGGGTTTAGGGTTGTTTGTTGTTAGGGGGTTAGAGTTGTTTGTTGTTAGGGTGTTAGTGTTGTTTGTTGTTAGGGGTTTAGGGTTGTTTGTTGTTAGGGGTTTAAGGTTGTTTCTTGTTGGGGTTTAGTGGTTTTTGTTCTTAGGGTGTTAGTGTTGTTTGTTGTTAGAGTGTTAGTGGTTTGTGTTGTTAGGGGGTTAGTGTTGTTTGATGTTATGGGTTTAGGGTTGTTTGTTGTTAGGGGGTTAGAGTTGTTTGTTGTTAGAGTGTTAGGGTTGTTTGTTGTTAGGGGTTTAGGGTTGTTTGTTGTTAGGGGTTTAAGGTTGTTTCTTGTTGGGGTTTAGTGGTTTTTGTTGTTAGGGTGTTAGTGTTGTTTGTTGTTAGGGGTTTAGGGTTGTTTGTTGTTAGGGGGTTAGAGTTGTTTGTTGTTAGGGTGTTAGTGTTGTTTGATGTTAGGGGTTTAGGGTTGTTTGTTGTTAGGGGTTTAAGGTTGTTTCTTGTTGGGGTTTAGTGGTTTTTGTTGTTAGGGTGTTAGTGTTGTTTGTTGTTAGGGTGTTAGTGGTTTGTGTTGTTAGGGGGTTAGTGTTGTTTGATGTTAGGGGTTTAGGGTTGTTTGTTGTTAGGGGGTTAGAGTTGTTTGTTGTTAGGGTGTGAGTGTTGTTTGTTGTTAGGGGTTTAGGGTTGTTTGTTGTTAGGGGTTTAAGGTTGTTTCTTGTTGGGGTTTAGTGGTTTTTGTTGTTAGGGTGTTAGTGTTGTTTGTTGTTAGGGTGTTAGTGGTTTGTGTTGTTAGGGGGTTAGTGTTGTTTGATGTTAGGGGGTTAGGGTTGTTTGTTGTTAGGGTGTTAGTGTTCTTTGATGTTAGGGGTTTAGGGTTGTTTGTTGTTAGGGTGTTAGTGTTCTTTGTTGTTAGGGGGTTAGTGTTGTTTCTTGTTACGGGGTTAGTGTTGTTTGTTGTTACGGGGTTAGGGTAGTTTCTTGTTAGGGGTTTAGTGTTGTTTTTTGTTAGGGTGTTAGTGTTTGTTGTTACGGGTTTAGGGTTGTTTCTTGTTGGGGTTTAGTGGTTTTTGTTGTTAGGGTGTTAGTGTTGTTTGTTGTTAGGGTGTTAGTGGTTTGTGTTGTTAGGGGGTTAGTGTTGTTTGATGTTAGGGGTTTAGGGTTGTTTGTTGTTAGGGGGTTAGTGTTTGTTGTTAGGTTGTTAGTGTTGTTTGTTGTTAGGGGTTTAGGGTTGTTTGTTGTTAGGGGTTTAAGGTTGTTTCTTGTTGGGGTTTAGTGGTTTTTGTTGTTAGGGTGTTAGTGTTGTTTGTTGTTAGGGTGTTAGTGGTTTGTGTTGTTAGGGTGTTAGTGTTGTTTGTTGTTAGGGGTTTAGGGTTGTTTGTTGTTAGGGGTTTAAGGTTGTTTCTTGTTGGGGTTTAGTGGTTTTTGTTGTTAGGGTGTTAGTGTTGTTTGTTGTTAGGGTGTTAGTGGTTTGTGTTGTTAAGGGGTTAGTGTTGTTTGATGTTAGGGGGTTAGGGTTGTTTCTTGTTACGGGGTTAGTGTTGTTTGCTGTTACGGGGTTAGGGTAGTTTCTTGTTAGGGGTTTAGTGTTGTTTTTTGTTAGGGGGTTAGTGTTTGTTGTTAGGGGGTTAGGGTTGTTTGTTGTTAGGGTGTTAGTGGTTTGTGTTGTTAGGGGGTTAGTGTTGTTTGATGTTAGGGGTTTAGGGTTGTTTGTTGTTAGGGGTTTAAGGTTGTTTCTTGTTGGGGTTTAGTGGTTTTTGTTGTTAGGGTGTTAGTGTTGTTTGATGTTAGGGTGTTAGTGGTTTGTGTTGTTAGGGGGTTAGTGTTGTTTGATGTTAGGGGTTTAGGGTTGTTTGTTGTTAGGGGGTTAGAGTTGTTTGTTGTTAGGGTGTTAGTGTTGTTTGTTGTTAGGTGTTTAGGGTTGTTTGTTGTTAGGGGTTTAAGGTTGTTTCGGGTTGGGGTTTAGTGGTTTTTGTTGTTAGGGTGTTAGTGTTGTTTGTTGTTAGGGTGTTAGTGGTTTGTGTTGTTAGGGCGTTAGTGTTGTTTGATGTTAGGGGTTTAGGGTTGTTTGTTGTTAGGGGTTTAAGGTTGTTTCTTGTTGGGGTTTAGTGGTTTTTGTTGTTAGGGTGTTAGTGTTGTTTGATGTTAGGGTGTTAGTGGTTTGTGTTGTTAGGGGGTTAGTGTTGTTTGATGTTAGGGGTTTAGGGTTGTTTGTTGTTAGGGGGTTAGAGTTGTTTGTTGTTAGGGTGTTAGTGTTGTTTGTTGTTAGGGGTTTAGGGTTGTTTGTTGTTAGGGGTTTAAGGTTGTTTCTTGTTGGGGTTTAGTGGTTTTTGTTCTTAGGGTGTTAGTGTTGTTTGTTGTTAGGGTGTTAGTGGTTTGTGTTGTTAGGGGGTTAGTGTTGTTTGATGTTAGGGGTTTAGGGTTGTTTGTTGTTAGGGGGTTAGAGTTGTTTGTTGTTAGGGTGTTAGTGTTGTTTG
This sequence comes from Elephas maximus indicus, assembly GCF_024166365.1. NCBI lineage: Eukaryota > Metazoa > Chordata > Mammalia > Proboscidea > Elephantidae > Elephas > Elephas maximus. The sequence goes on along the minus strand of NW_026060235.1, from coordinate 642,777 downwards.
TTGTTAGGCGTTTAGGGTTGTTTGTTTTTAGGGGGTTAGGGTTGTTTGTTGTTAGGGTGTTAGTGTTCTTTGTTGTTAGGGGGTTAGGGTTGTTTCTTGTTACGGGGTTAGTGTTGTTTGTTGTTACGGGGTTAGGGTAGTTTCTTGTTAGGGGTTTAGTGTTGTTTTTTGTTAGGGGGTTAGTGTTTGTTGTTAGGGGTTTAGGGTTGTTTCTTGTTGGGGTTTAGTGGTTTTTGTTGTTAGGGTGTTAGTGTTGTTTGTTGTTAGGGTGTTAGTGGTTTGTGTTGTTAGGGGGTTAGTGTTGTTTGATGTTAGGGGTTTAGGGTTGTTTGTTGTTAGTGGGTTAGGGTTGTTTGTTGTTAGTGGGTTAGTGTTTTTGGTTTTCAGGGGTTAGGGTTGTTTGTTGTTAGGGTGTTAGTGTTCTTTGTTGTTAGGGGGTTAGTGTTGTTTGTTGTTACGGAGTTAGGGTAGTTTCTTGTTAGGGGTTTAGGGTTGTTTGTTGTTAGGGTGTTAGTGTTGTTTGTTGTTAGGGTGTTAGTGGTTTGTGTTGTTAGGGGGTTAGGATTGTTTGTTGTTAGGGTGTTAGTGTTGTTTGATGTTAGGGGTTTCGGGTTGTTTTTTGTTAGGGGGTTAGGGTTGTTTTTTGTTAGGGTGTTAGTGTTGTTTGTTGTTAGGGGTTTAGGGTTGTTTGTTGTTAGTGGGTTAATGTTGTTTGTTGTTAGTGGGTTAGTGTTTTTGGTTTTCAGGGGTTAGGGTTGTTTGTTGTTTGGGGGTAGTGTTTGTTGTTAGGGGGTTAGGGTTGTTTGTTGTTAGGGTGTTAGTGGTTTGTGTTGTTAGGGCGTTAGTGTTGTTTGATGTTAGGGGTTTAGGGTTGTTTGTTGTTAGGGGTTTAGGTTGTTTCTTGTTGGGGTTTAGTGGTTTTTGTTGTTAGGGTGTTAGTGTTGTTTGATGTTAGGGTGTTAGTGGTTTGTGTTGTTAGGGGGTTAGTGTTGTTTGATGTTAGAGGTTTAGGGTTGTTTGTTGTTAGGGGGTTAGAGTTGTTTGTTGTTAGGGTGTTAGTGTTGTTTGTTGTTAGGGGTTTAGGGTTGTTTGTTGTTAGGGGTTTAAGGTTGTTTCTTGTTGGGGTTTAGTGGTTTTTGTTGTTAGGGTGTTAGTGTTGTTTGTTGTTAGGGTGTTAGTGGTTTGTGTTGTTAGGGGGTTAGTGTTGTTTGATGTTAGGAGGTTAGGGTTGTTTGTTGTTAGGGTGTTAGTGTTCTTTGATGTTAGGGGTTTAGGGTTGTTTGTTGTTAGGGTGTTAGTGTTCTTTGTTGTTAGGGGGTTAGTGTTGTTTCTTGTTACGGGGTTAGTGTTGTTTGTTGTTACGGGGTTAGGGTAGTTTCTTGTTAGGGGTTTAGTGTTGTTTTTTGTTAGGGTGTTAGTGTTTGTTGTTACGGGTTTAGGGTTGTTTCTTGTTGGGGTTTAGTGGTTTTTGTTGTTAGGGTGTTAGTGTTGTTTGTTGTTAGGGTGTTAGTGGTTTGTGTTGTTAGGGGGTTAGTGTTGTTTGATGTTAGGGGTTTAGGGTTGTTTGTTGTTAGGGGGTTAGTGTTTGTTGTTAGGTTGTTAGTGTTGTTTGTTGTTAGGGGTTTAGGGTTGTTTGTTGGTAGGGGTTTAAGGTTGTTTCTTGTTGGGGTTTAGTGGTTTTTGTTGTTAGGGTGTTAGTGTTGTTTGTTGTTAGGGTGTTAGTGGTTTGTGTTGTTAGGGTGTTAGTGTTGTTTGTTGTTAGGGGTTTAGGGTTGTTTGTTGTTAGGGGTTTAAGGTTGTTTCTTGTTGGGGTTTAGTGGTTTTTGATGTTAGGGTGTTAGTGTTGTTTGTTGTTAGGGTGTTAGTGGTTTGTGTTGTTAAGGGGTTAGTGTTGTTTGATGTTAGGGGGTTAGGGTTGTTTCTTGTTACGGGGTTAGTGTTGTTTGCTGTTACGGGGTTAGGGTAGTTTCTTGTTAGGGGTTTAGTGTTGTTTTTTGTTAGGGGGTTAGTGTTTGTTGTTAGGGGGTTAGGGTTGTTTGTTGTTAGGGTGTTAGTGGTTTGTGTTGTTAGGGGGTTAGTGTTGTTTGATGTTAGGGGTTTAGGGTTGTTTGTTGTTAGGGGTTTAAGGTTGTTTCTTGTTGGGGTTTAGTGGTTTTTGTTGTTAGGGTGTTAGTGTTGTTTGATGTTAGGGTGTTAGTGGTTTGTGTTGTTAGGGGGTTAGTGTTGTTTGATGTTAGGGGTTTAGGGTTGTTTGTTGTTAGGGGGTTAGAGTTCTTTGTTGTTAGGGTGTTAGTGTTGTTTGTTGTTAGGTGTTTAGGGTTGTTTGTTGTTAGGGGTTTAAGGTTGTTTCGGGTTGGGGTTTAGTGGTTTTTGTTGTTAGGGTGTTAGTGTTGTTTGTTGTTAGGGTGTTAGTGGTTTGTGTTGTTAGGGCGTTAGTGTTGTTTGATGTTAGGGGTTTAGGGTTGTTTGTTGTTAGGGGTTTAAGGTTGTTTCTTGTTGGGGTTTAGTGGTTTTTGTTGTTAGGGTGTTAGTGTTGTTTGATGTTAGGGTGTTAGTGGTTTGTGTTGTTAGGGGGTTAGTGTTGTTTGATGTTAGGGGTTTAGGGTTGTTTGTTGTTAGGGGGTTAGAGTTGTTTGTTGTTAGGGTGTTAGTGTTGTTTGTTGTTAGGGGTTTAGGGTTGTTTGTTGTTAGGGGTTTAAGGTTGTTTCTTGTTGGGGTTTAGTGGTTTTTGTTGTTAGGGTGTTAGTGTTGTTTGTTGTTAGGGTGTTAGTGGTTTGTGTTGTTAGGGGGTTAGTGTTGTTTGATGTTAGGGGTTTAGGGTTGTTTGTTGTTAGGGGGTTAGAGTTGTTTGTTGTTAGGGTGTTAGTGTTTGTTGTTAGGCGTTTAGGGTTGTTTGTTGTTAGGGGGTTAGGGTTGTTTGTTGTTAGGGTGTTAGTGTTCTTTGTTGTTAGGGGGTTAGGGTTGTTTCTTGTTACGGGGTTAGTGTTGTTTGTTGTTACGGGGTTAGGGTAGTTTCTTGTTAGGGGTTTAGTGTTGTTTTTTGTTAGGGGGTTAGTGTTTGTTGCTAGGGGTTTAGGGTTGTTTCTTGTTGGGGTTTAGTGGTTTTTGTTGTTAGGGTGTTAGTGTTGTTTGTTGTTAGGGTGTTAGTGGTTTGTGTTGTTAGGGGGTTAGTGTTGTTTGATGTTAGGGGTTTAGGGTTGTTTGTTGTTAGTGGGTTAGGGTTGTTTGTTGTTAGTGGGTTAGTGTTTTTGGTTTTCAGGGGTTAGGGTTGTTTGTTGTTAGGGTGTTAGTGTTCTTTGTTGTTAGGGGGTTAGTGTTGTTTGTTGTTACGGAGTTAGGGTAGTTTCTTGTTAGGGGTTTAGGGTTGTTTGTTGTTAGGGTGTTAGTGTTGTTTGTTGTTAGGGTGTTAGTGGTTTGTGTTGTTAGGGGGTTAGGATTGTTTGTTGTTAGGGTGTTAGTGTTGTTTGATGTTAGGGGTTTCGGGTTGTTTTTTGTTAGGGGGTTAGGGTTGTTTTTTGTTAGGGTGTTAGTGTTGTTTGTTGTTAGGGGTTTAGGGTTGTTTGTTGTTAGTGGGTTAATGTTGTTTGTTGTTAGTGGGTTAGTGTTTTTGGTTTTCAGGGGTTAGGGTTGTTTGTTGTTTGGGGGTAGTGTTTGTTGTTAGGGGGTTAGGGTTGTTTGTTGTTAGGGTGTTAGTGGTTTGTGTTGTTAGGGCGTTAGTGTTGTTTGATGTTAGGGGTTTAGGGTTGTTTGTTGTTAGGGGTTTAAGGTTGTTTCTTGTTGGGGTTTAGTGGTTTTTGTTGTTAGGGTGTTAGTGTTGTTTGATGTTAGGGTGTTAGTGGTTTGTGTTGTTAGGGGGTTAGTGTTGTTTGATGTTAGAGGTTTAGGGTTGTTTGTTGTTAGGGGGTTAGAGTTGTTTGTTGTTAGGGTGTTAGTGTTGTTTGTTGTTAGGGGTTTAGGGTTGTTTGTTGTTAGGGGTTTAAGGTTGTTTCTTGTTGGGGTTTAGTGGTTTTTGTTCTTAGGGTGTTAGTGTTGTTTGTTGTTAGGGTGTTAGTGGTTTGTGTTGTTAGGGCGTTAGTGTTGTTTGATGTTAGGGGTTTAGGGTTGTTTGTAGTTAGGGGGTTAGAGTTGTTTGTTGTTAGGGTGTTAGTGTTGTTTGTTGTTAGGGGTTTAGGGTTGTTTGTTGTTAGGGGTTTAAGGTTGTTTCTTGTTGGGGTTTAGTGGTTTTTGTTGTTAGGGTGTTAGTGTTGTTTGTTGTTAGAGTGTTAGTGGTTTGTGTTGTTAGGGGGTTAGTGTTGTTTGATGTTAGGGGTTTAGGGTTGTTTGTTGTTAGGGGGTTAGAGTTGTTTGTTGTTAGGGTGTTAGTGTTGTTTGTTGTTAGGGGTTTAGGGTTGTTTGTTGTTAGGGGTTTAAGGTTGTTTCTTGTGGGGGTGTAGTGGTTTTTGTTGTTAGGGTTTTAGTGTTGTTTGTTGTTAGGGTGTTAGTGGTTTGTGTTGTTAGGGGGTTAGTGTTGTTTGATGTTATGGGTTTAGGGTTGTTTGTTGTTAGGGGGTTAGAGTTGTTTGTTGTTAGGGTGTTAGGGTTGTTTGTTGTTAGGGGTTTAGGGTTGTTTGTTGTTAGGGGTTTAAGGTTGTTTCTTGTTGGGGTTTAGTGGTTTTTGTTGTTAGGGTGTTAGTGTTGTTTGTTGTTAGGGGTTTAGGGTTGTTTGTTGTTAGGGGGTTAGAGTTGTTTGTTGTTAGGGTGTTAGTGTTGTTTGATGTTAGGGGTTTAGGGTTGTTTGTTGTTAGGGGTTTAAGGTTGTTTCTTGTTGGGGTTTAGTGGTTTTTGTTGTTAGGGTGTTAGTGTTGTTTGTTGTTAGGGTGTTAGTGGTTTGTGTTGTTAGGGGGTTAGTGTTGTTTGATGTTAGGGGTTTAGGGTTGTTTGTTGTTAGGGGGTTAGAGTTGTTTGTTGTTAGGGTGTGAGTGTTGTTTGTTGTTAGGGGTTTAGGGTTGTTTGTTGTTAGGGGTTTAAGGTTGTTTCTTGTTGGGGTTTAGTGGTTTTTGTTGTTAGGGTGTTAGTGTTGTTTGTTGTTAGGGTGTTAGTGGTTTGTGTTGTTAGGGGGTTAGTGTTGTTTGATGTTAGGGGGTTAGGGTTGTTTGTTGTTAGGGTGTTAGTGTTCTTTGATGTTAGGGGTTTAGGGTTGTTTGTTGTTAGGGTGTTAGTGTTCTTTGTTGTTAGGGGGTTAGTGTTGTTTCTTGTTACGGGGTTAGTGTTGTTTGTTGTTACGGGGTTAGGGTAGTTTCTTGTTAGGGGTTTAGTGTTGTTTTTTGTTAGGGTGTTAGTGTTTGTTGTTACGGGTTTAGGGTTGTTTCTTGTTGGGGTTTAGTGGTTTTTGTTGTTAGGGTGTTAGTGTTGTTTGTTGTTAGGGTGTTAGTGGTTTGTGTTGTTAGGGGGTTAGTGTTGTTTGATGTTAGGGGTTTAGGGTTGTTTGTTGTTAGGGGGTTAGTGTTTGTTGTTAGGTTGTTAGTGTTGTTTGTTGTTAGGGGTTTAGGGTTGTTTGTTGTTAGGGGTTTAAGGTTGTTTCTTGTTGGGGTTTAGTGGTTTTTGTTGTTAGGGTGTTAGTGTTGTTTGTTGTTAGGGTGTTAGTGGTTTGTGTTGTTAGGGTGTTAGTGTTGTTTGTTGTTAGGGGTTTAGGGTTGTTTGTTGTTAGGGGTTTAAGGTTGTTTCTTGTTGGGGTTTAGTGGTTTTTGATGTTAGGGTGTTAGTGTTGTTTGTTGTTAGGGTGTTAGTGGTTTGTGTTGTTAAGGGGTTAGTGTTGTTTGATGTTAGGGGGTTAGGGTTGTTTCTTGTTACGGGGTTAGTGTTGTTTGCTGTTACGGGGTTAGGGTAGTTTCTTGTTAGGGGTTTAGTGTTGTTTTTTGTTAGGGGGTTAGTGTTTGTTGTTAGGGGGTTAGGGTTGTTTGTTGTTAGGGTGTTAGTGGTTTGTGTTGTTAGGGGGTTAGTGTTGTTTGATGTTAGGGGTTTAGGGTTGTTTGTTGTTAGGGGTTTAAGGTTGTTTCTTGTTGGGGTTTAGTGGTTTTTGTTGTTAGGGTGTTAGTGTTGTTTGATGTTAGGGTGTTAGTGGTTTGTGTTGTTAGGGGGTTAGTGTTGTTTGATGTTAGGGGTTTAGGGTTGTTTGTTGTTAGGGGGTTAGAGTTGTTTGTTGTTAGGGTGTTAGTGTTGTTTGTTGTTAGGTGTTTAGGGTTGTTTGTTGTTAGGGGTTTAAGGTTGTTTCGGGTTGGGGTTTAGTGGTTTTTGTTGTTAGGGTGTTAGTGTTGTTTGTTGTTAGGGTGTTAGTGGTTTGTGTTGTTAGGGCGTTAGTGTTGTTTGATGTTAGGGGTTTAGGGTTGTTTGTTGTTAGGGGTTTAAGGTTGTTTCTTGTTGGGGTTTAGTGGTTTTTGTTGTTAGGGTGTTAGTGTTGTTTGATGTTAGGGTGTTAGTGGTTTGTGTTGTTAGGGGGTTAGTGTTGTTTGATGTTAGGGGTTTAGGGTTGTTTGTTGTTAGGGGGTTAGAGTTGTTTGTTGTTAGGGTGTTAGTGTTGTTTGTTGTTAGGGGTTTAGGGTTGTTTGTTGTTAGGGGTTTAAGGTTGTTTCTTGTTGGGGTTTAGTGGTTTTTGTTCTTAGGGTGTTAGTGTTGTTTGTTGTTAGGGTGTTAGTGGTTTGTGTTGTTAGGGGGTTAGTGTTGTTTGATGTTAGGGGTTTAGGGTTGTTTGTTGTTAGGGGGTTAGAGTTGTTTGTTGTTAGGGTGTTAGTGTTGTTTGTTGTTAGGCGTTTAGGGTTGTTTGTTGTTAGGGGGTTAGGGTTGTTTGTTGTTAGGGTGTTAGTGTTCTTTGTTGTTAGGGGGTTAGGGTTGTTTTTTGTTACGGGGTTAGTGTTGTTTGTTGTTACGGGGTTAGGGTAGTTTCTTGTTAGGGGTTTAGTGTTGTTTTTTGTTAGGGGGTTAGTGGTTGTTGCTAGGGGTTTAGGGTTGTTTCTTGTTGGGGTTTAGTGGTTTTTGTTGTTAGGGTGTTAGTGTTGTTTGTTGTTAGGGTGTTAGTGGTTTGTGTTGTTAGGGGGTTAGTGTTGTTTGATGTTAGGGGTTTAGGGTTGTTTGTTGTTAGTGGGTTAGGGTTGTTTGTTGTTAGTGGGTTAGTGTTTTTGGTTTTCAGGGGTTAGGGTTGTTTGTTGTTAGGGTGTTAGTGTTCTTTGTTGTTAGGGGGTTAGTGTTGTTTGTTGTTACGGAGTTAGGGTAGTTTCTTGTTAGGGGTTTAGGGTTGTTTGTTGTTAGGGTGTTAGTGTTGTTTGTTGTTAGGGTGTTAGTGGTTTGTGTTGTTAGGGGGTTAGGATTGTTTGTTGTTAGGGTGTTAGTGTTGTTTGATGTTAGGGGTTTCGGGTTGTTTTTTGTTAGGGGGTTAGGGTTGTTTTTTGTTAGGGTGTTAGTGTTGTTTGTTGTTAGGGGTTTAGGGTTGTTTGTTGTTAGTGGGTTAATGTTGTTTGTTGTTAGTGGGTTAGTGTTTTTGGTTTTCAGGGGTTAGGGTTGTTTGTTGTTTGGGGGTAGTGTTTGTTGTTAGGGGGTTAGGGTTGTTTGTTGTTAGGGTGTTAGTGGTTTGTGTTGTTAGGGCGTTAGTGTTGTTTGATGTTAGGGGTTTAGGGTTGTTTGTTGTTAGGGGTTTAAGGTTGTTTCTTGTTGGGGTTTAGTGGTTTTTGTTGTTAGGGTGTTAGTGTTGTTTGATGTTAGGGTGTTAGTGGTTTGTGTTGTTAGGGGGTTAGTGTTGTTTGATGTTAGAGGTTTAGGGTTGTTTGTTGTTAGGGGGTTAGAGTTGTTTGTTGTTAGGGTGTTAGTGTTGTTTGTTGTTAGGGGTTTAGGGTTGTTTGTTGTTAGGGGTTTAAGGTTGTTTCTTGTTGGGGTTTAGTGGTTTTTGTTCTTAGGGTGTTAGTGTTGTTTGTTGTTAGGGTGTTAGTGGTTTGTGTTGTTAGGGCGTTAGTGTTGTTTGATGTTAGGGGTTTAGGGTTGTTTGTAGTTAGGGGGTTAGAGTTGTTTGTTGTTAGGGTGTTAGTGTTGTTTGTTGTTAGGGGTTTAGGGTTGTTTGTTGTTAGGGGTTTAAGGTTGTTTCTTGTTGGGGTTTAGTGGTTTTTGTTGTTAGGGTGTTACTGTTGTTTGTTGTTAGAGTGTTAGTGGTTTGTGTTGTTAGGGGGTTAGTGTTGTTTGATGTTAGGGGTTTAGGGTTGTTTGTTGTTAGGGGGTTAGAGTTGTTTGTTGTTAGGGTGTTAGTGTTGTTTGTTGTTAGGGGTTTAGGGTTGTTTGTTGTTAGGGGTTTAAGGTTGTTTCTTGTGGGGGTGTAGTGGTTTTTGTTGTTAGGGTTTTAGTGTTGTTTGTTGTTAGGGTGTTAGTGGTTTGTGTTGTTAGGGGGTTAGTGTTGTTTGATGTTATGGGTTTAGGGTTGTTTGTTGTTAGGGGGTTAGAGTTGTTTGTTGTTAGGGTGTTAGGGTTGTTTGTTGTTAGGGGTTTAGGGTTGTTTGTTGTTAGGGGTTTAAGGTTGTTTCTTGTTGGGGTTTAGTGGTTTTTGTTGTTAGGGTGTTAGTGTTGTTTGTTGTTAGGGGTTTAGGGTTGTTTGTTGTTAGGGGGTTAGAGTTGTTTGTTGTTAGGGTGTTAGTGTTGTTTGATGTTAGGGGTTTAGGGTTGTTTGTTGTTAGGGGTTTAAGGTTGTTTCTTGTTGGGGTTTAGTGGTTTTTGTTGTTAGGGTGTTAGTGTTGTTTGTTGTTAGGGTGTTAGTGGTTTGTGTTGTTAGGGGGTTAGTGTTGTTTGATGTTAGGGGTTTAGGGTTGTTTGTTGTTAGGGGGTTAGAGTTGTTTGTTGTTAGGGTGTGAGTGTTGTTTGTTGTTAGGGGTTTAGGGTTGTTTGTTGTTAGGGGTTTAAGGTTGTTTCTTGTTGGGGTTTAGTGGTTTTTGTTGTTAGGGTGTTAGTGTTGTTTGTTGTTAGGGTGTTAGTGGTTTGTGTTGTTAGGGGGTTAGTGTTGTTTGATGTTAGGGGGTTAGGGTTGTTTGTTGTTAGGGTGTTAGTGTTCTTTGATGTTAGGGGTTTAGGGTTGTTTGTTGTTAGGGTGTTAGTGTTCTTTGTTGTTAGGGGGTTAGTGTTGTTTCTTGTTACGGGGTTAGTGTTGTTTGTTGTTACGGGGTTAGGGTAGTTTCTTGTTAGGGGTTTAGTGTTGTTTTTTGTTAGGGTGTTAGTGTTTGTTGTTACGGGTTTAGGGTTGTTTCTTGTTGGGGTTTAGTGGTTTTTGTTGTTAGGGTGTTAGTGTTGTTTGTTGTTAGGGTGTTAGTGGTTTGTGTTGTTAGGGGGTTAGTGTTGTTTGATGTTAGGGGTTTAGGGTTGTTTGTTGTTAGGGGGTTAGTGTTTGTTGTTAGGTTGTTAGTGTTGTTTGTTGTTAGGGGTTTAGGGTTGTTTGTTGTTAGGGGTTTAAGGTTGTTTCTTGTTGGGGTTTAGTGGTTTTTGTTGTTAGGGTGTTAGTGTTGTTTGTTGTTAGGGTGTTAGTGGTTTGTGTTGTTAGGGTGTTAGTGTTGTTTGTTGTTAGGGGTTTAGGGTTGTTTGTTGTTAGGGGTTTAAGGTTGTTTCTTGTTGGGGTTTAGTGGTTTTTGATGTTAGGGTGTTAGTGTTGTTTGTTGTTAGGGTGTTAGTGGTTTGTGTTGTTAAGGGGTTAGTGTTGTTTGATGTTAGGGGGTTAGGGTTGTTTCTTGTTACGGGGTTAGTGTTGTTTGCTGTTACGGGGTTAGGGTAGTTTCTTGTTAGGGGTTTAGTGTTGTTTTTTGTTAGGGGGTTAGTGTTTGTTGTTAGGGGGTTAGGGTTGTTTGTTGTTAGGGTGTTAGTGGTTTGTGTTGTTAGGGGGTTAGTGTTGTTTGATGTTAGGGGTTTAGGGTTGTTTGTTGTTAGGGGTTTAAGGTTGTTTCTTGTTGGGGTTTAGTGGTTTTTGTTGTTAGGGTGTTAGTGTTGTTTGATGTTAGGGTGTTAGTGGTTTGTGTTGTTAGGGGGTTAGTGTTGTTTGATGTTAGGGGTTTAGGGTTGTTTGTTGTTAGGGGGTTAGAGTTGTTTGTTGTTAGGGTGTTAGTGTTGTTTGTTGTTAGGTGTTTAGGGTTGTTTGTTGTTAGGGGTTTAAGGTTGTTTCGGGTTGGGGTTTAGTGGTTTTTGTTGTTAGGGTGTTAGTGTTGTTTGTTGTTAGGGTGTTAGTGGTTTGTGTTGTTAGGGCGTTAGTGTTGTTTGATGTTAGGGGTTTAGGGTTGTTTGTTGTTAGGGGTTTAAGGTTGTTTCTTGTTGGGGTTTAGTGGTTTTTGTTGTTAGGGTGTTAGTGTTGTTTGATGTTAGGGTGTTAGTGGTTTGTGTTGTTAGGGGGTTAGTGTTGTTTGATGTTAGGGGTTTAGGGTTGTTTGTTGTTAGGGGGTTAGAGTTGTTTGTTGTTAGGGTGTTAGTGTTGTTTGTTGTTAGGGGTTTAGGGTTGTTTGTTGTTAGGGGTTTAAGGTTGTTTCTTGTTGGGGTTTAGTGGTTTTTGTTCTTAGGGTGTTAGTGTTGTTTGTTGTTAGGGTGTTAGTGGTTTGTGTTGTTAGGGGGTTAGTGTTGTTTGATGTTAGGGGTTTAGGGTTGTTTGTTGTTAGGGGGTTAGAGTTGTTTGTTGTTAGGGTGTTAGTGTTGTTTGTTGTTAGGCGTTTAGGGTTGTTTGTTGTTAGGGGGTTAGGGTTGTTTGTTGTTAGGGTGTTAGTGTTCTTTGTTGTTAGGGGGTTAGGGTTGTTTCTTGTTACGGGGTTAGTGTTGTTTGTTGTTACGGGGTTAGGGTAGTTTCTTGTTAGGGGTTTAGTGTTGTTTTTTGTTAGGGGGTTAGTGTTTGTTGTTAGGGGTTTAGGGTTGTTTCTTGTTGGGGTTTAGTGGTTTTTGTTGTTAGGGTGTTAGTGTTGTTTGTTGTTAGGGTGTTAGTGGTTTGTGTTGTTAGGGGGTTAGTGTTGTTTGATGTTAGGGGTTTAGGGTTGTTTGTTGTTAGTGGGTTAGGGTTGTTTGTTGTTAGTGGGTTAGTGTTTTTGGTTTTCAGGGGTTAGGGTTGTTTGTTGTTAGGGTGTTAGTGTTCTTTGTTGTTAGGGGGTTAGTGTTGTTTGTTGTTACGGAGTTAGGGTAGTTTCTTGTTAGGGGTTTAGGGTTGTTTGTTGTTAGGGTGTTAGTGTTGTTTGTTGTTAGGGTGTTAGTGGTTTGTGTTGTTAGGGGGTTAGGATTGTTTGTTGTTAGGGTGTTAGTGTTGTTTGATGTTAGGGGTTTCGGGTTGTTTTTTGTTAGGGGGTTAGGGTTGTTTTTTGTTAGGGTGTTAGTGTTGTTTGTTGTTAGGGGTTTAGGGTTGTTTGTTGTTAGTGGGTTAATGTTGTTTGTTGTTAGTGGGTTAGTGTTTTTGGTTTTCAGGGGTTAGGGTTGTTTGTTGTTTGGGGGTAGTGTTTGTTGTTAGGGGGTTAGGGTTGTTTGTTGTTAGGGTGTTAGTGGTTTGTGTTGTTAGGGTGTTAGTGTTGTTTGATGTTAGGGGTTTAGGGTTGTTTGTTGTTAGGGGGTTAGGGTTGTTTGTTGTTAGGGTGTTAGTGGTTTGTGTTGTTAGGGGGTTAGTGTTGTTTGAT